>NW_026943829.1:2793024-3490216 GCF_035594765.1 Anolis carolinensis | reverse complement strand
ATCTTATTACTTTTAAAGAATCTGAAAACTTGGGGGGATTTCAAAGACTACATGTGTACTATAGTCTATTTCTCTAAGAATACCCTTCGTTCTGGTGGACTTCCTTGTGGCTACTGCATCACCCAGAATCGTATCATAATTGAACATAGTCGTAAATGTGGACAGCATGATCCTAATCTTTGTTTCTACATTTTCTTTCATGCCTTCAGTATTCTACAATACCAATCCTTTCTTTATATTGACAATAACACTTGATTTCACAGGCCCTAATATCTTTACATCAATTTATTTTGTCTTCCTACTCCTCTGGATTTATTTGGCCCAGCTGGATGTAGTCGAGGTGGTTGAGGTCTACATGTCTCCTGTTATGGCGCGAAGAACCAATGCTTATCTAGTTAACTTTATCAATCACTTATTCACAGCCTTCTTCACTGACATGCCTCTTTCAGAAATACATACCGCCTAGACTGTTCCTGATAATGCCATCAGATATTGCAGATGAGAATCTTTTGCACCTGTGGAGGCGGGCTTTTGCAGAAGAGCACTACTGCCACTTCTTCCGTTTTTCTGCCAGTTTTTCACCACACATCCTCTTAATTTAGGTTAGCTTGTACATATCCCATGATTAGAT
Organism: Anolis carolinensis; assembly: GCF_035594765.1. Lineage (NCBI taxonomy): Eukaryota > Metazoa > Chordata > Lepidosauria > Squamata > Anolidae > Anolis > Anolis carolinensis. The sequence continues at coordinate 3,489,585 of NW_026943829.1, read as the reverse complement.
TCCTCCTCAATGAACAGAGAGTGGAAAGTTATGATCCCTTCTGGTTTAGTCTGGTGGAGGCATCCAAGCCACATCCTGATTCACATGTGGTCTAGTCTGAAGTCTTAGCTTTCGCAGCATCTGTCCTATTGCACCTGGAGCTAAGCCCAATAAAAGATCAAACTCTCTGTCCTGTTGCCATCCCTACAGGTTATACTTGCTTCCATGCTTGGTCCTGGGGTGGTACATGGTAGAAGTGGAATGTATGAGGAACCATGCAGTTCACCCCATTTCCTTTTAATGAATACCATTATTAATAGAGGTGGTCAAGTGTACTAACAGTTTAGGTGACATGAACTGTAAAGGTCTGGGGTCTCTTTTGCTCTGTCAGTGCACACTACACATAGCACTTACACCAGGAGCATATGAAAAGTTTGGCTGTTCATAATTTTGCCTGACAACTCCCATTATTCCCTCTCAGTATTGTTAGAAGTGAGGTATTGTAGAAATTGTAGTAGAGGGCCACCTCTGACTTCCCTAATACAGTTGTAGAAGGTATAAATGTTAATAAGTCCATTTTGTGAGGGTTAGCCGCTTTCACTTTTAGAATAATTGATCTTTGCTATCTGTAGGTCTGCTGAAAATATAGTAGAGAAACTTTCACGTGCTTCCACCCAGTGAATTAGATTTGTTTCCAGCATGGGCTGGGTCCTAGCTCACTGTTTCTTTTTGTTTGAACTGAGATTTAGAAACCTAGTCCTACCTCATATACTAACAGAATTCAATGACACAATTTTGAAATCCTAAAAAGCATCCCTTTAGGGCGATGGGTAGTGGATGGGAAGATATTTGAAGTCAGATGAATAGCCTTATTCAAAACCAAATCAAGTTTGCTTTATCAAGTCAGATTATCTATGCCCATGCTTAGGGGCCCTCACTGGCACAGCGGGTTAAACCTCTGAGCTGCTCAACTTACTGACCAAAAGGTCAGTGGTTTGAATCCAGGGAGCAGAGTGAGCTCCTGCTGTTAACCCCAGCTTCTGCCAACCTAGCAGTTCGAAAACATGCAAGTGTGAGTAGATCGATAGGTATCGCTCCAGCGGGAAGATAACAGTGTTCCATGTAGTCATGCCAACCACATGATCTTGGAGTTGTCTACAGACAACGCTGGCTCTTCAGCTTAGGAGATAAGCACCAACCCCCAGAGTCGGACACGACTTAGACTTAATGTCAGGGGGAAACCTTTACCTTTTTATGCCTATGCTTAACCTGTTTCTCTCTGTCCATGTGCCAAGAACATGGGAGGGCTCTAGATATTCTTGATCCATAGCCAGCACAGAATTCCCCTCAACCTCTTTTTTTTCTTCTTTTTTTTCTGTCCCCTGAGGTCAGGAAAACACTGACTGAATCCTCATGGAAGCTTGATATTGGAAGCCTTCCCCTCTGGATGTGGATGTTACTCTTTACTCTTAGGTCCCTTCTATGCTGCCATATTAAATGTAGATTATCTGCTTTGAAGTGGATTATATGGTAGTGTAGACTCATATAATCGAGTTCAAAGCAGATAATCTAGTTTATCTGATTTGATTATCTGGATTATGTGGCAGTGTAGAAGGGGCCATAGAGGGGGAAATTTGAAATTTCCTGTAATTCCTCAGTTGACCTCTCATGATAACCTCAAGGTAGCACCTGAAGAAGCTTATTAGTTAAATGGAATTGAGTGTATTTGCTTGGCTAAAGCCACTTGTTTATTCTGTAAAACATATTTTTGTTGTCTCACCTTTGTAATCCTCTTCCTTCTAGGGTGAAGCTATGATCTATATGGAGCCAGAAAAACAAGTCATGTCAAGATCTGCCGATGAGTGTGTGGTGGCTCTTTGTGATCAATGGTGAGTTGGGAATCAACATACAGCTACGTTAGTTGCATGTTTCCCACTTTGCTGTAACTGTTTTCCCCTGACTTTAGGTACTTGGATTATGGTGAAGAAACATGGAAGAAACAGACTCATGAATGCCTGAAAAATCTTGAAACGTAAGTTATGGGGAGCAAGAACAGAAAAACCATGGATTAAAATAGAGCCAGGGGACACAGTAAAGATGAATGCTCTTTTCTTTTCAGATTTTGTGAAGAGACAAGAAGAAATTTTGAAGCTACTCTAGACTGGCTGCAGGAACATGCATGTTCAAGAACATATGGATTAGGTAGGAAGAGCATGCAATGTTGTTCAGGAGTACTACTGTTTGATATGACTCATTTCGTTTTTAAAAAATCTGCAATATACTGTATAATGACATATAGTAAGACAATGGATGCAGCAAAGTGAGCCATATGATGTCAGATCATGATGTTGCTCAGTTTTTCATCTACAGATTCCCAGCTCTTAAATGGAAGTGCAGATTCATTACTGATCAGGACATTATTAGTTCAACTTCCTGTAGAAACCAATCATGTTCCTTTCAGGTTTCCCTTCAGAGCAGCCTCACCTTCCAACATAGTGATTTTCAGATGATGCCTGGTGAACCATCTTAATCTGAAATGTAGAAAGTATTATACTTATTACTGATAACTAAGGCATTCAATAACTATCATCCCAATAATTGCTGTTTTAATTTCCCCACCCATGTCCCCACCTTGGTTAGCCTAGAAACCTAGACTGCTAATTCACAATTAACATACTTTGTCATCTTCTAGGTACTCGTTTGCCTTGGGATGAGCAGTGGCTGATAGAATCTCTCTCTGATTCAACTATCTACATGGCCTTCTATACAGTGGCTCATCTCCTACAAGGGGGCAATCTCCGTGGACAAGGAGAGTCTCCAATGAGGATCAGGTAAGAAGGAAGGGGAAGGAATTCTTATCATCATTGTAACCACTTTCTGTTGATTTAGTTAGCATAGTGGATGCAGATCTTCACATATGTTGGATCTCTGTTAATAGACACTTTTCAGGACACCTGTAAATCTAACCACTTTCTGGAAAAGATAGTCATCAGAATTAGCCCTTATTTTTTACTGTTACGTGTACTTTTGATTTCCCAGGAAGTGAATAAAGTGATTGAGAATTGGGGCAGATGGTTTATTGCGTCCCCCCCTTTCATCTGCCATAAATAAATTAGTAGTCACCATCAGCTGTCTTGTAAACAAGGCGGGGCCTAGAGAGCCGCTGGCGGAGGATTCAAAGAGCATCCACGGGCTAGAGCCTCTCTTAAGGCCTACTCCGCGGCAATGCGTGCAGCCAGAAAGTCCTTCTCGACCTGGAGAGTTGTTTCGGGTGGTCAGGGAGTTTCTCCATCCCCTTGAGGGGGAGGGCCCCCCTGATCACCTGACAACCCGATGTGGTGTGTTCGCACATCACTTTGCAGATAAAGTCACTCGAATGCGCTCCGACTTAGATGCCGATGTTAATGCAGTACCAGAGGATGTAACCAAGGCACCTGTCTGTCAGGTCTTCTTGGATTCGTTTCGACTTGTTCAGCCTGATGACGTTGACAAGGTTCTTGGTGCGTGAGGTCGACCACTTGTGTCTTGGACCCTTGCCCAACTTGGCTTATCAAATTGGTCAGTGGGGGGTTGGCTGATTGGTTCACGAGAATCATCAATGCCTCTCTTCAACAAGGGCATCTACCATCCTGCCTCAACAAACCAATTGTAAAGCCTATATTGAAGAAGGCAAATTTGGATTCGTCTCTATTAAACAAATACCGACCAATCTCCAACCTCCCGTTTTTGGGCAAGGTCTTGGAGAGGGTGATCGCCTCCCAGCTCCAGGAATTCTTGTTTGAGACCATTTATCTAGATTTGTCACAGTCTGGTTTCAGGCCTGGTCATGGGACTGAGATGGCTTTGGTTGCCTTGGTGGATGACCTCCGCAGAGAACTAGATAGGGGGAGTGCATGCCTACTGGTTCTCTTGGACATTTCAGCGGTGTTCGATACCATCGACCATGGTATCCTTCTGGAGGCTCTCAGGAATGGGTCTTGGGGGCATTGCTTTGCAGTGGCTCCGCTCCTTCCTGAGGGATCACACCCAGTTGGTGAAGCTGGGGGATACCTGCTCGGACCCTTGGCCTTTGACCTGTCGGGTCATGCAAGGTTCCATTCTATCCCCCATGCTTTTTAACATCTACATGAAACTGCTGGGTGAGGTCATCCAGAGTTTTGGGGTGCGGTGCGATCTCTACGCAAATGACACCCAACTCTATTACTCTTTTCCACCGAACTCCAAGGAAGCCGCCCAGATCCTAAACCCCAGTGCCTGACAGCTGTGATGAACTGGATGAGGGCTAACAAGTTGAAGCTTAATCCAGACAAGAAAGAGGCCCTCCTGGTCAATCATGGGACCAATCGGGGTATTGGGTGGCAACCTGTGCTCAACAGGGTTGCACTCCTCCTGAGAACGCAGGTACGCAATCTGGGGGTCCTTCTGGACTCATCGCTGACGCTTGAGGCTCAGGTGGCCAGGAGCGCCTTTGCACAATCAAAACTCGTGCACCAGCTGCGACCATACCTCGAGAAGTCTGACTTGGCCATGGTGGTCCATGCCTTGGTTACATCCAGATTGGATTACTACAGTGCTCTCTACGTAGGGCTGCCCATGAAGATGGTCCGGAAACTCCAACTTGTTCAAAAGGTCAGCAGCCAGGTTTCTAACCAGAGCTGGTTATAGGGAGCATACAATGCCCCTATTAAAGCAGCTCCACTGGCTTCCGATAAACTGCCGGGCCCAATTCAAGGTTCAGGTATTGACCTATAAAGCCCTATACGGCTTGGGCCCTGCCTATCTCCGTGATCGCATCTTACCCTATGAACCGCCGCAGGCCCTGAGATCATCCGGGGAGGCCCTCCTCTCGCTCCCACCTTCGTCCCAAGCACGACTGGTGAGGACAAGGGAGCGGGCCTTCTCGGTAGTGGCCCCCCGGCTCTGGAATCTCCTGCCGAAGGAGATTAGGCAAGCCCCTACTCTGTCGTCCTTTCGCAAGGAGTTGAAAACCTGGTTTCAGTGGGTCTTTGAATAATTTTCTCAGGTGTACTGCCGACCCCTGGCCCGTAAACATTCTGAACAAGGATCATCTATCCCTAATAACAGTCCATGTCAACCCATCTGATTATGTATTCTTGTTCCTTCTGGTTATTGTGATTGTTTCTTATGGTCTTCACTGTTTTACGAGTTGTATAGGTCTTTAATTTTGTTTAATAATGAGTGTATTGTGTTGCTTGTAATGTATGCTTCTGTTTTTATGCTTGTAAACCGCCCTGAGTCCCTTTGGGGAGAGAGGGCGGTATATAAATTCTCTTTCTCATGAGTCATTTTTGATAATAACTCAAAGTATAGTATTAGCCTATTTATGGTCCACTACAGTTTGCAATTAATGGATTGGCCAGAAGAAGGTGGGGCAATGTTCTCTTTGAAATGAAAAGAAACATTGATATCATGATGAACTTCAACATACTATTGTATGTCAGAACCCTGCTACTAGAGCCTGGATGTGGCTCTGAGTTTCAGGGTCACTGACAGTGATAAGACACCTGCGTCCCAGGACTCGGAGGAGAAACGGCTGATGGACTTGGCGGGGAATTTGCGCGGGGTTTTACTGAGCGGGAAGAGACTGTTCAAATGAGGGGGAGGGTATATAAAGGAGGGTTGGCCGGAGCCTCCCATTCTTGGCTTTTCTGATGTTCATGTTTCCTACAGTAAAAGTTCCTGGTGATACCACAGAGAGTCTCGTGTGTTCATTCAGGAGCGGCTGTGGTGAGCTGACACTAAGCCAAGAATACGGACACCATCCCGCTGTAGCGGTGAGGTGTAACATGCAAGTGGAGGATGAAGAGCTCTTGGGCGCCGGAGGAGGAAGGTCGGAAAGGGCCACTCCCGAGACGGACGCTGAGTTCCACCAGCTGGCGGCCCTGGCGTCATCCACCGCTTATGCCCAGCCAAATGGGGTAACCCAGAGGCGCGGAGTGGTGCGGGGAGATAGCACCGGAGGAGAGGAAGGTTCACCTTCCCCAGGCCCGCAAAAGATGGTGTTTCTGGAGGAGAGGATGTCGGCGATGGAGACCACCCTGGCAGTGATGTCGAGGGCGATGGAGCGCCTGGCGGTTTTGGCGGAGCCGGAGCGAGGAAGGGAACTCCGGGCTAGCTCAATGTGGGACGTGAGCATGGGAAGCAGCCAGGGCTTTGCAGACCTCCCAGCACCGAAGGGAAGGGAAATGCGAAAGGAGCCCGGTGCCCGGCCCAAGATCCAAACGAGCCTGACGCGGGTGGAGGAGAGTGACGACGAAGGGGAAAAGCCTCCGAGAATCCCGGCTACGCTCCCAACTGAGACCCTGGTGCCCCTGGCGAATGCCGGGCGTGGCACAGGACAAAGGGAAGCAGCAGCGGGGCCCACTGGCCCGCAAGGGGGCTTGCGACGGGCGGAGAATTGGGGATTGCCACCACAGGGACCCCTACCGAGACGAGAGGAACTAAGGATCGAGTTTGGGGGAGAGTCCTCTGAACTGGATTTTTTCCTGACCACGGTGAGGGGCTATATGGAGGACAATGCTCACACTTTTAGAACGGAATCCAGCCGGGTACGGGCCATTGGTGCAGTGTTGAAGAGGGGAGCGGCCAGCTGGTACGTTCAACTGCACGCGCGGCGCGACCCATGTCTGGGGTCACTCCGACGCTTTATGGGGGCCCTGGAGACCCGTTTCCGAGATCCACTGGAGCAGATCCGGGCGAGGGAGAAGTTGAAGACCGTCTCCCAGGGGCAGAGGTCGGTATCTGAGTATGCGGAGGAGTTCCAATGCCTCGCTGAAAAGGTGCCGGAATGGTCTGCAGTGACAAAGATAGAACTCTTCAAAGAGGGGCTCAGGCGGGAGATCCTCTCCTGGGCGGTGCATCGTGATGAGCCTGACACACTGCGCGGATGGATTCAGCTGGCGGGGCGCATCGAGACATCGCTGGCCCAGGCGAGGAGGCACCGAGGAGGGCTACAGCAGCGGCCGCAGATGAAAGAGGGGAGCCGGAAGGAGGGATCAACCCCAGCCGGGAGGAGAACGGAGCCGACAGGGAACGTGAGCACCAGCAGGAGGGGCTGCTTCGTGTGCGGCCGTTTGGGCCACAGGGCTGCCGAGTGCTGGCAGAGAAAAGGGGAAGGCGGAGGCCCGCCCAAACCAAGAGCCGTGGCAGGGAAACGCGCCGAGGAAGAACCACCGATGAGGCACCACTCGGGGGGGTTGGTAAGTCAGGACAAAGCCATGATAGTGGTCCCCATTCAGCTGGAAAGTGGCAGCAAACAAGCAACCTGCAAAGCATTTGTGGATTGTGGATGTTCCAGGAACATCATCTCCCCTGAATTAGCCGAGGGATTGGGATGCGAAAGAACGAACCTAGAATCCCCAATAGCTTTTTCGCAGTTGGACGGATCCACAGCATCGGGATCATTAGCTAAGTACAGTGCCGAAGATGTAAAGTGTAAGATAGGGAGTTGGGAAGGAAAGGTGTCATTTGTGATATCACAAATAGCCAGCTATAATGTTATACTAGGCATGCCATGGCTGGGGCAGGCCAACCCGCAAATCAACTGGGAGGATAAGAGCATGATCTTCAGGATGAAGTTGGAAGGAGGGAGCCAGGAAGTGGAAAGGGAGCCGGGGAAAAGGGGGGAGGAAGACTCTATCAGGATAGCAGAACTGGCAGATAAATTACCCCCAGAGTATCGGGATTTTGTGGACGTATTCGATGAGAAGGAAGCAGACAGTTTCCCACCGAAGCGGAGAGTTGAAGTGAAGATAGAGCTAGTCCCAGGAGCAGAGCTTCCTAAGGCAAAAATATACCCAATGTCGGCTAGGGAAAAGGAGGAACTGAGAAAATACATTGATAAAAACCTAGCGAGGGGTTTCATAGAGCCTTCAAATTCCCCTCTAGGGGCGCCTGTGTTGTTCAGGCGCAAAAAGGACCAAACGCTGAGGCTCTGCATTGACTACAGGGGCCTGAATGCAATCAGTTCTGGAAATAAATACCCCCTACCTTTAGTGAAGGACTTGATCGCCCAGTTATCGGAGGGACAGATATTCACTAAATTGGACTTAATTGAAGCGTACCATAAATTGCAGATTAAACCAGAGGACAGGTGGAAGACGGCCTTCTCCTGTGCATTCGGATTATTCAATTATCGTGTGCTCCCTTTCGGTTTGTGCGGCGGAGGCGCCGCGTTCATGCAATTAATCAACGAAGTGTTGCATCCATTGTTGTACAAGGGAGTCTTTGTTTTTTTAGATGACATATTGTTAGTATCTCGGACTAAGGAGCAACACATAGAACTAGTCAGGGAAGTCCTGCAAAAGTTGAGAGAAGCAAAACTGTATGCGAAGCTTGCCAAGTGCGAGTTCAATAAAGACCAGATAGACTTTCTGGGGTATAGGATTTCCTCCCAGGGAGTGGCGATGGACCCTGCGAAGGTAGAAGACGTGAGGGGGTGGGAAGCCCCCAAAACACGGAAGCAGCTGCAATCCTTCCTAGGGTTCGCAAACTTCTATAGAGCATTTATCAAGGACTTTGCGCGCCTCACTTTGCCATTAACGGATTTGTTAAAGACTAAAGGTAGGGGAGAAACAGCCAAAGTGAAGGCCCCAGGGGCCAAACTGACCTGGACAATAGAATGCCAGGAAGCTTTCGAAGCCCTTAAAAAGCGTTTTACTGAGGAGCCTGTCCTACAGCACCCTGATATGTCTAAAGCCTTTGTATTACATTGCGATGCGTCAGACCGGGCATATGGGGCAGTTCTGCTACAGAAAGACGAGGGGGGGAACCTGAAGCCATGTGGCTATCTGTCAAAAAAGTTTAGCGATACAGAAAAAAACTGGCCTATTTGGGAGAGAGAAGCCTTAGCTATTCTAAAAGCACTAGAGTGCTGGAGACACTTTCTGGAAGGAAGTGGAAAACCGTTTGAGGTGTGGACTGACCATAGAAATTTACAGTATCTAAGATCCCCTCGTAAACTATCAGCGAAGCAAATTAGATGGGCCCAATATTTCAGCCGTTTTGATTTCAGACTCAGATTCTTCCAGGGGAAACATAATATACTCGCTGACGCTCTCTCTCGGATGCCTCAGCACGGGGGAGGAATTCAGGAATCTGAAGGGAGTATTTTTCTTGATAAGCAATGGGGCCTGGCAGTACTAACTCGAGCACAAGCGGCCAAAGAAAACAAACGTACTGCCATTTCCACGGGGGGAGAAGAAATATGGGAGGAAGAGTTGAAGCGAGCGTATGGAATGGACAAATGGTTACAAACAAACAAAGAAAAGGGAGAATTGTGTGGGGATTTGGTGTTTGTAAATAAGAAATTGTATATTCCTGAATGTTTAAGACGAGAAATGTTAAGGAAGTACCATGATAACAAGGGTGCGGGTCATCTAGGCCCCACCAGGACTATTAAACTGTTGGCCAAACAATGCTGGTGGCCCGGAATGAGGAAAGACGCCAGGGGATACGTCACGCAGTGTGAATTATGTGCAGAGGGAAAAACACCACCGGGGAAGCCCCAGGGGCTATTGCAGAAGGTGGTGGAGCCCATGAGGCCATGGGAATGCGTAGCCATGGATTTTGTAGGCGAACTACCCCCCAGCAGAGGCCACAGATACATTTGGACAATATTGGACCTATTCTCAAAACAGGCACACTTTGTGGCTCTGCCAAAACTCCCTTCAGCTGAAAAACTTGCTGATTTGTATGTGAAGCATGTATATCGCCTACATGGGTGTCCCGACAAGATAATTAGTGACCGGGGAGTCCAATTTACTGCTAAATTTTGGGGAAAATTCTTACAGCTGTTAGGAGCAGAAAGGAACCTGAGCTCGGCCTTTCATCCCGCGACCAACGGGGGGGTCGAACGTACCCAACAGACACTGTGCCAATTCTTAAGGATGTACACCAATTATAGACAGGATGATTGGGCGGACCTTCTTCCGTTTGCTGAGATGGCTTTTAACGGGGCCGTACATTCGGCCACAGGTCGTGCCCCATTCGAAATAGTATACGGACAGGAGGTGGCACCTTTCCCCAGGCTACCCGAGTGGAAGGAAGGGGAGGGCCAGACCGACGAGGAATGGCCGGCCAAAATCAAGCAAGGGTGGCAAACCGTGGTAGAGGCATTGCGGGAAACACAAAAGAAGTACAAGCTCTTTGCGGATCGTAGGCGCCGAGAGGGGGACAAATTGGGCGAAGGAGATCTGGTTTGGCTGAGCACAAAAAACCTGAAATTGGGGTTCCCATCCAAGAAATTGGCTCCACGCTATATAGGGCCATTCAGGGTAGCAAAAAGAATAAACGAAGTGACCTATGAGCTGAGGCTACCAAAGGACCTAGGAAAGGTACACCCGGTATTCCATTGCAGCCTGTTAAAAAAGTATAAAGGAACTCTGGACAGCGGAGAACAATAGTTGTGTTTAATCTTTTCCTTCCAGGACGAAGGGGAGGAGGACGCCATGTCAGAACCCTGCTACTAGAGCCTGGATGTGGCTCTGAGTTTCAGGGTCACTGACAGTGATAAGACACCTGCGTCCCAGGACTCGGAGGAGAAACGGCTGATGGACTTGGCGGGGAATTTGCGCGGGGTTTTACTGAGCGGGAAGAGACTGTTCAAATGAGGGGGAGGGTATATAAAGGAGGGTTGGCCGGAGCCTCCCATTCTTGGCTTTTCTGATGTTCATGTTTCCTACAGTAAAAGTTCCTGGTGATACCACAGAGAGTCTCGTGTGTTCATTCAGGAGCGGCTGTGGTGAGCTGACAATTGTATGTTTTTAAAATTTCATTGTGAAAGGTCAAACTTATCAGCCAGTTTCTAAACATCCTAAATCACTGCAGTTCTGGTTTTTATTTGGATGGGATCCCACCACTGAATATCAAATGCTGTAGACAAGGACTTTAAAAACTTTTTCTACTTGTGACTCCTTTCTGCCTAAGAAATTTTCCATGACTCCAGGTATATAGCTATATAAAATAGATATAAAATCAAGCATTTAATGATAATGAATCAACATTTGAAAGGCTTGTTAAACAGGCTGATTTTTCTTTTTGTGGAGTACAGCTGAAGCATTTTCTGCAGAGTGAACACTGTTTGTTGTTGCTGATTTCTGTGATTAGGTGGCTTTCAGAAGCCTTTTACTGTTGCCAAATTTTGTGACCCCCAACATTGAGCTAAGGGAACCCTATTTGGGGTCAGGACCCTTGGTTTAAGAAGCAGTGCCATAGACTATATTTCAAAGAAGGCAATGACAAAACCATCTCTGAGTATCTCTTGCCTTATGGAGCAGCCATAAGTTGACATGCAGTTTGAAGGCATATATGTGCACACACATAATTCCATTATCAACAGACAGCATGGCTCCAAGCAGGTCTCAGGTTGGAGAAGGCTACCACATGAGTGTGCCAGTCCCTTTTCCTCTAGCTAGCCTCAGCTCAGCATGGTCAGTGGAGGCCTGAGAACGCAAGACACAGATTTTCCTATCACTGGCTGGCTCACTCTGTTTACCTTGCTCAGCCCACGTGCCACTCCATTACTTTGCTGGGTGCATCTGTTCGTTTCTCAAAAGAAGAAGGAATCCTCATCCCCTTCATTGGCTAAGAGGGTGTGGGAAGCCCAACTATACAGGGTGTGCCATGTCTCAGTGGAGGAAGGAGTGTCCATCTCCTTTCGTGGCCAAGAAAGGGACCGGAAGCCCAGCTACATGGTGTGTCCCTGTCTTGGCAAAGAAAGGAATATTTGTACCCTTTCTTGACTGAGGGAAGAGTAGCATGGCCCCTTTCTTAGTGGAGGAAGAATTCTCTGTCTCCTTCCTCAGCTGAGAGAGTAACACGAAGCCTGGCTGTGCGGAGCATGCTCCTGTCTCAGCGGAAGAAGGAGACAGAAGGGGAACATGAAGATTGCATATACTGCAGCTGGGGCTTGCCATAGCTGTCACTGTTGTCTAGAGCCGTTTGTCATCCTGGTAGGAATAATGTTTATTTGTATGTTTTTTCAACTTTTGCAGGTCTCCTGTACCCCTAAACCCCACAAAAGTGAAAAATTGGCTGTAGTTAAAATCCAGCTGTTCCTGTGCCATATTTGGCCTGTTTATCCTATTACAAAGATGTTTGACCGACTTGGATATTTATATAGCTTCATCCTTTATTATAGCTTTCCATACCTGATTTTAGCTATTTGCTCAATAGCTATACTGACATGTTCTATTATTGCTACCTCACTTTTACCAATTTTGTATATAGTTCTCATTCCTTGTGGTTAGGAGTACAAGATCCTTCATGGAAGTAAATATCTGTGAGCAAAGGAATTAGTTTTTTTTTAACCTGAAAGTACCTCTCTAAGAATTTCTAGGTCTTCCAGCATGACTCTGTAAACTTACCATTGGAAGGATCTAGAGATTCCTAGAGAGAATAAAATCTGTGACTAACACTATGTGACACGATTCTTTCCCCTGGGTTATAGGTGTCCTTTCCTAATTGGTTCTATCATAAAAACATGAGAAAAGTTTATTAAACTGTAAAAACGTGTTTTTGCGGCCTGCAAAAAAAGGTCTAAAATGGCATATTGAAAAGTTAAAAATGGCTGCCACAAAAATTACGTTTCTGAATTATAACACCTACTTTCCAAGTAAGTAGTGCACAATTAAGGGAGCAAGCTTGTTTTCTGCTGCCCTGCAGACTAGGACTACAGGAAAGGAGATTCCACCTGAACATCAGGAAGAACTTCCTCACAGTGAGGGCTGTTCGACAGTGGAACTCTCTCCCCCGGGCTGTGGTGGAGGCTCCTTCCTTGGAGGCTTTTAAGCAGGGGCTGGATGGCCATCTGTCGGGGGTGCTTTGAATGCGATTTCCTGCTTCTTGGCAGGGGGTTGGACTGGATGGCCCATGAGGTCTCTTCCAACTCTACTATTCTATGATTCTATGATTCTATGATTAAAGTTTGGCAGCAGGATAGCTTTTATAACCAAAAGGGGAGAAAAAACCTCATCCAGCTCAGACGAATGTTATCCTTGACTGCTCTATATTATCAACATGACCTAGGACGATAAAAGCTTTTACAGTGTGAGAGAGAGGTATACAAAACTGTGCACTGAATCCAGAATATACACAATTTAGTGTAGGTAATACACATAGCAAAATAGATACCCTAACTTGCAAGTCTTAAATCTGTTCTATTTATGTCCCTTTTTTCATATCTATATATGAAAAACACACTCTCACACACACAGTTACTAAACGTATTGTTTATACATTTAAATGTTGTGATTGAATTACATCCCTAATGCACAATGTTTGCATTGTGATACATTACTGATAATGATCCTAGTGTCATGTAAAGTCCATTCCAGACTTCCCTGGGATGGTTCATTGCTCTATTCACACCCAATTTTCATCCCTCTCCAACAATTACCATTTTAACCGTCCTCTGTATGGATACCGCCCGGCAGTCATACTTGACAGCGCATAAATCTAATTCCCTGTGCATTCAATTTTCCCCTGGCAGTGAAATCAATTTGAATCTGCCTGGATTTTATTCTAAAGTCTATTAATGTTTCCTACACCTTTCTCTGTCTCTCAACCATTTGACTTTTTCATGAATTTAATTCGGCATAGGGAGAGGAAAAAAGACAACCGATACAGTCCCCCCTTTTATCTTGTTACAACAAAAATCTAATTAGGCAGGAAGGGGACATAGAGAGGAGTTTATAATTAGCCCTTTGGCAATCAAGTGTGGTGAAATCCCACCGTAATGGTGTGAAATTTTATGAGGGTTGAATGAAAAGTAATGCCTCCACCTTCGTAACTCCTCAACTGATGGCAGTCCTGGTCTGCGGCAGGTCCTGGCTTGTTCAGTAGACTCTCCTCTACAGTTCCATTTGGTGGGAAGCCTTAGCATTGGAGGAGGGCTTATATTCGAGTTGGCTTATACTCGAGTATATACGGTAATGTAATTTTATTGGTATCTATTTTTATTTCTGAAATTTACCACCCTCGGCTTATACTGGAGTCAATGTTTTCCCAGTTTTTTGTGGTAAAATTAGGTGCCTCGGCTTATATTCGGGTCAGCTTATACTCGAGTATATACGGTAATGTAATTTTATTGGTATCTATTTTTATTTCTGAAATTTGCCACCCTCGGCTTATACTGGAGTCAATGTTTTCCCAGTTTTTTGTGGTAAAATTACGTGCCTCGGCTTATATTCGGGTCGGCTTATACTCGAGTATATACGGTAATGTCATTTTATTGGTATCTATTTTTATTTCTGAAATTTACCACCCTCGGCTTATACTGGAGTCAATGTTTTCCCAGTTTTTTTGTGGTAAAATTAGGTGCCTCAGCTTATATTCAGGTCAGCTTATACTCGAGTATATACGGTAATGTAATTTTATTGGTATCTATTTTTATTTCTGAAATTTACCACCCTCGGCTTATACTGGAGTCAATGTTTTCCCAGTTTTTTGTGGTAAAATTAGGTGCCTCGGCTTATATTCGGGTTGGCTTATACTCGAGTATATACGGTAATGTAATTTTATTGGTATCTATTTTTATTTCTGAAATTTCCCACCCTCGGCTTATACGGGAGTCAATGTTTTCCCAGTTTTTTTTGTGGTAAAATTAGGTGCCTCGGCTTATATTTGGGTCGGCTTATACTTGAGTATATACGGTAATGTCATTTTATTGGTATCTATTTTTATTTCTGAAATTTACCACCCTCGGCTTATACTGGAGTCAATGTTTTCCCAGTTTTTTGTGGTAAAATTAGGTGCCTCGGCTTATATTCGGGTTGGCTTATACTCAAGTATATACGGTAATGTAATTTTATTGGTATCTATTTTTATTTCTGAAATTTACCACCCTCGGTCCTAATTAGAGGGGAGAGGAATAATCGTTTTTATCCAATTGCTGCCAGTTAGAATGCTAAGTTCCGCTCACTTGGTCTCCTAGCAACCCACTCAGCCCAGGGGACCCTTAACCTTAACTACCACCAATTCCTCAATACTTTATTTCCCATACCACCATACTTCGCCACAGCAGCACGTGGCCGGGCATAGCTAGTATACTCTAATATCCTTTTAGATGCTTTATAAAATAAAACACAACTTTTGTTGTTAAGACGGGGTTAGAACCAGCTAGTAAATAATAAAAGATTGACCCTTTTATTTTCCAAATTTTCCATTTTTGTTATAAGACATCTGACATTTCTTGTCGTTCTTTGATTTTGCGATTTGGATCTAAGCTGAGATCTAATGCTTCCAAAGCTGGCTTTACCATCCCTGTTAGTTTTCCCATAGGCTTTGATACCTGTGGTTTTAATGGATCAAATGACTCGGTTATATCTTCTTCTCATTCTGCCTTCAGCTCATTCTTTCATCCCACTTTGTTTTGTTTTTTGTACGAATCACCTGCCATGTTTGACAGCTCTGCCTCTCTTCCTTCGGGCTGGATTTGTTGTCATAAATCCAGCAATTCGGATCCAGATGTCTCTGGTTGTGGGTTATGCTCGGCAGATCTTTTCATTCCTAGTCCTGCCACGTTAGGGAGGATTATTGTTGCACTAAAATATGATTGAAACATTTAAAAATGTGATTGGTAGTTACTGACAGAACGGCACTGTCCATTATCAAACATTTTCAATATTTAAAATCGTAAGCACCCTTTCTACAATCTCATCCTGGTTGGCTTTGCGACCAAGATGTCAAGAATGGAGGCTCATGCCCTTTCTCAGTAAATCCTGAAATGTATCGTCACATCCTAAGCCTGTTAGCTGAAAACCAGCTGCTTTCTCCATCCCTTTCCTGCTTGATGAGGTTAATAATAACTTTGAATGTGTATGTACAGCATTTGCTTTCAGGGTAACATGCATAATTCAGAATCCCCCAAAGAATAGTCAAGCTTTGAGGAAGCAAACTTCCCTTAATGTACTGGGCAAGCCTCCAATTTTTACCAGCTGCTGAGGTTTGATGTACAATTTTTGGTTAAGTGAATAATTTATCACAGATATTATCTGTAGTGTATCACATCCTGACAGTCTATAGGCCGGTACATATGGCTCTCGAGATGGCAGAACATTGCCATATGCTTCATGGCCCATTACCACTTCAGACTCCCTTAAGATGTTTCCCCCCTCCCCTATGTTAAGCATGATCGAAGTGCTGGGCTTTGGAGGGGGAAAGGCCAGCTCAAGTAGGAGCTGGACAGTGTTGCTCTCACAACACTGTCCAGTGGAAGCTGCCCAGCATTGAGTCTAGTGTTCCCTCACTTATCTCGGGGATTACATTCCAGGACCACCTGCGAAAAGTGAAAATCCACAAAGTAGAGGCACTATACTTTAATATTTATACATTATTTTAGTACAGTGATTCCCAAAGTGGGCACCACCGCCCCCTGGTGGGCGCTGCAACAATTCAGGGGGGCGGTGATTACCACAGGTGCATTTGGGGGCGGGGCCTGGGGAGGGGCGGAGCCTCTTCCCAAGTGCCAGAGACAGGGCTGAGCCCAAGGCGCCTGTTACAACACAGGAGGTGGAGCTAGAGGAGTGGGCGGGGCCTCTTCCCAAGAGCCCAAGACAGGGCTGAGCCTCTATACCTCTCCTGAGACGCCTTTTAGGACTAAAGGGCGGGGTTAGGGATGGGGGCGGGGCCTCTTCCCAAGAGCATGAGACAGGGCTGAGCCTCTATACCTCTCCTGAGAGGCCTTTTAGGTCTAAAGGGCAGGGCTAGGGGTGGGGGCGGGGCCTACTTCCAAGAGCATGAGACAGGGCTGAGCCTCTATACCTCTCCTGAGAGGCCTTTTAGCACTAAAGGGCGGGGCTAGGGGCGGGGTCTCTTCCCAAGAGCCTCTGTATACCTTTCATGGCACTTGTTAGAACACCGGTATAGAGGTTCAGCCCTGTCAGGCACTTGGGAAGAGGCCCCGCCCCTCCTCTAGCCCCTCCCCCTGTGTCCTGGCAGGCGCCGCAGACAGGGTTAGAAGCTCAGCCCTGCCTCAGAGCTCGTAACTCCGCCCATCCCAGTCCTGGCCGGCCATTTGTGGCCCCGCCCACCTCCCCCTCGCAGCCCTGCATCTTGGACTAGGGGAGAGGCTCAGCCCCGCCCTCCTGAGCAGGAGCCACGCCCACCCCTCTAAGCCACACCCCCTTTCCAGGTGGCGCTGAGTCATATTTTTTCTGGAAAGGGGGCGGTAGGCCAAATAAGTTTGGGAGCCACTGTTGTAGATGTTCATATACAGACGATTCCTTTGCTAATTGAAAGATAACATTCCTTCTAGGATTTGGGAAGTGAGACTCCTCAAACACCTTATCTTAGTGCAGTGGTTCTCAACCTCGGGTCCCCAGATATTTTTGGCCTACAACTCCCAGAAATCCCAGCCAGTTTACTTAATAGGCATCAGGGTTGCCTCATGTGGAGAGGAAGTGCGGAGAGCCTGTCCCAAGGAGTTACTCCATTTGGATTTATCTTGCTGTGAATGAACCAGCCCATTTCCCATAGGAAGAAATAAATGATACCAAGTGCCACTCTTTGGTTGAGTAAACTCAGTAGTATAGTCAGCAGAGGTATTGCTTAGACACCAGCACCATCTATTGGTCTTTTGATGGCAAAGCAGCTCAAATTTAATCTGTTGAGTGTTCTTGGAGTTTCAACAAAAAAGCAGAAGTTTTATATCCCTAAAAAGTGAAGGTGGTTCTACACTGAATAAATGCTGTTCTTGTTGAGCACCAAACCCTCAGTATATCCATTACTTTACATCATGT
Organism: Anolis carolinensis; assembly: GCF_035594765.1. Classification (NCBI taxonomy): domain Eukaryota; kingdom Metazoa; phylum Chordata; class Lepidosauria; order Squamata; family Anolidae; genus Anolis; species Anolis carolinensis. Next base: position 3,471,847 of record NW_026943829.1, on the reverse strand, counting down.
TATAAGCTAGCAAGACACATTATTATTATTATTATTATTATTATTATTATTATTATTATTATTGACACAATGACATAGTATGACACAGCGAACAAGATAGATATGCTGGATTTCGTATCACAAAATCACAAGTCGAACACTTCCCAAGTGTCTAGGACTGTGTGATGTATTTTCGGATGATGCGCGCAGATCCCAGCAGGGTGGCCTTTTGCAGTTGGTAGATCGTAATTTTGTCAATGTCTATTGTTTCCAAATGCGGTCTGAGATCTTTTGGCACGGCACCCAACGTGGACCACCTGCACTGGTTTCTGCCAGAGTCTTTGCAGTTCAATCGGCTGAGTTTTTCCTGTTGTTTTTTGTCAATGCGACTGTCACCTGGGATGGCGACATCAATGATCCAAACCTTTTTCTTTTCCACAACTGTGATGTCTGGTGTGTTGTGTTCCAGAATTTTGTCAGTCTGCATTCAGAAGTCCCACAGTATCTTTGCGTGCTCATTTTCCAATACTTTTGCAGGTTTGTGATCCCACCAGTTCTTTGCTGCTGGGAGGTGGTACTTGAGGCATAAGTTCCAATGAATCCTTTGGGCCACATAGTTGTGCCTCTGTTTGTAGTCTGTCTGTGTAATTTTCTTACAGCAGCTGAGGATAGGATCAATGGTTTTGTCGGTTTCCTTGCACAGTCTGCATTTTGGGTCATCAGCTGATTTTTGGATCTTGGCCTGAATTGCCTTTGTCCTGATGTCTTGCTCCTGGGCTGCAAGGATCAGGCCTTCTGTCTCCTTCTTCAGGGTCCCATTCGTGAGCCAGAGCCAGGTCTTCTCCTTATCAGCTTTTCCTCCCATTTTCTCAAGGAACTTTCCATGCAATGTTTTGTTGTGCCAGCTCTAGTTTGTAGTGCGGTTTTCTTGTACTGATTTTTTGTCTGCTGTGTTTTGAGGAGTTTCAAAAATCGGATTATTATTATTAATAATAATATTCCACCCTTCTCACCCTGAAGGGGACTCAGGGCAGATCACAGTGTACATATACATGGCAAACATGCCATTAGACATACGACACACACAGACAGAGACACAGAGGTTATTTAACATTTCCCAGCTTTTCTGACTTCATGAAGTAGTCATGCTCGATTTCGGCCACAGAAGGAGCTGCTGCTTCATCATCCACTGTGACACCGAGTCCTTGATGGAGTACTTCCTCATTCTTCCGCATGCTGCAGGACATTTTTATGATGACGTAAATTAGTTAAATTAGCCTCCCCGCATAAGCGGTCCCTAAATTTCCTACTTGACAGATGCGACTGTCTTTTGGGTTGCTTAGGTAAACAACAAGCTGGGGCTATTTAATGGTCGGCTACTTAATCCGACACGGGCTTCAAACTCACGACCTCTTGGTCAGTAGTGATTTATTGCAGCTGGCTATTAACCAGCTGCGCCACAGCCCGCCCCCCACACTTCAGGTCTTCACACTTCACCACCTATTATTGATTTTATTTTTTGTATATACTCGAGTATAAGCCTAGTTTTTCAGCCCTTTTTTAGTACTGAAAAAAAATCTCGGCTTATACTCGGGTGAGGATCCTGGTTGGCTTATATTCAGGTTGGCTTATACTTAAGTATTTATTTATTATTTTTCTCTATTATTTTTGGTATTGTTACATTTATTATTTTACTATATTAATTATTATTATTACATTTATTTCACTCTATTATTATTACTGCTATTTTTACATTTATTTTACTCTATTTTTATTATTATTAATACATTTATTATTTTACTGCATTTATTATTATTATTATTATTATTATTATTACATTTATTAGTTCACTCTATGATTATTAAAAGGATACATAAGCACCTTTACATTGAAGAAGATGAAAATAATGATTTAATCAGAGTTGAACAGTCATATCTTAAATTACAGTTTGATGTAAAGATTCAAAAACATTTAAACTACCGATGCCTCAATTAATGTAATTTTATTGGCATCTCGGCTTATACTAGAGTCAGTGTTTTCCCAATTTTTTTCTGGGCTAAAAGGGGAGGAATACTTTCCTAAACAGTTACATTGGAACCCCTTTGCCGTCTCGCAAATGCATAAGATCAGCATTTGATGCAGACAATGCCTCCGTTCATTTCTTTACATTTCCAGGTCATTACCGGAGTCAAGAGCAGTTTATAATGCTTTCTGAGTCGAGAGCACTCGACTGAAGGAGCTCAGAGGAGCATATTCTTTGCTTAGCTACGTGCTGCGGGTTAGATTCCTGTCATTTCCAGTGGTCCTCCCATCCCTCTTCCTGAAATAATACTTTGATCTCCGCTGGTATTAAACAAAAAAGACCAAAGATGAAAGGCATCTCAAGTTTAAGTACATAGAAAGCTTCTCTTTTTCTCTGCGATACATTTAGCTATGTGTCATATCCAATTTTCCAGCCGTGATGCCCATGACTACCTTGGCATTCTTTCTACCCACCGCCCCCCGCCCTCCCAGTGGCTTTCTCTGCTCTCTTTTAAATAAATATAAGACAGTGACGAGCTGTCTAACAGCAAACTCAGGTGTTCAGTACTGATATAAATGCATTCAACATAAATCTATTTAGGGTCAATCTACACAGGCATAAAAACCTAGGCTCATTCTAAATTAAACTCCCATCGTGTTGTCGAAGGCTTTCATGGCCAGGATCACAGGGTTGTTGTATGTCTTTCGGGCTGTGTGGCCATGTTCCAGGAGTATTCTCTCCTGACGTTTCGCCCACATCTATGGCAGGCATCCTCAGAGGTTGTGAGGCATGGATAAACTAGGCAAGGAAGGTAAAAATATGTACCAAACTTTTTAAACAGGAGGCCGGTTCACAATCCTTCGGACCGTTGGAGGGTCAGACTATAGTTGGCCACCGAGCAATAATAATGAATAATAATAACAACAACAACAAAAATAATAATAAAGAGGGTTGGAAGAGACGCTTTGGGCCATTGAGTCCAATCCCCTTCTGCCTTTGTGCGCCAAAAGCACAAGCAAAGCACCCCTGACAGATGGCCACCCAGCCTCAATGTTAATAATACAGTAGAGTCTCATTTATCCAACACTCGCCTATCCAACGTTCTGGATTATCCAACGCATTTTTGTAGTTAATGTTTTTAATATATCATGATATTTCGGTGCTAAATTCGTAAATACAGTAATTACTACATAGAATTACTGTGTATTGAACTACTTTTTCTGTAAAATTTGTTGTATAACATGATGTTTTGGTGCTTCATTTGTAAAATTATAACCTAATTTGATGTTTAATAGGCTTTTCCTTAATCTCTCCTTATTATCCAACATATTCACTTATCCAACGTTCTGCCAGCTTGTTTATGTTGGATAAGCAAGACTACTGTAATAATAATAATAATAATAATAATAATAATAATAATAATAATAATAAATAGGATTGATAGAGACCCCTTGGGCCATTGAGTCCAATCCCCTTCTGCCCTTGTACACCGAAAGCACAAGCAAAGCATCCCTGACAGATGGCCACCCAGCCTCAATGTTAATAATAATAATAATAATAATAATAATAATAATAATAATAATAAAAAAGAGGGTTGGAAGAGACCCCTTGGGCCATTTAGTCCAATCCCCTTCTGCCCTTGTGCACCGAAAGCACAAGCAAAGCACCCCCTGACAGATGGCCACCCAGCCTCAATGATGATGATAATAATAATAATAATAATAATAATAATAATAATAATAATGGTTGTAAGAGAAGAAGAGACCCCTTGGGTCATTTAGGCCAACCCCCTTCTGCTCTTGTGCCGTGGGGGCCGGATAAATAGCTTCGATGGGCCGCATCTGGCCCCCGGGCCTTAGTTTGGGGACCCCTGCCCTAGACAGTAACTAAAATTCACCATAGATGAGCATGATAGTAAAGATACAGGTTTTCCCTTGACTTTAAGTCTAACCATATCCAACTCTGGAGGTTGGTGCTCATCTCCATTTCTAATCCGAAGAGCCGGCGTTGTCCATAGACACCTCCAAGGTCATGTGGCCATTGGCATGACTGCATGGAGCGCCGTTACCTTCCCACAGAAGCGATGCCTAGTGATCTACTCGCATTGGCATGTTTTTGAACTGCTAGGTTGGCAGAAGCTGGGGCTAACAGCAGGAGCTCACCCCGGTCCCCAGATTTGAACCACCAACTTTTCGGTCACCAAGTTCAGCAGCTCAGCAGTTTAACCCGCTGCGCCACCGGGGGCTCCCGATCAGCATGGTACAAAACAGTAAAGGGGAAGGGGAGGATCAGCCAACGATATAATCATATGCAAATAGTTCAATCCCTGGGAAATAAATCTGTCAGTTAAAAAAGCAAAGCAAATGAACCAGGTGATGGAACACGTTAAGAACAGCAGCAACAACCAATTAATCTTAACATACAAGACAGGCAACTTCCCTAAGTTTGACAGAACATGACGTTCTTCTCAATCACTGAAAAATAAAAGCATTGTTTGATAATGTTTGATAATAAGGATTAAGGAAAAGCCTATTAAACATCAAATTACATTACGATTTTACAAATTAAGCACTAAAACATCATGTTTTACAACAAATCAACAGAAAAAGCAGTTCAATACCTTGCGGAGGCAGGCCGCAGGAGACCGGAGTTGCCTAGTTGGCCTGGTGGTTGAACCGCCTCTGCCTTCAAGTCATTTCAGACTTAGGGCAACCTTAAGTTGGAAGTTTAGGGCAGGGTCCGGGTAAATGATCTTGGAGGGCCACATAATGTGATTTCCTATTATTTAGGGAGAGCAAACGTATTCTTTATCAACAACACGTATTCTTTATTCTTTCCGCTCATTCAGGATAGCCACCAGGGGAATTTCGAATGGGAAAAAGCCATACAGCAACAGCTGAAGCCATTCCTCTTGCTACCATTCTCCCACATCCCGTTTGAACCGTTTTTAAAAAAACATCCAGGATCACAGAACAAGCCGACACATATAATTTGCCACTGACAAACCTTTCAATTCTCCTCCCTGCCATGGTTCTATAGTAAGTCAGCACAGAGGTACTTACGTGTAATTGCCTTTGATAGTGTAAAAGCCTGATGATAAAATTATGCCCTCCCGGGGCCATTGGCTTTTGAAGACCTGCTGCTTTGCTCGATCACTAAGGAGACTTGGGGAAGCTGGGACCAATCTCTGTCGCCTTTGCAAACAAGGCCTATATTGGAAAAGAGCTGCAGCTCAGCAGAGAGTTGTGTGGGCATTAAATAACCTTGGATCCCCTTTTTCACAGTAATTCTCAAACTAAATGCTGGGACACACAAAGGCACTGCGAGGGTTGAAGTGTGTTTTCAGTGCTTGCAGATGCATGACACTAGGCATCTTGCAGATTGAATGTTCAGGGGTAAAATCCACTCCGCATAGGGACCCAAAGATCAGGCAGAAAATATAAATTATTTCATTACAACTGCAGACAAGGTTGGCACACACATTGGTGTGGATCTGGGCAGCAACCAACCTGCCTGGTGATAAACTTGGAGATCTGGTCTGCTACTACATCTAGGAATGGTATGAAAGGGCATGAAGTTGTTGGAGACTAGCTTGGAGGGGAAATAAAGGAGAGAATTCCAGGAGAGCATTAAAACAAGTCTTTTATTGTTATCACAGCTGATGATAAGGCAAACAACCGTAGGCACTCACTCTAGTGGGTCCGTACTTTGCAAATGGCCGTCGCAACATGTGCGTAGCAAACAAAGATTATATACCTTTGGCTTATCTAAAATTGACCAATGGCTGAAGGTCTTCCTCACCTTCCACACCTACTTGGCAAAAATGATACCTGTGACCTCACTTGTTTACTCTGTTATTAATATTAATATTATTATTAAGACCCATTGGTACACATCAGATGTCATGGGGAACGAGCCCTCTCTCAGACTCAGCCTAGGGTCCCAGAGTAGCAATCGTTATTAATATTAATATTATTATTAAGACCCATTGGTACACATCAGATGTAATGGGCACTCCTCTCTCAGACTCAGCTTAGGGTCCCAGAGTAACTATTGTTATTAATATGAATATTATTATTAACACCCATTAAGACACATCAGATGTCGTGGGGAAGCAAACCTCTCTCAGACTCAGCCTAGGGTCCCAGAGTAGCAATCGTTATTAATATTAATATTATTATTAAGACCCATTGGTACACATCAGATGTCATGGGGAACGAGCCCTCTCTCAGACTCAGCCTAGGGTCCCAGAGTAGCAATCGTTATTAATATTAATATTATTATTAAAACCCATTGGTACACATCAGATGTAATGGGGAGGCACTCCTCTCCCAGACTCAGCTTATGGTCCCAGAGTAACTATTATTATTAATATTAATATTATTATTAACACCCATTGGCACACATCAGCTGTCACGGGAAAGAAGCTCTCTGTCAGTACCTGATTATTGTTATGGGGCCGAAACGAAAGCAAAACGAAAGCAAGCACGATAACTATGCGGCTTTCATTTTCGTGTCACCTCTCGTTTCCTACGAAAATGTCGTCATTCGTTTTGGGTAGACGAACGGCCGAAATGAAACGATAGCAGAAGGAAACGAAGGAAAATTTTCGCGCACATCTCTAGTAGTTACATTAAATCTGAAGTCAATTAATTAACCCAGCTTTGGAAAGCGGAAGCCCGGAAGGCAAAGACTAGTTGCCTTGCTGGGTTTCTGACCTTTCTGCTAACATATGAAGATGACACAAGAGAAAGAAAGAGCGAATGATAACGTTCTATTAAAATACAGCAGTGTGATATGATACAACACATTGAGCATTCCCTTCAAAAGCTGTTGAAGAAGCAATCCTCTGAAAAATTGCTCTCACCATTTGTTTTCAGCATGAAACAATTGGATTCACCCAAAGTCAGGTATGTTAAATCAGAACTGCCAGAAATCAAAGAAAAGGGGAATTAAGTTTCAATTGACTTTCCCGACCCCGAACTTCAAAGAGGAACTTTCAAAACAGGCCCTTGGCAATCTACAATTCAGATGTGCCGCAATCAATAGGTTCTTCCAGGCAAAAAGGACGCCTGGAGTTGCCGGGTTCACAGCGTGGGAGTTCGACCAGCTGCTTGGCAGCCTCTCTCTTCGCTGCGAGAAGCAATATTTACTCAGGAAACAACAAAACACACATCCATGTACACATCCAAGTTTAGTAAAGCAAAATGATTGTTCACTACTTCCCGCAATTTCAGATAAAACCACAATTTGAACGTACGAGAGAGAAAAGAGAAAGAAAAATGGTTTCGGAGTCGATAAGGGAGAGGCACGTTTCGGAGTCTTTGAACTGGAAAACATGAGTCTACACCAGTGATTCCCAAAGTGGGTGCTACCACCCCCTGGTGGATGCTGCAGCGATCCAGGGGGGTGGTGATGGCCACAGGTGCATTTGGGGGCGGGGCCAGGGGAGGGGCGGAGCCTCTTTCCAAGTGCCGGAGACAGGGCTGAGCACCTGAGGTGCCTGTTAGGACACACAGGGGGCGGAGCTAGAGGAGTGGGCGTGGCTTCTTCCCAAGAGCCTGAGATAGGGCTGAGGATCTATATCTCTCCTGAGGCGCTTGTTGGGACACAGAGAGCGGAGCTACGGAAGGGGGCGGGGCCTCCTTCCAAGAGCCTGAGACAGGGCTGAGCCTCTATACCTCTCCTGAGAAGACTTTTAGGAATAAAGGGTGGAGCTAAGGAAGGGGGCGGGGCCTCCTTCCAAGAGCCTGAGACAGGGCTGAGCCTCTATATCTCTCATGAGAGGCCTTTTAGGACTAAAGGGCGAGGCTAGTGGTGGGGGCGGGGCCTCTTCCAAAGAGCCTCTGTATACCTCCCCTGAGGCGCTTGTTAGAACACGGGGGCAGGGTATAGAGGCCCCGCCCCCTCTTCTAGCCACGCCTCCTGTGTCCTGGAAGGTGCCACAGGACAGGGATAGAAGCTCAGCCCTGCCTCAGAGCTCGTAACTCTGCCCATCCCATTCCTGACCACCCATTTGTGGCCCAGGTTGGGGATAAGCACCTGCTGTTAGCCCCAGCTCACGTGCCCATCTAGCAGGATCGAAAGCAAAAATGCGAGGAGATAAAATAGGTACCGCTTTTAAGCGGGGAGGTTATAAACGCTCCTTTAAGGAATCTGGAAACTCAATGGAAGGCATGGAAGCTCGATGGAGCCCCTACCACCCTCGTGGTGGCCAAAGTCGAGCACAACATCCAAAGATGCCGGAAACAGGGTGGAAAAAAACTGCCATTACCTCTTCTGTGTTGTCTATCCTTGTTAAATTGTGTTAAATTGCCGTACATGTGTCCTGTAAAAGCCGCACTGAGTCCCCTTTGGGGTGAGAAGGTCGGGGTATAATGCAAATTAATTACTAAATAAATCTGGACCCCAATATGGGGCTCCATTGGCTGAGCGTTCAATAACAACTATGCATTACTAAGGCTGCCAGTGGTCGATTTGCACTGAGTACGGGATTGGGGAACACTGTAAACAAGCTCTTAGCGCAGCATTGAAAAATTCCCCTCACCTTTTGCGAGTCCATTAGGAGGCCATAATAATAATTATGGCAATTTGAGTTGTTTGTATGAGGAAAGGAGGAGATTGTCGGGACCTTTTCAAGCAGGGAGAGCGATTATAAAAAGAAGCGATGACAACACCCAGGCAGCTCCTGCTTTAAATGTCATTTTGCTCTTGCTGTTTGTAGCAATGAGCGAGATGAGGAGGAGGACAACCAATCGCTCCACTTTCTCCAGTACGTTTGAAACTCTCCTGTACTTCTCCAACCATGAATTTTTCATTTCGCCCTTGACTCTCTTCCTCTAGAATCTAGATAGTAAAATGGCAAGGCTCCCACGGTAATCAGTCTTATACAGTCAGTTCTTCAAACACAGATCCCAAAGGAAATTGCTTTTCTTACTATAAGCCAGTTTCCCTTGGGATCCATGATTGAAGGTCTGCCTCGCAGAAGCTCCAGTGCTTTGGAAATGGTAAACAGATGAGACGCTGAGCTACAAAAGAGCCAACACCTTCGGATTGTCTGTTTCAACAGGCAGCAATTCTCCCCTGGTCTGAGATCAAGGACTAAACCTGGTCTGGACAAAACATGTGCTCCATCACTATTCTATTTACTTTTCCTATCCTGAGTTTGGCCTTTGTTTTGTTCATTTCTGCCTCATTGAGAGCCACTGGAGTGCCTCTGGTGTCGCTGTGAGAAGGTCCTCCATTGTGTATGTGGCAGGGCTCAGGCTGCATTGTAGTCAGTGGTCTGTGGTTTGCTCTTCTCTGTCAGAGTAATTCGCAGCGTAGCAGCAGTTGTATGTTGTCAATGGAGCGCAGAAATGAAGAGACGTCAGAAACGATGTTAAAAATATATACAAAGCTTTACTTTACAAGACAAACTGACTTGCAGACGAATACAGGCTTGGCTTTCACTCTAGGCAGACACAAAACTCAGAACAGAGCAAGATCTCAACTATCAGTAATGTACAAACACACTTGAGTCTGGATACTCCCAAGGTTCCAGCCACACATCAAGGTCAACACAGCTTCTCAGTCATTAACCCTTTACAGACTATAGCATACTCTGGATGATGCAACCTGTATGCAATACATGCCAGACACAAATTTCATTTAAACACCAATACACAAATCCCATATTAACATTCTCCACACTCACATGTCGTGGGCTCCACTTTGTAGACACTTTTCTCTTCATCTGCATCTCGTAATGCCGGAGTGTGTTCAGCGCCTTCCAGGTCTGTGTGCCCAGGAGGGAGTTTCCCATCTGCTACCAGCCACTAGTTGAGGTTCCGGGTTTTAGCCTGCCACTTTTGGACTCTTGCTTGCTGAGTTGTTCCTGTGAGTATCTCTGTCGATCTTAGGAAGCTATTTCTTGATTTAAACAAGTGGTTCCCAAACTTATTTGGCCTACCGCCCCCTTTCCTTTTGTGATTTTCGTATCACAAAATCACAAGTCAAACACTTCCCAAGTGTCTAGAACTGTGTGATGTTTATTATTATTATTATTATTATTATTATTATTTTATTTTATGACACAGCAAACAAGATAGATATGCTGGATTTCATATCACAAAATCACAAGTCGAACACGTCCCAAGTGTTTAGGACTGTGTGATGTATTTTGGGATGATGCGCGCAGATCCCAGTAGGGTGGCCCACTTTCCAATTATTATTATTATTATTATTATTATTATTATTATTATTATTATTTTATTATGACACAGTAAACAAGATAGATATGCTGGATCACATGTCGGACACTTCCCAAGTATTATTACTATTATTATTATTATTATTATTATTATTATTATTATTATTATTAGAAACACAACAAGATGAGTCCACAGCAGACACTCTGCTGGCTGTTGTACTGGATCACATGCCGGACACTTCCCAAGTGTCTAGGGCTGTGTGATGTATTGGTGAATAATGAGTGCAGATCCCATAATAATAATAATAATAATAATAATAATAATAATAATAATAATTATTATTATTATTATTATTATTATTATTATTATTATTATTTGAAACACAACAAGATGAGTCCACAGCAGACACTCTACTGGAAATAATAGTAATAATAGTAATAATAATAATAATAATAATAATAATAATAATTTTATTCTTATACCCCGCCCCATCTTCCCAAAGGGACTCGAGGTGGCTTAGGTAAAGGTCAAAGTTTCCTCTGACGTTAAGTCCAGTTGTGACCGACTCTAGGGGTTGGTGCTCATCTCCATTTCTAAGCCAAAGAGCCAGCGTTGTCCGTAGACACCTCCAAGGTCATGTGGCCATTGGCATGACTGCATGGAGCGCTGTTACCTTCCCGCCGGAGCAGTACCTATTGATCTACTCACGTTGAAATGTTTTCAAACTGCTAGGTTGGCAGGAGCTGGGGCTAACAGCGGGCGCTCATTCTACTCCTGGGATTTGAACCTGGGACCTTTCGGTCTGCAAGTTCAGCAGCTCAGCGCTTTAACCACCAGGGGTGGCTTACATAATAATAATACAGTAGAGTCTCACTTATCCAAGCCTCTGGATAATCCAAGCCATTTTTGTCATCAATGTTTTCAATATATCGTGATATTTTGATGCTAAATTCGTAAATACAGTAATTACAACATAGCATTACTGTATATTGAACCATTTTTTCTGTCAAATTTGTTGTCTAACATGATGTTTTGGTGCTTAATTTGTAAAACCATAACCTAATTTGATGTTTAATAGGCTTTTCCTTAATCCCTCCTTATTATCCAAGATATTCGCTTATCCAAGCTTCTGCCGGCCCGTTTAGCTTGGATAAGTGAGACTCTACTGTATAATAATAATAATAAGTATATAATTATTATACTTATTATTATACTTATAATAATTATAAGTATAATAATAATTATTATTATTTTGTGATAATGTGAGGGTGATGATGCCCACAGTGCTGTGGGTTGAGAGTCTCTCTAGGGAGCCTGGGGTTAAGGCAGAACTGGGATGTTTGGGGGGGTGGGCAGTGAGGTGGAGGGGGGGGGGGGTTGGGAGGCCATGCAGGGCCACTGGAGGTGGGAGAGGGTCTGTCCAGACAGCTTGGAAAACATACAACAACCCTGTGATCCTGGCCATGAAAGCCTTTGACAACACATGTTAACCTGAAGGTTGGGTTGTTGACCTGAAGGTTGGTGGTTCGAATCAGGGTGAGCTCCTGCCTGTCAGCTCTAGCTTCCCATGTGGGGACATGAGAGAAGCCTCCCAGGAGAATGGTAACACATCTGGGCATCCCGTGGGCAATGTTTGAAGTGGAACAATGGCTCCAAACTACAGGAAAGGAGATTCCACCTGAACATCAGGAAGAACTTCCTCACTGTCAGAGCCGTTCAGCAGTGGAACTCTCTGCTCTGGAGTGTGGTGGAGGCTTTTAAGCAGAGGCTGGATGGCCATCTGTCGGGGGTGCTTTGAATGAGATTTCCTGCTTCTTGGCAGGGGGTTGGACTGGATGGCCCATGAGGTCTCTTCCAACTCTGCTATTCTATGATTCTATGATTCTAGGGAGCTAAGGATGGAAGTTTAGTTTAGAATGAGTCTAGGTTTTCATGCCTGTGTTGATTGACCCTAAGTAGATTTATTTTTGGGTCTTTTCCAACTCTACTATTCTATGGTTCTAGGATTGTAGGAAAGAAATCGCCCAACAAAGCTGCTGAAGGCGGAGAGTAAGGGAGGGAGGGAGAGGGAGGGGGCAGGCTTGTGAGAATGGCGAGAGTCACGTGAAGAGAGAGAGAAAGGGAGAGGGAGGGAGGAGGGTGCGCGCGCAGGAGGGGCGGCAGGCAGAAGCCAGGCAGGGGCCCGCTGCCCCGCGCCTCCGTCTTGCTTCGTTCCCAGAGGCGCTGGCCTGCTTTCCCCGCTCTCCCCCGATGGTAAGGCGGCAGCGAAGGTGACCCGCGTCTTCCAGAGGAGGCGGAGGCGGAGAGCGTGGTGCTGAAGGGACAGCTCCCTGGCGCCGAAGGGAGAGAGAGGCAGCAGCGCCGTGGTGCTGAAGGGACAGCTCTCTGCACGGGCTGGGCGCTGGCCCTCTCTCTCTCTCTCTCTCTCTCTCTCTCTCTCCTCCCACCCCGGCCAGCCAGCATGCCTTGACCCCCCACCCTGCTGCTCCCATGGCGCTGGCCCGCAAGATCAAAACTTTGTTGACGCTCAACATCCTGGTCTTCGTGGGCATCATCCTCTTCTCGGTCTACTGCCGCCTCCAGGAGCACTCCCATGAGCTGGTCCAGATTGTCCGGAGCCCGGCCCGCCCACCCGCCCGCCCGGAGCAGGGGCCCCAAAGCCCAGGAGGCCCCGCTGGACAGGGAGGCCATCCTCCAGCGCCTGGACCACCTGGAGGACGTGGTCTACAACCAGCTCAATGGTAAGGCCCGGCCAACCAGGCGAGTCCAAACTCGGGTCTGTGGGGAGGCCTTTTTGAAAAAAATAATAATCGTGTCAGAAGCGACTTGAGAACATACCATGAGAGAATTGGCTGTCTACAGAGACATTCATACAATCCTAGAACCATAGAATAGTAGAGTTGGAAGAGACCCAAAAATAAATCTATTTAGGGTCAATCAACACAGGCATAAAAACCTAGACTCATTCTAAACTAAACTTCCATCCTTAGCTCCCTAGAATCATAGAATCATAGAATAGCAGAGTTGGAAGAGACCTCATGGGCCATCCAGTCCAACCCCCTGCCAAGAAGCAGGAAATCTCATTCAAAGCACCCCCGACAGATGGCCATCCAGCCTCTGCTTAAAAGCCTCCACCACACTCCAGAGCAGAGAGTTCCACTGCTGAACGGCTCTGACAGTGAGGAAGTTCTTCCTGATGTTCAGGTGGAATCTCCTTTCCTGTAGTTTGGAGCCATTGTTCCACTTCAAACATTGCCCACGGGATGCCCAGATGTGTTACCATTCTCCTGGGAGGCTTCTCTCATGTCCCCACATGGGAAGCTAGAGCTGACAGGCAGGAGCTCACCCTGATTCGAACCACCAACCTTCAGGTCAACAACCCAACCTTCAGGTTAACATGTGTTGTCAAAGGCTTTCATGGCCAGGATCACAGGGTTGTTGTATGTTTTCCAAGCTGTCTGGACATATTCCAGAAGCATTCTCTCCTGACATTTCGCCCACATCTGTGGCAGGCATCCTCAGAGGTTGTGAGGTATGGAGAAACTCAGCAAGGAAGGTTTATATATATCTGTGGAAAGTCCAGGGTGAGAGAAGAACTCTTTGTCAGTGTGAATGTTGTAGTTAGCATTGAATAGCTTCATCTCCTGGCTACTTACTGACTGGGGGCTTCCTTTGTTCAGAGTCGTTAACAGTTCAGCAGAAGGGTTTAACCCAGGCATGGGCAAACTTTTTTTGCCTTGGGGCAAAGGAGGGAGGGGGGCCAGGCACGTGCTGGGTAGAGTGGGCCCAAAATATTATGATATATTGAAAACATTGACTACAAAAATGTGTTGGATAATCCAGAACCTTGGATAAGCGAGTGTTGGATAAGTGAGACTCTACTGTATTTGGACCCATGGCTCCATTGAGTCCTAGTCTCCAGGGCAGCAGGAATCGAGCCCATTCCTTCTTCCTTAGGACAATATTTTAAGGTCTGATCAAAGCGTGACTTCCTTTGATTTTGACACTATATCCGTACTGATGCAGACTAGAATGACATTGGCTTTTTTAGCTGCTGCATCATATTATCGGCTCAAGTTCATTTTGTGGTCCACTACGACTCGAAAACTTTTTCACTCTGTTGCCAATCCAGATGTCAGCCCTCCTGTATTATAGACACATACACATGCATGCATATACAGTAGAGTCTCACTTATCCAACGTAAAAGGGCCGGCAGAACGTTGGATAAGCGAATATCTTGGATAATAAGGAGGGATAAAGGAAAAGCCTATTAAACATCAAATTAGGTTAGGATTTTACAAATTAAGCACCAAAACATCATGTTATACAACAAATTTGACAGGAAAAGCAGTTCAATATGCAGTAATGTTATGTAGTAATTACTGTATTTACGAATTTAGCACCAAAATATCATGATGTATTGAAAACATTGACTACAAAAATGGCTTGGATAATCCAGAACCTTGGATAAGCGAGGCTTGTGGAACTCTACTGTATATTCACGGACATATATATATATATGCTATTATCTTTATTTATATCCCTTATAGGAGCCGTGGTGGCGTAATGGGTTAAATCCTTGTGCCGGCTGGACTGCTGACCTGAAGGTTGGCGGTTCGAATACACTAGACGGGGTTAGCTCTCATCTGTTAGCTCTAGCTTGCAGAGACATGAGAGAAATCTCCCAGCAGGATGGTAACACATCCGGGCGTCCCCTGGGCAACGTCTCTGTAGACAGCCAATTCTCTCGGACTGTATGTTTTGAAAGACAAGACGAGAAGTGGCTACTAGATTATTGGATTTCACCCCTGACAGATGGCCATCTAGCCTCAATCTTGTTAATAATAATAATAATAATAATAATAATAAGAAGAAGAAGAAGAAGAAGAGGGTTGGAAGAGACCCCTTGGGCCATTTAGCCCAATCCCTGACAGATGGCCTACCAGCTTCAATGTTAATAATAATAATAATAATAATAATAATAATAATAATAATAATAAATAGGATTGGAAGAGACCCCTTGGGCCATTTAGTCCAACCTCCTTCTGCCTTTGTGCACCAAAAGCACAAGCAAAGCACCCCTGACAGATGGCCACCCAGCCTCAATGTTGTTGATAATAATAATAATAATAATAATAATAATAATAATAATAATAATAAAGAGGGTTAGAAGAGACTGAACTGCAAAAGGCCACCCTACTGGGATCTGCACGCATCATCCGAAAATACATCACACAGTCCTAGACACTTGGGAAGTGTTCAACTTGTGATTTTGTGAAACGAAATCCAGCATATCTATCTTGTTTGCTGTGTCAAAATAATAATAATAATAATAATAATAATAATAATAATAATAATAATAATGGGATCTGCGCGCATCATCCGAAAATACATAATAAAGAGGGTTGGCCATTGAGTCCAGCCCCCTTCTACTTTGTATCTCTCTGTTGTTAACCTTCGCGATCTTCTGATATTTATCTTTTTTCGAAAGCCATGTCTTGTAATTAGAATCCATCTCTTGATCTCGAGAGGCCGCGGGCGTCAAATCAGGGTTGCTTAAAAGCAATTACATTTTGATATTGAAAATCTGTACACACAAATGTAGTATCATTTCCAATTAAAACTAGTAATGAATTTTGTGCCCGCAGAGACAGGGGGCCAAAGCAGGATATGCTTGCCTTCTAGGATGAGACGGAAACACATGTAAAACAAATTTAAACAGCTTGGAAGTAACTAGTTAGGGATACTAACTACTTTATTTTATTTACCGTATATACTCGAGTATAAGCCGACCCGAATATAAGCCGAGGCACCTAATTTTACCACAAAAAAATGGGAAAACATTGACTCCAGTATAAGCCGAGAGCAGTAAATTTCAGAAATAAAAATAGAAACCAATAAAATTACATTAATTGAGGCATCCGTAGGTTAAATGTTTTTGAATGCTTACATAAAGCTCTAATTTAAGATAAGACTGTCCAACTCTGATCAAATCATTATTCTCATCTTCTTCAATGTCAATGTGCTTATGTATCCTTTTAATAATAATAGAGTAAAATAATACAGGTAATGCTAGCAATAATAATATCAGAGTGAAATAATAAATGTATTAAATCACTATTCTCATCTTCTTCAATGTCAATGTGCTTATGTAGCCTTTTAATAATAATAGAGTAAAATAATACATGTAATACTAGCAATAATAATATCAGAGTGAAATAATAAATGTATTAAATCATTATTCTCATCTTCTTCAATGTCAATGTGCTTATGTGTCCTTTTAATAATAATAGAGTAAAATAATACATGTAATAATAATAATAATAATAATAATAATAATAATAATAATAATAATAATAAATACAGGAAAATAATACATGTAATAATAATAATAATAATAATAATAATAATAATAATAATAATAATACAAACAGGAAAATAATACATGTAATAATAATAAATAGAGTAGAATAATGAATGCAATACAGTAGAGTCTCACTTATCCAACATAACCAGGCCGGCAGAACGTTGGATAAGCGAATATGTTGGATAATAAGGAGGGATTAAGGAAAAGCCTATTAAACATCAAATTAGGTTATGATTTTACAAATTAAGCATCAAAACATCATGTTATACAACGAGTTTGACAGAAAAAGTAGTTCAATACGCAGTAATGCTATGTAGTAATTACTGTATTTACGAATTTAGCACCAAAATGTCACGATGTATTGAAAACATTGACTACAAAAATGCGTTGGATAATCCAGAATGTTGGATAAGTGAGACTCTACTGTAATAATAAGATCAGAGTGAAATAATAAATGTATTATTAATAATAAAAATAGAGTAAAATAAATGTAATAGTAGCAACAATAATAGAGAAAATAATACATGTAATAATAAGATCAGAGTGAAATAATAAATGTATTATTTATAATAAAAGTAGAGTAAAATAAATGTAATAGTAGCTACAATAATAGAGAAAATAATAAATGTAATAATAATCATAATAAGATCAGAGTGAAATAATAAATGTATTAATAATAAAAATGGAGTAAAATGTAATAGTAGCAACAATAATAGAGAAAATAATAAATGTAATACAGTAGAGTCTCACTTATCCAACGTAAAAGGGCTGGCAGAACGTTGGATAAGCGAATATGTTGGATAATAAGGAGGGATTAAGGAAAAGCCTATTAAACATCAAATTAAGTTATGATTTTACAAATTAAGCACCAAAACATCATGTTATACAAAAGATTTTACAGAAAAAGTAGTTCAATACACATTAATGCTATGTAGTAATTACTGTATTTACAAATTTAGCACCAAAATATCACGATGTATTGAAAACATTGGATAATCCAGAACGTTGGATAAGCAAGTCTTGGATAAGTGAGACTCTACTGTAATAATAATAAGATCAGAGTGAAATAATAAATGTATTAATAATAATAAAAATAGAGTAAAATAAATGTAATAGTAGCAACAATAATAGAGAAAAATAATAAATGTAGTAATACCAATAATAATAGAGAAAAATAATAAATGTACCGTATATTCTCGAGTATAAGCTGACCCAAATATAAACCAACCAGGACCCTCACCTGAGTATAAGCCGAGCGGGGCTTTTTCAGTCTTAAAAAAAGGGCTGAAAAACTAGGCTTATACTCAAGTATATACAGTATATTTTATTTTATTTGTAATTAGTTAGGCAAAATTAAGTGGCATGACAACCTTCAACAGTCTTTGGTGTAACTTAAAAAAACACATGCTTACATACATTCACAATTGCAGTACTACACAACTAAGCATAGGACAGAACTATGGAAAATGCTATAGTTCCAGGTGTATTTGAGTACAAGGTGAGCTACAGGTGCAGAACATTATTAATTTACTTGGACAAGAGCTAGAAGCCTTTGGCTCCATGTAACTGCTTCCTCCATCTTTTCAAGTCATTGTCTGAGAAGAAAGCAGAAGGTGAGCTCTGTTTTGGGAAATTATCTTTAACTTCCTGATTATTTTGAGCCTGGAAACAGAAAGGCAACAATGGATGCAGATTTTGTAAGGCTGGGGTTATGATGCTGCCATATACTTACATACAGTTAATTTGTTTTTCTATATATGGGGCTTAGTGCGAATATTTGCATTCATGCTTGTTAGTCGAAGAATATATTCAAGGTAGTTGGAAGTGAAGGAGAACACAACATATTCAGGTAATAATAAGTAAAGGTTTTCCCCTGACATTAAGTCTTGATGTGTCCAACTCTGGGGGTTGGTGCCCATCGTTTCTAAGCCCAAGAGCTGGCATTGTCCATAGACACCTCCAAAGTCATGTGGCCGGCATGACTAAATGGAGCATTGTTACATTCCAGCCGGAGCAGTACCTATTGATCTACTCACATTTCCATGTCCATAGACACCTCCAAGTCATGTGGCCATTGGCATGACTGAATAGAGCACTGTTACCTTCCCACCGGAGCAGTACCTATTGATCTACTCACATTGGCATGTCCATAGACACCGCCAAGGTCATGTGGCCATTGGCATGACTGCATGGAGCGCCATTCCCTTCCCACCGGAGCAGTACCTATTGATCTACTCACATTGGCATGTCCATAGACACCTCCAAGTCATGTGGCCGGCATGACTGAATGGAGCACTGTTACCTTCCCACCGGAGCAGTACCTATTGATCTACTCACATTTCCATGTCCATAGACACCTCCAAGTCATGTGGCCATTGGCATGACTGAATAGAGCACTGTTACCTTCCCACCGGAGCAGTACCTATTGATCTACTCACATTGGCATGTCCATAGACACCGCCAAGGTCATGTGGCCATTGGCATGACTGCATGGAGCGCCATTCCCTTCCCACCGGAGCAGTACCTATTGATCTACTCACATTGGCATGTCCATAGACACCTCCAAGTCATGTGGCCGGCATGACTGAATGGAGCACTGTTACCTTCCCACCGGAGCAGTACCTATTGATCTACTCACATTGGCATGTCCATAGACACCTCCAAGTCATGTGGCCGGCATGACTGAATGGAGCACTGTTACCTTCCCACCGGAGCAGTACCTATTGATCTACTCACATTGGCATGTCCATAGACACCTCCAAGTCATGTGGCCGGCATGACTGAATAGAGCGCTGTTACCTTCCCACCGGAGCAGTACCTATTGATCTACTCACATTGGCATGTCCATAGACACCTCCAAGTCATGTGGCCGGCATGACTGAATGGAGCACTGTTACCTTCCCACCGGAGCAGTACCTATTGATCTACTCACATTGGCATGTCCATAGACACCTCCAAGTCATGTGGCCGGCATGACTGAATAGAGCGCTGTTACCTTCCCACCGGAGCAGTACCTATTGATCTACTCACATTGGCATGTCCATAGACACCTCCAAGTCATGTGGCCGGCATGACTGAATGGAGCACTGTTACCTTCCCACCGGAGCAGTACCTATTGATCTACTCACATTGGCATGTCCATAGACACCTCCAAGTCATGTGGCCGGCATGACTGAATAGAGCGCTGTTACCTTCCCACCGGAGCAGTACCTATTGATCTACTCACATTGGCATGTCCATAGACACCTCCAAGTCATGTGGCCGGCATGACTGAATGGAGCACTGTTACCTTCCCACCGGAGCAGTACCTATTGATCTACTCACATTGGCATGTCCATAGACACCTCCAAGTCATGTGGCCGGCATGACTGAATAGAGCGCTGTTACCTTCCCACCGGAGCAGTACCTATTGATCTACTCACATTGGCATGTCCATAGACACCTCCAAGTCATGTGGCCGGCATGACTGAATGGAGCACTGTTACCTTCCCACCGGAGCAGTACCTATTGATCTACTCACATTGGCATGTCCATAGACACCTCCAAGTCATGTGGCCGGCATGACTGAATAGAGCGCTGTTACCTTCCCACCGGAGCAGTACCTATTGATCTACTCACATTGGCATGTCCATAGACACCTCCAAGTCATGTGGCCGGCATGACTGAATGGAGCACTGTTACCTTCCCACCGGAGCAGTACCTATTGATCTACTCACATTGGCATGTCCATAGACACCTCCAAGTCATGTGGCCGGCATGACTGAATAGAGCGCTGTTACCTTCCCACCGGAGCAGTACCTATTGATCTACTCACATTGGCATGTCCATAGACACCTCCAAGTCATGTGGCCGGCATGACTGAATGGAGCACTGTTACCTTCCCACCGGAGCAGTACCTATTGATCTACTCACATTGGCATGTCCATAGACACCTCCAAGTCATGTGGCCGGCATGACTGAATAGAGCGCTGTTACCTTCCCACCGGAGCAGTACCTATTGATCTACTCACATTTGCATATCCGTAGACATCTCCAAAGTCATGTGGCCATTGGCATGACTGAATGGAGCGTTGTTACCTTCCTGCCAGAGCAGTACCTATTCATCTACTCACATTTATATGATTTCAAACTGCTAGGTTGGCAGAAGCTGGGGCTAACAGCGGGGCTCCGCTCCCCAGATTCGAACCTGTGACCTTTCGGTCCACAAGTTCAGCAGCTCAGCACTTTAACACGCTGCACGACCAGGGGTTCCTTCAGGTAATAATAATAATAATAATAATATATAATAATATTTTCTCATCCAAAAATACATCACACAGTCCTAGACACTTGGGAAGTGTTCGATTTGTGATTTTGTGATATGAAATCCAGCATATCTATCTTTTTTGCTGTGTCATACAATAAAATAATAATAATAATAATAACAATAATAATAATAATAATAATAATAATAATAATAATAATAATAATACATCACACAGTCCTAGACACTTGGGAAGTGTTCGACTTGTGATTTTGTGATACGAAATCCAGCATATCTATCTTGTTTGCTGTGTCATACAATAAAATAATAATAATAATAATAATAATAATAATAATAATAATAATAATAATAATAATACATCACACAGTCCTAGACACTTGGGAAGTGTTCGACTTGTGATTTTGGGATACGAAATCCAGCATATCTATCTTGTTTGCTGTGTCATACAATAAAATAATAATAATAATAATAATAATAATAATAATAATAAATCACACAGTCCTAGACACTTGGGAAGTGTTCGATTTGTGATTTTGTGATATGAAATCCAGCATATCTATCTTTTTTGCTGTGTCATACAATAAAATACACCACCTCTATAGAGGCTCCCCACCCATCGGAACACCCTCCTCCCCTATCCAGCTGTCCTCTCTCCTTCTCTTCCCCTGGTCCAAATGATGTTATTTGGTTTATTAGTTTCCTGTTATAGATTGGCATCCTTACACACCCGTTCCCTTCCCCCACCCTGCAGTCCCCATAACCCTCTAGCCTCCCCCACCCTCCTCCAAGAATACAAAGTGCAAATGCAGTTGCAAAGCGCAGAGGGTGCAAGAGCAGCATAGGTATACGGGTCTAAGTTAACTAAGGTGCAAGCAGGCGGTGGTGAACTAATTCAATATGGTGCACTATGGTTTTATAATGTGCCAGGCGGGACCAATTAAGGATGATAAATTTGGTAAGTTAATCAGGAGGACCAGGCTTCACAGCACGTAATAGATGTTATAAAAGTATTTAAAAGTTGTTATAACAGCAATATATAACAAGGAGTGAAACTCAGTAAGACAGACTCTCAGTACAGGTATAACCTTGGTTGTTATAATGTGAAGTCAGAAGAGGGGAACAGGAAGAGAGGACATTCAGAACCACTGCAGCTTGCTGGCATTTGTTTGTTGGTACTATCCCTCCAGATGGTCCTTGGAGTTCCAAAATCTCCTCTCTCCTTAAATCCACTCTCCAAACGCTGGGAAGGCGGAGGAGGGGGGGGGGAGGCAAAGGGCAGCAGCCAGGAGCCAGAGTGTTAGTAAGTCAACTCCTTTGCCTTCTTCCTCCAGATGGTCCTTCCTTCCTATAGGTTCTAACTCTGCAACTACATTGTCTATTGAATGCCTGCCTTTGTAGCAAAAGGAACTTAAACTGTCCAGGAAGAACAAATTACAGCCAGGCAGAATGCTTGACTGTGTCTTGCAGCTGTGAGAGGTAGTAGAAATGAAGAAGATCTTGGCCTAGATCTTCTCTTGGCATCTAAAACACAGGGAGTGCAGTGCAGACTTTCAAGGCAACTGAGGAAAAACACAGTAAACAGCTCCTTTCTTTTGCATGTGGTATTATCCAAAGGTGGGAAAGAGGTGCATTAAAAGAGGAAAAGCGTGACAACATGCCTTCTGCTTGGTACTCACAGGAATCTACTATGGCTCCAATTTTATCTCTGTAAAACCAGGTGTAGAGATTAGGCTTGATCAATCCATGAAAAATTTGATTCTAAACTCGTTTCAAAACTAGAGGGGGCATTTTTTCGTTTTTGTTGCTAATAACGAATTTGGCCCCCAAAATTTTTCGAAATTAACGAAAATTCGTTATTTTCGAAATTAAGTCGTTAATGGCGGACGCGCATGCGCGGTGGCCCAAAAACAGCCCGAAGGGGGGGGACTTAGGGGGCTCTCCCGCCCTCATTTTTTGAGTGATCTTCTTCAAACTTGGTACAGTGGTAGAACACATTTAACACTGATAGCTCACCAAAATGTGGAACGTTTCCCTTATCCTCTGATTTTTGGCAAATTTTCATAGCTTTTATAATAAACCATTTTTTAATAATTGCAGAAATCTGTTCCTGGTTTGAAAGTCTTATTTCCTGTTAAATTGGGTTGTCTTTACTGTGAAAGTCATTGCTCTACTTCAGAAACTTTGTTTTTGTGGCTGAAACTTTGTTAAATTGGTGTAGTCCCTGCATATGTGTGTGTGTAAAGGTATCCCTTGACGTTAAGTTCAGTCATGTCTGACTCTGGGGGTTGTGCTCACCTCCATTTCTAAGCCCAAGAGCCAGTGTTGTCCATAGACACCTCCAAGGTCATGTGGCCGGCATGACTACATGGAGTGCCATTACCTTCCCGCCAGAGCGGTACCTATTCATCTACTCACATTGGCATGTTTTCAAGCTGCTATGTTGGCAGAAGCTGGAGCTAACAGCGGGCGCTCACTCTGCTCCCGGGATTTGAACCTGGGACTTTTCGGTCTGCAAGTTCAGCAGCTCAATGGTCTTTGCCTTGGCTGCCTTCCAGATCAGGCTTATAACCAGCCTATTATGGGCCACAAATTAAAGAAAATTCAATCCCATTTAAGCACAACATGAACAGTTTTGATGCAAAAACCATAAACTCTGTTTATTAAACTCTACGATCCAAACTTTAGAACAACTTGCAAACAATTGAAGGTTAGACCACAATAATAATAACCAATTCTATTCCTTTCCAAAATATACACATAAAATAGTATCTTTCTTTCCAATAGCATATAAACTTTTCCTTTGTTTACAAAACGAAATTCTAGACAGTACCCATTTAGAAGATATTTCTATATTTTCCCTGCAAAGGATAGGGCTGCATCCCTCTGGAGACACACATGATAACCCGGACATGATATAAGGCACTTATATACGTTAAATAAACATGATGTCATTGCATATATAAAAGAAGCATGATATTAGGCAATTATAGTTGCAAATAATATAATTAAACATGTAAAAATTATACATCCATACATAAAAGAAACATGTAAAGTAACTGCATATATAAAACACAATATAAAATATGATATAAGGCAATTACAGATGTAAAAGGAACGTGATATTACATATGTAAAAAACATGATTATATGTATAAAAAAGCATGATACAAGGTGTCAGGATCTAGGCTGCTGGGCACCAATAACCATACACTGAGGCCAGATTCTATCTAATATCTTTATTAAAGGAATATATAAAGTCAATAAAAACAAGTGTAGAATAAAGTTCAGAAGCAGACCTTTCAAATGAGGCCAAATATAGTCCAGCAGATTATTGTCCAATATGAAATATTAGAGTCCAAAGATTATAATCCAATAACCGCAACACACGCTTTGCCAAGCAAAGCGTTGGGAAAACAGCAAAAGTCTTGAATCCAATGAAGCTTGACACAAGGCTGAAAGTAACTTGGAACGTGGCTGGAGCTGTGGCTAAAGGCAAAGCAACTTGAAGCATGGAACAAGATCTGTGGTAAATCCGTGAGACGAGGACAAGGCTTGGAACTAGATTCAGGAGGCAAGGAACAGAATTCGAAGTCCACACACACGACCTCTCTCCAGGAGCTGACGAATTGACTCCGCAAGGAATCCTTCGCGCAATTTCCCTATATTGGGTCTCGTTTCCCCAAACAACAATCACTTTCCCTAGAGAACAGGGAGCGAAGGAAACCTGCTTGCAGGTGCAAGACTCCCCGTATTTTCTCAGGGGAAATACTTCTAATCAGTGGCATATTTGGCAGCAAGGCGAGCACTACTTCTAAATTTTTCTCTCGATCCTCTATCAGTCGTGTAAGCCTGTTTTCTCCCATAAGGGGGAGAGTTCCCACCAAGGTCAGGTTTAATTGGTTCTTGGACTAGAACTTCAGGCAGCTGCCAAGGCTCTGACTCCGACCGGAAATCTGGGGAAAACTCCATATTTTCCTCCTCATCTGCCACAATACTGTCAGGAATAGGACTGCAGGGCCCATGAGTCATCACACTAGGCAACTGACACATCTAAAAGAAACACAATATAATTAACCTAGGTACAACAAATGTGAAAGAAGGCAACAATATACATAAAAAAACATTTCTGGACTCACAAATGTAGTCTAAGAGAATTGGGCTTCCATTCTCCAAACCTGAAACAAAGTGGGAGGAAATGTAAAGAGTGTTAATGATGCTCAAAATCAAATGTTGTTCTTTTACAAAGTCAAACTAAAACTAAGAATAAATGCTTCGGTCTTCTCCTGATCTTCTTATCTCCTCACCTTGCGTCCAGCCGAGTTGCGTCCGCACTTGCGATACAGCGACCTCTTCCCTTGGCTCAGTGGGCAGTATTTTAAAGTATGGGACTTTTCGCCCGTGGCACCGCTGAGCGGACAGGTGTATTTGCGCAAGATGGGGCACTCCACGGTGCCGTCCATCCCCTTCAGCCGGTGGGACGAATAGACCTGCTTGGATTCCCCGTTGTGTTTGCAGAAATTGCAAATCTCCTTGTTTTGGGAAGCCTGGCCATTGGCACTACCTTTGGAGCTCTTGCTGCTGGAACTGCTTCCATTAACCCATTGTGATGCTGTTTCAAAGTTGTCCTCGTTGAGGACTAGCTGCATGTCGTAGTCCATTGTGTCCCAACTCTGATATGGAAATGGGACCTTCTTGCGTTCCGCGATGATCTCCGTAACCACTTTCGCAAGGCTCAGATAGTCCTTCCATCTGTCAAACTCCCTGAACATGGAAGGGGCATAATGTGGCACGTGCATGGCTGATCTGGAGAGCATGGTGCCAATTCTACCCTGGTGTGGACACACACTGAATGCCACAAATTGTAGGCGGAGTCTTTGTTTTATATATAAGGGGAGGGGTTCCAAACCTTTCACATTGGACCCTCCCATCTATTTTTACCCTCCTTTGCCCTAGATTTAACCCACACATGTCTAGACAATCACAGGTTTTCAAGGAAGAGTTGGGTTTTTCCAATTTTTTCACTTCGGAGGTAATGCCACAGTTTGTCCCTTGAGGCAGTGGTTCTCGACTTGTGGGTCCCCAGATGTTTTGGCCTTCAACTCCCAGAAATCCTAACAGCTGGTAAACTGGCTGGGATTTCTGGGACTTGTAGGTCAAAACACCTGGAGATCCACAGGTTGAGAAACACTGCCTTAAGGGAACGTTAACATCTCTGAAATATGACCTTCCAACTATATCTTACATGTTTTCCTTAGGTTAAGTAGACACTCTTGTTTTACAGACCCATTAGTATAAGTCTTCCTTCATG
This sequence comes from Anolis carolinensis, assembly GCF_035594765.1. Taxonomy (NCBI): domain Eukaryota; kingdom Metazoa; phylum Chordata; class Lepidosauria; order Squamata; family Anolidae; genus Anolis; species Anolis carolinensis. The sequence goes on along the minus strand of NW_026943829.1, from coordinate 3,445,713 downwards.
GATATAAAACCCTTCAGCCACTTGTCTTCTCCCTTTCCTGTCTCAGGTTGGAGTCTCAAATTGGTCTTGTCCCAACTTGAGCACATGGCCACCTTTGACCTCTTAATGCTCTCTTGGAAATGTTTTTTTTCTGTTTCTTGTTTGTGTGTGTGTCAGGAGCGACTTGAGAAACTGCAAGCTGTTTCTGGTGTGAGAGAATTGACTGTCTGCAAGGACGTTGCCCAGGGGATGCCCGGATGTTTTGATGATTTTACCATCCTTGTGGAAGGCTTCTCTCATGTCCCCGCATGGAGCTGGAGCTGATAGAGGGAGCTCATCCATGCTCTCCCCAGGTTGGATTTGAACCTGGCATCCTTCAGGTCTGCAACCCAACCCAAGCCACAAGGCTTTAACCCACTACGCCACCGGGGGCTCAATTTTTTTTGTTGGCCATTACATTGGGTAGGAGGGTACGTGGATTGTATGCCCTTAGGGTAGATCCCACAAATCTTCAATCGCAATAAAATGATCCTCCATCCAGACATTTCTTTCCTCCCTAAAGCAACCTGGCTTTTCATATCATTAATCAGAAAATGTTAAATACTGTAATTGGAGATTTATAACACTTTATTATTATAATATGGATTTATAATACTTTTTTATTACTATATGGCTTAAGGGTGCTAACAATAAAAGCGGCACAATCCAAAAAAGCTCATTTTGCCAAATGGTATTAAAAGTTTGCAGGATATAATTTTAAAAATTAAACTAACAAGCAGGTATAAAATTACAAGCCTTGGGGAAGCAGCAACATCCACAGGAGTTATTGTACAGTTTATTGAAATTAAATGTAATTGAGAAAAAGATGGCAGATAAGGGAAGGCAATGGGGGCTTAAACTGTTTGGGTAGATTCATAAGGAACCCTTTCCTTTAATAATAATGTTATTATAAGGGTGGTTTTTCAATACATATATATCTGTTATGTCGTTTAGGATTCTATTGCTTTTGGGCAGGGGATGTTTGAGGCATTCATCTTGTGGGCAAAGGCTGGCGCACAGTTGTATAATTTCTGCTTTATTACCTTTACTGTAACAGCACTTGGCAATTCAAAAATAAGTTCAAATATTTGGTCATAAGCATTAACAGTTGAAAAGGGGGGGAGGTTAACAAATTGTTGTTTTCAGATGCCAAATAAGAGTGGGATGGTTTTGCAATTCTACATAACCAATTCCATACGTCTCCTCCATCCCAGCACTGTTTCTTCCAAGGAAAGCTGTCATACTAAACACAGTTAGTGGAGAATAAATTCCAGAGAAGGAGCATATTTGTGAGATACGTTGCTTGCAGAAAACTCCTCTAAAAGTGTCATAGCACTTTAAATATGATAGATTTATTGTGCCCACCAATGTCCATACCTTTCCATGGTGGTGGTATTGCATGCTTCTGTTAGGGAAAAGGCAATGATGATGGCAGCAGTGCTACTGGGAGGGTCTCCCATGTCAGACAGACCTTTGCTGAGGAGCAGACGAAATGTACCAAACAGCCACTGGGCAGCAAGAAGATCTATCAGGGACAATGAAAGAGGCACCATAGGTAATGCTTTTTACTACTGAGCAAAGGGAGGTATAATGAATACTTTTGAAGATCATTTGCCACAGAAACCCTTTGATGAGACAATCCAAAATGAAGCAAGAGATAATAATAATAATTTATTATTCTTATTTAATAATAATAATAATGGATCATTGATGTTGCCATCCCAGGTGACAGTCGCATTGACGAAAAACAACAGGAAAAACTCAGCCGCTATCAGGACCTCAAGATTGAACTTTAAAGACTCTGGCAGAAACCAGTGCAGGTGGTCCCGGTGGTGATCGGCACACTGGGTGCCGTGCCAAAAGATCTCAGCCGGCATTTGGAAACAATAGACATTGACAAAATTACGATCTGCCAACTGCAAAAGGCCACCCGACTGGGATCTGCATGCATCATCTGAAAATACATCACACAGTCCTAGACACTTGGGAAGTGTTCGACTTGTGATTTTGTGATATGAAATCCAGCATATCTATCTTGTTTGCTGTGTCATAATAATAATAATAATAATAATAATAATAATAATAATAATAATAATAATAATAATTTATTTTTCTATCCCACCACCATCTCCCCGAAGGGACTCGCAGCGGCTAACATGAGGCCAAGCCCAAAACAGAACCAAAAAAGAACAATTTCAACAGATATGTAGAGATAATGCTAGAAGATGAGATTCCCAGGTTGGAGAACACTCAATGAGCTTCTGGGATTTTTTTTTTTTTAGGCAATCCCTCGTAGTTCGAGGATGATGGTCCTCCATTTCTTGGAAGACGCCTGTGCATGATTTTTTTTTTTTATGTGTGGAGGTAGGTGCACGGCTGGTCAACACACAGTCTTCACAGATTGATGTCCCAGCAGTGGTGTGATTAACACAACAAGAGTAGCTTCTCAGTCTGTTGCAGCCTTCTTCCGCCTTCACAGCCGTTGTAACATGTACCATGTTATCCTTCGCCTGCTCCGCCGTTGAGGTCTTTGGGTCTTCGGATTGTTCTTGGTCTGGATCCTCCCCTGTGGCCACTCCTGAGAGTGCGTGACTCCAGTAGTTGTGCCCACAGGTTCATTGAAACACGCAAGCCCCCTCACCACGTCAAGGTGACAATCCAGCCAAAGACAACTACAGACCCTTCTGCACTGGCCCAAATTTGCATGAAATGGTCACAGCTTTATTGGCATTACATTTGTGGAGGCTGGCATGACATAAAGCATAGATTTGAGATAGGTGCCAGGTGTAAAATGAGCCAAACCTTTTAAACTGACCCAGCCTTCTGACCCCAAAACAGGAAGCAGCTAAGAGAAGGTAATAGGGTAACCAATCAGGTGGACTGGCACTTATCTCAGGTGAGGCAGGATAAAATCCAAAAGATCAGTATTTGCCAGTATTTTTTCCCCACAATGTCCCAAAAGGGATCCCTCTTGTGGCAAAGACAAGTTTGAAGTTTGACTCTGATCACAAGCTGGATCTTGAGTAGTGCTATACTGCCACCTGAGGAGGCTGCCATGCTGTTTCCTCCTGCCAAACCCTTACAGATGCAACCACATCCAGAGTCATATCAAATCCCTGCCCCCGTCTTGTAGATGTACATCACCTACAGGTTATAGGATGCCCATGTTCAAGTTTTGAATTCGTTGCTCCACAACCACCATAACAAAGGCTCAATTTTCTCTGCAAACCACACATTCTCCCTTTAGCATCTGATCCCAGCCAATATCAATGTGCCAGCAACACTGATCAAAACAACATTGTGACGTACAACTACATTACCTCTTTTTATAAAGCTGAGTACGAGCTCAGTGTCCCTCTTTGGTGTAAGATCATGCTCAGGCTTTTACAGGAGGTCATTCTCAGCCAGCTGCATGATCGGCATATCCAGTGATCTGACATCTTGACTTGAAGTAAGATTGCACAGAGAAAGGAATCCCAGAACTTTGCTCTCCAACAAAAACATTATTATTATTATTATTATTATTATTATTATTATTATTATTATTGACACAATGACATAGTATGACACAGCAAACAAGATAGATATGCTGGATTTCGTATCACAAAATCACAAGTCGAACACTTCTAGTGTCTAGGACCGTGTGATGTATTTTTGGATGATGTGTGCAGATCCCAGTAAGGTGGCCTTTTGCAGTTGACAGATCGTAATTTTGTCAATGTTTATGGTTTCCAAATGCCGGCTGAGATCTTTTGGCACGGCACCCAGTGTGCCAATTACCACCGGGACTACCTCTACTGGTTTCTGCCAGAGTCTTTGCAGTTCGATCTTGAGGTCCTGGTAGCGGCTGAGTTTTTCCTGTTGTTTTCGTCAATGCGACTGTCACCTGGTATGGCAACATCATCATCATCATCATCATCATCATTGTTATTACGCTTTATTTCCACAGTGGGAGACTCAAAGCGGTTTAACATATAAACATTAGCATACAATTTAAAATATTCAAATATGCAAACATTAAAACAGGATTGAATATAAACAGTATTAAAAAATTCCCAGTTAAAAACCATTAAAATATGTTCAAAAGATCTTGACACAGTCCTCCAGGTAAAGGTTTCTGTCTCAACTTTTGGATGCAATGTATATCACAGCCATATGTCACAGCCCAACACACATTACTGTGATCGCAAAACTAAACTTGCTTCTAATTGCTGGCAATTTCTATAAAAATTGAGATTTAATTAGAGATTCTATAACACAAATGAGTGTATGCTCAGTATGCTACATACTGCCAGCTACCAATTTCCTGACTTTGTATATTTGACAACCACATGTGGGTTGCTGCTATAGCTGCCCCAGTACAAAAAGAAATGTTCCTCAAACCCAGAAGATGGCAAACCTGAGACATATTCTCAGAACAGATATAAACTGGAATCTGGTCAAAAGGGATTGGTGCACATGCATTGAGCCTTGTACTAGACCAGTGGTTCTGAACCTGGGGTCCCCAGATGTTTTTGGCCTTCAACTCCTAACAACTGGTAAACTGGCTGGGATTTCTGGGAGTTGTAGGCCAAAAATATCTGGGAACCCCAGGTTGAGAACCACTGTACTAGACAATGCTTGTAGGTGGCAAGCTCTATGTCCTAAGAAGAGCCAAGTAACATAGCACCATTGGCTTCAGACCTGGCCATTCCCCTTCATTCAGAATGAAAACTTGAGAATAGATTACATGACCTTGGTGTACAATTGCAAAGTTGACAGAACATGGAGCTGCACACTCTCTTCATTACTATCTTCCTCCCTAATGTCATAGTTCTTCCAGGAAGAAATCCAGGTGACTATATGCTTTGTGTACTATGATGCAATGTGTTCTCTAATTCTGGTATGTAAGATGTTGAGAATGAGATTTTTAAGTGCAAGTGCTACAGAAACATCCTGTGTATTACGTGCATGACCCACAGGATCATAGAGTTGGAAGAGATCCCAAGAGAGCCACCCAATCCAGCCCCTGCCATAGAGGAACACACAATCAAAGCACTCCAACAGATGGTCATCCAAAAACCTCGAGAGAAGGAGATTCCACAACTAATAGACAGCTCTTAAAAGATCTTCGTAATGCTTAGTTTGAATTTTTCTCTTGCAATTTGCATCCATTGCTCCATGCCACAGATTTCAGAGCAGCAGAAAACAAGCTTGCCCCTCTTCAATGTTTTTTTTTTCTATTTTCCGAGGACACAGTCCAGTCTTTCATCTCAATATTTTCAGTCTGGACAGGATGATGTGTCCAGTCAATTGACTTACCTCTGGTCATTATTAGTCTTAGTCAGGATACAAAAGGTTTTTTTAACAACTGTCTTCTTGGTTTAGCCAACCTCAATTGTGTGTTAATGTTATCTACAGCAAAAAACAAAGATGCATATGTGCTTACAGGAAAAAAAATATATTTATTGGATTTTAACATGCCTCTGTACATTTTGGGATTACAGTTTGTAAACCAATAAGTACGTTTTGGCACAAAAATATGATATCCCATTCCTCAAAAACCATATGAAACTCTTTCTTCAGTTTCTTTGGATCTGGTGATTTATTTTGTTTATAATTTCTGCTTATTTGGGGTTTGGGTGAAGTACCACACAGTGAAATGAAAGCATAGAGGTTTGGAAATGCCCCTGGAGCCCAGTAAGATGGGGCAGGGAGTTTACTGATAGTTGGCCAAACACCTCCTGATAGTTGGTGTTTGGATTATAGCTTTTCTAAACAAAAAGCAGTCATAGGAGTTCAAGGCTGGCCCTAGGTAATTTTCAAGTGAGCAGTATTTTTGGCACGCACACCCCAAGCCAATAACTGAAAAATAAAAGGTAGAAGGTAGAGGCGAATAGAAAATATAATATATATATATATATATATATATATATATATATATATATATCTATCTATCTATCTATCTATCTATCTATCTATCTCACATATGGTCCCTGCATATGTGTTTGTATGTGTGTATCTTATATATACATAGACATATACACAATGTGGAGAATATGTGGCAAGGTAGATAGATAGGCTTAATAATAATAATAATAATAATAATAATAATAATAATAATAACAACAACAATAAAAAATCACATCAAAGGATTCCCCCAGGCAGGAAGCAGCCAAGCTTTGAAGCTATTCAATGCTAATCAAGGTGGACAATTGAAGCATTCACACCTGCCTCCAACAGACAAGCGTTCTTTCTCCCACACTGGGAAGAATTCTTCTAGAACATGGCCATACAGCCTGAAAACTCACAGCAACCCATTCCCCTGTGTTTTGTGTGTTGCTCTTTATTTACTGTCCTGATGTTTTTTTAAAAATACTCAGTCTGTAAATTGAAACCCGTTGTGTGTTTCCCCAGTAAAACTCCACAAAAGTGCTACAACCACCCCAGATCTCCCCCCCCCGGTAGTAAGATCAGATTGAACATTCCTTCCCTGGATTTCTGAAAGACTCCAAAATAGTCCAGATGGATGGCTGAGATAAGGACACCTTAGCATTTTGCTGGTTTAGTGTACACAAAAATTGCTTCATGGACAAAAATACTAACAATATTGTCTAAAATTACCTTCAGACTTTTAAGTGTTTATAGACCTGGGTCCCATTTCCAAGGTGTGTATATAAGTAAATACAAGTACAGTAGAGTCTCACTTATCCAAGCTAAATGGGCCAGCATAAGCTTGGATAAGTGAATATCTTGGATAATAAGGAGGGATTAAGGAAAAGCCTATTAAACATCAAATTAGGTTATGATTTTACAAATTAAGCACCAAAACATCATGTTATACAACAAATTTGACAGAAAAAGTAGTTCAATACGCAGTAATGTTATGTTGTAATTACTGTATTTACTAATTTAGCACCAAAATATCACGATATATTGAAAACATTGACTACAAAAATGGCTTGGATAATCCAGAAGCTTGGATAAGCGAGTCTTGGATAAGTGAGACTCTACTGTATTACAAAATTTGGAACAATCTGAAACGCCTGGCCCCAAGCACTTGAGATAAAGGATTTTCAACCTGTAGGGACTTGTAGATTCTGATTTGGGGGTGAAAGAAAGTGAGGTGGGGAAAAAATCAGTATCTTGGGGTTTTTTCCAAACTCTAGCATGGCTCCTAGGAACCCCCTCCAGCCAGCAAGGGAGGCAGCAGCAACTGAGAGAGAGAGTGAGAGAGAGAGAAGGAGAGAGAGAGGAAGAAGGAAGGCGGGATAGAAGGAAGGAAGGCAGGAGGGAGAGAAAGAGAGCAAGAACAGCCTCAAACGTTTCGAATAATTCCGCTTCCATTGGGAATAGGGACCGGGAGGCTGCAAAGGAGGGAAGCCAGGTTTCGCTCTTTCTCTTGTCTGCTCTGGGCACCTCCTCTGGCCAGGAGGAAGAAGGCAAAGGAAGGTGAGGAAAGGCTTCAAAGGGGAGGGAGGAGGAAAAGGGGCAAATATGTCTTGCTCTGGGGTTGCCACGAAGGCTGTTGCTCCAGGACGGGGAGAGGAGGGAGAAGGACCCTGGTGCCCTGCGCTGCCCTCCAGACTGGGAAGCCAGGGGTGCACCGCTTTGCCCGCATCACTCGCGAAAAATGTAACCTGGAGCGCTTTCTCTCTTTCTCTGCTGAACTGGATGCGCCTCAACTGCACCCCCTAGAGAACTGAGCCTTCCACAAAAGCGTAGTTTGCATATAGCTTGAGTCGCCCCTGTAGGAGTTTGGAATTTGGAGGAAAGTACAAGTAGTTAAAGGAGCCCCGGTGGCGAAGTGCGTTAAAGCACTGAGCTGGAGACCGAAAGGTCCCAGGTTCAAACCCCGGGAGCAGCATGAGCGGCCGCTATTAGCTCCAGCTCCTGCCAACCTAGCAATTCGAAAACATGCCAATGTGAGTAGATCAATAGGTACCGCTCCAGCAGGAAGGTAACGGCGCTCCATGCAGTCATGCCAGCCACATGACCTTGGAGGTGTCTACGGACAGTGCTGGCTCTTCGGCTTGGAAATGGAGATGAGCACCAACCTCCAGTCGGTCACGACTTGGACTTAACGTCAGGGGAAGCCTTTACCTTTTTACGAGTAGTTAAGATAGGTCCTTTCATAGAGAGGAAAAGGCTATGGGCAGTACAGTTGTAGAAAAGTCACCTGATAAGCAAATAGATTTGGGATCCATTCTGAAATGAAGGGAGCATTTACACTTTAGAATTAATGCAGCTTGACGCCACTTTAATTGGCATGGCTCAATGCTATGAAATCATGGGATTTCATAGAATGAGCCATGGCAGTTGACATGCTGTCAAAGTGCATCAACTCTACAGTATAGATGCATCTTAAAATGAACTCTAGTCTTAGTCAGCATTAAAACCACTATTGCATTTGTGCATGGAGAACAGGAGTCTGGTCAGTGGTCAATGGCAATTATGATGCACTGCTTGCTTACACACTGGAGTGGAGCTGGGAAGGAGAGGCCTTGGCAAAGAACACAGAGTTAACACAGCTGAATGCTCCCCTTCTAATGACTGGAACAGGATAGCTTTAATACACAAATAGGGCTTCTTTTCTGAAGCCATGAGTCAACTATTCTCAAGTGTCAATTTATCTGTGCTTTTAGTTCTGGTACTTCAGAATCCTACCAGACAAAGAAGAATCTTTGTCTACACTGGACAAACAGGACATAAGAGGATTAATGGACAGAAATCAGATATAAGAAATGGCAATATCCAAAAACCAGTTGCAGAACATTTCGACCTTCCTGGATGCAAAGTACATTATTTACACATTGCGATCTCTGAACAAGAAAATCTAACTGTGAAATAACATCCGTGGCACCTTGAGTGTGGAGGAGAAAACAGAAACTAGAAAGAGTTGAATTGAATGATATTCACAAATTCTAATCCATTAGCAAAGTTATTGACTATTCTAAAGCATTTGACTGTGTGGATCATAATAAACTGTGGCATGTTCTTGGTGGTATGGGGATACCAAGTCACCATGTCTGTCTCTTGAGAAATCTGTATAAAGACCAAGTAGCCACAGTAAGAGCAGACCACGGAACAACAGACTGGTTCAAGATTGGGAAAGGAGTACAGCAGGGCTGCATACTTTCACCCTATCTATTCAACTTGCATGCAGAACACATCATGCGACATGCGGGGCTTGACAATTTCAAGGCCGGAGTTAAAATTGCTGGAAGAAACATTAACGATCTTAGGTATGCAGATGATACTACTACTACTCTGATGGTCGAAAGTGAGGAAGAGCTGAGGAGCCTAATCACCAAGGTGAAAGAAGAAAGTGCAAAAGCTGGGTTGCAGTTAAACATCAAGAAAACCAAGATCATGGCAACTACACCTATTGATAACTGGCAAATAAAGGGAGAAAACGTGGAGGCAGTGACAGACTTTATATTTCTAGGCACGAAGATCACTTCAGATGCAGACTGCAGCCAGGAAATCAGAAGACGTTTACTTCTTGGGAGGAGAGCAATGACTAACCTTGATAAAATCGTGAAGAGCAGAGACATCACACTGGCAACGAAGGTCCGCATAGTGAAAGCAATGGTATTCCCCATAGTAACCTATGGATGCGAGAGCTGGACCATAAGGAAGGCTGAGCGAAGGAAGACAGATGCTTTTGAACTTTGGTGCTGGAGGAAAATCCTGAGAGTGCCTTGGACCGCAAGAAGATCCAACCAGTTCCATCCTCCAGGAAATAATGCCCGGCTGCTCACTGGAGGGAAGGATATTGGAGGCAAAGTTGAAATATTTTGGCCACATCATGAGAAGACAGGAAAGCTTGGAAAAGATCATGATGCTGGGGAAAATGGAAGGAAAAAGGAAGAGAGGCCGACCAAGAGCGAGATGGATGGACGGTATCCTTGAAGTGACTGGGTTGAACTTGATGAAACTGGGGGTGGCGACGGCCGACAGAGAGCTCTGGCGTGGACTGGTCCATGAGGTCACGAAGAGTCGGAAACGACTATGCGACTGAGAGAGAGAGCAAAGGTATAAAATGGCTTCATCGTATATATAAGAAAAGGAATCTTCTCAGAGAAAATTCTCAATCCAGAAAAACTGACTTATGATAGCAGATGTATTGTCTACCAACCCTAACTGACTACTGTAAAGATTTGGAAGACATGTATTAACTTACACAGACTTTTGAAAATTTAGAGCTAGGGTCATGCTTTACATCATTCTGGATATTATTGTATTCTATCCCATTCATAGAATCATAATTAGAAGAGACCTCATGGACCATCCAGTCCAACCCCCTGCCAAGAAGCAGGAAAATCGCATTCTAAGTGCCCCTGACTGGTGGCCATCCAGCCTCTGCTTAAAAGCTTCCAAAGAAGGAGCCTCCATCACACTCTGGAACAGAGAGTTCCACTGTTGAACAGCTCTCACAGTGAGGAAGTTCTTCCTAATGTTCAGGTGGAATCTCCTTTCCTGTAGATTGAAGCCGTTGTTCCGCGTCCTTGTCTCCAGGGCAGCAGAAAACACACTTGCTCCCTCCTCCCTATGACTTCACACAACTATAAATATGTTTTATGCCTGAGGCCTTAATACCACTCAGTACTACATCCGAGGTACTGGATTTATTTCCACAAAAGTTCATACAAAAATAAAAACTAATTGGTCTTAAAGACACTACCAGGTTTCTTTCCCTTCCTATCTTTCCTCCCTCCTTTTTATGTGACAAAGGACTAACATGGCTACATCTTCATTCCTACTCATTCTGTAACTTTCAGTTCTTCAGTTCCTTGGAAAGTACACCATGTTTTAGATTTATTTAGCCCAAAAAGTAGCTAGCCGTTAGCTTTGTGCTGGTGGACAGGAAATTTAAAAAAATGTATAACCAGTCACACCTTTTTAAGTACAGTTCTAAAAAAACATTTCTGCAAAGTGAAATTTGCTGAGAAGATTGCAAATTTGTTTACATGTTCCTCCCAGAGATCAGCAGACACAGATCTCCTTGTTATGATGTTGGCTGTAGATGCCAGAGTAAAATTTCTGTTGCCAATTACACTTTTAATAGACTTTTCTTCTTATCCACTGAGAGGCACATCACTGTGGAATTGCCTCCTTGGCAACTTGACTGTGGAAGAAAAAAGCAAGGATTGACTGTAGGAACTAAACTATTCACATTTCAGACACTTTCCTCGGCCCTTTACCAATTCTTCCCAAGAGCTCTGCCCAGCATTTTCTGAACTGAATGAAAATGCTTACAATTGTGGTGGCATTGGAAAGGGGAAATGAGGAGGTGTGCCTTTCACAGGAATCTTCCAATCACACTATCCAGACTCCTGCATCTAGTACAGCAAATGATAAAGTTTAGTTTTGTACTGTCTTCTTGTTTTAAATTACAAAGGAGAGGTATTGATTTGGCTTCATTAGTATTTATTATGCAACATTATCAGTGTGTGAAGCATTGTTTTGGATTTTTTTTGTCTCAAAGGATATTGTAATCTAAAAAGTGTTGTAGCTCAGCCTGAGCCTGGTATTGGACACATTCAGCCAGTAATTGTCCCTGCACCTGCTTTGCCAGAGGACTCTGGGTTTGGGCCTGACATGTAGTCAGAATTTGAGCCTGACATGCAGCCAGAGTTTGCCCCAGTGGATTCTGGGACCAGAGACTGAATGGTTGCAAGCAGGCATTGTGAACTGCATTCATCTCAGCAGTCAAGGCCAGATCTCCAGGTGCCAGGTGGGCATTCTAGTTTAGAGGAGGATAATGAATTTGATAGGAGGGGAGCGATAACTCATCAAAGGAGGGAACGAGAATGTTTGTGGAGAAGTAAACGACTGCTTTTGAAGCACTCTAATTAATCGTTTTCTCATGAGAGAAAGAGATTTCTCATGGAAGAAAGACCTTGGATTTTCCTTAAATGCCTGGTTCCTTTCTGCCATAGCAGAGGTGGCAACATTGCAATTCAAGAGAGAAAGATCTTTACTCTGTGTTCCTGTATATTCTTGCAGCCGTGGATTTTGCTTCAAGTCTGTGATGTCTCATGGGCCATGTAGTCCTGTTCCTAGTACTGTTGTGACAGATGAAGAGGAAAACTTGGGTTTCCCACCGTTTCTGCCAGACTTGGAGCCCTTGCAGCCCTTGCAGCTGCAGGATGTTTGCCCACAAGAAGACAGCCAAACAAGCCTTGAGTCGAAATCTCCCCCATTTTCTCGCCGCCTTTATTATAATCAAGATAGACACGCGCGGGAGGCGAATCGCAGAAGCGCTCGGATAGCTGCCAGACAATTAGATGATTAAGTCTATTTCCCTTGGGAAAGTTTAAGGAGTCTTGCATCTGGACAGTATAGGTTTCGGTTCTTGTTCCCAGAGAAAGTGTGCTTTGGCGGGAAAACAAGATCCTATATAGCTGTTGGCCACAAAGAATTCCTTGCAGAGTCAATTCATCAGCTCGTGGAGTGAGATCGCGTGTAGACTACGTACTCCAGTTCCCAGCTCTTGAATCAAGTTCCCAGCCCTGCCTTGTTCCACGGATCTCTATGGACTCAGTTCTTGTTCCACGATTGCCTTGTTTCTAGTTGGACCTTGCCAAGCCTCAAGTTTTGTCTTGCCTTGCATTTTAAACCCACGGACCCTGTTTCACGGATTCCAGCCTTGTTTCCTTGATCCGGATTTACCTTAAGCCTCAAGACTATGGACAGTTCCCCACACTATTGCTTGCAAAATAGTGTGTGTTTCGGTGAAGTGGATTATAACTTTGGACTTTAATATCATATATTGGACATTGTTTTTCTGGACTATATTTGACCTTTCCTGAAAGGTCTACTTCTGAACTATATTCTACACTTATTTTTATTGACTTTATATATTCCTTTAATAAAGATATTAGATAGAATCTGGCCTCTGTGTATGGTTATTGGTGCTCTGCAGCCTGGGTCCTGACAAAGTCCCAGCCTTGTGTTGCCTTTGAATCCAGTTGATTGTTCCAGTAACCTTGCTGTTTGGATTTCTATTACTGTTGCACCCCAAGGCAGCGTGAACACTGGAAACTAGATAGAGACCAATAATCATATAATATGTTTATTAAAGCAAATATAAATTCAGGAATGAATAGGCAGAAAGGATAAGTGGGAAATAGTCCTTTGTGATGAGGTATGAATAAGTCCAAAAAGATGAAGGAAAATGTCCAATATTATTGTCCAAAGTCCAAAACCGAAACACGCTCAAACTGTTGGGAAGTTTGAGCGGGAAACAACAAGGAAGCAAGGCTGAATAACAAGGCTCCCGGTCACTAGGAGATCATGGATATCAAAGCAGGAACAAGACGAGGCGAAGATAAAACTTGATTCAGGAACAAGGCAAGGAAGTGAATTTATTCCGGTTTAAATCGGGAGTCGCGGCTCGGCTCGGCCGCCAGAAACAGGAGGCTTGGCTTGGTGAAATCAGGGAACTCTTGATGTCTTTTGTGGGACTGAGTTTGATATCTGGTTTGAACTATGGTTTTTGAGTGACTTTCTTAGACTCTTGCTTCAAGATTTTCAAGTACATTGCTCTTGTGGATTTAAACCCATTTTATTGACTCTGAACTTTATTTACTTGTGCTTAATTATAACCTTCAATAAACAGCTTGTTTGCTTATATTCTGGGGCCCCAGTGTGGTTTTGAGGTGCCAACGCAGCCTAGGGGTGCAACAGTAAGTCCTCAAAGGTGAAGTAGTCGAAAAAGAAGCTGCCTTTCCAGTTGTGTTCCCCAGTAACTGATATACTGTATTTTACTGACTTCTCAACAGCTAATGGAAGGATACTTCAATTGAGCCCCATTCATTCGGCAGATCTGGGAGCTATGATGATTTGTTAGAGAAATAATTTTAAATTATCCAAAACACGTAATCTATTCAATTTTATAATTTTGATTAGAATTACTCTTTACTACAGCACATATCTCAGAGTGTCCACACTATCTGAAAACAGAAAAGTCTCTTTTGTGATGGAGGGAGGGTTGGTAAGGGGCACCCATGCTAAATCATTCAGATTTATTAGTGCATAGTACACAGCAAGCTTATATTTTATTTTCTTCTCACACTCACACCATGTAATTGTGGGTACATTTATATGTGTGGTCCCATATGCTACGTTTGGTTTTAATCGTATCTATGATATTACTCTGGGCAGGATCTTCATCGCCACAGTTGCCTTTTCCCAAACCATTTGTGTCTTTTTTAGAACTTCTGCCGCTCAAATGTGTCTTGTGGTTTTAGGTTCACTTATATCCATTCATACCATGCTTTCTCATATCTATGTCTTCATTTATTTTATGCCAGCAAAAAATAAAAACATATGAGTTTGGTTTGCTAGTTTTTCTCCAATGGTTGTGGATGTGGGAACATTCCCATATGGAGAAAGATGAAGGTTGCTATGTGGTGAGCTGCCATGGTCACGGCTGCATCTTTCTCATTATTTATTTATTGAATTTAAAACTTGCCTTAAAACTTGCCTTAAAACTACCATAAAATGACATTCAGGATCCCTAAAAGTCATAAACTTAATGTTAAAACAAATACTACCGTGTTTCCCCGAAAATAGGACAGTGTCTTATATTAATTTTTGCTCCCAAAGATGCGCTAGGTCTTATTTTCAGGGGATGTCTTATTTTTCTATGAAAAAAAAATCACATTTATTGTTGAAGAAAAAAATGAACATTTATTATATACTGTGCAGTAGTTGTCATCACAAACCAGCATAACCAGACAAACTGTGAATCCTATCAAGAATTTCTTATTACTACCAATATTTCCATGTACAATATTTCCATGTTCCATTTCCAGGTACGTACATTTACCAATCCTACATGCTCTGGTGTTCTGTTCGTTGGGCATGCTTCCAAACACAAACTTTGCTAGGTCTTACTTTCGGGGGAGGCCTTATATTTACCAATTCAGCAAAACCTCTACTAGGTCTTATTTTCTGGGGATGTCTTATTTTAGGGGAAACAGGGTATTAAAATAGAAAAGCAGATAAAAACAGAATTCACCACCACACCTGTCCTGCCACGAGGAGGCAAAACATTACCTGCTGCCCTGTCTCTTTAAGGTTCCAAAGGGGCAGAGCTTAGCCTTGGCTCCTGCCAGCCTGAAATGGCAGTTATTTTTGTCAGTTAGAATTTGTCAGTTGGTGAAGCACTGGAAGGAAGTGTAGGAAGTAAAAGGATCACAGAAATTCACGTCACGTTGGAACTGTATTCAAATTAGATTAAAAAGCCATAGACTACAGCAATAGAGAAAGCCATGTCAACAACACTGCATTGAAGTCATCTCAAAGATACAAAGAATCCAGTCATAACAAGACTTTATACTCTGTGGCAATATCTATCCAGAACTGCATAGACTCAAAGATTTCTTTCCTCACAAGAGACTTCATAGTGGCATCAAGAGGAAAAGAGATCAATTTTGTCTATTAATAAAATATTTTGTTTCACAACTACAGTCTCCAATCTGTCCTTCGTGCTATGAGTCCTTCCAGTTCATTTAATTAAGCATGGAGGCAGAACAACACCAAAAGAAATAACAAAATCATTGAGCCAGTGAGAACACTGTTCAATGCAAGCTAAGCACTCTGTCACCAAAAAGACAACAGAATTGGGGCCATTATAGCCTCTATGAGCAAGCAGTTCCAAGAGAACCATGTCTTACAGCCCCATCAAATATACTTCTAAGATTAACAGGAGGGATAAACATGGCTACCATAAAGATCAGAAGGGAGAACATTCAAAGGTTTCAAAATGTATAGGACTTCATAGATGACTCTGAATTATGTTCACGTAGCATAGAAGATGCTTAGAAGGCATCTTACACAATTTGTTTTTAACTGCCAGCAAGCTGACTTTTGGTGACTGTATGAGAGATCTGGTCTAGCAGACTAGAGCTTCCTCTATTGATGGAATCAACCCATCTGTATTACAGTCTTTATCTTTTCATACTGCCTTCTAGTTTACTAATTTTTAATTTTACTAATAGGTTAAGGTAAAGGTTTTCCCCTGACGTTAAGTCCAGTCGTGACCGACTCTGGGGATTGGTGCTCATCTCCATTTCTAAGCTGAAGAGTCAGCATTGTCCGTAGACACCTCCAAGGTCATGTGGCTGGCATGACTGCATTGAGCACCGTTACCTTCCTGCCAGAGCGGTACCTATTTATCTACTCACATTTGCATGTTTTCGAACTGCTAGGTTGGCAGGAGCTGGGGCTAACAGCGGGCGCTCATTCCGCTCCCGGGATTTGAACCTGGGACCTTTTGGTCTGCAAGTTCAGCAGCTCAGTGCTTTAACACACTTCACCACCTGGGCTCCTCATTGAGCCCATACCACTGATTAATAAATGTTTTGTACCTGAGGGCCAATCTGGTATCAACATTGGTAGAGCTGTATTCAATTGAAGTGAGCAGCCTGAACATGCTCAGCGCTTTAACACACTGCGCCACCACCAATTTATTATTTAATAGTTTATTATTATTATTATTATTATTATTATTATTATTATTATTATTGTTTCTTGGATTTTCTTTAGTAATCATTCCATAACCTTACTATTTTTGCTAGAAGTATTCTTTTAAATTGGTGTTCCTTGCTCTACCTTTTATATTCCTTCTGTTTATGTGATTGTTTTATTCAATTGTTATGTTTTGTTTTTGTTTTTAATTCTTATAGCGTTTTATAGTGTTTTCAGTGTTTTATTGTACAATGTTTTATGCTGATTTTATATTGGAAACCGCCCTGAGTCCCTTTCGGGAGAGAGAGCAGTATACAAATAAACTTTTACTTACTTACTTACTTACTTACTTACTTACTTACTACCTTTTATGCCTTCTTCCTCTATTTCTCTTTGAGCTGTATGTATATGTTCAGCATACAAGTTAAACAGATAGGGTGATAAAATGCCAACTGTAAACCATTCTGTCTCTTATCCTGAGAACAGGTTATGCATCAGGTCTCTTAGAACCAGACTATCAGACTGTATGTTTCTTCTACTAGTGTTTGAATTGATGGATCAGGGCTACTTCAAGAATAGTCATAATAGTAACCATACATTTACTTAAGTAGGCTTAATCCTGGATCTAAGACGTTGCTCCCAGTGTCTTGAATGAAATAAGTGGCCCAGTAGATAGAATCTCCTGCTTACTGAAGTTATCTGGAGCCCCCGGTAGCGCATTGGGTTAACCCTTGTGCTGGCAGGACTGATGACTTGGAGCTTGGGTTGCTCACCTGAAAGTTACCTGTTCGAATCCAACCTGGGAAGAGCGGGGATGAGCTCCCTCTATCAGCTCCAGCTCCATGCGGGGACATGAGAGAAGCCTCCCACAAGGTTGGTAAAACATCAAAACATCTGGGCATCCCCTGGGCAACGTCCTTGCAGTTGGCCAATTCTCTCAAACCAGAACCAACTTGGAGTTTCTCAAGTGGCTCCTGACACACACAAAAACTTATCTGAGAATGTGTGAAGAATGACAAGGTTCTTTAACATAAAGTATCTCCGAAGACAAAGAGACTGTACACAAGCATTTAAGGTAACTACTTTGTATGTTTTGCTTTGAAATGAGATGCATTTTCCCAGCTGCTTATTATAAGATGAGAATACAGTCTAGGAAAGCATTTCTTATGTGAGGTGCTTCATTTTGGTGGCAAAAAGTTGGAAATCATACAGGGAGAGCCATATACCCAAATTTTTTCAGTGCCTGAAACATGACCTACAGTTTGTTTTGCTTTGCTTATCATGGCTCATGCAAACAGCCACAAATATTTTAATGTACGGTTTATTGAGCTTACTTTAGTTTAATTTGATGCATAACTGGAACTTAGTTTGTTCTGGATGAGGCATAGGGCAGGCCTGGAATTGAAAAGGGAGGTCATTGTTATTGGCTCAGGACAAGCAGTTTTGTATTTTGAACCCAAAATTATTTTGCCCATCACATGCCTTTGCTATCATTAAGGGATAGTGCTATCCAAGAGAAAGATTCCTTTCCATAACACTTTCCAAATATTGTAAGAAATAATACAAGGGCAACATTCAGTCAAAAAGACAAATTTCCTCATTTATATGTGTATCCAAAGCATCATGTCATGGAATCACAGCTCTTCCAACAGCTAGCCATCCGTCTCTGTTCAAAATTCCCAGAGGAGGAGGCTCCACTGAGGCAGCATATTCTTCTATCAAATCATGCCATTTATTTTCCTGCGTTTGGAGGGAAATACAGGAGTCAGCACATCTGAAGTGCAATGGATGAGCCTCACTCTAGGAACTTCTCTCATAATCAAGGTATTTTTCCCTGGCAGGATCTAAATCAGTGGTTCCCAATCTTTTTTTGACCAGGGACCACTTGACCAGGGACCAATTTGACCAGGGATCACTTTCCAATATTAGTACCAAAAAAGGTTATGAATCAATTTTTGGTCAACTTTAGGTTTGGTTTGGTTATCTGGGGTACTAATTCAGAAAATTGCATCGGATAGACCACATCAGCTCTAGTTTCTGATGCACAACATATGCTATCCAGTAGTCGCCATCTGCTCACCATATTTAATAATCTATATCTGATGTGGTCTGTCCAGTGCAATTTTCTGAATCAGTACGCCAAATAACCCCAGGAGCAGGCCTAAAAACGAAGACACCAAGGTGCCCATGTTTCAAGGAGCCACATGGATCGGTTACGCTCAGGGGGAGGGAGGAAGAGGAGAAGCAGCAGTTAGGAGGCTTGTTGTTGTGCCTTTCATGGGTAGTCAGCCTCTCCCCTCCTGACATCCCCGTTGCGGTGGAGCCTCCGGTGGCCTAGGGGATAAAAGCCTCGTGACTTGAAGGTTGGGTTGCTGACCTGAAAGCTGCCAGGTTCGAATCCCACCCGGGGAGAGCGTGGATGAGCTCCCTCTATCAGCTCCAGCTCCATGCAGGGACATGAGAGAAGCCTCCCAGAAGGATGGTAAAACATCAAAAACATCCGGGCGTCCCCTGGGCAACGTCCTTGCAGACGGCCAATTCTCTCACTCCAGAAGCAACTCCGGTTGCTCCTGATACGAAAAAAGAAAATCCCCGTTGCCTTGACACTATAAGAGGGTTTCATGAGACCAATTGCTCTCATTGCAACAGTGTAATAATGGTGAGGCCACAGACCATATTTTAGTTTTTGGAGATCACCGGTGGTCCACGTACCATAGGTTGGGAACCACTGATCTAAATGAACTGTGAATTCACCAGGATCTTAGAACTATGTCTTTTCTTAACATCAAAGTAATATTTTGGAATATGTGAAGGGAGAACAGAGTACCACTGAGCATGTGCAAAATAGAGTTCTTAATTTCTGATAAACCAGAACCAGCTCTAACACAGCAGCTGTTAAAAAGTGGCCCTAGAGCTGATCTTCTAGTAAATCCTTATTATAATCATTCTGGATATGCATAAACATTTAAAAAAATGGCCTATGGACATAATTTTGGCCTCTATTTATTTGTATTATTTGTATTCCACTTTCTCTCAAGGAGACTCAAAGCTTCCATTGACTTCCATTGACTGTTTCTTTTAAAAAATTGGTATGTCTTTTTCTTGCATAGTGATGATGTTAGGTCCAGTCATGTCTGACTCTGGGGGTTGGTGCTCATCTCCATTTCTCAGCTGAAGAGCCGGTGTTGTCCGTAGACACCTCCAAGGTCATGTGGCCGGCATGACTGCATGGAGCGCCATTACCTCCCTGCTGGAGCGGTACCTATTGATCTACTCACATTTGCATGTTTTTGAACTGCTAGGTTGGCAGAAGCTGGAGCTAACAGCAGGCGCTCATTCCACTCCTGGGATTTGAACCTGTAAACCTTTCAGTCTGCAAGTTCAGCAACTCAGTACTTTAACACACTTCGCCACCGGGGCTCCTCTTGCATAGTACTAATCCTTTATTGATAATAAAACTAAAAGAGGGAGGTTTGGCTGACAAACGTAATCTGGGAATGGAAATTTAAAACATTTTGTTCATTTTGTTATGTTATTATTCTATAGTTACATAAAATAATTTGCACATATTTTTAATAAATTTGGTTGCCCTTAGTCCTAATAAAAGTGGATGTTTGTGTGTCATACAGTCAACAAATATACAATTATTTATAAGGAAAGTTATCAGAAAACAACATGGATGCTATCTTTTCCTAGCCAAGCTTCCTAGTTACCATAATTTAAATCAGATTTCTTTAGCATACAGCTTCCAGCCTTCGTGACCTTTAGCTCTGAGTTTACAAGCCTTTTCTAGCATACACTGGCTCCAGAGCATTGCGATTTCAACCTATTTATGTACCTTTTATTTTTTTGGTCTTTTGTCCCTGGAATCCCCAGGAAGTTTAGATACCTTATTAAGTATGTAGTACAAGGTTCGCTGTTAAATGGCTTTAAGAAATTAGCTAGACTTTGGCTTTCACTAAATATCGTTTTTTTTTCGTGTCAGGAGTAACTTGAGAAACTGCAAGTCACTTCTGGTGTAAGAGAATTGGCTGTCTGCAAGACGTTGCCCAAAGGATACCAGGATGTTCTTGATGTTTTTAACACCATTGTGGGAGGGTTCTCTCATGTTCCCACATGGAGCTAGTGCTGATAAAGGGAGCTCATTTGCGCTCTCCCTGGGTTGGATTTGAACCGGCAACCTTCAGGTCAGCAACCCAACCTTCAAGTCATCAGTATGTTATGTTTTTCTACTTCTTACATGTTGCTTGCCGCTTTGAGAAATTAATAATAATAATACAGTAGAGTCTCACTTATCCAACATTCACTTATCCAACGTTCTGGATTATCCAATGCAGTTTGCCTCCCACCCCAATTCTCAGCTGCTTCTCTAGGCAGCAAGGATTGAACTTTTTATGGATTTAATTTCCAACAATGTTGCTACTGTAAGTTCATTTTATGCAATTCTATCTTGATTTGTAGTCAATTTGTTAGTAGCTAGTTTTTTTAGTCAATGTTTTCAATATATTGCAATGTTTTGGTGCTAAATTCATGAATACAGTAATTACTACATAACGTTATCGTGTATTGAACTGCTTTTTCTGTTGAATTGTTGTAAAACATGATGTTTTTGGTGCTTAATTTGTAAAATCATAGTGTAATTTGATGTTTAATAGGCCTTTCCTTAATACCTCCTTATTATCCAACATTTTTGCTTATCCAATGTTCTGCCAGCCCATTTATGTTGGATAAGTGAGACTCTACTGTAATAATAATCATCATCATCCTTTTAGCCAAATAGTGATGCAAAAAAGGCAGGTTAACATTATCACATTAGTTTACAAAGCAGTGTCAGCAAAAGAGGAAAGGCTACAGATCCTTTTATATTTCCAGGATTTAAAACATCAGGATGCTAACAGTGACACCTGCAGGTTACTTATGAAATAGTACATCAGCTATTATAAAGCATACTGGCTGATCCTTCTGTAAAATCAAAAATCGGACGGGTTACACTATTTATCAGGACCACTAAATAATGTGAAAGTGAGAAATAAGTGGCCTGAGCTTTCTGTTTCTGTAAATATCTATCAGACATGATGGTATGCAAATTAGGAGATTTTAGGAGATAAGGGAAGATACAAAAGTTCTCGTACAAAAGTTCACAAACTGGTCAACTGTATGCATCTCTGCTACTGCAAAATCACTGTTGTAAGCTCAGTGAATATATGTTCATATATGACAGACTAGGTTTATATCTTTTCTTTGATAGAGTAGCAAGCTTGGTTGATGAAGGGAATGCTGCAGATGAAGCATCTCTTGATTTCAGTAAGGTTTTCAACAAGTTCTCCATAATACTTTCACAAAGAAGCTAGCAAAATGTGGACTAGACGATGCTCCTATTAGGTTAATGGTGAACTAATAATCTGGATGAACCGAAAGGATTTTTCCAATGACTCTTCGTCCTCCTGGAGAGATGTGACTCTTAGAATCATAGAATCTTAAGAGCTGGAAGACACCACAAGTGCCATTTCTTCACCCAACCCCCTGACATGCAAGGAAATACAATCAAAGCACTCCTGGCAGAATCCAATAGGCTATCCAGCCTCTGTTTAAAAGATATCCCAGAGAAGGAGACTCCACCACACTCCACGACAGAATATTCCATGTCAAGCAGCTCTTACCATCAGGAGGTTCTTCCTAAAATTTAGATGGAATCTTTTTTCTCTGCAAATTGAATCTATTCTCCATGTCCTAATCTCTAAAGCAGCAGAAAACAATCCGATTTCTTTTCCAATATTTAAACATGACTGCATTTTCTTTTCTTATCCTTTTCTTTTCCGAGCTAAACATACTTAACTCTTTAAGCCACTCCTCATAGGGCTTGGTTTCCAAATCTTTCATCATTTTGGTTGCTCTTCACTGGACAATTTCGTTTGTCAATATCCTGAGCAATTGTCATGTGCATAACTGGACACAGCATTTTAGGTGAGGTCTAACCAAAGCAGAACAGAGAGGAACTATTGTTGTTTTTTCTTTCAGTTGTTTCCAACTCTTTGTGATCTCATGGACCAGCCCATGCCAGAGCTTCCTGTTGGCCATCACCACCCCCAGCTCCTTCAGGGTCAAGCCAGTCACTTCAAGGATACCATCCATTCACCTTGCCCTTGGTCGGCCCCTCTTCCTTTTTCCTTCTATTTTCCCCAGGATCATGATCTTCTCCAAGCTTTCCTGTTTTCTCAATATGTGGCCAAAGTACTTCATCTTTGCCTCCAATATCTTTCCCTCCATTGAGCAGTCAGTCATTACTTCCTGGAGTATGGACTGGTTGGGTCTTCTTGCGGTCCAAGGCGCTCTCAGAATTTTCCTCCAACAGCACAGTTCAAAAGCATCTATCTTCCTTTGCTCAGCCTTCCTTATGGTCCAGTTCTCGCATCCATAGGTTACTATGGGGAATACCATTGTTTTAATTATGCAGACCTTCGTTGCCAGTGTGATGTCTCTACTCTTCACTATTTTATTGAGGTTGATCATTGCTCTCCTCCCAAGAGGTAAATGTCTTCTGATTTCCTGGCTGCAGTCCACGTCTGCAGTAATCTTCGTGCCTAGAAATATAAAGCCTGTCACTGCCTCCACGTTTTCTCCCTCTATTTGCCAGTTATCAGTCTGGTTGGCATCTTGGTTTTCTTGATGTTTAACTGTAACCCAGCTTTTGCACTTTCTTCTTTCACCTTTATTATAAGGCTTCTCAGCTCCTCCTCGCTTTGAAGCCATCGAAGTGGTATCATCTGCATATCTAAGGTTGTTAATGTTTCTTCCAGCAATTTTATCTCCAGCCTTGAGTTCATCAAGCGCGGCACGGCACATGATGTATTCTGCATACAAGTTGAATGCAGGGCCCTGCCATACTCCTTTCCTAATCTTGAATCAGTCTGTTGTTCCATGGTCTGGTCTTACTGTGGCTACTTGGTCATTATACAGATTCCTCAGGAGACAGAGAGGGTGACTTGGTATCCCCATACTACCAAGAACTTTCCACAATTTATTATGATCCACACAGTCAAAGGCTTTAGAATAGTCAATAAAATAGAAATAGATGTTTTTCTGAAACTCCCTGCCTTCCTCCATTATCCAGCGGATGTTGGCAATTATAATTATAATTACTATTTTAACTATGAAATTATATATTAAAAATCAAATGGATGTTGCAAAGTTGGCCTATACACATATGTGCTTACCAACTTCAGCTCCACTGGCAAAAACATGAGCGGAAGAGAACATGCCTGCATGAGGCAAAGAATCCAGAAGTGGCTCAGGTCTGAAAATGAAGTGGCACCCAGTCCACAGAAATCAGTGTGGCAGATTGAAGCAGCAACAGGAGCCAGGCTAAGAAAGCAAACCCAGGCAGGCGTTGTCTCCTGCACCAGACCAGACCAGACCAGACCATTTTGCAGGTCTTATAACACCAGCAAACCAGACATTCCCTACTTTACAAGAAAATTCAAGCCATTCAACAGCCCAAATTTCTGGGGGAAATGCCTGGGAAGCAAAGGCATAGTAATCAGACCCCTATTATTCATAGGGACAGGGAAGGAGTCTTGGGTGTGAATTCTTTTGCTTTGCCAGTCTAATCTCACATCTTGGTTTTGGAACATAGCCAAAATTTGTATAATTTATTCTTGAGATCTTTTTGTGTACTGTAAAGTTTTCAATGGAGATTGTTTTTGTGAGGATTGTTAATAACACTAGGTTTGAGTCAGTACTTGGACCAGACCAAATGATCTCGAGGTCCAAAAACTGCCCCCCAAGACTCGATAACTCACCATCTGCTGTGTGATTAAACTCCATCAAGGAACAATATTCAGGGAGCTGCAGTTTCAAAATATATTGTTCCTGATGGCTTAATGCACCAACAACTAAACTACATTTTCAGGCAATTGGGAAAATATATATCACTGTACTTGGGTTAGCATTTATCATTATCATTTGATAGTTGCAAAATTGTGCAAATGTGTTTATGACAAATCCCTTCTCTAAATTGCCTACTCAAGCACTAACCCTGTCACTCACTTTGCCCCTTCAACTTTCAAGCCACTCTGTGGGTTTAGTAATGAGACTATAATTTTGGAGAAACTGGTTGGGAATTATATGTCTATATCTTTTAGTGAATCCTTAAATGAATATTGCACTGGCAAAAAAGTAAAATGTTAAAAGCATAATTCATTCATTTCCTTAAAAAAAGATTCAATACCTGCATGGAAGATGGACCTGTATTTGTTTCAATGTATCCACATGTGTAATATCGTATTCCATAAACTCATTGACTTTTTGCTATGCCTTCAGCTTCAAAATAGCTAAATGTTTGTGTGCCTCATCCTTCTGATCTGATGACATCTGAACGAATTTCCCCTTAGATATGATTTGGTTCCTTCTCACCATTCTGCCATGCAATGTAGGATAATCTTTTGAATAAGGAGACATCTTTACACATATATACACCACTCCTGGCTTGATTGCAGTCTTTTGCTATGTAGTTTCGTTATCCGACCTGCCTTTCCCCTAAACTTTGGCAATTCATATTGCCAAAATGTGATAAATAAATAAATAAATAAATAAATACACCTAGCCTAGTTGTTCCTATCCTCTTGCTTCCAAACCTGCACCTTTGGACACACACTGTTTGGTTATTTTATCACTTTCAGCACTGCTCCCATTATGCCTACCTCATTTCTTGTTTCCTGCAACTTCCATGATTTGAGATGGCTCAGATAAGCATATGGGTGATTTCATTTCTTGATATGGTGCTGTGCCATGCAAAACCCACTGAAAGCAGCGCAGTGCATTGACATGTTGCTATGCTATATAAATCCCACTAAAATGAGTTCGATGATTTCCTTCCTTTTCATAAAACATGTGAAAAGTCACTTGGTTCTTTTCTGCCACCAATTTGAGTGGTCTTTCTGGTCCAGTGCAAATCTATCTTTCCTATTTTTGAGCCCTAATGAGACCTATGTTGCTCTTATTCTGTTCTTTTCAAGATTGCTTTCTGCAGTGCTAAAACTTAACTATCCATTTTCTATCTCATCCTCCTCTTCTTTCAAAAGGTGTCGATTTTTTAAATTTGTTACAACACATCAACCAAATCTGCAAATAATATAATCTATTTTATTTTTAATCAGTTAAAACTTCTTCCCATTCCTTCTTCGCGGAAATCGAATAACGCTTGAAACACTTGATCCAGAGCAGAGTGGACTGGTATGAGGCACTTCGGTTATTATTCTGGCCCTCATGATATACAAAAAATTCCCCGAAATGCAGGGAAATTCTACCCAGTTTTTGCTATAGAACATTTCATAACCATAAGAGGTCTTTAAAAATGGGAAGAGATGCCCTCTTATGAGCCTAAATGGGCTCATTAGGTGAAGATGTAATGAAACGACTTCCCATGTCTATTGGTGGACACTCAGGAGAAAAAAAAAATTTTTTTGTGGTGGTACAGAACAGGATTGTGGCATTTCAGGGAAATAAAAATAATAATAAACCTAAAACCCAATAGTTTCTATTTACAGAAATAATGGCAAGCAGACTGGTGCCACACATTTATTTGCTTTTTGTAAATAACAGCAGAGAATATAGAAGTTTTCATAGAAAAACAATAAAGCTAAACAAGTGCAAATGAAAATAGTCATTAAATTTCATTATTAACTATCCCAAGTCTGAATTAAGAACCAGCATGAAAAAATGGGATGGTTCAGATTATCGCATTTTCCATCTTCGAAATCAAGTCATCACAATTTTTTATGAGTTCTTCGTTTTCTTTTGTCTGTTAAAGAAACAGGGGCAAAGGGTTATACAAGTTGCAGAAGTCACATATTCTGAAAAGAACACCCATACTCTCCATGAGGGCTTCATAAACATTTTCCAGTTATGGCCATTTTCCGCCTGAGAAATTTTTATGTGCCCCAGGTAAAAAATATAAAAATCAAACATTTACTGATAAACCAACCAGGTCCAGGCTATTTGATTAATCGCATATCCCCTTATTGACCAACTGTAGTCTTCGGAGTAGGCCCTGCTCACAGTCCCACCCCCATCTCAAGCACAGCTGGTGGGAATGAGAGAAAAAGGGCCTTCCCTGTGATCACCCCCCCGCCTCTGGAAATCCCTACCTAAGGAAGTAAAAATGCCCCCCCTCCTCTTTCAAAAAACAACTGAAAACATACTTCTGCTCATTGACTTGAAGAGGATTAGATAATGATACTGTTACTATACTTCTGATTAAAATCTATTATCTGTATCCAGGATCTGTTTATCCTGCTAGTCGAGTTACCATCTTTGGCAATAATCAACTTATACACCTCCAATGCTTTCTGTCGGCTCCGAGATATTGATGTTTCTGTTTGATATTTTGTTTTATGTTGATATAAATTTATTTGATAGGTTATGTCTTATTTTAATTTTAGAAGTTATGTTATAATTTGTTCTTACATGTTGGGTTATTATTATTTTTTGCTATTATATGTGTATTGGTTGTCATATTCAGGCATTGAATGTTTACCTTTTTGTGTTTGGAATACGCCCTGGGTCCCTTCGAGGAGATAGGGCGAAATATAAATAATAATAATAATAATAATAATAATTATTATTATTATTATTATTATTATTTTGTAAGTCTTGCTAAACATGTTGATTTTCCTTTAGGTAGTGGTGAATCATTTTCTGCAGAGTGCACTGTAAACACTGCATGTTGTTACTAACAGTTATGTGTAACTGGATAGCATTCAAAAACCTTTTATTCTTTTGCATGAAGGTTCATAGAAACACAGCACTTTGGCTGTGCAGAGTGTTAAGCCCTGGAAGGGCAGCTTGCTGCCCAGACCCTTTTCCATGCAGCTTATTATTATTATTATTATTATTATTATTATTATTATTATTATTATTATTATTATTATTAAATCTGGATGGCCATCTGTTGGGGTGCTTTGACTGTGCTTTTCCTGCATGGCAGAAGGGGTTAGATTGGATGGCCCCTGGGGTCTTTCACTGAAATACCGTTACATTTATGTTGGTTAAAATGGTTTTTCATTTTAAATATTATATTGGTCTTTCTTTCTGCACTACAAATGAGATAAGTGCAGTGTGCATAGGAATTCCCCAATTAGCTCACACAAACACTCTCTATCCATCTGCCACTAGCCCAGCCTGTCTGTCAAATTTTAAAACTAAATGCCCCTGTGTCCAAAAGTTTGCCCATGCCTGATATATATATATATATATACACACACACATACACATTAAATATACTATAATATACAGTATATAAACATTTATTGGAGCTCCATGAGAAACTTTTGCTTCAAAAAGGGCTCCACGGCTGAAAAAGTTTGAGAACCTTATGAACTTATAAATTAGTAAAATCCCTCCCAAACTAAACACAGTAGACTTCATTTTTAATAATTACACTTGGGAGTATAAATTAAAGGAAAGACCCGTGAATCTTGCATTGCTATGCAGGCAGGCATTTGAAAGACCCTTTTCCTATTAGTTGGGTTAGGGCTCCTATTGTGCATAACAGCTTTGATTTACCAACAAATGATTTCTATGTAACACTGAATTGCAGCCACATACTCACATGAAAATAGAGAGAAAACACTGAGGACTTCATTTCCTGCCTATAGTATTCCACTTTCTGGAATCCTAATTTTGTATTATGCATTGTATTAATTTTGTATTATTTACATCACATTAAAATTGATTAAATTGCCTCTGAATTTAATGGGAATGAGTCAATAGTTTTTTGTCATGTAATGTGGGCCTGGCAATTCTTCATGCAATTCTGATTTGAGATGTGCAACTATAGATTTAATATATATATATATATATCAAAGCCTTTGGGAGACAGTCTAGACCCCTGCTTAGAAGACTGAATATTGGATCCACAAAGAAACTAAGACTGACCTTCTGCTCAATGCTTTTCTCTAATGACTGGATTCTCATTTGTTCTTTGCGCAAAGTGGCTTGAAGAGCCAACGCTTTTGTTTTAGCTTTACTTCTTGCTTGGGCAATCGCTTCATTTGCTCTAAAATAAACAGGTTATTCAGGTATATTAGTTTTTAAAGAGAGGTACTGCAAATTTAATACAGATCCTTATAAAATGTTACTCACTTGCATAACTTTTCTTCTGCATGTGCCTTCAGTGCTTGGTATCTTTGCTCTTCCTTTTTAATTCTTGCAAGATACTCCTCAACACATTTTTTCAGAGCCTCTTCATTCTAGAAAGTGGAAATATAATTTTAGATTAAAACTCGGGGGACTAGAATCCCAGTTGGTGGAAATGCATCAATTACTTCAATACAAAAACTTATTAATATACAGTAAATATAATTTAAAGGTAAATAAATAAATATTTTATGTTCTATCAGTCTAAGTAGCCTGACATTTCACATTGTAATGATTATGGTAACCTTTTGCTATCATTTGACTAAAGTATATTTACTTCTAATTAATATACATTTATGAAGAAATTAAGAGTGAAAGGTTTGGTGAACTGACTTCACAACCCTGTTAAGCGATACTATTGGCTTAGCAGTATGAAGGGAAAATATACTTTAAATTAAAAAGTTGTTCTCTGTCAAATGTAAGTGGAACTTCTCATATAATACATGTCAGAAACAAAGCTCTGTAAATTGTCTCCTGACTTACTGCCAAAAATATTAATATTTATTAAAAAGTCAAACTACTTCAGATTGACTCACCCTCTACATAAGACAATATTACAAATGTCAGTAAATGAAAACATAATTTTAATTTTTTTATATCAATAATGTCACCTTGGTACATTTACAGAACATTCCATTTTAGACCATCTGCACTCTTCCCCCGCTCCCAAAATGGAAGGAGTGCGACTATTATGCGGTGAAATATGGTAGCTTCAGGGGGAAAGATGGTGTGGAAAGAGGCAGCTAGTGTTATTTAAGGAGGAGACTGAGTAAGGCTGTTGGAAATGCTTACCCTCTGAAATCCTTCTATTGCCTCTTTCTGTTTTTCAAATCGCTTGAAGAGTTCCGAGAAAGATTTCTCCATGGATTTCAAATCAGATACAACTTGCTGTTTTTCATCAAGTACTTTCTGCAATTCTTTTTTTGCAAGCTCTTTCTGACTCTCGCCCTCTTCTACAGGAACAAATTTGTTTTAGGTGACTCAATCTTTGTTGACTCTTTTAAGACGCTGTATCAGTGGTTCTCAACCTGTGGGTTCCCAGGTGTTTTGGCCTACAACTCCCAGAAATCTCAGCCAGTTTACCAGCTGTTAGGATTTCTGGGAGTTGAAAGCCAAAATATCTGGGGATCCATAGGTTGAGAACCACTGCACTATATGTTGTCTCTAACAATACAAATATTTGAAGATATGTTCAAAGGCTCCAGTTAGCAAACTCATCCCATGAAAGTCAAGCAAGGCTATCCCACAAATGCACAATTTCAGGTGACGTATAGAATAGACTGGGGTGTACAAAAGAAAACATGGTGCAGTCTCTAATCCAGCCTATTTATATAACTATATTTTTCAGCTACCATGCCCTACTATTTCCAAAAATCATAAATAACAGCCAGTAGTTAAAGAAATGACATACGTCCTAGACAAATCTACTTTTGTCTAGGATGGGATGGTGAACATGTTAATTCCCATCAGAAGCAGGAAGCATGGCCTATGTCATTGCAACCTACCCCCAGCCCCAGAAAGCAACTAAGGTCAAAATGTTCAATCATTTGAGTCTGTGGAAGAAGGAAGGATCTGTAGATAGTTAAAACCAAATTCGTACACATTAGATTTAATGGGCTAACTAGGTTAATATGTAGTCAACTTCTACTTTCTCAGCTACTGTTTACTACCACCATTTCTAAAAGATTTAGCTACAGGGTGAAGCATAAAGATCTCTCATATTTCGAGGAGGCATTGTGTGGACTGTAGTGGGGGTAGAGACGTGAGGGAAGTCCAGTTAGGTGGGTTAGGAGCTGCTGTTTTCAGTACCCATCATGAGTTGGGTCGGTGAACTTCAGGGCTTTATTGTCCAAGCATATTATGAGAACAACCATTCTGTGACAACAAGAGTGTTCTGTACTAGTCTCATGCATTTGTATAGGATGGCTATGTCTTTGTTTCATTCGTATGGCCCTGTTTTCGGGTGCCTTTCCAAACGAGCTTTTTTGTCCCACATCCGAAAAAACGACTATTTTGTCCCATTGATGGTAATGGGTGGGCTTCCCACACTTCCCTTTCCCTCAGTTTTAGGGCTGCTGCCGTTCCCCTTTAATTGGGAAAGCTATCCTTTTGTCACTGCTGCTGAGATCACTTTATCCAAGCTAGGGGCAGACTCAGCTTGCCTCCATCTCATTTGCTGGTGATGAATGTCCATGTGGCATGCAGGTCCAAACATGCAGGCCTGCCAGGTCCTTTCTTGGCCTGCACTGTTGCAGAGCAAGGCCGCCAGCAAATGTGATGGAGAGAAACCCCAGCAAGCCCCAGCCCAACATCAAGGATCCCACCATGAGTCTGTCCCTAGCTCCTATGAAGCGACTTCAGCAGCAGTGACGAAAGTTAGATTTCCCAATTAAAGGGGAAATGGCAGCAGCTCTAAAACTGAGGGGAAAGGAAGTGTGGGAAGCCCACCCATTGCTGCCAATGGGATGAAAATATTCTTTTTTTTTTTTTTTGGATGTGGGACCAAAAAGCTCATTTGGAAAGTAAGCGCTCCTTACTCGGGACTTAGCTGCAGGCCCTGGCCTTTGCCGCTTTGGGCCTACACACCACATGCAAACTCTCTAAGAAAAATGTACGTGTGGTGTGTATGTCCAAAGTGTGCCAGCCTGTAGTCGAGCACGGAAAGAGAATGGCAGATCTAGGAATGTTAGAACATCCACTCAGCAACTGCCAAGGTATTCCACTGATAAGCTTGCCATGGTACTGGGGATATCAAGTTGAAGAAGAATTCTGCATGCCGATTTAAAAATGCATCTATACAAAATAATTTGTCTGATGTTATTTTTAACTTTCATTACAACAAAACTGTTTTTATGTACTTTTCAGAAATATATACATTTTGTTTCTAGATAGACACATTTTTTGTGCAACCCAAACAGCAAAGCATTGAAAAAATGTTTTATATCTGCTTACCCATCACTTGTGTAATGGTGCCTTCAAATTCTGCAACAATTGTTCTAAAGGAAATACAAGCATCTTATTTTCAAATACAGAACCAGAAAATTAATATGATTCCACAACAATGAAACAATATTGGTCCTTCCATTAATAACTCCACAGTAAGAAACATACACACACACACACCTCTTAAAAAGGAAGCATAGGTTTACTTTTCTTAAAGTTTCTGGAGGCAGGATTAAGTGAATTTCTCAACATTACCAATATGGGGAGAATACCCATTCTCAGTTTAGAGACTGCCTGGAAAGAGACCCCTGCCCCCCAAAACGCACCTCATCTATGCAGTACAATTACTTAGAGAGGATGGTGGCAGCAGGTAATTGAACTCTCTGGAATTTGACAGTGATATAACCCTGGATAAGCGATCCTAAACAATTAAGCAGAGGATCAAAACTCTGGTTTTCCCCCCAGTACAGACTGTCCTTCTGAATATTGTACAGTAGCACAAATAACGTCCACCTGAATCCACAATATGAAAGATATCTATGTAATTGGAGAAGGCAACATGCACAGAAAATGCCCATTATTAACTAGATGTACATACCCCATTTCTTTACTTTCAATATAAATTTTGTCATGCTTCATTTTCCACTCCAAAGCTTCTCTTTGCTTTTCTTGCACCTGAAACCATAATATCCCAAAATAATTAGCAAGAATTCATTTATCTTCAGACTTACAGTAAAATTAAAGAAACTTTGCCAGAAAGGTTATTGGAAAGAGATCAGACTTAAATACAACTTTAGAATTTGACTAACATTACTCAATATCTGATCTCATGCCCTCCCCCAACAAAGAAGGGGGATTGACAGGGTTGAAGGTCCTAGGATTAGGCAAGGGCTACATGGGGGTCCCTTGGAGACTTTTACGTCTTTCTCTGGGGATATTTGTCTCTCTTACTCTGGGTGCCGCTTGGAAACTTTTATGTCTTTTTATAGGGGTCCTTAGGAAACCCTTTTCTTTTTTTCTCTGGGGCCCCTTCATGGGATGCAGACTTGGCCCCACACTTCCATGGCATCTTTTCCATGACTTTAGAATTGGTGCTGCTATTTTCTAGATGTAAATGATCTTGAAAAGTGAAGAGGCCAAGAGTAAAGAATTTTCAGAAGGGGACAGAAAATTGAAAGGACCAAGTTGAGGGAAGGGGGGAAAGAAGAGACAGGAAAAGGCCACCTTGCCCGCCTGCGTGTGGAGAGGGGAGAAGTGGGGAAGGCTGTCAACAAGGATCAGAAGAGAGACATCTTGGCCTTGCCATTCACAGAGCTATTAGGTTGGAGAGCTTTTTCTTCACTTGATAACTGGAAATAGAATCTATAAACATGAAGTGATAATTATTTACTTAAGCAAGCTGATGTTATTGAAGGTATTGAAAAATATGAGTTGACAAAAGCTAGAAAATATATTTTGAGGTGATTTTTGATGCTATTGTAAGTTGCTCTGATATAAATCCTTATAATTTTTAATAAATATAAAATTACTTTGGTGTCATTATCTAAACTGACTTATTTTATCCTAAATCATGCTTCCCCAAACATTAGAGTAGTGGTTCTCAACATGGGAGCCCCAGATATTTTTGGCCTTCAACTCCCAGAAATCCTAACAGCCGGTAAACTGGCTGGGATTCCTGGAAGTTGTAGGCCCAAAACATCTGGGGAACCCAGGCTGAGAACCACTGCTTTAGAGGGAGCCCAGCCAAAAATCCTGGCCTGGGGGCCCACTTCAGGATGTGGGGGCCATGTCCGGTCAATTGTTCTTGTTAGGCCTTCTTCATTTTAAGACTAAAATTCTGAATACCCCTTTAAGACCAGACTTTATTATTGATCTTTATACTACTATCTTGGAGATTAATACTTGTGTAATCCTCAAGATTCCAAGCAGAGTATAGTTTACATTATTTCTTATGGCCATTTGTTTTGTTATTGGATATATCCCTGGGGGAGAAGGGCATTATATAAATTAAATAAATAAATAAAATAAAGTTGCTGTAACACTAGAGTAGGAGTCGTTAATGTACAAAGGTGGAAAGATGTTAATCAAAGAGTAGACTCATTTTGTTACAGTGATGTCTAAACTAAAACTTCAGATTTTTAAATGATCTAGACAGCTGCGAAAGGCTGTGTTTAAAACAATGATATTTGACTGGTTAAGGGAATGGCACCGGGCAAGTCAAAGATCTTGAGGGATAACAGCTCCAAAGGCTGACTTCCAGTAACAGCCTCTATTACTTGTATAGTTTTCTTTTAAATACAGTAGTTAAGTAATTTCTATATTAGCCATTAAAATGGAGGAGTGAATGGACAGAAAAGATTCAAAACAGTATCAAATCGAGTGTCCCTTCTCAAATTCTTACCTCTGAAGTAAGCTTTTTAACAACAATATCCGTCTCATGCTTAATCTTTTCTACAGCTGCATCCATGCCTTTCTGACTGTATTTCAGCACTTCAATGATGGCCTCAGTGGGCAGAGCACAAGGGAATACTGAAGGATTCTTTTCATCTAGGGTGGGTTGTAGAGTTTTGACCTGTGGCAAAAAATTTAATACGTATTTACATGCAATATTTGGTATCTTAGTTCTCTAATTGATACAGATCACAAGGTATAGCCGGATAGTGATTTCAGACTAAATCTATGATATCCAAACTTGTGGGTGGTTTCAGACTGAAACTGTTCTTCTGCTCTGAATAAAGGATACGTTGATAAGATCAAGGCTCCCGAGAGCTTAATTATTCAATTGGGAAACTATGATTTTCCATTACAGGTTGAGCATCTCTTTCAAAATCCAAACTTCTCCAAGATCCAAAATAGTTCACACGCATGCCTGAGACGGTGACATCTTTATTTCCTTATGGTTCAGTGTATACAAACCTTGTTTCATTGACAAAATTATTAAAAATATTGCATAAATTACCTTCACACTACATGTATGTGCATATCAAACACAAATAAACCACAATTTTAGACTTGGTTTCCAAGATATTTCATATCTGCAAATAAAGGTATTCCAAATTTTGAAAAAATTTAAAACATTTCTTGTTCCAAACATTTTTGGATAACGGATACTCAGCCTATACTTTTCAACGTCATCAGTATGTCTATTCTCATTTTAAAATTCAGAAAAAACAGCAATTTGAGGAAGGTTGCTAGAGATATTTAACTAGCACTTACTGGATCTGGGGAAATTCCAAAAAGATCAAGCACCAACGGCTTTTCTTCATGTTCATCAGATGTTTTTACTTCATTCACTGTCATGGCTACTGAATTTCTGTTTTAAGACCAAAGATGGATGGTCTGGTTAGAAACTGCAAGGCATACTGAAACAATTCTATATAGGTTATAAATGGAAGAACACAGCAAAATTATACATACTCATTTTGAAGTAGTGCGACTCCTGTAGACTTTACTTCCTTAACATCATCAACATAATTTTTAGGGCTTTCACTCAGGAGAGGGTCAAACTTCAGGTAGAGAGATTCCTTTCTTAGAACAGACTCCTTGAACTACAAGAAATAGATTTGGAAATATATCAAAGTTCCCAGACAATCTTCCCTTAACATGGTGGCCTTGTTCACGTTTTGGCCACATCTGGAGCTATCTGACCAAGAGCAACACTTATGAAATTTAGATAATCTCCAAGTGAAGCACATTTCTTTGAATTATGAAATAATTGATTAGAGGAGGTCCTGTGTCCTAATGAGTGTCAATATAGCAAGGGCTGTACCTTAAAATCTTTAGGGTTCAGACTTTAAAGCAGGACTGTACTAAATGCTTTCAAATGTGAATAAATTGGAAGAAATGTGGTGTGGGGTGAAAAATATTTCAATCTTTTAATTTTCTACCAAAAAAAAAAGTTTTGAAAAGTTAAGCCAGGTTTTCTTTTTAGGTTAGTAGATGGTTTTCTGATTCTGAATCCCGTCATCAGGCAAATACACTTTTTAATTCTTATACTGTTTTGAAAACTCATAGTTCTTTCTGCAGATAGCCTTACATATGTGTTTTGAAAGATCTAGCCTCTAAAGGGTACATTTTTTCTGTGTAAAATAGGAAAATGAAAACTTTTGATCAAAATACAAGAACAGCTAAGTCAGCCAAAAAGTGGCATTACATAAAGATTAGCAGCATGAAAATTTAAAATATATATTATTCAACATGTCAAGCTAAAAAGAGCAGGATTCCTAAAATTAAAACACTAAACTAAACAATATTATCTAAATTCTGTGCAAAAGACTGCTTCTTTTAGGAGTGTGTGATAAAACAATAGGGAAAAGAAAGGAGACAAATGTAACATCCTACATTCATATATTGGTTACTTACCGAGGACATTCCAAACTGTTCCAGATAATCTACTTCTAGGTCCATTCCTAGAACTAAAAGGGGAAAAATACTGAATATGGGAACAAAATGATTTTATAGCAAACTAGTATTGAAATGACTATAAAAAGTAACTAGTTTGTCATTTCAAGAAAAGAAGAGGCATGCCTTCCTGCAATATTTGTGACTTACGTATACTGCGTGAAATAAAGAAGGCCTTCGATTCTTCCCATCCTTTTTTAAAACTGATTTAACTGGCAAGGATGTTAAAGCTTTAAATGAGAAGCAGTTTTGGAACACTGCTCTTATGGCATTGAAGGGTGGCCAATGAGGTACGTTTACTAGATCAAAGACAGGTAAAAGGTAACATACAATAAACAGGGGTCTCTATTACTTCAGTTAAAACCTATTAGAGTTCCTACTGCAGGCATGTGTGTGTCCAGCGCAAAAAACTGACAGCACTACAGATGCAACTCAGTAAGCAATAACAAAAGGAAAATAACATTGAGATTGTCTACATATGCTTAGGACTTTGGCTGGCTATTAGAAGACCACTAAATTGGAAGAGGTTAGAAATCAAGTTTGAAGCTACAAGAACACGTAGGATGAACATGACCTGAGGGGGCTTATCCATAAAAGGACACTGAACATGTGATATTGTCACTTTCTTAACAACCTTAAATTATTTGATTTGTAAATGAATTTAAATGGGAAAAGAGATATTCCACTTGAATGGTGAAATGGATGCCACAGGAACTGTCACTTTCCCTTCTTGTTTCTGCCTTGCTGTCATGTGCATCTTGCCTGGAAACGGTTTTGGGGGGGGGGGGGGGAGATATGCCTCAAATATGGTGGACTCTGGATCTGCCTTGAGGCCACCCCACTTGATTAATATAATCACCATCCTCACCCCAAACTGGTTCCAGAAATGGCAATTTAATCACCTGCATAGTGAAACTGGTTTCTGCTCAATCAGTTCCAAACCAACCTGAATGGTTAATATAGATGAATCCTTGGTCTTGTCCAAAAAAGAAGATACTGCTCAGTGTGGAGGAAATGGAACAGATAACACGAGGGGAAATGTAACACAAAACAGGTGAAAGTGTTGTGCAGGAATACATGGGTACTCTACATAAATGCGAGTCTTCAGGACCAGATAAACTACATCAAAGATCTCAGAACACTGGCAACAATCTTTGTGAATCTTTGCTTGCCAGAAGAAGTCTTAGCAGACTGGAGAAGGGCAAAGGTTGCCCTTGTCTTCAAAAATGGGGGGAAAGAGGACTCAGAAAATTACTGACCAGTCAGCCAGACACTAATACCAAGAAAAATTATAGAGTAGTAATAATAATTTTCTTTCTTACCCACCTCTCCTCACGGCAAGTTACAGAATAATCAAACACATACACATTGTAAAAATACCACAAATACACATATTAAAGTGCATTTCTATAAAAGATACACATTAAAACATATTTCTATAAAATACATATTAAACTATACAAAGGTCATTAAACAGTCTGTAAGTACTTAGAAATGTCATGATCCCAAAAAGTGAACATGGGTTTCTTAAAAGCAAGTCATGTCAGATTAACCTTATGGCTTTTATATATATATAAAGTGAAGAGCCTGGCAGCCAAACAGAATTCTGTGAGTGTGGCATACCGTGATTTCAGTAAGGTCTTTGAGAAGAACCCCCATGATATTCTTGCAAACAGACTAGTAAAATGTGGGATTGACAATGCAACCATTAGGTGAACATGTAATTGTTGACTGATTCTATATTCTGCATGGCATAGGGCTGGATTGGATGGCCCAACCCAACTGATGCTCACCAATGCCTCCTCCTCATCCTGGACAGAAGTGGAGTATCACAGGGTTCTGTTCTGGATCCAGTGCTAATGAATGTATTGTTGGAAACAGCAACCTCCCAAGCCTGTCACTATTTGTTTATTGATAGCGCATATATATATATATATATATATATATATATATATATGTGCTAACTAGTATTCTATGTATGTGCTGATTTGCCAGTTTGTATCTCTTTGGTGTAGGAGGAGTTATAGACATGTGATTTTACTGAGCATGTTCAGATTCAGGACTCCATTTTGGATGCAGTCTTCTTGCATTAGACCTCAGTGGAGGTATGTGTTTGGTCTTCAATGAAAGCAGGTGTACAGTATGTGTCCCGACCTCAGTGAAAGTGGATGCATGTTGCTGTTTAGAGACTTTAATGGATACAGTATGATTATGGACTTCAGTGAGTACAACTATACTAAAGACTATGGACTACCGATTAAGAATGATACCCTGTGTACTCAACACAAAGAGAAGCTATATCCTATCTTATTGAAGTGAACTTCAATAAGAAATATTCCTGTATAGCTAATTAATAAAAGACGTTTATGAGTAAAAATATATTTTTTCAAAGAAGACTTTGCTTTTATCTCTGAGTGCATATTTTAAACTAAGAGGCTTCACGGGAATGTGTATCTTTTGGACAATTACAACTGCAAAGAAACAACCATCTGCAGCTAACCAAATACATTTTGTAGTGGCATGTCTTTATCCTTCGCAGTTTAAAGACATGGTTCTTCAGTTTGACAGCTGAGTTACCTGTGTGCCACTACATTAATGTTTCTGAATATCACCTGTTCAAAGAGTTGACTTCTAACAAGGGCATGCTTTTCTTGACTAGTGGTTTTCAAAAGATGGTCTCCACATATTCATAGACATTCACATTTGCCAAAAGGATATGTGCCCATAGACTAGGTGCAGTTATTTTCCAATAGGTTATGCAATATGTTATGGAATTTCCAATAGGTTATGTGCAATACGTCTTTAACAATGATTGGATGAAGGTTTAGAGCAGTGGTTCTCAACCTGTGGGTCCCCAGATATATTGGCCTTCAACTTCCAGAAATCCTAACAGCTGGTAAACTGGCTGGGATTTCTGGGAGTTGTAGGCCAAAACACCTAGGACCCACAAGTTGAGAAACATTGGTTTAGCGAACATGCTTCCAATATTTGCAAATAACATAAAATTAAATGGGGTAACTATTACCCCAGATAACAGGATCAAAATTCAAAATGACCTTAAAAGACTGGAGAACTGGGTAAAAACTAGCAAAGTCAATTCCAACAAGGTTAAGTGTAAAGCACAATACCCTTAAAGGGTGGGGAACAGATATAGGATGGATGACACCTGTAGAATGGGAACTGCGATTCCCCTTTTCAGGCACCTGTGCCCATTTCTATATATTCTGGTCATAGACCGTAATAAATTGCTGATTCTGACACCTGTAGAGTATTAACAAGGGACATGATAGCCATGGTGTGAGGTGTACCAAAACAAAATACAAACATAGAATTTCACACTGTTATAAACACAAATAGGCATTTCAATTCTACTACACTTACCATCAGTGGGTGATCTGAACTCTTCATTGTCTATATCCAAAAAACTGCCATTATTCATTACTGTTTCTGCCTGATGTGGTTTCTGAGTTAGACCATTTGCAGCCTCATGTAATGAACTTTGTTGACGTAAAACCACAGCTGATGCAATACTTTGGTTCATCTAAGAAATGAAGAATAGATTAGAGAAACGCTCAGAAAAGAGATAACTATAGATTCCATGTGTTGTTTAACTTGCTTCCCTTCACCTGTATGTCATTTGGTTAAACTGTACTCTATTTTATTTTCTTAAAAGATCAGAGCATGTTGTTTGGGAAATTTTGCATCAGGAGTGGATAAAGTGTGTGTTTTGAAAGACAACCTGGGCTTCAAAGCTGCCAAGCTGTAGAGATGTCTCAATTTCTTACAGCAATAAAGATGAGGTTCCCAGGCATGATTCTTGAGATTTAAAGCCTCCAGTGCAGTTTTTAGCATATTCCCACACCCAAAACATGCTAGATCCTAAATATAGCAATAAAAAGGAATTAAAAAAACAAAACAAAAGACAATACCAATTCACTTGAAGGTTCAGTTTGAGTTTCTACTTTTGTTACATTCTGTTCTTCAGCTGCAATCTGCTCTTCAATCTCTTTCCTATAAAAATAAGAAGACTGTTATATCCACATGTTCTAAGGACATCTGATTCAATATACTTTTAAATTTGTTTTTGTACATGCAGGTTTTCTTTTGCCCTTTACCTGTGGACATTTAGATAAAAGAAGCTTCTTTTCACAAAAATTAAATACTAATCCCCAATTAAGCAATTAAGCCATCTATGTTTTAATATATCTCTGAAAAGAATACTGAGCAACTTGAAATTATTTATTTACAGATTTAGGTTATATGCTATTTTCTACTGCATATGTAATCTACTGTTACCAAATACTTAGATTTAGTCCAGGAACAAAAAATAGGTTACTTTTCATGAGCTTCTACTACATTTCTGAAGTCCAGAACTACTCTAAATGCACTTACAGAACACTTACTGTTTTTCAAATGTTGTTTCTACAGCCCTTGATTCCTCAGGGAAATTATGCTGCTCTGCTTCTTTGAACAGTCCACTGTCCTCTTGGGTATCACTCCTTTCAATGGTGAACACAGCACAGTCAGGTGAATTCTGTAATTTGGAACCGCCTCCAAATGGGTTGAAGTTAGGATCAAACTTCTCAAAATCAAAGCTATATGCTGCTTTGGGAACAGAATTCTCTTCTGTTCCAGTGCTTGTTTGACATTTACCCTTTTCTTTTCTTTTACAATAACTGAGACTTCCAAAGCTACCAGATTCTAGCACAGGCGATGAGATATTATTTTCTATAAGTGCCACTGAAAGTAGCTCAGTCTTGCAAGCATTGTTCAAATTTTGCTTTATAGCTTGATTGAGGCTTAATATTTGCTTTGAGGAATCACTATCTAGCAATGAAGTGGAGTTAAAAGAACTTGCTGGTTCATAGCTTGTTTCCTCAGACAGATTATTTTCAGTAGCAGATTCCAGATAAACTGAACAAAGTGAAAGAGAATTTCTATCCATTGCTTCTTTTCTTGTGCAAACTTGCAAAAGAGACACTGGTTGATTTTTAGGGGAATTCAGAAGGCCACTGGTGCTCTTGAACGGATCTGGATCATTCAACACAGACGATTCAGGAGTATGTGCTCTGTTTTTTTCTGGGATGACATCATTTGGAGAATCAAAGCTGAGCTTTCCTTCTGTCGCTATCTCCTCTTTTGCTAAATCAGTATCTGTTATTAGTAGTGGTTGATTCCTGTGGAAAGGCAGAATGTTATGATTGAGCCTCATGGCTCTGCTACTGGCAGGCGTGGACGTAAGACTCCTCGAGAGTCAGATACTCTCGAGGAGCGAGAAAGAAAGAGGCTGCGAGATATCTTTGCAGAACCATCTGACGAAGAGTCTTTTGAGGGGTTTACGGAGAGAATGGAGGAAGAGCTGGTTAGCTCAGAAGAGGATGAGATGGATTGGACTCGGGTAAGGGAGGAATTGGGTGCCACTGGCAATGATGGGATGGAAGATGATTGGGGACCTTCAGGACTAGACCCATGGACAAGCTGGAGGGATGGGACGGGATCCACAGCTGGGGATGCTGTGGGGCGTAGTCAGAGGTGTTCCAGTTCTGATGAGGAAAGTGATGAGGAAACGCCCGGGTTAAGGAGGACAGCTGATAGTGATGAGGACTTGTAACTGGCATAAAATGGGGCTTGGGAGCAATAGCAAATTGCGTTGGGCAAGGTAATTTGGACAAACGCTTGGGATCTGTGTGGGACGTTTTCCTGAAGACGGGTGTGTTTCGTGTGCTGATTACGTAAGTTGTTTTGGAATTTGGGTTCAGACGGCGGGAGGAATTGTGTGGGCTTTTGTTTGTGCAAACCTCTGCTTAATCTCAATAGCTTTGACCTTCCGTCGTCTTCTTGACGGACGCCATCTGCTACTCTGGATTTACGGACTGAACTGACTACAGGCTTGGATTCTCCTTCTGGACTTGGAAAACTGCAAACGTCTGCTTCTGCCTATCGACCTTCGGAAAGAACTGGGACTACTCTACTGCTTCAACCCTCGGCTGTTGTGTTTGTATTGGAAGTTTGCCTGCTGTGTGTAGGAGTGACTTCTAAGTTACTCAAAACATAGTACTGGCAGCAGAGAGGCATCTGCTGCCAATTAGTTACATTCTTTTGAACTCTTTGTTTCCCAGCTTCTGTTTTGTTTGTTCCCAAGCTGAAGCAAGCTGTTTTGATTTTACCCGGATTAAACTCCGGTTTAATCCGGTTTATCTTTTAAACGTTTTTCTTGCCCCTTTTTTTTGCTTTTTGAGGCTAATGTTGCCTGGCCCTTGTCTTTTACGGGCATTTTGAGTTCTGTAAATCCAATAAACTCTGTTATCTTTGATCTTGTGGCGTTCTGTCCTTGACACAGAACCATCACAAATTAGTTAATTCAGCCTTCTAAAGACAGTTAAAATAAAAAGTACACATTTGGCATTCAGATTTTTCTTTCAGAGGGGGCCATTGCTTATTAACCAAAAAAAGGATATTCACTGTCGGCTTCAGATACTATGTTGTCAGGTTTATGAAAGTCTTGCAGTGTCTAGACTTTAATTCTAGGAACACATGTTTTGAAGTAATCCAAGCTGAACTCAGTGGGGTTCACTTTCAAGTAAATGCACACTGGATCAGATTACATTGCTCACTTTATCAATTTAGACCATTTGCTTACTTCCCAATTACCAAAGCCCCTTGGGTATTTATCAGCAGAAATGAAAAACAATCAGCAAAATGTATATACATTAAATCAAACAACTAAAAGCAATAAAGTTCTTAATGATTCTGTAACATCTAAAAATAAAATTGACTTAATCCGGCACGAAAAATATCAGTCTAGTAATCATCAGAATACAACATACTTGTTTTCATAGATCCAAGAAAACTGATGCTTCAACAGGAATCTTCAGATAATCATAAAGTTGGAACAGACCACATGGGCCATCTAGTCCAATCACCTGCCATGCAGAAAAAACACCCCAAACAGATGGCCATCTAGACTCTGTTTAGAAGCCTCCAAAGAAGGAGCCTCCGCCATACTCTGAGGCAGAGGGTTCCATTGTTCAACAGCTCTTATGGTCAGGATATTCTTTAGGTGGAATCTTCTTTCCTGTCATTTGAATCCAGTACACTGAGCCCTAGTCTCCCCAGTGCAGCAGAAAACAAGCCTACTTCCTTCTCCCCTAAGACACTCTTTCACAAATTTATACATGGCTAACATATCCCCACTCAACCTTTTCCTCTGTAGGCTAAACATACCCAGCTCTTTAAGCTGCTCCTCATAGGGCATGGTTTCCAGACCTTTGATCATTTTAGTTGCCCTCCTCTGGACACTCAGCTCTCTAGAGTGGAGTCAATCACCTTGTAATTGCATCTGGAAAACAACTGTCAACTGCAACTGCAAAATTTAGTTCTTTCCATTAAAATCAAAGTAGCTGTGATATTAACACAACAATGCCTGTTTGTCTCCAAGCTGGCAAAAACATGTGGATGACTACATTCTTGTTACATGAATGCAATTGTCCTTACTGCGTTTTAAATCAGGAGTAGTTACAGTTTCGCAATCATTCTCAGTGAAAAGAATTTTTTGGCAAATATCACTGCTTCTACTCATATGCTTGAAGTCCAGAAAAAAACAGCTTCCTAAAACCCATATTCTCTTCCAACAACCTGAAGACAGCTGTATGACAGCCCAACACTTCCTGGGATATCATTGACTATATTACAATCTATTTTGAATCTACCTACATAAAATCACAGTTTTACTCACTCAACACTGACTGGAGGCAAGAGAAGATCTTTTGGAATGCAGTCATCTACTAATGGAGAAGTTTCAGGTTTCTTCCTTACATCTGGACTCAGGAATTTGCGAGTCTGAGGATCCCGGATAGGAGTTTGAAAAGTTACCTTAGGAGAGAAAATTTATCAGAGATCTGCAGAGCCAAAATGCATACACACAACACATACCTAGACATTGATTGGGTACTTATGCCCTGCTTTCTACAGCTTAAAAAGGAGTCACTTGAAGCAATGTATGAAAAACAAACAAACATCAATATATATTAATAATTAAAAGCAGAAATAAAACCTACATAATTGAAGAATTGAATAATTATACAGTGTTTTACTCAGGAAAAGAAAATCTAAGACAAAATGTGGTGACATTCATAGAAAGATGAAGCCAATGTAGTTCAAGGATGTAATGCAGTTTGACTTAATCATATTAATGACTTTAGGGAAAACACATCGAGATAACTATAATTCAACTTTATGATCTAAACACAGTGGCAAAAGAAGAATCTGAAAGATTTTATGCTGGAGTAAGGTGGGAAACTGAATATACATAAAAGAAGATGTTAATCAGTGATGATTAGAATGCAAAAATAGGAAATAGAGCAGAATGAAAGATTACAGAAAATGTCGGTCTAGAATTAAGAAATGAAACAGGAGAATGACTGATTGAATTTTGTGAAGCCAATAGTGTGTTCTTTGCAAACACATTCTTCAAGCAACCCAAACAACAGCTGTATGCCTAGACATCATCTCATGGCCAATATAAAAATCAAATAGACTTCGTAATTAGAAACAGAAGATTGAGAAGTTCTATTCTCTA
This sequence comes from Anolis carolinensis, assembly GCF_035594765.1. Taxonomy (NCBI): domain Eukaryota; kingdom Metazoa; phylum Chordata; class Lepidosauria; order Squamata; family Anolidae; genus Anolis; species Anolis carolinensis. The sequence goes on along the minus strand of NW_026943829.1, from coordinate 3,401,117 downwards.
TGTGAAGTCAAGGCCAGGAGGAAATTGTGCTGAAATACAACCTGAAGAATATCCCTGTAGAATTTCAAGATGTGAAAAATGGATTTGTTATTATAAAAACTAAGTGAACGGGAACTAGAATTCTGAACTGAAGTCAGAAACACTGTCAGGGAGGAATGCAAAAAGACACTATCTGTAGCCCAAAAGAAAGAAAAGCCTCAATGGATGAGTGATGAAATTCTTTAAGCAGTTAAAGACAGACAAGAAGCACGAATTCAATTATTTCTCTGCCTGAATGAGAACTAATTAATGCAAAGAAATAAAAGTGATGACAAAAAGGAAGACTTATTCTCAAAGATCTAAAAAACAAAAAAACAAATGGAATTTTAAATCATGAGTGGAAATGCTCTACAACTAGCAGAAGAACACATTATGTTGATAAATAAAAATAAAAATATGATGGAAACAATACATTGAAGAATTCTATGAAAGAGACCACTTTGTTTCAGGAAAAACCTTATAAAGATGAACATACATCAGAAAGTGATGTGGAAGCTGCATTCAGACCACTTAGAAGAAATAAATCACCAGAAGCAGATCGCTTACCAATAGAGCTGCTTCAGACTACAAATGCTGAATCTGTTCTAATTCTAACTAAAATCTGTCAATACAGAAAACAAAAAAATCCCATAAATTGGAAACACTCGGTATATATTCCCATCCCCATGAAAGGATTATTATTATTATTCATTTATTTTATCCCACTTTTCTCTCATGGGTGGGATTCCAAGTGGTGTACAATGATTAAATTACATAACATAAAAATACAACAAAACAAAAACATCATATAGGCAAACTAAACAGAAATACACACTACATAAGCCAAAAATTTGACAAATTCATAAATTAAAACATTATACCATTAAAACCATTCAAAATTCCATGTGTCACAAGATTTGGTTTCCTTGATGTGTAATTTATAAGCAAACAATGTCATTGAATTTCTAATTTCTATAAATGGCTGTGAAAGCTGGACAATGAAGCCCCATGTTTGAAACGTGGGGCTGGAGAAGAATTCTACAGATAATGTGGACTACTGAAAAGACCACTCAGTGGGTACTGGAGCAAATCATGCCTTAACTTTCCCTAGAATACTGCTTTACTTTGGCCATATAATAAAAATGACTCAATGGAAAAGACAATAATGCCTGATAAGGTAGTAGGAAGGGTGAGATACAGATACAGCATTACAGATAGATACAGTCAACCACAGATGCTGCAAAATATGAGGCAGGACTGCTGCTGATAGAATACTAGAAAGTCTCTCATTGATGGGTTTGCCATAAGTTGAATTCAACTTGACAGCTGTTAACAAGAAGCGGGAAGAATCAAAATTAAAACTAATAAATCACTGATGTAAAGAAAAGACACACGGTATAAGCGCCTGTCAGAACATTAAAGACATAGGAGTTAGATACCTTCCAGGGTATTCTGTATTTTAGCTGTCACATATCTCCTTTCCACCTGAACATCAGGAAGAATCTCCTTTCCACCTGAACATCAGGAAGAACTTCCTCACTGTGAGAGCTGTTCGACAGTGGAACTCTCTCCCCGGGGCCGTGGTGGAGGCTCCTTCCTTGGAGGCTTTTAAGCAGAGGCTGGATGGCCATCTGTCGGGGGTGCTTTGAATGCGATTTCCTGCTTCTTAGCAGGGGGTTGGACTAGATGGCCCATGTGGTCTCTTCCAACTCTACTATTCTATGATTCTATGATTCTAGAAGCCTCCTCTCATCCCCACCACTGAAACATTGTTAAATATTTTGATACTAAATACTTACAGATACTAAAACTGTTGGTCTAGAAAAGAGTGATATTAAATATTATCATACCTTCATAAACTTCTTTATTTTTTTTGGTGGAACATTTTCTTTCTGTGATGGACGAAGAATGGAAGGCCTGCCTGTGAGCTCTGGAGATGTGACGAGTATGGCACAGTTTTCAGCACCTATGTCATCACTAATATTTTCTCCCTTCAAGATTTGCAGACTCATTCTATAAATGGGAAAATAAAACAAACATTTATGTAACAGTGTTGCTTTTGGAGTGTATGCATAAGGAGATCTTGTGCTTAGTATGTCGCTTTTTCCCCAAGACCGGGACTCAAAGTGGCTTCCAAACATGATTTTTAGAATAATTTCAGAATAAATTGAAAATATATAATGTTAAAAAGAGAAGCAAAATGTACTCAATAAAAATGCTCCTTGCTTTATACATTGAACGCTTATTTAAATAAAAATGTCTTTGTCTACAAAATGCAAAGAAAGAAGGGCCTCGCATTCTATTGAAGGGCATTCTTGAGGGTGAGAGAAGCTGCTGAGACGTCTATCTCTTTGCTATGTTCTCTCCAAGCAAGCCTGTAAAGGTAGTGGGGAAGAGAGAAAGTCTTCACCTGAAGATCCTAAGTGTCCTGGCAGGTATAGATAAGGAGACAGGGTCTTTCAGATAGTCTGGAGAGTCATATGGCCTATGTCCATCCTGGCATTTTTCACTTCTTCTCATCATCCCCAACCATTGGTGACAATATTAGAGGTTACAGTCCACTTGGTGCCTCAGGGTCCTACTTCTGCTTTTAAAGCAAATGGATACTTGTAACAGGTTTCTAAAACGTGGAGTTATCATTTAATTTTAAAAGTTTTGTTCAGGTTCTTTCCTATGAATAGGTTGCTGTTTTACATTTTTCTTGGACTCATGGGGAACTCCTGGTCTGTAAACCACCAGTTCCTTTCAAAAGTCCGCACACAAAACTCCACATCTTTTTTCAGGGAATAGTATATCTCTCTGATTGCAAAAAGCAGCACATCATTCTGTTTTCAGGAGTCTAGGACTTGGGATGCTCCTGGAAACACAATGGAGGGGAATTGCTACAGTAGAGTCTCGCTTATCCAACGTTCTGTATTATCTAATGAAGTCTGCCTCCCACCCGGATCCACAGCTGTTTCTCTATACAGCTACGCACAGCGTGTCAACATGCCCAACAACAACACAAGTGCAGCCACACTCCCAAACAAGTGGCAGACTTGTTGTAAAACATGATATTTTGGTGCTTAATTTGTAAAATCATAAAGTAATTTGACGTTTAATAGGCTTTTCCTTAATCCCTCCTTATTATCCAACATTTTTGCTTATCCAATGTTCTCCTGGCCCATTTATGTTGGATAAGTGAGACTCTACTGTACTTGTTATCTTACTGAGCTGGCAGCTAAGAACTGACTCCCCCCAATTTTGCTTCTTTGGCAAGCAATAAAACAAAGAAGCTAGTAGCAACACTAGATATCTTTTTCCCAGAGGTAAGCACTAAGTGGCGAACCTCAGAAAGCCTTCTGATGGTTTTGCTATAAAGGTTGCTTGAAATAAGAAAACCATTGTGGAAGCCCTGCCATCGGAAGGAAAAATACTAGGATTGACAGTAACAAGAAGTAGCTTTTCCAAAACAGTAATTCATAGTGCATTTTGAATTCAGGGTGGGCAACAGTGAACATGGTTACATTTGGCCTGCGTGGGCTGAAAATGCAACCTTGAAATGAAGTGAAATTATTTTTAAATCTCCCAATTTCTACTAGGTTTTAGGTGTCAGAAAGTGTTGTTCTGAAGGAACTGCTCCCAGGAACATATGGGGCCATTATAAAATTTGGGGATCCGCAGTCTGAGAATCAGGTCCAAAAAGAGGGATTAGGGCTCTTAGAGAGGACAGAGCTCTTAGAGAGGACAGAGCTTAATTTGATTCAGACAGCCATTTTCTTTTGCATTTGAATCTTGTTCAGTTTAGCTTCTACTGATGTCATAAAGGCCATATTACTGAATATCAAAACTGTCGGGGTTCTTTCTATTTCTGTATTCCAGCAACAAGGATTATGTATGTTTTGCTAAGCACAGAAATAGGAATATAGTTTCAGAAAGGGAGGATTTTAATTGTTTTAGGTTGCATAGAACTTTTGGAATGACAAAGATAAACAATCACAATATCTGGTGGATCTTAATTTGAATGCCTGAAACCTCTTGGCTACATACTGTGTTAAGACTAAAATTATTACAATTTCAAATCTTCATCAGCTAGATTTTCCATTCACAAATCTACTTTTTAAAGAAATCTTGTTTGAAGAGTCCAGCTAAACTTTCATGAAGAGTCTAGCACACTATCATGATTATTTTTATGTGTATGGAATCTGAGACTTCTAAATGAGAAACATGTACTTTGTCACCAAGATGTATGGGCCTAAAATCTAAGTGACGGTGCAATTTCAACTTTGGATATTGGGTACATAAAGAAAATGACACCAATTAAATACAGTGTTTGATCGACTTAGAATATTTAATATAAAAACATCCTCTGCATTCTTTATTTTATTGCTTAGAAGATCCAGGGAGCTAGCAGTCATGATGAAATTCTATACAAAGTAGCAATTGCTTTTACTTGTGATAACTGTGTTCCCAGAAGATAAGGGATTTTTTTATCATGTCAGAAGCGAATTGAGTCAAGTCGCTTCTGGTGTGAGAGAATTGGCCGTCTACAGAGACAATGACCAGGGGATGCCCAGATGTGTTACCACCCTGCTGGGAGGCTTCTCTCATGTCCCCAAGATAAGGGACAAAACTCTTGCAGACCAGTTTTGCTCCTCCAACTAAGTCCAGAAAAAGAATGATTTTACAGTGTCTCCATGTTAAGAAACAAGCCCTAGAAGACCAGTCAGCAATACAGCCAAAAAGACAAATGCCCCAGAAAAAGGAAAAATTATAACACAATAAAAGAAAATATACACTACATTAAACAAGATCAAAAGAACAATAAAACCATGGGCGGGCCACATGAACACTAGATTAAAACTCGAGGTGAGAAAGGAAGTAGGAGTAAAAACCACAGAGGACAGAGTCATAAAGTGGCGGTGCGATATGGAGGACAAATATTGAAGGAGAGCAGCATAAAGGGATGTATGTAGTGATTACTCTCCAAAGGCACAACGGAAGAGCCATGTTTTCAGGTCTTTCTTAGAGGCTGCTAGTGTGGGGGCTTGCCTAATCTCACCGGGCAATGAGTTACACAATCGGGGGGCCACAGCAGAGAAGGCCCTCTCCCTTGTTCCCACAAGGCAGGCCTGAGATATTGGCAGTGGTGACAGGAGAGCCTCCCCTGACGATCGAAGGGATCGGGCAGGTTTATGATAGGAGATATGGTCACGAAGGTAGGTGGGTCCCAAACCGTTTAGGGCAGGGGTCCCCAAACTAAGGCCCGGGGGCCGGATGCGGCCCATCGAAGCCATTTATCCGGCCCCTATGGCACAAGGGCAGAAGGGGGTTGGGCTAAATGACCCAAGAGGTCTCTTCTTCTCTTACAACCTATTATTATTATTATTATTAGAAACACAACAAGATGAGTCCACAGCAGACACTCTGCTGGCTGTTGAATTGGATCACACGGCGGACACTTCCCAAGTGTCTAGGACTGTGTGATGTATCGGCGAATAATGCGCGCAGATCCCAGTAAGGTGTCCTTCTGCAGCTGGCAGATGGTAATTTTGTCAGCGCCGATTGTGTTTAAGTGCAGGCCAAGGCCTTTAGGCACTGCACCCAGTGTGCCGATCACCACTGGGACCACCTTGACTGGCTTGTGCCAGAGTCTTTGTAATTCGATCTTTAAATCCTCATATCATGTCAGCTTTTCCAGTTGTTTCTCCTTAATCCTGCTGTCACCTGGGATTGCAACATCGACAATCTATACTTTGTTTTTTAACACGACTGTGAGGTCAGGAGTATTGTGTTCCAAAACCCTGCATTATTATTATTATTATTATTATTAACATTGAGGCTGGGTGACCATCTGTCAGGGATGCTTTGCTTGTGCTTTTGGTGCACAGAGGCAGAAGGGGGTTGGACTCAATGGCCCAAAGGGTCTCTGCCAACCCTCTTTTTATTATTGTTGTTGTTGTTATTATTATTATTGCTCGGTGGCCAACCATAGTCCAGCCCTCCAACGATCCGAAGGATTGTGAACTGGCCCCCTGTTTAAAAAGTTTGGGGACCCCTGGTTTAGGGCTTTATAGGTGATGGTCTGCACCTTGAATTGGGACCGGAAAATAAACGGCAGCCAATGGAGCTCCTTGAACAAGGGAGTGGATCTCACCCTCAACACCTCTGAGGATGCCTGCCATAGATGTGGGCAAAATGTCAGGAGAATACTTCTGGAACATGGCCTTACTGCCCAGAAAACACACAACAGCCCTCTGATCCTGGCCATGAAAGCCGTCAACACCACTAGGTAAGTCAATGTTTGTTCCTGGGTTATAAATGTCATTTCCCAATTGGTTCTGTCATACAAACATGGAAAAATTTATTAAACTGCAAAAACTTTGTTTTTGCAGGACATCTGCAGCATATTTTGCTATAAGTTTTAATGAATATTTGATAGAATCTCAATGAATTCCAGGGCCGGTTTGACCTATGAGGCCCGTAAAGCCGTGGCCTCGGGCGCAGCCGCTAGGGGGCGCTGTCGACGCCGTGGGAGGCGGGGCCAGGGTTGGCCCCGCTTCCCGCGCTACACACCCTCGCCCGTTTGCTGTTATTGGAAACGGCCGGGGCCTGGGCGGGCGGTGAAGATCTCGAGGTGCCGCCGGGAGATGAAGCTGGAGTGGCCCATGCTCACGTCCACCGAGCCCTGCCAGGAGTTACGGCCGATGGTCACCGAGCGCTTCTTCATGAGGTATTCGAACTCGCGGCCTTCCAGCTGGGCCACTGCCGCCGCTGCTGCCGCCCCTGCCGCCATCTTGGCCGAGACAGGGCACGAGAGCCTGCCTGCCAGCCAGCCAGTCAGCGCGCGCACGCAGCCCCCCTCCTCCTCCTCCAAACCCGAGCGCGTGCGCGGCCCCTCTCCTCCTCCCCTCGCGCACCAGCCCCCGACACCGACAGGCACAGGCAGCGGCCGCCCTGCAGCCTATGCTCACGCAGATCCTCCCCCTTCACCCTCCGTTAGACGGGCGGCAGGCTCGGCCAACGAGAGCGCTGCACGCCTTTGGAGCTGCTCCCGGTTCGCCAATCACGAGCAGAGCCGGGACCAGCCAGGGAGAGGGGCGGGGGGGGGGGGGGGTAGGAAGCAAGGTAGAGTACACTGCGCCAGAGGCAGCCAGGCAGCCTGGGCGGTGGAAAAACGTGGTCTGGCGTTCTGAAATTATTCGGAGAGGGTCCTGCTTGCCGAGAGTCCCAACTCGTTGGAAGTAGCCTTCAAGAAGAGTTGGAAGTACATGAGGCGAGGAAATTGTTTCCATGCTTGCGCACACATTTCTATATTTTATTATCACACAAGCATGTGGATACTGAGTTGCTGTGTTTTTTCCTGTCTGTATGACTATGTTCTTGAAGCATTCTCTCCTGACGTTTCGCCTGCATTTCTGGCAGACATCCTCAGAGTTTGTGAGGTCTGCTGGAAACTAGGCAAGTAGGTTTATATATATGTAGAATGTTCTGGGTGGGGGAATAAAGAGGTTTGTGCATAGTGATTCTATCCTCAGAAGTTGTGAGGTCAGGAGGAAATGTTTTCATGTTTCATGTTTTCCTCCTTTCTGCTGAAATTGTCCAAATGCTTGTGGATATCAATCGCTTCTCTGTGTAGACTGACACTGTGGTTGTTAAGAGTGGTCCAGCATTTCTGTGGGGAATTCCAGACTCAGAAACATTCAGGGCTAGCTAATACCTCCCAACAAAGGATTCCCATATGCAGGAAACAGCCAGGCATGAAGCTGCCAGGCTATTCAGTGCTAATCAAGGTTTATTTATTTATTTTGTGTCAAAAGAATTGCATGATAAATAAGTTTAAAAGTGATAAAATAAAGGAATCACAAACTAATCAAGGTGGCCAATTGCAACATTCACACTTGCCACAGGCAGACAAGAGTTTTCTCCCACCCTGGATATTATTATATAAACCCACTTGCCTAGTTTCTAACAGACCTCACAACCTCTGAGGATGCTTGCCATAGATGTGGGTGAAACGTCAGGAGAGAATGCTTCTGGAAGATGGCCATACAGCCCGGAAAACTCACAGCAACCCAGTGATTCCAGCCATTAAAGCCTTCAACAACAGCATGTAGACAGTTTCGACAGAAAGGAGGAAACCATGAAATTGAACAAAATCTGACTACCAGTATTTTTAAAAATAAAATCAGGCCAGTACATAAGGAACAACACTCTGAAAACAGAGAAATTCCAGACATGAATCAATCAGGGCCAGCTAACACCTCTCAACAAAGGATTTACCCTGGCAGGACACAGCCAGGCTTTGAAGCTGCAAGGCTACTCAATGCTAATCAAGGTGATCAATAGCAACATTCACACCTGCCTCAGACAGACAAGAGTTTTTTCTGCCACCCTGGACATTCCACAGCTATATAAACCCCACTTGCCTAGTTTCCAACAGACCTCACAGCCTCTGAGAATGCCTGACATTTATGTGGGTGAAACGTCAGGAGAGAATGCTTCTGGAACATGGCCATACAGCCAGGAAAACACACAGCAACCCAGTTATTCTGGCCATGAAAGCCTTTGACAACATACCTTTATTTCGTTTACAGTGAGGAAGCATCAGAAACAATTAAGGATTATTTGTGACTTAGAGTGCATCTTCTACACTGTAGAAGTAATACAGTTTGACACCGTTTTAACTACCATGGCTCAATGGTATAGAATCATGGGAGTTGTGATTTTACAAAGTAGCTTTCTCTGCAAAGAATGCTGGTTCCTTTTGTTGCCCAAACTACACTTCCCATAACATTGAGCTATGGCAGTTAAAGTACTGTAGTACCAGACCATTCATTCTGTGGTGTAGATCTTCCATAAGTCTACAAAGATGACTACAGTATTGTCACCCACATTTCCCAATGTACTGTAGCTCCCTGGCACAGCACCCACTTTGCATACGAAAAAGTTCCAGGTGCAAACATATCTTATGTTGCCAGAAGAGTGAATACCATCTTCTGAGTCTTCCCTGGCAAATTGAAAAACAGAGTCTTGTACAATATATCTGTGATTTATTTCAGACATGCTTGCTTAACACTTCTGTATACCCTTTTTCAGGTATAAACAGAATCCCAAAGCCATTTACAGAAATTTTAAGGATAGCATTTAAATTCAATCAGTAATGGAAAGGCTAGCAACAATAAAATGCAAATTCATATTGTAAGTACAATAATCATATGTACTAAAAGCATTCTTTATAGTGAGCAACTGTGGCCCTGTTTGTTGCGTTGTCTCCAAGCCATTTCCAACTTATGGCAAACCCTAAGGCCAATGTATCACTGAGGCTGAGAAAGTGTGACTCACCTAATGTCACCCAGTGGGCTTCCATGGATCAGCAGGAACTGAATCTGCTGTTCAGCAGGAACAACTCTAGAGTTGTTGTCCAGTGCACAAATCACTAAAGTACACTGGCTGTTGTGGCTCCCTTAATTGCTCAGTGTTGACTGTATTGTCCAGGACTGGTTTAGGAAATGGGCCAAAACATGTGGAGGGACACCAGAGCTCCTCATCTGAAGCCTAGGTAAATAGCAGGGGGGGAAATCAACTGGCTAATGTTCCAGAGACAAGGGGCCACAGTGGCTAAAACCCTGTCATCAGTCATGGCATACCTATCCAAATGCAGCAAAGGGATCTACAAAAAGACCTTTGATGTAGGTCCTAACAGTAAACAAATGTATGTGGTGGGTGGTCTGGTTTTGAAGTTATTTAAGGAAAATTGGCTTGCATCACCACTCCTATGGAGCCGCAGTGGCGCAATGGGTTAAATCCTTGTGCTGGCTGAACTGCTGACCTAAAGGGTTAGTTTCTATCTGTCAGCCCTAGCATGCAGGGACATAAGAGAAGCCTCCCAGCAGAATGGTATCACATCCAGGCGTCCCCTGGGCAATGCCCTTGCAGGCAGCCGATTCTCTCACACCAGAAGCAACTTGTAGTATGTTAGCTTCTGGCACAATAAAAAAAACACTATGGATTTCTGTCTATCCATAGATAGACATCTGTGGTGCAGTCTTATGTGTGTTTACTTCGCAATAAGTCCTATAGAATTACAGTATGTCTGCTCTCAAGTGTATATGCATAGACAGACGGTTTCAAGGTTTCAAAATACTGGGGCTGAATTGAGTGCTGGTACAACTTTTTCAAAACAGGTAGATTGTGTTTCTTTCATCAGATCCCAATAAGTAACCAAGTTTCTGGAATATGTAATACTGTATATATCTAAAATTCTATTAATATATATTACTAGCTTTGCCTGGCCACGCGTTGCTGTGCCTTATGGGAATCCTTTGTTGGCCAGGTGGAATAGCAGTGAATAGCCTTGCAGTCTCAAAGCCTGGCCATTTTCTGGAGTAGCTGGAGCTTTTTGTTGTATGAACGTAGAGGCATGGATGAGGGGTTGTGCTGCCAAGTTTAGTGTTTCTAGGATGTGTAGTTTTGTTGTTTTGTCCTAGGCCGAAATTTAATTACTCTTTTATATATATAGATGAAAGTGGAATTTTAATTATAATTAATAACACTTTTTATGTTTACATGTGACATTTGAATTTTAGGAAATATCTTTCCTGTTTGTGTATCGTAATACATAAATACTGTATCTTCCCTCTCATTAAATGCTTTACTTTCCTTAGAGAAATAGTAAACGAACTCACAATTTTCTTACAGTAGCGTGTATACATAGGAACAAAACGTCAAACATAAAACAACAATTATTATCATTATTGTTATTATTATGTTTCTTTGCTTTTAAGACATGCTTTCCTCCCATACAAACTAAAAATGGGGTGCCAGCTAGACCAGGGCGCACTGGGCGGGAGGCGGGGCACCGTCAGGGCGGTGCCCCGCCTCCCGCCCAGCGTGCCCTGGCCCCGCCTCCCACGCAGCTCAAACATATCTGCTTACAGGGTTGTTGTATGTCTTTCGGGCTGTGTGGCCATGTTCCAGAAGCATTCTCTATGGATGCCTGCCATAGATGTGGGCGAAACGTCAGGAGAGAATGCTTCTGGAACATGGCCACACAGCCCGAAAGACATACAACAACCCTGTGATCCCGGCCATGAAAGCCTTCGACAACACATATCTGCTTACCTTTCTCTCACCGGCCTCGGCATCTGAAAACTCGTCGCCTCAGAGAGGAAAAAAAACCCAACACCACTTCCGCCGCCAAAACTCAAAGTGAAGGACAACGACGTGCGCCAGGCTTTTCAAAAGCGTTTCCTGATGGGTCCACCAATCACAACGCGCGGCGGGATTAGGAGGCGAGGCGTTCTCGTCGAAGATAGCTGGAGTGACGGGGAGAGGGAGTGGCAGAGCGCTGATTGGTCTATCCGGAGAAGGCCAAAACACAGCACGCGCAGGGTTTAAGGCCCGCCCCTTTATCTGTTTGCATCTCCTCCAATTCCCAGGATTCCTGGCCATTGAACAAGCTAGCTAAGGCTTCTGGGAGTTGGAGGCCCAAAGAGCTAGCGGGCCGCCGTTTGAATTACAGTTTGTGCCCAGACTGATTTTTAGTCTCATTTCTGGTGTGTGATTTAAATTAATAATCAACCATTTCTGTTATTTCCCCCAAAACACAGACTGTGACATACAAATACAGTAACCAACTCGATTGTCATGATTTTGTGGGGCTTTTTTTCTTTTTTAAAAAAGAAAAAAGTAAAAATTTCTTTTTTAAGATAAAAAAAATATTTGCGTGAGATAGTGCTTGCAGTTCTGGAGGGACCCCTATTTTTTTGCATTTCATAGACTTAGCATGGGGATTTGGTTAACCAGTTAAAATTCATGAGTAAACCAGATTTTTTTTAACCCCCGTAGAGGCCTGCCTCCAGGTGTTTTGGAGGGCTGAAGTTTGCCCATGCCTGATTTAACCTCTAGTTCACTAGCAAAACTACATTACTGTGTTGCAAAACAAGACATGTCACAGACTTGAAATGTTTGGAAAACTGAGTAAACTGCACTTTCCTTCATGATGAGGGGTGGGCTAGATGGCCTTTGTGGCCCCTTCTGGCTCTTCAGATTCTGTGTTTCCTTTTGTGCAAAGGACCCATTTTATGCAGGTTGATGTCATAATTCCCATTGCAGAGCATACCGAATACTGAAATTGAAATAGCACTCCGCCAACAGTAGTTTCTGTTGGCTCAGAAATCCCACTGGTTTTGTGAAACTTAACTGCAGGCAGGTATACATTGCAATGATGTCTTTCCAAAAGCCACAGAAATACGCTGCAACTATGAGAATCATAGGGACCCAAAGGATAAATTGTAGCTTGTCTGCTGTGTATTGGCAGAATCTGGTCCATTTGGGAAAATGGAAACAATGGCTTGTTGTGGAAACAAGGACTAGTGATGAAGCTTCAGCTGAGACAGTTTTCCCCCATGATAACTTTCAGGAGTGAATTTCCCTTCTGAGGAGTAGATTTCTCTCACTCTCTGTTTTTCACCTATGAGTCATTTATAAGTCGGATGTTTTAACTGCCTGTATACGAATTAGCACTTCCCAAGCAACCTGTTGTAGGGACCAACAATGCTATTATTTAGTGAGCCAGGGTAAATGCAGTGTGTCCATTTGTACCCACTGACTATAATGGTTTGTTTCTTACATGTAGGCTTGCTAATTACTGACACTTGATATAGAATACACAGCATTGACCACTAATTTGAGTAGCCCTGAAATAGAATACATGCCTTTTACCTCTCATGTTTCATAATCTAGCACATTTATGGGCCAGCATATTCATGTTTCAATGGAGAGTATTCTTATTTAAATAATTGTAACAAAGAAAAAATAAAGGTTGCTTAAGAAAACAGTAAAATGTTTATTTTGCAAAAAAGCAGAATTTGCATAGTGGTATGACTTCGTCTGCAAATGGGATATAACTTTTAGTAAGCCCCATTGAATACAGCAGAGTTACTTCTGAGGAATCACGTATTGCAGTGGTTCTCAACCTGGGATCTCCAAATGTTTTTGGCCTTCAACTCCCAGAAATCCTAACAGCTTGTAAACTGGCTGGGATTTCTGGGAGATGTAGGCCAAAAACATCTGGGGACCCCAGGTTGAGAACTATTTATTTATTTATTTATTTATTTACAACATTTATATCCTGCCCTTCTCACCCGAAGGGACTCAGGGCGGCGTACAAATTGGCAACAATTCAATGCCTGCACATAATTAAAACAGCAATGAAAATCCAATAAAACAATTAAACAATAGAAAAATATAAAACATATGATTAAAATCCATTCCTCCAAAATCCTCGTGCTGTAGCCGTAAATCAGTCCAGGGTCGTCTTTTATCATTTAATCTTTGAAAGCCTGGGCACATAGCCATGTTTTCAGGGCTTTTCTAAAACTCAGAAGGGTTGGGGCGTGCCGTATTTCTCTGGGGAGGGTGTTCCACAGCCGGGGAGCCACCACCGAGAAGGCCCTGTCCCTCGTCCCCACCAGCCGTGCCTGTGAGGCAGGCGGGACCGAGAGCAGGGCCTCTCCAGATGACCTTAGGGATCTTCCTGGCTTATAGGAGGAGATACGTTCGGACAAGTAGATTGGGCCAGAACCGTTTAGGGCTTTATAGGTCAAGACCAGCACTTTGAATTGGGCTCGGTAGCATATCGGCAGCCAGTGGAGCTGGCTTAACAAGGGGGTGGTATGCTCCCTGTAAGCTGCCCCAGTTATTAATCTGGCTGCCGCCCGTTGTACTAGTTGGAGCTTCCGGGCCGTCTTCAAAGGCAACCCCACGTAGAGAGCGTTGCAGTAGTCCAAACGAGCTGTAACCAGAGCGTGGACCACCGTGGCCAAGTCAGACCTCCCAAGGAACGGGCGCAGCTGACGCACAAGTCTTAGTTGTGCGAAGGCTCCCCTGGCCACCGCCGAGACCTGGGGCTCCAGGCTCAGCGATGAGTCCAGGAGAACCCCCAGACTGCGAACCTGTGTCTTCAGGGGGAGTGTGACCCCGTCCAGCACAGGCTGTAACCCTATTCCCTGTTCGGCCCTACGACTGACCAGGAGGACCTCTGTCTTGTCTGGATTCAGTTTCAATTTGTTCACCCTCATCCAGTCCGACACAGCAGCCAGACACCGGTTCAGGACCTGAACAGCCTCCTTAGTGACAGGTGGGAAGGAGTGACAGAGCTGGACATCATCTGCGTACAGATGACACCGGACCCCGAAACTCCGGATGATCTCTCCCAGTGGCTTCATGTAGATGTTGAACAACATGGGGGACAGTACTGAACCCTGCGGGACCCCACAAGTCAATGGTTGTGGGGCCGAGCAGGTGTCCCCCAATGACACCATCTGGGACCGACCCTCCAGGAAGGACCGGAGCCACTGCAGAACAGTACCTCCGAGACCCATCCCAGCGAGGCGTCCCAGAAGGATACCGTGATCGACGGTATCGAAGGCCGCTGAGAGGTCCAGCAGAACCAGCAGGGACACACTCCCCCTGTCCAGTTCCCGGCGTAGATCATCGACTAAGGCGACCAAGGCTGTCTCGGTACCATGCCCCGGCCTGAAGCCAGACTGTGCCGGATCCAGAAAATCGGTATCTACCAAGAATGCCTGGAGTTGTGCGGCCACCACACGTTCCATGACCTTGCCCAAAAAGGGGAGATTGGAAATAGGCCGAAAGTTCTCCAATTGAGTGGGGTCCAGTGATGGCTTCTTCAACAGCGGTTTGATCACAGCCAATTTCAGGCTCGCTGGAAATATGCCTTCCCGAAGGGAGGCATTCACCACCACCTTCACCCACTCGGCCAATCCCCCTCTGGCTTCTCTCACCAGCCAGGATGGGCAGGGGTCTAGGATGCATGTGGTAGCCCTCACCTCTCCAAGCACCTTGTCCACGTCCTCAGGCTGAACCAATTGAAATGAACTACTGATGTATTGGATTGCACTGTTGCAGAATGAGTTGTGGAAGTTAGGGGATGTCTTACCCTAAAATAACTTTTCTACTTACATTTAGACAAGATGATGTCTTTCATCTGCTTGACCTGTCTGAAAAGGGGCTGTAAAGATAGGGGAAATAATTTAGAAAGGGATTTGAACTCTAAGATGGGTTCAGTGGGGTTGATCTTAAGCTGACTTTATATGTAAGTTAGAATAGGTACATTTCTAAGTGTAACTAACTCCAGCCATATGTATATGTATGTATATGTATACACGCACACACCGGATAGCATAGAGTTGGGTTAATATCCCTGTAATGTTTGTTTTGCTGTCTGTGCCCTTGTTCAGAAGATTTTACCTCACTTTCAGTCTCTGTGATAATTGACTTTTGAAAAAGTCCAATTATCCAATGTGGAAAAAAGGATTGGTAAAGCTTCAGCAGAGACACCTTTTCCCCATGATAACTCTTTCAGGAGTGAATTTCCCTTAAAGGGGTAGATGTCTCTCACCGCCTGTGGTCTCAGCACCATTCTTAACTACAAGTTGAATTTAATGTCTGTAACTCAGGGATTGCCCGTACTGTGTAAATTATTAATATTGTTTTTCCTCATCTTTTCAGCCCTCCTTTGCCACACAGCCAGGCAGATCTGTTTGATCTCAGTAAAGACCAGATAATTAATCTGGCTTACATTTCTTCTGTACCACACAAGGGCATCAGACAAATAAGAATTCACTGGCTTTTGGAACTTGTTGAAATTGGGTAAGTAATATTGTGTATTTAATAATTTGCTCTTTCTTTCTGGTCTTGTCTGGATGACTTGACAGTCCTGTTTCCTAAGCTAATCACATCTGTTCTTTTAAGTTGGTTATCTAGCTATGGAGTCCATCCTGAAACTACTGTATATGTAAAAATGGGAACTGTATATTAGTTCCTCTAAGGAGCCCCTAGTGGCATACTGGGTTAAACCCTTGTGCTAGCAGGACTGCTGACTGAAAGGTCGGTGGTTTGAATCAGGGGAGTGGGGTGAGCTTCCATCTGTCACTTCCAGCTAATCATGCAGGGACATGAGAGAAGCCTTCCCACAGGATGGTAAAACATCTGGGCATCCTCAGGGCAATGTCCTTGCAGGCGGCCAGTTCTCTCACACTGGAAGCGACTTTCAGTTTCTCAAGTTGCTCCTGACATGAAAAAATTCCCCTGAAAAAATTCCTGATCATCACATATATTTATCTCCCCTGGAGTTTCAGTTGTGGGAAGGGCAGGTTTTACTTGAAGATAGGAGCAGATAGACTTCTGGAGTTCTCCATTTCTACTAGAAATCCTAGTAGAATGTCTACTAGAGCTGCAGACCAAAAGGTCCCAGGTTCAAACCCCGGGAGCGGCGTGAGCAGCCGCTGTTAGCTCCTGCCAACCTAGCAGTTCGAAAACATGCAGATGTGATCAATAGGTACCGCTCCGGCGGGAAGGTAACGGCGCTCCATGCAGTCATGCTGGCCACATGACCTTGGAGGTGTCTACGGACAACGCCAGCTCTTCGGCTTAGAAATGGAAATGAGCACCACACCCCAGAGTCAGACATGACTCGATTTAACGTCAGGGGAAACCTTTACCTTTACCTTACTACTAGAATCCCAGAAATGTGGGGTTGGAGCCTGGTTAAAAAAAAAAAGACAAACACTTAGAATTGCAGTACAGTTGTACCTCCACGTTTGCGTTTTTGAGGTTTGCATGTATGATTATTGCTGGATTTATTTTAAAATATCATTTTTAGGAGTCTGAAAGTCCTCCTTACTTTGGTCAATGTCCTCCAGTCATGCTGGAAGATCTAGAGATTTCTGGAGAGGTGTTCTTAAGTTAAAAAACAAAACCTAACAATTTCTTTATCTGTGGTGTTTCCTTTCACAAGATTGCTGCATCTGTAAGCCCAGCAAATGGGAAGGACTCTGTTTTCTGAGCTTAGGAATTTGTTCTAAGGGCCAATGTAGCAGCAAACGCCCGGTGATTCTACATGAAGGATGGAGAAAGGCTATCCCTGGGGCTGCATGTGCCCCTTACAAAGCTGTTTTCACCACACACACACACCCCCCCCCAACTCGCTCAAATTGCCTTTTCTGTGCTAAAACAGGTGAATTTCCCCTCCTGAAAATGACTGGCACAAACATTGAAACATTCTATTCAAAATTAAAAGTAACCAGGATCAAAAGGGGCATCCTTGTTCCCTCTCATCATGTTAATTTTGAAATGTCACTTTGTTATGCTGCTGTTATCAGAAGGAACTGAAAAGGAAACCATAAGCACCTAACTGGCTTGTAACTGATGGTTTCCAAGTTCTGATTAGGCCTAGTTAGCTCTTGGTACCAGCTGCAGTTTGGCCCCAATCCATGGATCTCAAGTCCCATTATATATAATGACATAGTAAAATGGTGTTCCCTCTTTGCAAAATCAAGATTTCCTTTTTGGAATTTAATTTTAATATTTCAAAGCCATGGATGATGGGATCTGTGGATATGGAGAGTCAACTCCAAAATGTAATTTTTCCAAATGTTGTCCTAGATCGAGTACTAAGGGACCCTGGCCTAGAGAACATACATCCTGTCTCTAAATTTGGGTACAGCTCTGTGGCCTTAGTCTGGCCTGGCCTTGAAAGGCTTTTCAGTGATTTTGACAATGCAGGCAGAACACATACCTGCACAAACTTTGGATATTCCAGGAAGTACATCTGCTCCCCCCATTTTCAGGCGCAGGAGATGGCTAAGATCCTCACAACCTTTGAAGATGCCTGCCATAGATGTGGGTGAAACGTCAGGAGAGAATACTTATGGAACATGGCCATACAGCCCGGAAAACATACAACAACCCTAAGATGGGGTTGCTCTTGACTTCTCACTGAGCTTTGGAGGAACAGGGCAGAAGGGAGACTGTATGCATATTTCTTGAAAGCCTTTAAAACCTAGTATGAGGGTAGCAAAATAGTTGCTCCATTCATATATTGCACCTCTGCAGGACTGGAGAAGCTATTATATATTTCAGCTGAGAGGTCTTCAGCAGGAGTTATTGTTGCTACTTCTTTCTCCTTCTACTTTCAGTGTGCTTAGTGACTGTTTAAGCGAGCAACAGGAAACAAGGCTGATGTCCTTTTTTGTGGGCATGTGATTTTTTTGCATTCAATTTAGGCAGGGCCATTGTAATTCATGTGCTTTAGCTTTTCCATATTCATTTGAGGACTTGGGATACATCTACACTGACCCCTTAATGTGGATTGAAGGCATCTTGAAAATGCAGTGTTTAAAATGACACACGGTGAGAACTCACATAACGATGTGAATTAAGAGCAAAACTGGGAGATATTCCCTAGAGATATTAGGTTAGCCCCCCACTCTCCAGGCTTTTCGGTCTAGTCTAAAAACATGGCTTTTTAGACAGGCCTTTGACCTTGAGTAGATTTTAATGGTTAGCCGTGTGGACTTCGTGATTGCTTCACTCCAGCACTTGGATTGCTAGGCCAGTTTTATCTGCAGGCACCGCTGCATTTTATGAATTTTTAATTTTTTTATTATGTGTCATTTTATGTATGTTTGCTGTTGTAAATTTAGGTTGTCATAGTCTATATATTTATCTATTGTTTATTTTATGTGAAGCACTTGTAGTGCTTCTGTGAGGTGCTCTGAGTCCCTTCGAAGAGATGGTGGCAGGGTATAAATAAAGTTGTTTATTATTATTATTACTCTGGAATAGATCTCATAATGCGCATCAGCGTACATAGGTATAAATCACCTTGCATGATGAAATTGATTAAGGAACAAGTGATTTAGTGATCTGCACATACACACAGGAGCGAGAGAGTTTAAAAAACTGATATACATTTTATTCAAAAGAGAACTGGGACAATGTGGCCTGGCTCAGCTGTA
Source organism: Anolis carolinensis (assembly GCF_035594765.1). Lineage (NCBI taxonomy): Eukaryota > Metazoa > Chordata > Lepidosauria > Squamata > Anolidae > Anolis > Anolis carolinensis. The sequence continues at coordinate 3,382,293 of NW_026943829.1, read as the reverse complement.
ACATGAAAGAATGCTATTGCAATAGAAAAATGGGTTATGGTGAATTAATCAATTAGATTCTATATTTTCATCCAGATTTGTTTTGGCTGACCGTACTTTGATTAAACAACAGTTTCTTAGGTTTGGAACTACAGAGAAACTGATTTGTTTAGCACTGGGGAGAGAAGCTCCAGCTCATTTAATAGAGGCAGCCCCCAAGTTACAAACAAAATAGATTCTATAGGATTGTTCCTAAGCTGAACAGGTACATTTTTAAATATAACTTCAGCCATATATATGTGTGTGTGTGTGTGTATACACACACACATATATACACACACACACTTTGGATATCACAAAGTGGTGTTTGTTTTGCTGTTTGTGCCCTGTTCAGAAGACTTCCCCTCACTTTCTGTCCCTGTAATAATTGGATTTTGAAAAAAAAATGGCTTGTTGTGGAAACAAGTATTGTTAATATCTTCAGTGGAGACACCCTTTCCCCATGATAACTCTTCCAGGCATGATTTTCCCTTCCTGAGGGTAGATGTCTCTCACTTCCTGTTGTTTCACCCCTGTTCTTAAATAAGAATCATTTGTAAGTGAGATGTTTGTAACTCGTGGACTGCTGTACTGAACTCTGGATACCAAAAAGTTGGAAGGGAAGAGCTAGGAGGACACTAGTCATGGGCTAGTCTTGGCACATTCTTGTAACATTCAACAATGATGTCATATTATGTCTAAACTGGATCCACTTGTATTGTACAGTTCATCGTACCTACATTTTACGATTACATTATCTCATGTTATGTTTATACCACTGAGTACCTATAAAATGTTATTTAAAAAACAGAATAGGATCCATAGTGTATGTTGAGATTCAAGTAGGATCCTAAGTCTGAACATTTTGAAGGCCACAACATGAATGCAGTGAATGCTGAATCCTCACAACTGCTGGTTATTGAAGATACAATATGGGGACCCTGGGCTATACAACTGAATCGTCTGCTGTAGTCTTCCTCTCTTTTACAAATTGGACAGCACTGTGTATGTTATGAAACACAAGTTCATGCATGTTTTTGTTTGCACTGGCTGAGTAGCCCCCTCTTTCCAGGGAAGCTATCACGCAGGGGCTGCAGCAAGCCAGAAGAACCGTGACTTTCCATTCTTGGTGGTCTTTGAATGTTTCTTTTAATGCGCTCACACCAGCTGTGTCCAAAAATGGAATGGAAGAGCAGTCAATGATGATGGCCTGAATGTCTCTGGGTTTAGTGACAAGAGATAAACCTGTATCTCCATGTTCAAGTCCTTTGTGAGAATTTGGCTGCCCTTTCTTCTTGGCCTTTTTTCTCCTGGCAATTTCAATCGTAGGGTCAAACCCCGTTTTGTTGTGGAGGCACTTGAGGAAAAAATCTTTATTTGCATAATAAAGCGGTGCTTCAAAGCGAAATATTTTCACCCTTGGAACAGGCAGGAGGTTTGTGTATTCCTCCTCGTCTTCATAGAAGACAGTATTCTCAATCTGCCCAAGTAAGGCAGCATGAGGGCGCTGGGTGCGGCCAATTATGCACAGGATTGAAAACACAACCCCAACTAGAAGGCCCATTTCGGTGCTGATCAAGGCAGACGAGAGCATGGTAACACACCACACCAGGGCATCCACTCGGTCTAGGCGGTATCGCTGCGGAAGGTCTTTGAATTTCCTGAGGGCGCCTCTTAGGCTGACAATGATAATGCATGCCAGGACACACTTCTGCAAGCTGAAAAAGAGGGGTGCAAAGAAAAGCAACACCAGAAGCACCACAACAGCACTCACCAAGCTGGATACCTGTGTCTGACATCCTGTCGATGCCTTGACCAGGCTCTTTGCCAGGGCCGCACTAGTGGCAAAGCAGTGGAAGAAAGCCGGGATGATGTTGCAAAAGCCGATGGCAAACATTTCCTGGTTGGCCTTGACCGTGTAGGCATATTTCTTGGCAAACATTTCTGAGAGTGAAATGGTGAAGGCAAAGCCAACGATGGCAAGAGGGAGGGCATCGACAGCAACTCTCTGCATGAGAGTCAAGCTGGGCACCTGGGGAGGAATAAATCCAGTGGGGATTTCGCCTGAAACACTGGAGCCATACATTTCCTTCAGCTGTCCATAATGGGAAACCAGTGTTGCCATCACAATCACTATCAGCTCTGTAGGAAGAGGAACCTTGAGCCTGTCCTTATATCTGTCCCCTAGTTCCTTGGCAGTGACCAGCACTGTGATGCATATCGTGCTTGTGATCACATCGCAGACATTAGCCTGGGAAATGTTGCTGAAAATATTAACCCAGGTGGTGATTAAGACACCGTATCCCTGGGCCCGAGGGATTTTGATGCCAACAAGGTACTTAACCTGAGCTGTTAGAATGGTTACTGAAGCACCCGTTGCAAAGCCATCAAGTACTGGCTCTGAAAGATACATCGACACAAAGCCCAAGTGGAAGATTCCCATTAGAACCTGGAAGAAAAACAAGAACAAGTGGGAAAGAGAAACATTGGGTAACAACAGAATGTCTCTCCTATCTTTATGCCTTCTTGAATTTCTTCTCCCTCCCACCAAATGTTTGTTGCATAGTGAGCCCTTGATATCCACTAGGATTTGATTCCAGGACCCCTTAGTTGATACCAATACGCAGTAATGCTATGTAGTAATTACTGTATTTACGAATTTAGCACCAAAATATCACGATGTATTGAAAACATTGACTACAAAAATGTGTTGGATAATCCAGAACGTTGGATAAGTGAGACTCTACTGTAATAATAATAATAATAAAAATAATAATAGGATTCAAAGATCGAATTACAAAGACTCTGGCACAAGCCAGTCAAGGTGGTCCCAGTGGTGATCAACGCACTGGGTGCAGTGTCTAAAGACCTTGGCCTGCACTTAAACACAATCGGCGCTGACAAAATTACTATCTGCCAGCTGCAGAAGGCCATGTTACTGGGATCTGCACTCATTATTCGCCGATACATCACACAGTCCTAGACACTTGGGAAATGTCCGACATGTGATCCAATAGAACAGCAAGCAGAGTGTCTGCTGTGGACTCATCTTGTTGCGTTTCTAATAATAATAATAATAATAATAATAATAATAATAATAATAATAATAATATACTTTATTTTTAGATTGCCCTCTCTCCCCATGGGGACTCAGGGCGGTTTACATACATATAAAAGGCATACATTCAATACTATCGTTAAGATCACACAACAAAAATGCATAATAAACAGTAAATAAAATTAAGATTAAAGTAATAAAACATAAAAACATTAAAGAAAGCATGATTGCACAAAAAACACAGTTACACAAAAAAATCATATATATTAGACAGTTAAACCACTAAAATGTAAACAGAACTTGGTATTAATTGTGGATTAAAATAGACCGTAGCAGTTGTAAAGTGCTAATTAAATTATGCTAGTCCTCCTCCTCTCTGTACGCTAAAGTGCATAAGTGTGTCTTCAAAAGTTCCCTGAAGGAGAGGAGGGTGGGGGCAATTTTTATTTCTTTGGGCAGGGAGTTCCAGAGGTAAGAAGCAGTCATGGAGAAGGCCCCCTTTCTCGTTCCCACCAGTCGCGCTTGTGATGGGGGTGGGACTGAGAGTAGGGCCTCCTCTGCTGACCGCAGTGCAAGAGATGGACTATATAGGGAGACGTGATTAGACAAACAGCCTGGACCCAAACCATTTAGGTCTTTATAGGTAACGACCAGCACTTGTATTTAGTCTGGAAGTGGACTAGCAGCCAGTGGAGCTGCTGTAACATGGGAGTGGTTCTTTCCCTGTACGGAGTCTTAGTAATCTGGCTGCTGATTATACAGGGTGTTTTGAAAAAGAACTCCCTAGTTTTAAGTACATTAAAACTAGGGCGTTCTTTTTCAAACACCCTGCATATAGCGGCATCATAAAATGGTGCCCTTTGTTTAAAATAGCAAAATCAAGCATTACCTTTTGGAATGTGGAGACAGGTGAAATCTATGGATACAGAATCAATGGATATGGAGGGCTAATTGTACACTAAATAAAGATGCAGCTTCTCCCAGATCATTGTTTATTAGCATCATATGCCGTAAATACATAGAAGAATGTATGATAAGTTACACTAATCTAATCCCCTTTTTAGCCAGGAGCCTGCAGTGGCCTAGGGGATAAAAGCCTCGTGACTTGAAGGTTGGGTTGCTGACCTGAAGGCTGCCAGGTTCGAATCCCACCCGGGGAGAGCGCGGATGAGCTCCCTCTATCAGCTCCAGCTCCATGCGGGGACATGAGAGAAGCCTCCCACAAGGATGGTAAAACATCAAAACATCTGGGCGTCCCCTGGGCAACGTCCTTGCAGACGGCCAATTCTCTCACTCCAGAAGCAACTCCGGTTGCTCCTGACATGGGAAAAAAATCCCTTTTTTAAAAAAAGAAACACAAACGAAACAGCAGTTCTTTCTTCTTTTCCTCTACTGCCACCTTGAAAAACCCTCTTTCTCAGAAGTAAAATATAAACCATCATACATAAACAAATGCCTAAGTATTGGAAAGTGGTAGAGGAGGACATTACCTGATAAACTCCAGCCAGGAAGGTCAGTGCTGTAGCCACCCCAATGGCATAGCATAGAATCATAGAATCATAGAATAGTAGAGTTGGAAGAGACCTCATGGGCCATCCAGTCCAACCCCCTGCCAAGAAGCAGGAAATCGCATTCAAAGCACCCCCGACAGATGGCCATCCAGCCTCTGCTTAAAAGCCTCCAAGGAAGGAGCCTCCACCACAGCCCGGGGGAGAGAGTTCCACTGTCGAACAGCCCTCACAGTGAGGAAGTTCTTCCTGATGTTCAGGTGGAATCTCCTTTCCTGTAGTTTGAAGCCATTGTTCCGTGTCCTAGTCTGCAGGGCAGCAGAAAACAAGCTTGCTCCCTCCTCCCTATGACTTCCCTTCACATATTTGTACATGGCTATCATGTCTCCTCTCAGCCTTCTCTTCTGCAGGCTAAACATGCCCAGCTCTTTAAGCCTCTCCTCATAGGGCTTGTTCTCCAGACCCTTAATCATTTTAGTTGCCCTCCTCTGGACGCTTTCCAGCTTGTCAGCATCTCCCTTCATCTGCGGTGCCCAAAACTGGACACAGTATTCCAGGTGTGGTCTGACCAAGGCAGAATAGAGGGGGAGCAGGACTTCCCTGGATCTAGACGCTATTCCCCTATTGATGCAGGCCAGAATCCCGTTGGCTTTTTTAGCTGCTGCATCACATTGTTGGCTCATGTTTAACTTGTTGTCCACGAGGACTCCATTCTTTCCCACATTCCATGCTCATTGTGCCGAGGGTTAAATTGTGAACGGTGACATTCAAAGGATTTCTGCCACCAGTGACCTCATGAGGATCATCGTTGAGGTCAAACCCTGCCAACAGCAGTTCCCTGTCAACAACTTGTCCAACCATTAAGCTTAATAAACTGAAAATGCCCACTGAAACGTGTCTGGAGGTGCCCATGAGAAAGTAGACAATGTTGGCAAAGAAAGATGTGTAAAGACTGTATATTGGCTTCAGGCCTGCTAGCAGGGAGTAGGCTATTGCTTGCGGCACTAAAATGATTCCGATGACCAAGCCTGACATAATGTCTCCCCAAATATACTCTTTACACTTGTATTTGGGAAGCCACTGTAACACAGGGAAAAAGTCCATGACTGTTTTTTTCATTCTTTCCCTGCTACAGGAACAGTTTTTCCTCAGCTGGCTTTTTATCACTGCTGTTTTGCTGATCTTGGGTGGAGTCTTTTTTTCCATAAAGAACTGGAGATGGGATCCATTTTCCAACTTATTTGTTTCCATTTCTTTTTCCATTCTGGCTGTGTATTAATCAGTTCCTAAAAGGGAAATATTAACATTTTAGTTGGTGTGATCTTGGTACAGCATTTGTGTTTCTCATATGAAAGCTCAAGCTAACCCGGCCTAGGATCCGCTTTTGTTTTCTGCAGACATAACTGATTCTATTAGTGGAAAGGAAATGTTCTGCATCCATTTCTTCTGCACCTACAATATAGGTTCATAGAGTCATAGAATCATAGAGTTGGAAGAGACCTCACGGGCCATCCAGTCCAACTCCCTGCAAGACCTAGGAAAATCTCATTCAAAGCACCCCCGACATATGGCCATCCAGCCTCTGCTTAAAAGCCTCTAAAGAAGGAGCCTCCACCACAGTCCGGGGCAGAGAGTTCCACTGCCAAACAGCTCTCACAGTGAGGAAGTTCTTCCTAATGTTCAGATGGAATCTCCTTTCCTGTAGTTTGAAGCCATTGTTCCACGTCCTAGTCTCCAGGGCAGCAGCAAACAAGCTTGCTCCCTCCTCACGTATTGCTTCCCCTCACATATTTGTACATGGCTATCATGTCTCCTCTCAGCCTTCTCTTCTGCAGGCTAAACATGCCCGGCTCTTTAAGCTGCTCCCCATAGGGATTGTTCTTCAGACCCTTAATCATTTTAGTCGCCGTCCTCTGGACACTTTCCAGCTTGCCAACATCTCCCTTCATCTGCGGTGCCCAGAATTGTGGTCTGACCAAGGCAGACTAGAGGGGTAGCATGACTTCCCTGGATCTAGACGTATACCCCTATTTATGCAGGCCAAAATCCTATTAGCTTTTTTCACCGCTGCTTCACATTGTAGGCTCATGTTTAACTTGTTGTCCATGAGGACTCCAAGATCTTTTTCACAGGTACTGCTGTCGAGCCAGGTGTCCCCCATTCTGTATTTTTGCATTTCATTTTTTTCTGCCTAAGGGAAGTATCTTGCATTTGTCCCTATTGAACTTCATTTTGTTAGTTTCGGCACATATCTCTAATCTGTCAAGATCGTTTTGAATTCTGCTCCTGTCTTCTGGAGTGTTAACTATCCCTCCCAGTCTGGTGTCGTCTGCAAACTTCGTGCCTTCTAACCCTTCATCTAAGTCGTTAATAAAGATGTTGAACAAAACCGGGCTCAGGACGGAACCCTGGGTTCTAGAGAGGTGTAGGAGAACCATTAGATTAGATCTAAGTGTGTATTTTATTTATTGATTCATTGCATTTCTATACCACTTTTCTCACCCCAGTGGGGACTCAAAGCGGTTTCCAACATAATAATGCCAAACATACACGTGAAAACCAAAGCACAATATCTAAACTATAACATATCTCTATGAAATTAAAAACTATTAACCATATTAAAGCATGAGACATAAGCAAATATGTAGACATTAAGACATAGAATTAAAACTTAGTATAAACATTAGAATCACATAATCCAAAATCGTAAACCAAAGCTATTCCACTTGTCAGTTGCGAATATTCCCTCTTCATTTCTTGCACTGCATCACTTTACTGACCAAAGGCTTGGTCCCACAGCTATGTCTTTGCTTTCTTTTTGAAGGCCAAGAGGGAGGGCACTGATTTAATGTCACTGGGGAGGGAGTTCCAAAGCCGAGGGGCCACCACTGAGCAGGCCCTGTCTCTCGTCCCCACCAGTTGTACTTGTGAAGGCAGTGGGACTGAGAGCAGGCCTCCCCAAAAGATCTTAACCTCCGTGATGGTTCATAGAGGGAGATGCATTCAGATAGGTACCGAAACCGTTTAGGTCTTTATAGGCTAAAGCCAGCACTTTGAATTGTGCTCGGTAGCAGACTGGGAGAAGGAGAGAAGAATTGTGGAAGTAGAACTCCTGTTACACATGGCTGGTTTTATTTATTTCCTCTCTCCACTGTGGAGTGGTGGTTTTTGTATTGAACTGTGACTCTGGAGACCAGTGCTTCAAATCCCCTTTCAGCCATGGAAACCCACAGAGTGATCTAAAGCAAATCACAGCCTCAGAGGAAAACAAAGGTAAACCCTTTCTGAACAAATCTAGCTAAAACAACCCTGTCTTAGGGTTGCCATAAGTTAGAAATGACTTACAGGCACAAAACAGCAACAACAAGTTCCAGGAACCTCCAGAGGGACTGCAGGAATTGTAGTCTAAAAAGGATATTTCCCAGCTCTACAACGTAATCTGTTACTGTCTTTTACTCTGTTGATATTCTACAGTATCCAAAAAACTCTGTGCAACTTGAAATGTATTTAAATCCTTTATCTGTTACATAAACGCAGGACTTGAAAAGTAATGATATAATTTGTGTGTTTGCTTTCATTTTTGTTTACAGCAATATGTGAATGATTTATTGGCTTATTGTGAGTAATAACAGCTTGTAAAAGCGTTTTGACAAGGGGACTGGCATAGTGCCACTAGATGAATGGAAGTATTTCAGCTTAACAATAATAAACTGGATTTGAATAGAAAAATGATCCCCAAGGAATTAGAATTAATCACAAAACTTAATAATGGCAATTTTTCAGAGCAGATGGGCATTCCATAACTGGGTTTACAGTCCTAAAACAGTTTTCCAAATGGTATGTTGCAACACAACAGTGTGTCAGCGGCTGTGTGTTGGTGGGTGTGATGTGCAAAACAACTAAAATCTTGAAAATGTATGTTATTTTATTACAAATCATATATATAAATATATAAAAGGTTTTCATGCTATTGTTGTGTCCCCATCCATTTTGTTATTACAATTTACGTACGCATCTGTATCTTTTATAAGGGGTTGTTTTAACCTTTGGTTAGGAGCCACGTGGTGCAATGGGTTAAACCCTTGTGCCAGCTAAACTGCTGACCTGAAGGTTAGAAAGCTCTGGCCTAAAACCTATGACTAGTTTGCTAAAGTAGACTTGTCTTATAAAGATCCCATTGTTTTAATTGGTGCATTCTGGGATTAGCAGTTGTTTTTTGGTTATAGGTATATTTGTTAGATTTTTCTTGTATTATGTTTATTTTTGCCTCAAATGTTTGAATGAGAAGCATTTCGTAAGTAATTAATATTTTGTGTTGAGATATTGAGATACCTTATTTTAAAAACCCGTATTTAATTTATAAACTAAAATTATGATATGATATATAAATTATATTATCTTGAGATGCAACCACATTCTCAAGATAATATAATCTAATCTAATTTAGTCTGTGTTTGCCATAGTTTTTTCTTCTATTTATGGCCAGTTAAAAAAGACTGTTAAATATTTGCTTCAGCAGAGGGCGCCAGAGTAAAATTAAATCACTGTTGTAGTAATAGACTTTTTTAGAAGTCATGCTCCTTGAATAAATTAACGAAATGAACTTACTGTCTTAGCTGCTAGATATTGAATGGCCAAGTGTGTCAATTTAGGCCTGACAAAGAGAGAACCTTTTAACGTGACAAGATACTATGTCAGATCTATTTTGTATGTTTTTGTTGCCAGTTCAACTATTTTGATTCATTTATGTCTGGGTATGATATTGGTTTGTTTCTGTGGTTGCATGCAAGAGCCTGGTTGGCTAGTGATGAATAAACTTGAACCTTGAGATACCTAGATCTCATTTGACTCGAGATGGAAAAATGTCCCAATAGTCAAGAACCATTTTTAATTTTGAAAGATTCCCTGAAAATAGCCTCCTTTTGATCCAGACGTCATCCTCCGTTAGTTTACACAGGATATGGCAAGTTAGGAAAATTAAGCAAAGAAGCTGTTTCAGTGATAACTCTGCGATCATTCCATTATGTCCATAAGATATTTCAAAACAAATTCAAAGTATCGTTCTGCCTTAGAATGGTTCCATTCTTCTTCTGTTACCACAGCATTCTAAAAATTAAGGATATGTCTCTTTTTAAGGCCTCAAGGACTGTTTGGGGGGAGGGTAGCATTCTAAGAACTAGTCACTCCCTCCTCCCTGAATTGTTATGTGCACTCAGATTGACTCCATAATTCAGATTGAATTATCCTAGTGAAGACATCTGCCTTGTGCTTTGCTATTCTGCTGCTGAATACGCATGCCCAGTGTGGAATACATCTCACCATGTTAAATCAGTGGATGTGTCTTTTCATGAGTCATGCCACATTATAACAGGATGTCTACGCCCTACACCACTGGAGAAATTATACTGTTTAGCCTGTATTGCACCACCTGACATCTGCCGGGAAGTAGCAGCCAATAATGAAAGGACCAAGGCATTGACATCTCTGGCTAGTCCTCTGTTCTGATATCAGCCAGCAAGGCAACACCTTAAATCAAGAAACAGCTTTCTGAGATCTACAGAGATACTCACAGGAACATCTCAGCTAGTGACAGTCCAAAAGTGGCAAGTTAATACCCAGAACCTCAATCCATGGCTCATACCAAATGAGTGACTCCTGGGCACACAGAAGGCTGGGTGACTTGGAAGGCACTGGACAGACTGCACCCTGGCACCATGAGATCCAGAGCCAATCTTAAGAAGCGGGGGGTTGGACTAGATGGCCCATGAGGTCTCTTTCAACTCTACTATTCTATGATTCTATGACAGGTTATAAATGAATATAATAATAATAATCCCTCGGAGATGGGAGTGTCAATATCAGGAGATGGGAACTGTAGTCCGACACATTTGGGGATGCTTGGAGATCCTGAGCTGGGCTAGATGACCTTTGGGGGCCCTTCTAATTCTATGACTAAGTTGGAGAAAGGGGAACGGAGTCCTCGTTGCCTTGCACTGGACCCAGTGATTTAGGATTTTCTGTAGGATTTCCTTTGGGGCCTGAATACAGAGCATTGGTGAAAGATTTGGGGAGTTATAGTCCCCAAAGGGCACTTTCCTAACCTATTGGAAGGTCTGTCTAGTCTTTGGGGGAAAGGGACCAAAGTGGGACCTTTTCCAGAACGATAGAAACATGCATAGGTCGAAATATTTATACTTTTATTGCACAGATGTGAAATGGCTGGAGTATATAGGGTTGATCACTTGCCGTGAATTCGGGAGGCCATTTTGGCTCAGATGGGTTTTTTGATACGTCCGCACTATTGAAACCGTAAAGGAACCCAATGCAAAACCAGTTGAGCTTGGGCAGGAACAGCTTGCTTGCTTGCTATCCAGGCCGGCAGCCCTAAGAAATAGCTTACGATAGAATTAATTGGATGTGAAAAACTTACTTGAAGGTATTTTGCAGGCATTGGCCTCCATCCCCCAAAGCCAAGCTGCTCAAAGGGTGCGTCGACACCCTGAACATTATTATTATTATTATTATTATTATTATTATTATTATTATTATTATTATTATATGACACAGCAAACAAGATAGATATGCTGGATTTCATTTCACAAAATCATTATGTGAATACAGTATTATTACAGGATTATTATTATTATTATTATTATTTTATTATGACACAGCAAACAGATATGGTGGATTTCATATCACAGAATCACAAGTCGAACACTTCCCAAGTATCTAGGACTGTGTGATGTATTATTATTATTATTATTATTATTATTATTATTATTATTATTATTATGACATAGCAAACAAGATAGACATGCTGGATTTCGTATCACAAAATCACAAGTCGAACACTTCCCAAGTGTCTAGGACTGTGTGATGTATTTTCGGATGATGCGTGCAGATCCCAGCAGGGTGGCCTTTTGCAGTTGGCAGATCGTAATTTTGTCAATGTCTATTGTTTCCAAATGCCGGCTGAGATCTTTTGGCACGACACCCAGTGTACCGATCACCACCGGGACCACCTGCACTGGTTTCTGCCAGAGTATTTGAAGTTCAGTCTTGAGATCCTGATAGCGGCTGAGTTTTTCCTGTTGTTTTTCGTCAATGCGACTGTCACCTGGGATGGCGACATCAATGATCCAAACCTTTTTCTCTTACACAACTGTGAGGTCTGGTGTGTTGTGTTCCAGAACTTTGTCAGTCTGGATTTGGAAGTCCCACAGTATCTTTGCATGCTCATTTTCCAATACTTTTGCAGGTTTGTGATCCCACCAGTTCTTTACTGCTGGGAGGTGGTACTTGAGGCATATTATTATTATTATTATTATTATTATTATTATTATTACTATAGACTTGTCTGTAGACTTGTCCGCAGCTGCATGGCATTATGGTAGACTTCTGCAGAGGAGAGAGGATCCCTTTTCCGGCCCTTTGCTGAACGGAGCAACTGTTGGGCTTCCTTAGTTGGTCTGGAGACAGTTTGTAGGTTGTGTTCAATGCTAATCAAGGTGATTAATTGCAACATTCACACGTACTTCCAACAGACAGAGTTCTTTCTCTCTCCCGCCCTGGACATCATTCCATAGAGATCTATACAAACCCCTCTTGCCTCGTTTCCAACAGGCCTCACAACCTCTGCGGATGCCTGCCATAGATGTGGGCAAAACATCAGGAGAGAATGCTTCTGGAACACAACACACCAGACCTCACAGTTGCTATCTCATCTCCAAAGACGTTGTGATCCGAACCGCAATGTCCAAGATGGAGAAAAAAGAAGAAAGAAAAAATCCCCGTGGGAATCCGAACCCCAATGTCTATCTCTGCATCAAAGACCCCATCCTGCGCCGGCGACAGTTGGCCGGCATGCATCCCGTACAGAGAGAGAGAGACGTTTCACCTGCACCTGTGGCTAATGGCATCTTCAGAGTGGAGTGTAGATATTCCCTGTGGAATAATGTTCAGGATGGGAGAAAGGACCCTTGTGTGTGTGAAGCAAGTGTGGATGTTACAATTGGCAAGGTTGAATAACACTGAGTAGCCATAAAGCTGCAAAGTCAATCAGCGAGGTAGCCTGGCCTCTATTGCCTGGAGGCATCCTCTGTGAAACGATGTCCAGGGTGGGAGAAATAACTTTTGTCTGTGTGAAGCAAGGGTGGATGTTGCAATTGGCAAGCTTGAATAACACGGAGTAGCAACGAAGCTGCAAAGTCAATCAGTGAGGTAGCCTGGCCTCTGTTGCCTGGAGGCATCTCCTGTGAAACGATGTCCAGGGTGGGACAAAGAATCCTTGTCTGTGTGAAGCAAGAGTGAATGTTGCAATTAGCCAGCTTGAATAGCACGGAGTAGCAACGAAGCTGCAAAGTCAATCAGTGAGAGAATCCGCATAGAGGTAGCCTGGCCTCTATTGACTGGAGGCATCTTCTGTGGAATGATGTCCAAGGTGGGAGAAAGAATCCTTGTCTGTGTGAAGCAAGAGTGAATGTTGCAATTAGCACATTTGAACAGCAACGAGTAGCCATGAAGCTGCAAAGTCAATCAGTGAGGGTATCTGTGTAAGGTTAGCCTGGCTGATGTTGCCTGGAGGCATCCTCTGTTTGGGAGGCCCAGCGCCCAGCAAGCAATCAAGTGCCTTTTAACACCTCCCAGACAAAGGATGCCTCCAGGCAATAGAGACCAGGCTATCTGTATGCAGATACCCTCACTGATTGACTTTATTTATTATTTATTGGCTCTATTTCTACCCCGCATTTCTCTGCTCCGAAGGGGACTCAAGTTGGCTTACATGGAGGCAACTATTCAATGCCTTAAAACATATAATACAGACGTTAAAATTAAATAACACTAAAAACTGACATTATTAAACTTTTTAAAAACATTACAATTAAAATCACGCCATCCATAGTCACAATCCAGCCTTTCCATAGTCAATTCCACATTTTCCAGATCGTTTATTGCACTGCCCTGTTCACTAAAAGCCTGATCCCACAGCCAAGTTTTTATCTTTCTTTGCAAGGCCACTCAATGCTATTCAAGCCTGCTAATTGCAAAACATCCACACTTGCTTCAAACAGACAAGGCTTCTTTCATTTATGCACTCCACTTGCTTCACTGCCAGCAGAACCTCTGAAGATGCCATTAGCCACAGGTGCAGGCGAAACGTCAGGAGAGAATGCTGCTGGAACATGGCCATGCAGCCTGGAAGACTCACAGCAAGCCACGAAAGCCTTCGATAACACAAGCTAGAGATTATTTCTATTGTTCAGGACATATATTTATGGGAAGACAATTTCTGCATGAGATTTCCATGATGCAGCCTGAAATAATTTATTTTCCTTGCTGAAAGTACTAGCTCACTTCATGACAGTAATTTTGCATACTTTTTGAAAGAGACAAGCAGATAGCGGTGCATCTGCACATGCCCAGGAACCCTTGATCTTGACAGGCCAGGACTATAGAAAAATCTCATGCATATCTACCTACTTGTCCATTAGAAAAGCATCTCTTGTTAACAGTCATTAAATTTGAACTCTTGAGTTTCTTTGCTCACTGAGTGCAATTTATGCAGGCTTCCAGGTGCGGTTGGACTGCAACTCCCAGGGTGGGAGAAAGAACTCTTGTCTGTTGGAGGCAAATGTGAATGCTGTTATTTGCCACCTTGATTAGCATTGAATGGCCTGCAGTTTCAAGGCCTGGCTGCTTCCTGCCTGGGGGAATCCTGTGTTTGGAGGTGTTAGCTGGCCCTGCTTTTTGAGGTGGCAGCCCAGAAACTCACAACAACCCACCTATGAAAGCCTTTGACAACACATGGCAACATTTTTGAAAATTCACACAGCTTTCCAGAGGAAATAATGAGTAGAATAATACAGTAATTGCATTTTTTTTTACCAATCTGATTTATTTCCAGCCTTAAGACCCATAACATGCTATGCTGAAAATTTTATATATATATATATATATATGTGTGTGTGTGTGTGTGTGTGTGTGTGTGTGTGTGTATTATTTTGTATATAATGGACAATATAATTTATAATACAGTAGAGTCTCGCTCATCCAACATAAACGGGCCGGCAGAATGTTGGATAAGCGAATATGTTGGATAATAAGGAGGCATTAAGGAAAAGCCTATTAAACATCAAATTAGGTTATGATTTAACAAATTAAGCACCAAAACATCATGTTAGACAACAAATTTGGCATAAAAAGTAGTTCAATACGCAGTAATGCTATGTAGTAATTACTGTATTTATGAATTTAGCACCAAAATATCATGATATATTGAAAACATTGACTACAAAAATGCGTTGGATAATCCAGAACGTTGGATAAGTGAGACTCTACTGTATATGTATATGTATATATGTATATATGTGTGTATTTTTTGTATATAATGGACAATATAATTTATAATAATATAATCTAATGTATATACATATAATATTGATAGTAATATTGTAATGTAATACAATATAATAACACAATACAATAATATTGATTATATCTATATATATAAAAGAGTAATGGCATCAGGGCAGCGGACCAAACAACAAAACTACAGGCCCCCCAACCTTGAAATTTGACAACACAACCCATCATCCACGCCTCTAGGTTGACACAACAAAAAGAAAAGAAAAATAAAGTCCTAATTACAAGGAGAGGAATTTATCCAATTGCTGTGTCATAATAAAATTATTATTATTATTATTATTATTATTATTTATTTATTTATTTATTTATTTATTTCTTACCCACCTCTCCATCATCATCATCATCATTATTAAAACTGGCCTATCCCCTCAAATGTGCTGGGGATGATGGGAATGAAGATAAGAATAATAATGAAAATTATTAATATAATAATAATATCATCATCATCCTTCGGAGGTGAGAGTCTTAGTATTAGGAGAAGGGTAGGATATACATGAATATGATTATTATTACATTATTATTATTATTATTATTATTGAGCCCCCTTGGGGTAGAGAAAGGTGGGATATAAATATGGTAAATAAATCGTCGTCGTTCTTCAAAGGTGAGAATATTATTATTAGGAAAAGGCTAGGATATACATGAAAATAATAATAATAATAATAATAATAATAATAGAGAAAGGCGGGATATAAATATGGTAAGTAAATAAATCATCATCATCACCATCCTTCAAAGGTGAGAATATTATTATTAGGAAAAGGCTAGGATATACATGAATATAATAATAATAATAATAATAATAATAATAATAATAATAATAATAATCCTTCAGAGGCAATAGCTTCATTAGTAGGAGAAGGACTGTGGTGGAGGCTCCTTCTTTGGAGGCTTTTAAGCAGAGGCTGGATGGCCATCTGTCGGGGGTGCTTTGAATGAGATTTCCTGCGTCTTAGCGGGGGGTTGGACTAGATGGCCCATGAGGTCTCTTTCAACTCTACTATTCTATGATTCTATGACAGGTTATAAATGAATATAATAATAATAATCCCTCGGAGATGGGAGTGTCAATATCAGGAGATGGGAACTGTAGTCCGACACATTTGGGGATGCTTGGAGATCCTGAGCTGGGCTAGATGACCTTTGGGGGCCCTTCTAATTCTATGACTAAGTTGGAGAAAGGGGAACGGAGTCCTCGTTGCCTTGCACTGGACCCAGTGATTTAGGATTTTCTGTAGGATTTCCTTTGGGGCCTGAATACCATAGCATAGAATAGCATAGAACTTCAGGTAAATAACATTTTCTTTATAAAATGTGTTTCAGAGAGCAACTTAAAGCTAGTAAAAAGCATTCTTACTTCTTTTGAAAAGTGTATCATCATCCAGAACTTAAACAATGAAGCAATATTGAATATTTTTGCATCCCTCTTATATTTATTTTGTGTAGGAAGAGAGACAGCAGAAAATGTTAAGAGAAGTGAGGAGAGGTAACGTGGCCTCACTGTACTATCAAATGTACTACCATTCCCATTTTGTCATCCATTATTCAGCTATATGTGCATTATAACAACCTCTGTGGCAAGGCAATGTGTACACTATTGCATAGACGTACTCATAGCTTAAAAAGATTGCCTGTCCCAGTTATGTTATTGCAATATCAGCAGGCTTTGGGGAGGTTGTGGTTGGGATTGTATGTGTGTGTGTGTGTGGGGGGGGGGAGTGAGTTTTAAAAGCTATTTTAAGTGTAAAAGGTAAAGGTAAAAGTCCCCTGATATTAAATCTAGCCGTGTCCGACTCTGGGGGTTGGTGCTCATCTCCATTTCTAAGCCAAAGAGCTGGCATTGTCTGTAGATGCCTCCAAGATCATGTGGCCAGCATGACTGCATGGAGCATCATTAAGTGTATTATGTTTTAATCTGTTTTTAACAAAATGTACTCCGGGTGCCTCCGGTGGCTCAATGTGTAAAAGCGCTGAGCTGCTGAACTTGCGGTCCAAAAGGTCCCAGGTTCAAATCCGGGGAGCGGAGTGAGCACCCGCTGTTGCTCTAGCTTCTGCCAACCTAGCAGTTCAAAAACATGCCAATGTGAGTAGATCAATAGGCACTGCTCTGGCGGGAAGGTAACGGCGCTCCATGCAGTCATGCTGGCCACATGACCTTGGAGGTGTCTAAGGACAATAACGGCTCTTCGGCTTAGAAATGGAGATGAGCACCAACCCCCAGAGTCGGTCATGACTGGACTTAACGTCAGGGGAAACCTTTACCTTTACCTACTATTAAATTGAGTTTTTTAAAACTTTTGTATTGCACTTTTAAAAACTTGACTAAAGCATGGAATTGTTAGCCACCTTAAGTTCCCCTGAGGATAAAAGCAAGGTATAAAAAAAGTTAAAAACAACAGCAGCAGCAATATGACCTGCATGATTGGCTAGGATCATGTAGTAAAAGAAAATGGGGGGAAACTCTGTTATTTTCAGAAATCGCACTACAGTAACATCAAATCAGAAATGTTAAAGTTGCACATGTGTGAAAGAATGAGTACAAAACAAATTTCTGCCACTCTCTTCATAAGCATACTTGGTGTATATGAGAAGGGGATCACTTTTGACTTTGGAGTTCGGAGTAGTTAGACAAACTTCAGTCATTCGCCTCTCCCTTATCCTAGCTGTTATTTCAGCCTTATTCTCTTTCAGACTATTTGAACCGCTGAGACCACACTGGCCTTGCTGGACCATCACCTCCCCTTCTATGTCACCCACCCCAACCAATTGCAGAGTTCCATGCATGCTCATTGCTGTCACAGGTGCCCAATTCTGACATCAGCAAAATGTGCCTACACAACCAGGAAGGTCAGGGCTAAGCTTCCCATCTTCTTTCTGGTCATGTGGGTTTCTCTGTTGATAGAGCTGTTGCCATCTGCAAGAATAATCCCTCCCCTTTTTCTAACTCTAATAAGCACAGGCAAAAGTTATGGTGTCAGTGTCCCATCTGAACATCAGGCTGGTCCAAATGAGATTCAATCCAGCTGTCTATACTGCCCTGAAGTTGTGGGATACTCCGGAGTTCCCAGAAAGCTTTGGAGTATACCCTGACTTTGCCTGTTTAATCTGGTATATTTATCAGAAGTACAAGAAGCTCATGAAAGCAGCCAGGAATCAACTCATGGTGAGCCCAGGTTTTCATGCGCATGTAGATTTGCTCTACTTTAGAAAACTAACTATTTCTGAAATGGTCAGTGCTATACAACAAATAATCAGGTATCATGAGAGAAAACAAACCTTAATGTGGAAATTACCCTCTGTTTTCTTTCACCAGAATTATGCAACTAATTAACAAGAAAAGAGGTCTTTTGGATCTTATTAAAATTCTTTAGAAATGTTCCTCATGCATCTATACATTTATCTCATCTCTACTTAATGTAGAGCTGTATTTTATAAATACTGTATATTATGATAAAGCCACTTACATTCGGTGATGAGTAGGGATGAAAAAAGGAAATCTGCTTTAAAATATTCTAGATCCATGTCTCAAGTAGAAAAGGAACACACACATTATTGGACCTTGTGCTTGATTTCCTCTGAGATTTCTGCTTTTGGCACATTTCCCTAGTTGCACCTCATTTGACAATTACAGGAAATGACACAGTCTTAGTGCACCAGCCATTTTCTTGCTCATGGCTAGACAGAAACGCAGGCTTCATTTCACATGTTCACAACTCCTTATTGCAGTGTGTTCCAATCAGCCCATATTGTTTTAACCCTAAATGCTTTGGTTTAATAGTTAACATTTTAACTGGCTTGCCAAGATAGATTTGAAAGAATTGACTGTTCTCATGTGTGTGTAAGCATGCATGCACGTGTATGCCATTGATAGATGACTGGATAGATAGGAAGCTAGAAACTGACAAATTGGCAAATTGCAATATCACTGAATTTTCAAGTTACAATACATTGCTGATATTTGTAACACTGTTGTAGGGAAACAGGCATCCTTTCCTATATACCTACTATTGAATGTAGAGGCTATTATCCTGAAACTTCCCCAAAGTGGTGGGTGGGCAAGAAAATTGCAATATAATCCATATGTTTTTAATATGGTTTCAAACATCCTCTTTCTCTTTCCAGTGTTGAATACATTCATACACATATGGCAACTGTGTGCTACATAGCATTCTAACACATGACCTGGAATGTGATTTTTGCATGTACTATAAAGGAGTTCAGTGTCATGTACAAAGAAAAGTCTAACATGACCAATACCCTTACTTCCAATGCCCTTGTCAAAATCTACTTCCGACAAGTCAGTTATGCATGACCTTCAGTAGTGACAGTTTTGCTGATTTTTGCAAGTCATTTGCCATCTTTTGACCTGTCATGATTCATCTCTTGATCATAGTATCTTGCTGAGTTTTAAAATATACATATAAGCAACACTAATGTAAAAGATGTCAGTCTAGGTCTGTTCCCTGTCACTTGGACATCTCATATGTGTATCCATCCTATTTGATATTAATAGGTTTTCTTCTAAAACATGCATGAAAATTCACATGCATGAGCATGTGGATATATTTTATTTCAATGTAGCAATTTAAATGAATTTTTGGAATCAAGACATGTGTTAACTTTTTGGAATCACAAAAGCAGGTAGATAATAGGGGTGTGCACAATTTGTTTTTGTGTACCGAATTCAAATGATTTGGAGGATTCAGTTGCTGAATGCATGAAAACGAGCCTGACGCAGGGCAGCTGTAGCCTTCGTTGGTACAAATCACAGCAATCTTTTCAGCTAATGGGGGCTAATAATGGGGACCAATGGGACTGAGTGGCACCTGAGGTGGAGGTGGCAGTGTGTGAGCAGGGCAGCCTCACTAATCAGGAAAGCTGAAGCTCCTCCTTTGCTTTCTTTCCCAGTAGGTGCCTCCATTCCTTCCCATAGGCCTTCTCCCCATGTGTGCACCTGCTGGAGGCAAATGGAAACTTGCTTTCCCAGAAGCACTTTGTGTGGTGCAAGCATTAAAGGAGCCTTGTGCTCCCTCCTGGGGAATGATGGAAGTTGGGTTTTTTTCTCTGTGTGTTTTTCACTTTCTTTCTCATCCAATCAGAGGCCTGGCTGACTGTGTCTATCCATTCTCCTCCCCTATTGTGGCATGTGTTTGGCAATTCCCAGAACACCCTTTTGTATTTTTTTAAAAAAAAATTATAGTAAAAACTTTTTTAAATAAAAAAAAGTGTATTGGCGAAATGTTCTGAAACATAACAGGCTTGCAGTAGATGATGTGGCCTATAAGTGAAGCAAGTTTCACGCTGATAGGCCTAAATATGATGGGAAAACAAGCCTCTAAAATGTCCTCATTGGCACCAATGGACAAATCATTCCAATATTAAAACAGAAACCCCTTCAGAACTCTGGAAGTTACCTAAAAATGGAACAGGGGACAGTTGAAAACTGGACACCAAAAATGGCATGTTTTTTTTACTGAATTGTACACCTCTAGTATAAGGAGCCTCGGTGGCGTAGTGCGTTAAAGCGCTGAGCTGCTGAACTTGCAGACCGAAAGATCCCAGGTTCAAATCCCGGGAGCGGCTTGAGCGCCTGCTGTTAGCTCCAGCTTCTGCCAACCTAGCAGTTTGAAAACATGCAAATGTGAGTAAACCAATAGGTACCGCTCCGGCGGAAAGGTAACGGCGCTCCATGCAGTCATGCCAGCCACATGACCTTGGAGGTGTCTACGGACAACGGTGGCTCTTCGGCTTAGAAATGGAGATGAGCACCAACCCCCAGAGTCAGACATGACTGGACTTAAAGTCAGGGGAAACCTTTACCTTTTTTTTTACACCTGTAGTAGATAACTATGTTCTGTTCTGTGTTCTTCACCTAAGCTTTTACCAACTCTCCAGCAGAACCACATAAAACTACAGTAGAGTCTCGCTTATCCAGCATAAATGGGCCAGCAGAATGTTGGATAAGCGAAAATGTTGGAAGGATTACGGAAATGTCTATTAAACATCAAATTACATTATGATTTTACAAATTAAGCACCAAAACATTGCTTTACAACAAATCAACAGAAAAAGTAATTCAGTACATGTTAACGTTATGTAGTAATTACTGTATTTACAAATTTATCACCAAAACATTACAATATATTGAAAACATTGACTACAAAACACTGACTATTAAAAGGCAGACTGCCTTGGATAATACAGAACATTGGATAAGTGAAGGTTGGGTAAGCGAGACTCTACTGTACCAAGTTCCTTTGCTTTGCTTTCTTCCCCTCCCCATTGGTAATCTACCAGGTTCTCCTCTGGTCCAATGTATCTGTCTTGGCATTTCCAGTCCTGTTGTAGATGTAATGTATCTGTTTGTGTCAATATTCTCAAAAGATTAGATATCTCAAGTATTCAAACAGCAGTTCTACACAGACCCTATAATCCAGTTTAAAAATTGATTAAAATTAACCAGTTTTATTATGTAGTGCCTATGCAAACACCCCAGGAATCCTTCATTTGAGGCTGTGATTGTGGCCACAGTATCCCCTATTAAGGATCAGAACTGAACCCAGAAATTGCAGTAATTAACTATGTCTAGATAGCCACTGAATTTTTTTTTCTTAACCAGTCCACTGAGATGTGCATATGTGTTGGAAATAGCCTCCTGTGCTTGTAATTTGTTATGTATATAATTCAGATTGCTTGCTGTATTGTATATCTATGTACTGGTATGCAGTTTTACCTTAACTCTTGTGGGAGGGGCTGCAGATCATGTGATCAGAACTGGGACTATTCAGACCCGAGACTCCATTTTAGAGGACAGATGCAATTAGATTCTCAGACAACATGAGACACCATTAAACTCTCAGACTGTACAGACTGCATTAGACTCTGAGAGATGCTTTACACTTTGGACTGTTGATTCTAAGAAAGATGCCTTGCATTGTCTACTCAGAAAAACTACTTCAAATCTATTTGTAACTGAATTGATAAGTAATATACCTGTCTGCTGAATACATGAAGTTTGTAAGTAAACCAACTATTTTAATTTAACAAAGACTGCTTTATTTTGCCTCTAGAATGATTTAAACCAAGATGTTTTAAGGGAGAGTAGATTTTTGGGGCAACTAAAATACCACTTTTGAAACTCTTCTATAATTTTGTGAATAAACATATCTCTGTTCCTAACAGATCAGAGACAATAGCTTCAGTCAGGCTTGTAGCCAGGATTTTGATTTTTTTTGGGGGGGGGGGGGGGTGAGTCTGAGTGAGAGAGGATCTACCCTAGCAAACCTTTTGTATCATTATCCCAATACCCCCATGCATATGGGATATATTGAGCATGGTGGTCAGATCATGATATGAATAAACGTAACAGTTTAAATAATACCAGTAAGGCCTTCGTGCGGACCACCCTGAGAATTTTTTTGGGGGGGGGGGGGTCTGAAGCCCCTCAGCCCCCCCCCCCCCCCCCCCGGCTACATGCCTGGCTTCAGTTATTAGACTGAAACTACATTGCCTTGCTTGAATTTTATCGGATATTTATCACTAAAGGGAAGATTCACTCAAATGTGTTTTTAGCTTTTCTCTGGAAGTCATGTCTTTCCAAAAAGGCTATGTGTTTTTACCAAAAGGTTCTGCATGCCTTTTCCCAAAATTATGTGCATACCCACGTCTGCTAGGGATAAGCTGGTTTCAAGCCCTGCATGGAACATACTCTGATTTTCTGCAGCATATGTTATGGCTAGTTCTGGACTTTCCCAGTATTCTGTTCATGACTTAATGCACATTGCAGCACACATTGGGGTATACATTTTGTGAACACCCCACCCTTGAGCTGGCTTTGAACCATATGATAGTGTCTATGCAGAATTGTCCTTAGTGAGAGTAATTGACACAATAATTGGATGAGACTCCAACTAAAACGGGTGGATCAGGTAAATCCCAGATATCTCTATTTCTTACCCCTCTCCCAGAAGCCAACAAATTATGGGTTGAGTCTCCTTTATCCAGAACTTCAAACTATCCCCCCTCCAAAAAAAAAAAATCACCTTTTTGTCACAAGACACCCACTTCTGCTTTTGGAGAAAGGGGACTTGTCACAACAACTGGGGCTGCTGACATTTTCCTCAAAAAATAAAATAGACAAGGGGAAAGGGAGAGAACTCCACTTACACAAAACTCCTGTAAAAAGCAAACATCCCAGACATTTTTGTGCTCACTTTGTGTCTGACAAAAGATGGTGCATAGCAAGCCAGGCTTCCTGGAATAGCCACATGGAGCAAGGGTAAGTATTGTGTGATGCTGCTCAGAGGTAATGAAAAAGGCTTTGAGGGGGATTTTCTTTCCCAGATACTTTTCTAAACGGGTGGAAAAAGTCAGTGGATGCTGGCCATACGACTTCCTCCTTTCCCTCGTTCATTGTCTATTTGCAAACACAAGTGATACCTAATCCCCTAAAACCTGAAATTTGAAAAATGTCTGATCTCAAGCATTTCAGTGAAGAAAGGTCCTGCTGCCGGATCACTGAATTTCCTCAAATCCTGTATTGTGAAACAAAGTCATGCACATCCCTACTCTAAACTGAAGATGCTTCCACACATCTTAGCTTATTCATGCCACTTCTCATAGTCTTCCTGCTTCTTTCCATTTCCCTGCTTTTCTAAATTAGATGTTTGAAACAAATATTTGCAAATACCAGCCAAACATAATGAACAATGTATTTCTACTATTCTATGATTCTTATTATTCTGTCAGCAACTTCTGACTTCATAAAGACTAAAAGTTTCTCATTCTCAAGAGGACTGTGTTTCTGGATCTACACCCACATTAAAAAAGAGGGAGGAGGACAGGGAACTGACAAAGCTTGAAAGAAAAATAGTGACACCTCAGTAGCAACTTGAGAAAAAGAGCTCCTATCTTCTTCCACTTTAGACTGAACATATATTTATAGTGTAAAGGTCTTTCAGAGAGGCTTATCTCTCAGTCAAAACAAGAAAAGATGGCCAGATTTAAAATATGTAATGAGATCCAAAGGAAAGACAGAGGGAGATGGAAAACCTAACATTTGGTGGACATTTTGAATATTGTGAGGTGTATATCCCTTGATATAATCTTGGACTTGATGAAGGTAAAAAGGAAGAAGAAAACCTTACTGGAAAACATTATAAAGAGTAGCACAGAAATATCATAACCTGGTCAGCTAATAGAGGAGCAACATTTTCAGGACTATAATGTTAAAATTAAAGTAAACCCACCCCACAAAAAAGTCCAATGTTGATTATTTCTGTATCATGTTTAACCTAAAAGCTACCCATGCTTAATTCTAAAATTTAGAGGACATCTCACCATCAGCGGGACAAAAGGAAGGGTAATATGAATATAGGAGACCAAGACCAAGGAGTGATTTGGTGGATTTAACTATTTGCTAGACAAGCTGTGCACAAAGAAGGTGGTCACATGCTATGCTGTTGTAGATGTTGTTCGATTTAACTTTGAAAAGAAATGTATTCAAAAAGTAAATACGGGTATTTTCTACCCCTTCTAAAATAGTGTTTTCTTGAATGCATCTGTATGTGTGTGATTTGGGTGTGTGCCAAAGTGCCATTTAAAAACACAATGCAAATATGAGAACAATACAACACTAGCTTTGATGAGTAACAGTTTTGTATAAGATGAAAATAAGAGAATAGCTTTTATGGAATGTCTTCACAAGTAAGATTTAATAAGCATGGTACCTTCAAAGCCTATGTACAGTATGTTAATCAGAAGTAGCTTTGATGAGCTGAACATCACATGCAACTTTCTATAAAAGAACATTTCAAAGGAAAAATTTAATCCACTGGTTTAATTATTTGATGCCATAAATCCTTTTGTGAGTATCCCCCCCATTAAATTTTATAAAGCATTGTGGCTCAGTAGTACCTAAAGTTTGCTAAATTTTATATAGATGTGTGTGTGTGTTTATTGCTTTTTAAACAAACAAGCAGTATCTACATAATTTTGTCATATTATGTCCCTGTGATGAATTTGAGGGCCTCAGGTCCTTGCCAAACCAGATTTGAGGATTTGTTGAAATCAAACAATGACTCTAATGGTGCAAGATGACAGCATTCTTTGGTTACGGTTCAATGATATATGGATACAGAAATACAAATAAATACAAATTTGTCTCACACTTCTCTAGCAAAAAAGGAGACACAGCTGGAGTTTATAACTGAATTCGATAGATATATATAATGATATTTTACCTAGCTTCAGCAGAGGCGGGTATCTATTCATAATATGCTTTGCGTTTTGCAGAGACGATTTTGCCCTGGATCTAAAATACACTGGCATCTGCTGCAACACATTTTCTGGCTGAACTCTGGCTTTCCTGGGACTTTTAGAAACTGCTGTATCACTCTTGTGTGTTGCAGTGCACATAGGCAGTGTACATTTTGTGGCCACCACAACTTTAAGTAGGCTTTGAAATGCATTAGAAGAGCCCAGATTTGGAAAGAGACTGACATGATGAATCAACTACATGAATTTATTTATTTATTTATTTATTTCATTTCATTTATATATAACTTTTCTCATGCTGGGGGACTCAAATAAATGGCATATGATAAAAACAGTATAACACACATCTCAAACAATAACATATTAAATCATTAAAACATTAACCTTCACACACAAGCATAAAACATTTTAACATTACACTGATCCCAAGGTTGTCATCCATCTGCACCTTTGCAGCGGCACTAAGAGAGGAGAGCAAAGGAGGCGTGTTGGCCCCAAGACCAGTGCACCTCCCCAGAATAAAGTCAGAAGTCCCTAAGCGGTTGAGTATTTCCCCCCCGGATGCTGCGCAAGGAAGTATTTTGTACCCCTTTGCCAGGCCTTTCCTCCAGTTGCACAACAGAACACAGATCCTCTCCTTCCCTGGTCGGAACAATCAACAGATTGGTCATGAAATGGTCTCTGGGTACCATCCAGATGCCACTGGATGGGAAAAAGCAGCCTTTGCCCTTCTGGACCACAGTGTACATAAATACACAGTGAACTTCTATCTACGTTTCCCATATCAACCGGAAAAAAGGATGGATTGTGCCACAGAATGATGTAGATCCAACTAACTGGCACAGAATGTGGTAAGACACTGAAACCCAACGGATGGAATAAAATATGAAATGAAATAAAAGCAATGATGCTGGTATCTAAAGGGGGCTGCATTCTGTAGGAAAGGCAAAGGCTAATCTGAGTTTTAGGCAAACCGAACCACAGAATTTCCTTACTCCACAGGGAGTACTCCACTTCCACAGGGAAAGCAAGATCTTGAAATGAACTCAAGTCCCTTCTTCAGTCTCTGCATCAGTTTTGCTACTGTGCCATCTAATTTGGAGTTTTACAACAAAAAAAGGGGAGAGGACTAACTAGCAGAAATGGTTTCGACAAGGGCGGGTGAGTAGCATTCAAGGCACAGCCATGTCCGCAAAACTGCCTTGATTCTATTTTTGAGGATTCTTTTTTTCCAACTGCAACTCCTAGAATTTCCAACTAGCAAAGGGGGGGAGGGGAATCTGGGAATGGCTTCTGACCTAATTCCAGGGGTAGGGAAAAGCTTACAAAACAACCACTTTCTTCCTGCATCAGAGTCATACCCCCAAAGCAGTCTTCTTGGCAAGTTTGGCTGGGACCCACTCATCATCTTCAGTGTCTCCTCCCAAATCCTCCGAATCGGATGTTGAGTCTTCCTCTGGCATCGCAAATGTAGACCTTGCGGGAGTTCCCTTGTGGGGCTTGGGCTGATCCAAACAAAATACATGAAAAAATGTATCTTCATGCAAACTACAAAACATTTTAAAAGTCCACGAAACTGGGCAGGATGAATGTATTCCAAGACTATTGGCTTGGTCCAGGAAATTGGAATGTTTTGGGAGAGAGACGTGAACGGAGAACCTAGCTGAAAATGTTCATAGTAAGAATCAAGCTGAACCTTGCTGAACAGTGCAAAGCTTTCCTAAATAAGTTATGTAATTTGTGATCAGGGATGACATTTTAAAATAGGGATGGGGATGTGTAGTCTTCCTGATGTAGTACTGCAAGTTCCATCAACCTTTAGTAGCGTAATTATTGCTACAATATCCTGTCCTTTGCATGCCCTATGAGGATCAGCTTGAAGGTATGTTTAGCTTGCAGAAGGGAAGGTTGAGAAGGAACATGATAGCCATGTTTAAATATTTTGAAAAACTGTCATAAGGAAGAGGGAGAAGGCCTTGTTTTCTGCTGCTCTGGAGACTAGGATGCAGAACAATGGGCTCAAATTACAGAAAAAGAGATTCCACCGGAACATTAGGAAGAACTTCCTGACCGTAAAAGCTATTCAGCAGTGGAACTCTCTGCCTTGGGAGTGTAAAGGAGGCTTTTAAACAGTCGTTAGGTGGCCATCAGTCGAGAGTGCTTTGATTATGCTTTTTCTGCATGGCAGAAGGAGGTTGGACTGGATGGTCCATGTGGTCTCTCCCTACTCTATGATATTGGGGCCCAGTAACACACACAAAAGCCAGTGTGGTTTAGTGGTTTGGGTGCTGGACTAGGATTCTAAGAACAGAGTTTGAATTCGCACTCAACCGTGAAAACACAGCAGGTGACTGGGCAAGAAGTCACACTCTCTCAGTCTCAGAGGAAAACTCCTCTGAACAGTCTGGCCAAGAAAACCCTGTGTCAGTTCTTCCTGCTATAAATCAGAAACGCCTTGAAGGTACAGTAGTCTCTCACTTATCCAACGTTCTGAATTATCCAACGCAGTCTGCCTCCCATCTGGATCCACAGCTGTTTTTCTAAGCAGCAAGGACTGAACTTTTTATGGATTTAACTTCTGACAATGTTGTTACTGTAAGTTCATTTTATGCAATTCTGTCTTTATTTGTAGTCCATGTTTTCAATACACTGCGATGTTTTTGGTGCTAAATTCGTAAATACAGTTATTACTACATAATGTTACCATGTACTGAACTGTTTTTTTTCTGTCGATTTGTTGTCAAACATGATGTTTTGGTGCTTAATTTGTAAAATCATAACGTAATTTGACATGTAATAGGCTTTTCTTAATCCCTCATATTATTCAACATTTTCGCTTATCCAATGTTCTGCCGGCCTGTTTATGTTGGATAAGCAAGACTCTACTGAACACAATAGCAGATACACACATACATATATAACATTCATATATATATGAATGAGTTAAAAGTAAGACACCCTAAGTGAACAAGAGGGAAGGGCCTACTATGTGCTCCAGCCCACAATGAATACACACCTTGGGTAGGATGAAGTTGAAGGGGGAGTCCGGTTCATCTGCCAGAGCGGGATGCATACTCCGGATCTTCTTCTGCCCACTGGCCACTTGAAGCAGCAGCAGTTTCTGTTGGGAAGGCAGACGCAGGAATGAGCCTCGGCGGCCAGGAAGGACCAAGGCCATTTCTATTGACCGCAAGAGCACCACCCTCTGACCATACCTGTTTGGCAAGCTCTTCAGAGAGCGCTTGGTTCTTCTCAAAGACTTCTCTCATCCTTGACAGTTCTTGATTCTATACACAGAAGAGTGGTCTAACATTATTAAGGAGTTTTTTTCAGAAGAAAATGCCCAACAAGGGCAGATTACACATCACTTTGAAAGATTAAACTGGGTGGGTTCCTAAAATTGCAGGGTCTTTTGTTCAAGCACCAATATTCCTTTGATTTTATTGGTTTCCAAGATTGCTAGGTTCTAGACCACTAAAGGCACTGGGTCGATTTGATTTGTAGGGGGACTGTTTTGGAAGAAAAGCCGTGAAAATGTGGAATAATTGAGGTTGTTGTATGTTTTCTGGGCTGCCTGGCCATGTTCCAGAAGTATTTTCTCCTGATGTTTCACCCATATCTATGGTAGGCATCCTCAGAGGTTGTGAGGTATCTCACAACCTCTGAGGATGCCTGCCATAGATATGGGCGAATGTCAGGAGAGAATACTTCTGGAACATGGCCAGACAGCCCGGAAAACATACAACTCTGTGATCCCGGCCATAAAAGCCTTTGACAACACATGTGGAATAATTGATTTTTCATAATATTTCCCCCTGCAATTTATTTCCTTGGAAAATGAAATCTCATCCCAATCATCGTGATTTGGAGCTGCAGAGCTTCCAGGTAGAGCGTCTTTTTAGAAGTGAAGAAGCATCAACACTTGTCTAGAGAACAATTCAGGACAGAGGGAATCCTGTGGTGCAGGCCTGCTCTCAATGAAAAGGTCTCTATAGTCACTTCCCTCCTTTTCCCAAAAGCCTTTAGTGTGTTTTAAGACCCATTTGTTTAAGAAGGGAGACTCATGAAGCCTCTCTCTTGCAAACATGAGAGCATTAGAGACTCTCCTAACAAAGTTAGCAAACTCTCTTGTGTCTGTGTACTCTTTTTTATACAAGATGTACACCTGCAACAACAGAAGTAATTTTTTACTCCCCTTTGCTCTACTTACAAGAGCATCCCATATTATTTTCTCAACTGTTTCCTTCTATAAAATCATACAGAGCACTAGCTACACTGCACTTTAGTCCACTGCTTCTTAAAACTCTGGATCCCGACCCCAAATGGGCCCCCTTTAGCTCAATGCTGGGATCCTGAAGTATTTTCTGAATGCCACCTGGTGGCTATTTTAGATATTTACATGAATTTGTTGTGCAGTGTTGATAGTTCCTGAAAATAAGACCTGGTGCATCTTTTGGAGCAAAAATAAGACTCACTCATATTTTCTGGGAAATATAGTATATACCTGGGGTCACGTAAAAATTTCTCAGGCCAAAAGAGGTCCCCAGTGGGAAAGTTTAAGTCTGCTATAGGTAAAGGTAAAGGTTTCCCCTGACGTTAAGTCCAGTCATGTCTGACTCTGGGGGTTGGTGCTCATCTCCATTTCTAAGCCGAAGAGCCGGCGTTGTCCGTAGACACTTCCAAGGTCATGTAGCTGGCATGACTGCATGGAGCACCGTTACCTTTGCTATAGATCCCAAATATTCCTACAGGCAGGACAGGTGAATCCTCCCCCCCAAAGAGGTAGGCCGCAATAGCATCGCCACACACCAAGATAAAGTTGCCTCGGTTCCAGCACTCCTCGGCCTTGCAGCGACAGTTCTCAGAACAGGTCACTTTTTGCTTCCGGCAGCCACACTTCTTGTTTCTGCAACCGCCTTTGCAGCGGCACTAAGAGAGGAGAGCAAAGGAGGCGTGTTGGCCCCAAGACCAGTGCACCTCCCCAGAATAAAGTCAGAAGTCCCTAAGCGGTTGAGTATTTCCCCCCCGGATGCTGCGCAAGGAAGTATTTTGTACCCCTTTGCCAGGCCTTTCCTCCAGTTGCACAACAGAACACAGATCCTCTCCTTCCCTGGTCGGAACAATCAACAGATTGGTCATGAAATGGTCTCTGGGTACCATCCAGATGCCACTGGATGGGAAAAAGCAGCCTTTGCCCTTCTGGACCACAGTGTACATAAATACACAGTGAACTTCTATCTACGTTTCCCATATCAACCGGAAAAAAGGATGGATTGTGCCACAGAATGATGTAGATCCAACTAACTGGCACAGAATGTGGTAAGACACTGAAACCCAACGGATGGAATAAAATATGAAATGAAATAAAAGCAATGATGCTGGTATCTAAAGGGGGCTGCATTCTGTAGGAAAGGCAAAGGCTAATCTGAGTTTTAGGCAAACCGAACCACAGAATTTCCTTACTCCACAGGGAGTACTCCACTTCCACAGGGAAAGCAAGATCTTGAAATGAACTCAAGTCCCTTCTTCAGTCTCTGCATCAGTTTTGCTACTGTGCCATCTAATTTGGAGTTTTACAACAAAAAAAGGGGAGAGGACTAACTAGCAGAAATGGTTTCGACAAGGGCGGGTGAGTAGCATTCAAGGCACAGCCATGTCCGCAAAACTGCCTTGATTCTATTTTTGAGGATTCTTTTTTTCCAACTGCAACTCCTAGAATTTCCAACTAGCAAAGGGGGGGAGGGGAATCTGGGAATGGCTTCTGACCTAATTCCAGGGGTAGGGAAAAGCTTACAAAACAACCACTTTCTTCCTGCATCAGAGTCATACCCCCAAAGCAGTCTTCTTGGCAAGTTTGGCTGGGACCCACTCATCATCTTCAGTGTCTCCTCCCAAATCCTCCGAATCGGATGTTGAGTCTTCCTCTGGCATCGCAAATGTAGACCTTGCGGGAGTTCCCTTGTGGGGCTTGGGCTGATCCAAACAAAATACATGAAAAAATGTATCTTCATGCAAACTACAAAACATTTTAAAAGTCCACGAAACTGGGCAGGATGAATGTATTCCAAGACTATTGGCTTGGTCCAGGAAATTGGAATGTTTTGGGAGAGAGACGTGAACGGAGAACCTAGCTGAAAATGTTCATAGTAAGAATCAAGCTGAACCTTGCTGAACAGTGCAAAGCTTTCCTAAATAAGTTATGTAATTTGTGATCAGGGATGACATTTTAAAATAGGGATGGGGATGTGTAGTCTTCCTGATGTAGTACTGCAAGTTCCATCAACCTTTAGTAGCGTAATTATTGCTACAATATCCTGTCCTTTGCATGCCCTATGAGGATCAGCTTGAAGGTATGTTTAGCTTGCAGAAGGGAAGGTTGAGAAGGAACATGATAGCCATGTTTAAATATTTTGAAAAACTGTCATAAGGAAGAGGGAGAAGGCCTTGTTTTCTGCTGCTCTGGAGACTAGGATGCAGAACAATGGGCTCAAATTACAGAAAAAGAGATTCCACCGGAACATTAGGAAGAACTTCCTGACCGTAAAAGCTATTCAGCAGTGGAACTCTCTGCCTTGGGAGTGTAAAGGAGGCTTTTAAACAGTCGTTAGGTGGCCATCAGTCGAGAGTGCTTTGATTATGCTTTTTCTGCATGGCAGAAGGAGGTTGGACTGGATGGTCCATGTGGTCTCTCCCTACTCTATGATATTGGGGCCCAGTAACACACACAAAAGCCAGTGTGGTTTAGTGGTTTGGGTGCTGGACTAGGATTCTAAGAACAGAGTTTGAATTCGCACTCAACCGTGAAAACACAGCAGGTGACTGGGCAAGAAGTCACACTCTCTCAGTCTCAGAGGAAAACTCCTCTGAACAGTCTGGCCAAGAAAACCCTGTGTCAGTTCTTCCTGCTATAAATCAGAAACGCCTTGAAGGTACAGTAGTCTCTCACTTATCCAACGTTCTGAATTATCCAACGCAGTCTGCCTCCCATCTGGATCCACAGCTGTTTTTCTAAGCAGCAAGGACTGAACTTTTTATGGATTTAACTTCTGACAATGTTGTTACTGTAAGTTCATTTTATGCAATTCTGTCTTTATTTGTAGTCCATGTTTTCAATACACTGCGATGTTTTTGGTGCTAAATTCGTAAATACAGTTATTACTACATAATGTTACCATGTACTGAACTGTTTTTTTTCTGTCGATTTGTTGTCAAACATGATGTTTTGGTGCTTAATTTGTAAAATCATAACGTAATTTGACATGTAATAGGCTTTTCTTAATCCCTCATATTATTCAACATTTTCGCTTATCCAATGTTCTGCCGGCCTGTTTATGTTGGATAAGCAAGACTCTACTGAACACAATAGCAGATACACACATACATATATAACATTCATATATATATGAATGAGTTAAAAGTAAGACACCCTAAGTGAACAAGAGGGAAGGGCCTACTATGTGCTCCAGCCCACAATGAATACACACCTTGGGTAGGATGAAGTTGAAGGGGGAGTCCGGTTCATCTGCCAGAGCGGGATGCATACTCCGGATCTTCTTCTGCCCACTGGCCACTTGAAGCAGCAGCAGTTTCTGTTGGGAAGGCAGACGCAGGAATGAGCCTCGGCGGCCAGGAAGGACCAAGGCCATTTCTATTGACCGCAAGAGCACCACCCTCTGACCATACCTGTTTGGCAAGCTCTTCAGAGAGCGCTTGGTTCTTCTCAAAGACTTCTCTCATCCTTGACAGTTCTTGATTCTATACACAGAAGAGTGGTCTAACATTATTAAGGAGTTTTTTTCAGAAGAAAATGCCCAACAAGGGCAGATTACACATCACTTTGAAAGATTAAACTGGGTGGGTTCCTAAAATTGCAGGGTCTTTTGTTCAAGCACCAATATTCCTTTGATTTTATTGGTTTCCAAGATTGCTAGGTTCTAGACCACTAAAGGCACTGGGTCGATTTGATTTGTAGGGGGACTGTTTTGGAAGAAAAGCCGTGAAAATGTGGAATAATTGAGGTTGTTGTATGTTTTCTGGGCTGCCTGGCCATGTTCCAGAAGTATTTTCTCCTGATGTTTCACCCATATCTATGGTAGGCATCCTCAGAGGTTGTGAGGTATCTCACAACCTCTGAGGATGCCTGCCATAGATATGGGCGAATGTCAGGAGAGAATACTTCTGGAACATGGCCAGACAGCCCGGAAAACATACAACTCTGTGATCCCGGCCATAAAAGCCTTTGACAACACATGTGGAATAATTGATTTTTCATAATATTTCCCCCTGCAATTTATTTCCTTGGAAAATGAAATCTCATCCCAATCATCGTGATTTGGAGCTGCAGAGCTTCCAGGTAGAGCGTCTTTTTAGAAGTGAAGAAGCATCAACACTTGTCTAGAGAACAATTCAGGACAGAGGGAATCCTGTGGTGCAGGCCTGCTCTCAATGAAAAGGTCTCTATAGTCACTTCCCTCCTTTTCCCAAAAGCCTTTAGTGTGTTTTAAGACCCATTTGTTTAAGAAGGGAGACTCATGAAGCCTCTCTCTTGCAAACATGAGAGCATTAGAGACTCTCCTAACAAAGTTAGCAAACTCTCTTGTGTCTGTGTACTCTTTTTTATACAAGATGTACACCTGCAACAACAGAAGTAATTTTTTACTCCCCTTTGCTCTACTTACAAGAGCATCCCATATTATTTTCTCAACTGTTTCCTTCTATAAAATCATACAGAGCACTAGCTACACTGCACTTTAGTCCACTGCTTCTTAAAACTCTGGATCCCGACCCCAAATGGGCCCCCTTTAGCTCAATGCTGGGATCCTGAAGTATTTTCTGAATGCCACCTGGTGGCTATTTTAGATATTTACATGAATTTGTTGTGCAGTGTTGATAGTTCCTGAAAATAAGACCTGGTGCATCTTTTGGAGCAAAAATAAGACTCACTCATATTTTCTGGGAAATATAGTATATACCTGGGGTCACGTAAAAATTTCTCAGGCCAAAAGAGGTCCCCAGTGGGAAAGTTTAAGTCTGCTATAGGTAAAGGTAAAGGTTTCCCCTGACGTTAAGTCCAGTCATGTCTGACTCTGGGGGTTGGTGCTCATCTCCATTTCTAAGCCGAAGAGCCGGCGTTGTCCGTAGACACTTCCAAGGTCATGTAGCTGGCATGACTGCATGGAGCACCGTTACCTTTGCTATAGATCCCAAATATTCCTACAGGCAGGACAGGTGAATCCTCCCCCCCAAAGAGGTAGGCCGCAATAGCATCGCCACACACCAAGATAAAGTTGCCTCGGTTCCAGCACTCCTCGGCCTTGCAGCGACAGTTCTCAGAACAGGTCACTTTTTGCTTCCGGCAGCCACACTTCTTGTTTCTGCAACCGCCTTTGCAGCGGCACTAAGAGAGGAGAGCAAAGGAGGCGTGTTGGCCCCAAGACCAGTGCACCTCCCCAGAATAAAGTCAGAAGTCCCTAAGCGGTTGAGTATTTCCCCCCCGGATGCTGCGCAAGGAAGTATTTTGTACCCCTTTGCCAGGCCTTTCCTCCAGTTGCACAACAGAACACAGATCCTCTCCTTCCCTGGTCGGAACAATCAACAGATTGGTCATGAAATGGTCTCTGGGTACCATCCAGATGCCACTGGATGGGAAAAAGCAGCCTTTGCCCTTCTGGACCACAGTGTACATAAATACACAGTGAACTTCTATCTACGTTTCCCATATCAACCGGAAAAAAGGATGGATTGTGCCACAGAATGATGTAGATCCAACTAACTGGCACAGAATGTGGTAAGACACTGAAACCCAACGGATGGAATAAAATATGAAATGAAATAAAAGCAATGATGCTGGTATCTAAAGGGGGCTGCATTCTGTAGGAAAGGCAAAGGCTAATCTGAGTTTTAGGCAAACCGAACCACAGAATTTCCTTACTCCACAGGGAGTACTCCACTTCCACAGGGAAAGCAAGATCTTGAAATGAACTCAAGTCCCTTCTTCAGTCTCTGCATCAGTTTTGCTACTGTGCCATCTAATTTGGAGTTTTACAACAAAAAAAGGGGAGAGGACTAACTAGCAGAAATGGTTTCGACAAGGGCGGGTGAGTAGCATTCAAGGCACAGCCATGTCCGCAAAACTGCCTTGATTCTATTTTTGAGGATTCTTTTTTTCCAACTGCAACTCCTAGAATTTCCAACTAGCAAAGGGGGGGAGGGGAATCTGGGAATGGCTTCTGACCTAATTCCAGGGGTAGGGAAAAGCTTACAAAACAACCACTTTCTTCCTGCATCAGAGTCATACCCCCAAAGCAGTCTTCTTGGCAAGTTTGGCTGGGACCCACTCATCATCTTCAGTGTCTCCTCCCAAATCCTCCGAATCGGATGTTGAGTCTTCCTCTGGCATCGCAAATGTAGACCTTGCGGGAGTTCCCTTGTGGGGCTTGGGCTGATCCAAACAAAATACATGAAAAAATGTATCTTCATGCAAACTACAAAACATTTTAAAAGTCCACGAAACTGGGCAGGATGAATGTATTCCAAGACTATTGGCTTGGTCCAGGAAATTGGAATGTTTTGGGAGAGAGACGTGAACGGAGAACCTAGCTGAAAATGTTCATAGTAAGAATCAAGCTGAACCTTGCTGAACAGTGCAAAGCTTTCCTAAATAAGTTATGTAATTTGTGATCAGGGATGACATTTTAAAATAGGGATGGGGATGTGTAGTCTTCCTGATGTAGTACTGCAAGTTCCATCAACCTTTAGTAGCGTAATTATTGCTACAATATCCTGTCCTTTGCATGCCCTATGAGGATCAGCTTGAAGGTATGTTTAGCTTGCAGAAGGGAAGGTTGAGAAGGAACATGATAGCCATGTTTAAATATTTTGAAAAACTGTCATAAGGAAGAGGGAGAAGGCCTTGTTTTCTGCTGCTCTGGAGACTAGGATGCAGAACAATGGGCTCAAATTACAGAAAAAGAGATTCCACCGGAACATTAGGAAGAACTTCCTGACCGTAAAAGCTATTCAGCAGTGGAACTCTCTGCCTTGGGAGTGTAAAGGAGGCTTTTAAACAGTCGTTAGGTGGCCATCAGTCGAGAGTGCTTTGATTATGCTTTTTCTGCATGGCAGAAGGAGGTTGGACTGGATGGTCCATGTGGTCTCTCCCTACTCTATGATATTGGGGCCCAGTAACACACACAAAAGCCAGTGTGGTTTAGTGGTTTGGGTGCTGGACTAGGATTCTAAGAACAGAGTTTGAATTCGCACTCAACCGTGAAAACACAGCAGGTGACTGGGCAAGAAGTCACACTCTCTCAGTCTCAGAGGAAAACTCCTCTGAACAGTCTGGCCAAGAAAACCCTGTGTCAGTTCTTCCTGCTATAAATCAGAAACGCCTTGAAGGTACAGTAGTCTCTCACTTATCCAACGTTCTGAATTATCCAACGCAGTCTGCCTCCCATCTGGATCCACAGCTGTTTTTCTAAGCAGCAAGGACTGAACTTTTTATGGATTTAACTTCTGACAATGTTGTTACTGTAAGTTCATTTTATGCAATTCTGTCTTTATTTGTAGTCCATGTTTTCAATACACTGCGATGTTTTTGGTGCTAAATTCGTAAATACAGTTATTACTACATAATGTTACCATGTACTGAACTGTTTTTTTTCTGTCGATTTGTTGTCAAACATGATGTTTTGGTGCTTAATTTGTAAAATCATAACGTAATTTGACATGTAATAGGCTTTTCTTAATCCCTCATATTATTCAACATTTTCGCTTATCCAATGTTCTGCCGGCCTGTTTATGTTGGATAAGCAAGACTCTACTGAACACAATAGCAGATACACACATACATATATAACATTCATATATATATGAATGAGTTAAAAGTAAGACACCCTAAGTGAACAAGAGGGAAGGGCCTACTATGTGCTCCAGCCCACAATGAATACACACCTTGGGTAGGATGAAGTTGAAGGGGGAGTCCGGTTCATCTGCCAGAGCGGGATGCATACTCCGGATCTTCTTCTGCCCACTGGCCACTTGAAGCAGCAGCAGTTTCTGTTGGGAAGGCAGACGCAGGAATGAGCCTCGGCGGCCAGGAAGGACCAAGGCCATTTCTATTGACCGCAAGAGCACCACCCTCTGACCATACCTGTTTGGCAAGCTCTTCAGAGAGCGCTTGGTTCTTCTCAAAGACTTCTCTCATCCTTGACAGTTCTTGATTCTATACACAGAAGAGTGGTCTAACATTATTAAGGAGTTTTTTTCAGAAGAAAATGCCCAACAAGGGCAGATTACACATCACTTTGAAAGATTAAACTGGGTGGGTTCCTAAAATTGCAGGGTCTTTTGTTCAAGCACCAATATTCCTTTGATTTTATTGGTTTCCAAGATTGCTAGGTTCTAGACCACTAAAGGCACTGGGTCGATTTGATTTGTAGGGGGACTGTTTTGGAAGAAAAGCCGTGAAAATGTGGAATAATTGAGGTTGTTGTATGTTTTCTGGACTGCCTGGCCATGTTCCAGAAGTATTTTCTCCTGATGTTTCACCCATATCTATGGTAGGCATCCTCAGAGGTTGTGAGGTATCTCACAACCTCTGAGGATGCCTGCCATAGATATGGGCGAATGTCAGGAGAGAATACTTCTGGAACATGGCCAGACAGCCCGGAAAACATACAACTCTGTGATCCCGGCCATAAAAGCCTTTGACAACACATGTGGAATAATTGATTTTTCATAATATTTCCCCCTGCAATTTATTTCCTTGGAAAATGAAATCTCATCCCAATCATCGTGATTTGGAGCTGCAGAGCTTCCAGGTAGAGCGTCTTTTTAGAAGTGAAGAAGCATCAACACTTGTCTAGAGAACAATTCAGGACAGAGGGAATCCTGTGGTGCAGGCCTGCTCTCAATGAAAAGGTCTCTATAGTCACTTCCCTCCTTTTCCCAAAAGCCTTTAGTGTGTTTTAAGACCCATTTGTTTAAGAAGGGAGACTCATGAAGCCTCTCTCTTGCAAACATGAGAGCATTAGAGACTCTCCTAACAAAGTTAGCAAACTCTCTTGTGTCTGTGTACTCTTTTTTATACAAGATGTACACCTGCAACAACAGAAGTAATTTTTTACTCCCCTTTGCTCTACTTACAAGAGCATCCCATATTATTTTCTCAACTGTTTCCTTCTATAAAATCATACAGAGCACTAGCTACACTGCACTTTAGTCCACTGCTTCTTAAAACTCTGGATCCCGACCCCAAATGGGCCCCCTTTAGCTCAATGCTGGGATCCTGAAGTATTTTCTGAATGCCACCTGGTGGCTATTTTAGATATTTACATGAATTTGTTGTGCAGTGTTGATAGTTCCTGAAAATAAGACCTGGTGCATCTTTTGGAGCAAAAATAAGACTCACTCATATTTTCTGGGAAATATAGTATATACCTGGGGTCACGTAAAAATTTCTCAGGCCAAAAGAGGTCCCCAGTGGGAAAGTTTAAGTCTGCTATAGGTAAAGGTAAAGGTTTCCCCTGACGTTAAGTCCAGTCATGTCTGACTCTGGGGGTTGGTGCTCATCTCCATTTCTAAGCCGAAGAGCCGGCGTTGTCCGTAGACACTTCCAAGGTCATGTAGCTGGCATG
Organism: Anolis carolinensis; assembly: GCF_035594765.1. Classification (NCBI taxonomy): domain Eukaryota; kingdom Metazoa; phylum Chordata; class Lepidosauria; order Squamata; family Anolidae; genus Anolis; species Anolis carolinensis. The sequence goes on along the minus strand of NW_026943829.1, from coordinate 3,343,372 downwards.
ACTGCATGGAGCACCGTTACCTTTGCTATAGATCCCAAATATTCCTACAGGCAGGACAGGTGAATCCTCCCCCCCAAAGAGGTAGGCCGCAATAGCATCGCCACACACCAAGATAAAGTTGCCTCGGTTCCAGCACTCCTCGGCCTTGCAGCGACAGTTCTCAGAACAGGTCACTTTTTGCTTCCGGCAGCCACACTTCTTGTTTCTGCAACCGCCTTTGCAGCGGCACTAAGAGAGGAGAGCAAAGGAGGCGTGTTGGCCCCAAGACCAGTGCACCTCCCCAGAATAAAGTCAGAAGTCCCTAAGCGGTTGAGTATTTCCCCCCCGGATGCTGCGCAAGGAAGTATTTTGTACCCCTTTGCCAGGCCTTTCCTCCAGTTGCACAACAGAACACAGATCCTCTCCTTCCCTGGTCGGAACAATCAACAGATTGGTCATGAAATGGTCTCTGGGTACCATCCAGATGCCACTGGATGGGAAAAAGCAGCCTTTGCCCTTCTGGACCACAGTGTACATAAATACACAGTGAACTTCTATCTACGTTTCCCATATCAACCGGAAAAAAGGATGGATTGTGCCACAGAATGATGTAGATCCAACTAACTGGCACAGAATGTGGTAAGACACTGAAACCCAACGGATGGAATAAAATATGAAATGAAATAAAAGCAATGATGCTGGTATCTAAAGGGGGCTGCATTCTGTAGGAAAGGCAAAGGCTAATCTGAGTTTTAGGCAAACCGAACCACAGAATTTCCTTACTCCACAGGGAGTACTCCACTTCCACAGGGAAAGCAAGATCTTGAAATGAACTCAAGTCCCTTCTTCAGTCTCTGCATCAGTTTTGCTACTGTGCCATCTAATTTGGAGTTTTACAACAAAAAAAGGGGAGAGGACTAACTAGCAGAAATGGTTTCGACAAGGGCGGGTGAGTAGCATTCAAGGCACAGCCATGTCCGCAAAACTGCCTTGATTCTATTTTTGAGGATTCTTTTTTTCCAACTGCAACTCCTAGAATTTCCAACTAGCAAAGGGGGGGAGGGGAATCTGGGAATGGCTTCTGACCTAATTCCAGGGGTAGGGAAAAGCTTACAAAACAACCACTTTCTTCCTGCATCAGAGTCATACCCCCAAAGCAGTCTTCTTGGCAAGTTTGGCTGGGACCCACTCATCATCTTCAGTGTCTCCTCCCAAATCCTCCGAATCGGATGTTGAGTCTTCCTCTGGCATCGCAAATGTAGACCTTGCGGGAGTTCCCTTGTGGGGCTTGGGCTGATCCAAACAAAATACATGAAAAAATGTATCTTCATGCAAACTACAAAACATTTTAAAAGTCCACGAAACTGGGCAGGATGAATGTATTCCAAGACTATTGGCTTGGTCCAGGAAATTGGAATGTTTTGGGAGAGAGACGTGAACGGAGAACCTAGCTGAAAATGTTCATAGTAAGAATCAAGCTGAACCTTGCTGAACAGTGCAAAGCTTTCCTAAATAAGTTATGTAATTTGTGATCAGGGATGACATTTTAAAATAGGGATGGGGATGTGTAGTCTTCCTGATGTAGTACTGCAAGTTCCATCAACCTTTAGTAGCGTAATTATTGCTACAATATCCTGTCCTTTGCATGCCCTATGAGGATCAGCTTGAAGGTATGTTTAGCTTGCAGAAGGGAAGGTTGAGAAGGAACATGATAGCCATGTTTAAATATTTTGAAAAACTGTCATAAGGAAGAGGGAGAAGGCCTTGTTTTCTGCTGCTCTGGAGACTAGGATGCAGAACAATGGGCTCAAATTACAGAAAAAGAGATTCCACCGGAACATTAGGAAGAACTTCCTGACCGTAAAAGCTATTCAGCAGTGGAACTCTCTGCCTTGGGAGTGTAAAGGAGGCTTTTAAACAGTCGTTAGGTGGCCATCAGTCGAGAGTGCTTTGATTATGCTTTTTCTGCATGGCAGAAGGAGGTTGGACTGGATGGTCCATGTGGTCTCTCCCTACTCTATGATATTGGGGCCCAGTAACACACACAAAAGCCAGTGTGGTTTAGTGGTTTGGGTGCTGGACTAGGATTCTAAGAACAGAGTTTGAATTCGCACTCAACCGTGAAAACACAGCAGGTGACTGGGCAAGAAGTCACACTCTCTCAGTCTCAGAGGAAAACTCCTCTGAACAGTCTGGCCAAGAAAACCCTGTGTCAGTTCTTCCTGCTATAAATCAGAAACGCCTTGAAGGTACAGTAGTCTCTCACTTATCCAACGTTCTGAATTATCCAACGCAGTCTGCCTCCCATCTGGATCCACAGCTGTTTTTCTAAGCAGCAAGGACTGAACTTTTTATGGATTTAACTTCTGACAATGTTGTTACTGTAAGTTCATTTTATGCAATTCTGTCTTTATTTGTAGTCCATGTTTTCAATACACTGCGATGTTTTTGGTGCTAAATTCGTAAATACAGTTATTACTACATAATGTTACCATGTACTGAACTGTTTTTTTTCTGTCGATTTGTTGTCAAACATGATGTTTTGGTGCTTAATTTGTAAAATCATAACGTAATTTGACATGTAATAGGCTTTTCTTAATCCCTCATATTATTCAACATTTTCGCTTATCCAATGTTCTGCCGGCCTGTTTATGTTGGATAAGCAAGACTCTACTGAACACAATAGCAGATACACACATACATATATAACATTCATATATATATGAATGAGTTAAAAGTAAGACACCCTAAGTGAACAAGAGGGAAGGGCCTACTATGTGCTCCAGCCCACAATGAATACACACCTTGGGTAGGATGAAGTTGAAGGGGGAGTCCGGTTCATCTGCCAGAGCGGGATGCATACTCCGGATCTTCTTCTGCCCACTGGCCACTTGAAGCAGCAGCAGTTTCTGTTGGGAAGGCAGACGCAGGAATGAGCCTCGGCGGCCAGGAAGGACCAAGGCCATTTCTATTGACCGCAAGAGCACCACCCTCTGACCATACCTGTTTGGCAACATCAAGCTCTTCAGAGAGCGCTTGGTTCTTCTCAAAGACTTCTCTCATCCTTGACAGTTCTTGATTCTATACACAGAAGAGTGGTCTAACATTATTAAGGAGTTTTTTTCAGAAGAAAATGCCCAACAAGGGCAGATTACACATCACTTTGAAAGATTAAACTGGGTGGGTTCCTAAAATTGCAGGGTCTTTTGTTCAAGCACCAATATTCCTTTGATTTTATTGGTTTCCAAGATTGCTAGGTTCTAGACCACTAAAGGCACTGGGTCGATTTGATTTGTAGGGGGACTGTTTTGGAAGAAAAGCCGTGAAAATGTGGAATAATTGAGGTTGTTGTATGTTTTCTGGGCTGCCTGGCCATGTTCCAGAAGTATTTTCTCCTGATGTTTCACCCATATCTATGGTAGGCATCCTCAGAGGTTGTGAGGTATCTCACAACCTCTGAGGATGCCTGCCATAGATATGGGCGAATGTCAGGAGAGAATACTTCTGGAACATGGCCAGACAGCCCGGAAAACATACAACTCTGTGATCCCGGCCATAAAAGCCTTTGACAACACATGTGGAATAATTGATTTTTCATAATATTTCCCCCTGCAATTTATTTCCTTGGAAAATGAGAACAAAATATTAAGGAGCATCTTTTTTTAGAATTATGGGTAAAACTTTTCAGACAAGGCATTCATATATTTACTCTCCCAAAATGGTTTCTAAAAGTAATGTCACTTTTGGATCATGATGAATTCCTGATCTTAGCTTCCTTTTCACAGTTCTTCTTATGAGGAGAACATTATGACAGCTTCAGATTCTGTAGAACTAGGAATAACCTATCTTTTTATTCTGCTAATTCAGGTTCCCTCTCTCCGCTTCTTCCAGAGGGCATTTTTTGTTTGTTTTGGATACCCTTAAAAACTAGTAAAATGCACAGTGTTCCATGTAATTCTGGTGTTCTTTACCATTCAGGTCTATGCAATTTCCATCATAACAAAAAAGTTAAAATGCTACACAATCAATTCAATTGGCACAATGAACCTCCTTTCCTCGGCATATGCCCTCCTTGGGTCTAAATAGCAAATGGGGCCACTTCCATGGCTCCATCTCAAGGAGAGCAAGAGGTGCCACACTGAGCTGCTTTTACCTGGAATTGGAGCTGTTTGAGGAGCCGTTTCTCTGTTTCTTCTTTATGGTTGGTCTGGCTGAGCAGGTACAGCACCTGGAGAATGGGCAGGCAGGTGGGGCAAAAGAGAAAACAGGCAGAATTGGAAAACTTTGGATATAGAGGGAAGTTCTATTTGTCGGCAACACTGCAGACCTTTCGCCCACAACATTGCATTTCTCTTCATCCTCTGCATAGTTGGCTGGGTTCTTTTTAGCAACATCAACAAAGGGAAGATGGAGAAAGAAGCTATGAAAAGGAGATTCACTGTCAGAGGCCTTGAGAACTACTGAACCATGCCATATACCCATTATCTGTCTAAACACATCTCCCTCTATGAGCCTACAACAGCTTTAAGATCAGTTGGGGAGACCCTGCTCTCTGTCCCAACCTCTTTGTAAGTGCGACTGGTTGGGACGAGAGACCCAGAGAGACCCTCGGTTGTGAAACTCCCTCCCCAGTGACATCAGGAAAGCCCCATCCTTCCTGATTTGTAGAAAAAAACTTAAGACCTGGCTTTTTATGCAATGGTTTGGTGAACAGGAAACTACGGAATGAGATTCTAACAGCTTGAATAATGGACTATGGATTTTGGAAAACAATTTGGCCATGAGATCATGACTCGGCATTTTATATGGTTTTAACCTGTTAATTGATTTATATGTGTTTTAATTGCTTATACAGTAGAGTCTCACTTATCCAACTTTTGCTTATCCAATGTTCTGGATTATCCAACACATTTTTGTAGTCAATGTTTTCAATATAACGTGATATTTTGGTGCTAATTTTGTAAATACAGTAATTACAACATAACATTACTGCGTATTGAACTACTTTTTCTGTCAAATTTGTTGTATGACATGATGTTTTGGTGCTTAATTTTTAAAATCATAACCTATTTTGATGTTTAATGCGCTTTTTCTTAATCTCTCCTTATTATCCAACATATTCGCTTATCCAACGTTCTGCCGGCCTGTTTATGTTGGATAAGTGAGACTCTACTGTATATATAGATTGTTTACATTTTGTTTACTTGTGCGGAATTGAATTTTTATCAGATCTGTAAACCGCCTTGAGTCCCCTCCGGGGTTGTGAAAGGCTGGATAAAAATGAAGGGACTGTCAGATGTTCTGCTTGCTTTTGGGGTCATGGTTAGTACAGCGGATTAAATCGCCAGCTACAGAAAATCTTGCCAACCGAAAGGTCAGCAGTTCAAGCCACAAGTCGGGATGAGCTCCCGCCGTCAGCCCCGGCTTCTGCTTACCTAGCAGTTCAAAAACAGCAATGTAAGTAGATAAATAGGTACCACTTTGGTGGGGAGGTAAAAAGGCGCCCTGAAGACATGCCAGCAATTTGATCAGGAAGGCATTAATGAACAACAAGATTCTTGGCATGGAAAAATGGAACAACAGCACCTCCCCATGGCAGAGTCAAGCACAACCTCCAGATGCTGGAGATGAAAAAAGAGGGACGCCTTGCCTCTGTATGTACTGTCTGTCTTTGTTGTTAATTGTATAACAGCATTGAATGTTTGTTTATATGTATTCTGTAATCCGCTCTGAGTCTCCTTGGGGAAATAGAGGGGAATATAAATAAAGTATTGTAAGAATAGTAATAATAATAATATCAATGATGGGAAAAGCTAAACAGTTTTTAAAATTACCTCCATTTATGATAGCAGCCCATACCTTCTCTTGGTGCTCCTGCTCCATCTTGACTAGCTGGCTTTTGTACTCTGCTTCCATTTCGGTGGCTACTTTCTGTTTCTCTGTCAGCATTTTGTGCAGGTTGGCGCATGAGGTTTTGCTCTGCTTGAGGCGGTTCTCCAGTTTGCTATACTCTACTTTGGAGGAGGTAAGCTTTGGAAATAGGGGAAAGGTGATATATTAAAATAACTTCCTCTGAATAATTTGCATCCACATAAGGTTTCCAATGAAAGGTATTGGGCTGGGGAATATAACTTTGTCAAGATCTCCCAAAGGGTTTCCATAAATGTTCTGAATATGCCTATTCTATCCTCCCTCACAACAGAAAGCTTAACACAGTATCTCTCTTATACATGCAATATGTTTACCATTTTCACTGTTATATAAATGCAATAACCTCCATCCAAGTTCAGATCATCACACATTCCTCATCTTCACCCCATCCTTCCTTGGATGTGTCAGCTTGCATTTGAGAACGCCTAGTCCTTAGTTATACTGTCTCGAGGTTCCCTAATATTATTTGACTCCCTGCATTTCATCCAATACCCAGCCCTATCACATGCTATTTGCAAGATGTCCCATGTCCAGCCCTTTTTATCGCCTGGTCAGGCCCATTGTACTACTGGCAATTGGTTTGTTGAGTATTGTTTTGATTGAGCTTTTGCTGCTGTTTTATATTCTGCTATTGTATCTAATTGTGTTTTATTTTGATTGTTATATTTATCATGCTCTTATTTTAATTGTTTTTGCTTTAATTGATTGTTTGTATTGTCTTTAGTGTTTTGTGGGTATTTTGCACCATATGTAAGCCACTTTGAGTCTCTTTGTGGTGGCGGGTATAAAAATAAAGGTATTATTATTATTATTATTATTATTATTATTATTCCTCTCTGTTGCCAGTTAATCTTACCTCGCCAATCAGGTGCTTGATCGCACAATTGGCTTCTGGGAGGGTGTGGAAGCACCAGCGATGCTTGGTGCGGTCTCCTGCGTCGGCATCCAGCAGTTTCTGTTGGAGATCAGCAATTTGGGCACTCCTTTGGAGGAAGTGAAGAATGTAAGTGCTAGGAATGCAGGTCATCAATACAGCTAACACCCAACTTATTTAATGGGCTATAGCCCAATCCTTTTCTTTGGGGAGTTCGGATTTACTACGGAAGAAAATGATAAGGACCTCTGCCCCAACCAGGCAAAGCTAAAAACTTGAATTCCCCCAGCCCATCTAAGATGCCTGCTGCATGGTTTAAACCAGGCATTGGCAAACTCCGATCCTCCAGATGTTTTGGACTTCAACACCCTCAATTCCTAACAGCCTATTGGCTGTTAGAAAATGTGGAAATTGAAATCCAAAACACCCGTAGAACTGAAGTTTGCCCATGCTTGTCTTATGGTATCCCAGCCTGTGTATCTGCACATCTGGAAATTAAAGCAACCCTGTACCTGAGCTCCATCTCTGTTTCCAGGCTCCGAATTTGGTTGGCGAGGGAATAGTTCATATCTGCATCACTGCGCGAGAAGGTGCGCCTCTGGGAGGAAAGGGGTGAGAAAAGATACCAGGTTAATAGTAACCTCTTAAATCCAGTAGTAGGGGAAATGTTGGATGAATGTCACACGCAACACGTCAACCCCCTTTTTATGGCCCTTTGAGGCACCCTCATTTTAAAAAGAGGTCATTCTTGGCCCTCAAATCATGAAATAGACCATAGTGAACTGGATCTCTCCAAACAGGAAAATTGTAATTTTGCTCTTTCGATCGCCATGCCATTGACAAAAAAGTGAATGAAAATGAAAACTTCCAGTTTTGGTTCAACTCACTGGGATGGATGGGGTCCAAGCGGCCCCTGTCCCACCGCAGCTGCATATCTGTCTTAAACAAAGGAGACTATTGAAATTAGTCTCTAGCAAAGACAAGACTTTAGATATAAAAAACCTCTTATTTTTAAAAATTCTAATATACCCTTATAATGTTAATATACATATGCCTAACGTAGTTTTAGCATTCTTCTTACATCTGCTTGTACCATTGTTTTGACACTCAACATATGCCATTATTTCCCCAAGGAATGTGCTGTGTGAAAATAAAATGAAGGAAACACTATGGGATGAATAAAATGAAATGCAAAATCAAATTCACAATGAGATATGGCAACCAACATGGGACCGAGCACTGAAACCCTTTTGGCTGAAATGATTATGAAGTTCAATAGATCTAAGCAGTTCAAAAGTGGGCTTACACAGGGCTTTGAACATTTTGTGAAAGTCCCAAGAGGACAGCCCCTCTGAGAAATCTAATGTGAGAGTGAGATGAAAGCGAATGTGTATTGGAAGAGGATAAAATGGATGCTGGTGCTGGTATCTGATGGCAAGAAGTGTTTGGCTTAAGCCTCATGCCCTGACTATAGGTATCCTTAACTTTTCCTGTTTGAGAAGAAGTAGATTTTCTATGAGGCCAGTGCAGAAAAATCTTCCAAGGTTTAAATAACTGGATGTCTCCTTGGCCTGTGACAGGAGTTAACCCATTCCTGGATGGCTCCCTCTCTGCCAGCTGAAAAAGCGACACCGATTCCAGTAAGCACTGGCTTCAGGAAAGAGGAAGAATCTCCCATCATAGGACATCCTTCACAAAGCATGGGAAGTCCAGCCCTGGAAAAATAAAGAGCCTCATTCTCCTCATGGTTCATTATTGTGTAAACCAGCAACTAATCCTCACCTTTTTTTTTGCGGAAAGGTTCTCCCCTGCCTCCTGCTTTTTTTTAAGTGATGTGATTTCCTTGGCCAATTTTTTACGGTCTTCTAGAAGGTCGTTGAGGTGGCGCTGATCTTTTTCAATACTAACAAGGACCTCAATTTCATTCGCAAGATCGTTCTGGATAAGAAAGAAATCAGGTACAACCAAGGCCTATGGTAAGGTAGGGACACATACCTTGTGTTCTAATGCAGAGGAAAGAAAACATCCCACAAAGGTCTGCACCCAGAGCTGCCCAATCCTCCACCTGGCCTCATTTTACACCCAAAAGTTCTTAAAATGAACATGGAATTGTTTGTAATGTGGTGTTCACCGAGATACAAACTAGGGTATATATCAACGTAAGATATATCATTTTAAAGGTAACGGTAGAGGTTTCCCCTGATGTTAAGTCCAGTCATGTCTGACTCTGGGGGTTGGTGCTCATCTCCATTTCTGAGCCGAAGAGCCGGAGTTGTCCATAGACACCTCCAAGGTCATGTCGCCACTGGCATGACTTCATGGAGCGCCGTTACCTTCCCACTGGAGCGGTACCTATTGATCAAATTTCCATGTTTTCGAACTGCTAGGTTGACAGAAGCTGGAGGTAACAGCGGGTGCTCACTCCGCTCCCCGGATTCGAACCTGCGACCTTTCAGTCTGCAAATTCAGCAGCTCAGCATTTAACACACTGCACCACAGGGGGCTCCTAAAATATCATTTTAGGCCTCTCTTTTTTTAAATGAACATGAAGGCTTCATTAAAAAGTATTTTGAATGAACCAGCTAAGCCTCATCTTCCCCTTCTGCTTTTGCTCCCCTTTCTGAACAAGTCAGCTATATAAGTGTAAAATAGTAAAGCAGCAGCAGCAGCAGCTTTAGCAGATCAGAAGCTGCTTGAACTAGCAGGAGACGAATGAGCTTTATCAATTACAGGAACAAAGCCAAGCTTTAAAACTTAATTGAATGAACTACATTTCTATATGGGAAAGTTAGGGCCTAACTATCTAGCTATTTCTCTGGAGACATCGTCTCTCTCCATGCTCACAGAAGAACAGCAAAATGGAAGGCTCAAGAAGCTTGCCATGCAGTCTGGAAACTTTGAATAAAAAGAGTCATGTCCCTGAGAAGTATCAGCCTAATGAACAGAAGAGAAAGACAAAGAGGGCACTGGAGGTAGAGCTTTCCCTGTCAGCTAACTCAACTTGTTGAGGTCTTGTGCAGGATGTAGCTAATGATCTACACTGGCTCCCATACCAGACTCTCCTCCTCCACTGGAAGAATAAAAAAAATCAATCCATTTTATAAAGCTCTTCACACACCCCTTGATATTTTTCACATTGATACTCTGGATCATTACGTACCCGGATCTCTTGGTTTAGTTTGCGCACTGTCTGCTCACTGGATTCTTTCATCTTCAGGAGCTTTGACTGGTCTTTCAGTTTCTTCTTCAGATCTGTCATTTCTCTTTCCAGGTCCTGAAGTCGCCTTCGACGCTGCTCGCTCAGCCTGAAAGGGCAGCATACCTTTGTGAGAAGCCTCAGAGGTGTTCCCAGCCAAGCCTTTATTTCCCTTCCTAACAATCCACCCCCCACCACCCTCCACAGAATGTGTGCCTCTTACTTTGCTTGGTTGGCATCCTTTTTGGACACGTGAAGTGCCATGATCAGCTCTTCTTTCTCCTTCTGCAGTTTGGAAACTACTTCTTCCAAATTCTTAATGTTGCTCTTGATAAAATGATTTTAAAACATAAATAAATCTTGAAAAAAATCCATACTAATGCAAGTATTACAAAGTGTGTGTGTGAATATATATATATATATATATACACGCACACATGCCCGCACTATACTCAGAACTACACAGTTGACTTCAGCCATGAATCACAGTCCCCAAACAATGTTTGTATTGTCACCAAATGGGCTTCTAGAGAGAGATCAACAAACTAGGAATCACAATGGAGAAGGATGTCCCCTTCATTTTCATGATAAAGAGTTGCTCCTGCTGGTAAGACACAGAAAATGGCCTCTCCAGCTATGTATACTTATGACAAATGCTCTTTGTGATGGCAGCTCTTACCTGGTATTGCCTCTGTATGGGCTCCAGCTGGCTGTCATTCTGAGAGATCTTCCTCGCCAAGGCCTTCTTCAGAGTCAGGGCTTTATTGTGCTCCAGCAGCTCTTTTGACATCTGAGCCTGGTGAAGGGCATGCTGGGTCGCATACTCATCAGAGGATCGTTGGGCTTCCAGATCAGCTTCTGAAACCTGGAAGAGGACAGGCAAAAGCTAAGTCCGTGAAGGCTAGAAGTGGACAGAGGTATCACATTGGCCCATAAAAAAATTGACCCAGTTGGAGGGGAGTGCCATTTTGGGATATACATTTTTTAAACTTAAGCATGAATATATATACACACACATATACTAGGACATGAACTCAAAGTCTACGACATCCAGCAGCTGACTTACAGCACTATTATAACAAGAATCCTGGTCAGATGTATCCATGTCAGCATCACCATTAGCATTTTCATTCTGTGGAAGAAAGCAAGATTTAGCCAGGTATGATACAAAGGTCCTATAAACAGCTTACAGGGGCCTCTGTTTTGAACCAGCTCTTGGGAATATATAAGGTGCATATTTCCAACACTGGAAAGATCCAGTTCCAAACAAAACATGGTAATTTGCCCATTTTGAACTTCTCCAGAAGAAAAGTTTTGCAATCTTTAAGGCTTGCATAGTTTTGTAATCTTCAAATATGCTGTATTTTGTTAAGTCTGTAAAATATCCTGCCTGAGGGCTCTTACCGTCAAGCGAGTAATCAGTTCCTGCAGCTGACAAAATAATTCCACCAGCTGTTTTAGTTCTTGGTCCTCCAGAGTCTCAAGTAACTTCTGCAGGTTGAGTTTTGTCCTGAAATTCAATTTCACAAAGTGAGGATTGGAACATCTGTATCTAATTTATGGCATGTAAATGATCAACTGAACACTCTCATCCTGTCCTGGCTGGCCCATATGTATGTCCTCATCCCTGTTCTGGATCAAAGGTGGACAACATGTGGAACTCTAGCTGGACTGCAATTCCCACTGTCCCTCACAGATTGCTTTGCTGGCTATGAAGAATTTGTCAGCCCTGGTCTCCATGGGGTGAGTCCCACAGCAACTGCTCTACAGATTCAAACACCTAAGCATGTATAGGGCACAGACTTACATTGGGTGCTGCTGCAGCTCCTCAAGTTTGGCGTTGATCTTTTCATTCTGCTGCTCCGCCTACCAAAAATAGAAAATGAATTACGAACAATGATATTATTACAGCCATGCACAATAGTATGAGACAAATCACTTTGAGTGTATCTTGGGCCTTACCGCAATGCAACTCTCCAACACCTGAGCAATCTGACTTGCTGCTTCGCTCAGGCTGCGGCTGGGTTTTGCATTCTCCTCTGTAAGGGAGTGGTTCCTCTCCATCAGAGACTGCAAGCTTTCTGAGGGCTCCCTATTGACAGTAAGAAGGAAAGATGTGTTAGTAAGGGCCTTCTACCAGAAAACCACTTTTTTCTAACCAAAAACTAAACAAAGCAGTGCAGGATGCATTGCAATTAAGTTTACAGGAGGAAAAGATAGCAAACTTCCCCACGAACCAGCCTTTAATTTCATGGGCCAACTGCTTCCTGGGCAAAGTTACAGTTATGGATAGACATTCCTTACCCAATAGAAACTGGGAGTGTCCCTCCGTGGGCCTGTAGCAATAAAACCTGCAACTCTTGAACCTAGAAGGAAGAATATGATTATGTTTAACTGTTTGTCTTGACATTTTTACCTAATAACATAGTTTATGATTCTGTGGCAGCAATTACAAAAAAAAATACAAGGGAGACAATGAGACCCTATTTCCGCAGCAACTCTCCCCTCCCTAATTCTGGAAAATACCTGCGTTCTTAACCGGTTGATCTCTTCAGCCTGTGGGTCAATATTCACTATTGGCTTGTTCTTTATTTTTCTGGCCCTGTCAGCATAGCGAAGGGTATTCAACGTCTCCACCAGATTAGAATCAGCTGGACTCACGCAGGCAATCATCAAAGTGTGGCTATTGCCTCCCAAGGAATCTGGAGAGTAAGAAAGCAACAGGGGCTGAATAAAACTGAATAAAATCCCACATTATCTGCTTTGAACTGGAATATATGGCAGGGTGGACTCAGATATCCTAGTTCAAAGCAGATGTTGTGGGATTTTCTGCCTTGATATTCTAAATTATATGGCTATGTGGAAGGGCCCTGAGTCTATGTTTTGCTTTTTAAAAGTTTTATTTTACTATTGTTTATAGAATCAGAAAGTTGGAAGGGAAAACAAAGGTCCATCTCACTTAACCTCCAGTCAATGCAGAAATTCAAAGCTACAGTATCCATGGCCAGGGGCCATCCAACCTATTTTAAATGTTTCTCCAAAGCGCCCACTAACATCCCTTTGGCAACGGAAAGAACAGGTTTTCAGAGCCTCAAGGTAATTCCTAGAAAGTCTCGTGTTCCAGCCTTACCTTGCAACAGACGGGTTAGCTTGGAATCCCTATAAGGGACAAAACTGCCCTTCTTGGTTCCATCCCCAAGAGCACTGATGACATTCCCCAGGCAGAGAAGCCCTTTATTAATATTGATACCTATACAGAAAAAAACAGGATAGAGAGATCTCAAGTGAATGCTTTTTCATAAGAAAGGAAGACAGAGTAAAACATGGAAGCAGCAAATCAGAAAAACTATTAAAATACTTCTATGTCTGCAAAATCATCAGTCCTTACTTTAAGCGATCCTAAACTTTGTGTTTTGATTGACAAAGAGATGAAAAATAGGAATAAAAGGTTTTTGAAACATGAAGACATTGTCATTGTCAGAAACCTATCCTACTTACCTTCCCGGAGTCGATCCCCTTCTGCTTTGGTCTTCTTCTGCCTTTCAGAACCTGCCAGGTCTACCAGATGCAGTTTGCAGTGAAAGCTGGTGTTCCTAAGCCAGAAATAAAGTGGTCCAGTCAAAAGACAGTGTATGGGAAATGTATGACAATGGATAGCATTCATAATAGTTTCTCAGTGGGTAGCACTGCAATGGTGCAAAGAGAGCTACTGACAACAGAACATTAATTTTCAAGGTTCTGCATTTGTTGCTTTTCTAACCAAACATCGAGTTCAGATATCTTCTCCAAGTATTCCTCTACCCCCCAAGAATTTTGATCGAAAGGTGCTTTGTGTAATTGCATACACACAGCACAAGTCCACATTTACTTGTAACAGGCAATATTACAAATGAGCAAGGTTCTGGATGCTTTTGCTTACATGTCACTCTTGCTTTTCTGCTCAATGCATATGGTGAAGATGGCATGAGAGCGTGACGACTGGGTGTTTATAGCTGTGGCAGCAACCGTTCGGGAGTTATTTCCTTGCTCCAGGCAGGAGACTGTCTCTTGGGCATTAGTCACCTCATGTGCTGTCAGTCCCACGATCTGGATCAAAACACAAGATGAGGAAGAAGCAATTATTCTGCCTTTGAAGATCCCTTTGTTTATGGTATCTGTAAAACCAGTCACTATCAGGCAAAGGAGCCTATAATTGGCGATCTTATTACAAGATATAGAATTGAGACTGAAAGACTTCAGATGAAATGTTGTTCAGATGAATTCTGAATGAGAAGGAACATAAATTAGCTATAATTATATTGCTTTCCAATTTTTGGTAGACCAGAAAATTGCCTCAATGCTCAATTTACTGTATTTATTTCCTCAACTTTAGAGGCTTTAGAAGATATAAAGGAGCAATGTTTATAAAACAACAGATGTCTATTTTATTTTCTCATCTTTATTAGAGAATAGTGCTTGCATATGTCTACCACACTTAGAGAAGTCAGCTTGCCTGCATCTACTGAAGACCAAATTGAAATCCATTTTGACACTACCAGCTATATTTATGTGATATTTCACATACTATTCTCTGAAAAAAAACCCAGCAAACAATGGCAGATCAAGTCTACCTTTATGCCTTCCTTGGGATCTTCGCGAATGCTGATTTGAGATGTCTTATCTTTGGCTGGCGACAAGAGATCCAAGATGTCTTCATTGTAGATCTGAAAAGTACAAAGTAGCAGGCTAAAAAGTAATCAACATAAAACAACAGTGGCAACTTCAAGCCTGCTTTCTTGTAAGCAAACACTACCAAACAAAGGAATTTATTTTCAAGCTAACAAGTGCAGGATCGATGGATAGAGCACCTCCAATGACTGTGGATGCTAGTGTTCCTCTTCTACCACACCTGGAAAAAGGATTGTTGCTGAAAGTCTGAGAGGGAAATTGAGCTTTTCCTCACCTCAGCAATATATGAGAAAAATATGTTAAAAACACTTTTAAGTCCACAACCAATTTAGAATTGCTACCCAGATCAATTGATGAGGCAAACTTTGTTAATAATCTACAGAAAAAGCACAAAGAACCTCGATGGATGCCCATCCAGCCTTTCTTAAGCTATTAGTTTATGCAAAACATAAATGGTTTCTACCTCTAAATAAGAGACTTTCAAGGAAAAGTGCCAGTCCGTTTTCTCTTGTATTTTTTGGAAGAGAAATTTTATCACTCGGGGGATGACTCCAACGATGGGATCGTTCTCTTGGTTGGCTATGTAGGCTCCTCCCATGGAATATGTTTTCCCAGACCCCGTCTGTCCATAGGCCAAAACAGTGGCATTGTATCCTTGATAATTGAGACGAAAAAAGAAAGTTTGTCATTATATATGAGGACGGCTGCCTCACATGATCAAAGAGAAGCACACTGGGAATACCTGATCTTTCCCCGGATCCACATATTTTCAGTTGGGCAACCTGCATATTGTTCAAGCCTCATTCCTTCGTACTGCTAAGGTTATTTAGGATTTTATAATCAGAAGCTACACCATGTAGGAAAGAAACCAACTTTCTTCTCCATTTGAACAGAAGGCTTCTTTTGCTCTTATCTCTAGTCAGTGATCAAAAGTAAGAAACTCTTTAAAAAATTCAAATGTTCAGGTATCTAAACTGTTAAACTAGAGCTGTCACTTTGGTTTCAGGACACAATCCTCTTCATGAAAATACCCCTCCATTATTTTGTCAGTATTGTTCTCACCTTTAAAAATTCCCTTTATGAGGGGAACGATGCAAGTGTTAAAAACTTCCTCTTGCTCAGTAGAAGGGTCAAAAACATAATCATATGTGAAAGATTTGTCCTTCCCTAGGATTACCTGTGAGGAAGCAAAAAGGGAGATTATATTTAGCCAACAAATCCCTAACTCAACTCAAAGTAACACTATATGCACATATATTCAAATGTGTATGTTGGTTGGTTGGTTTGTAACAGAAAGTCTTGATAGATCTGGACCAAATTCGTCACCCATACCCTTCATGATCCAACTTAAAAGAGTTGAGGGATTTGAACTTTTTAAAAGTGCCTACCGCTTTCGGGCTCAGAACTGAGGCCCAAAAACTCTCCTCACCTGCTGTTCTCCAGGGACAAAAGACAAGCACACGTGGCATCCCTCCGCAATCTCTTTAGGAACAAGTGGGCGACACCTCAGGGCCACCTTCACAGGGATCCCTTTGTCCTCGTCCTTCGACATTTTATCTGGCTAGCTTCCTGAGCAAGAGATCCGAAAGTGGCAGAATGTTAGTCTCCTAGAAAAATAGCTGTGTGGTATGGGTGCCGAATACAATACAGGCAGATTTTAGTCATTCACACAACCAAAAGAACTTCCTTAGTCCAAGGTATACTAGCATCAGGACTACAATTTGTGTGACTGCTAAAATGTTAACTTTAAAAGCATTTCCTCTAATTGTTCTATTTATACACAGCAGACATAATTAAACAAAAAGCAGGTTGCTACTGAAAAGCTATGGCTCTAAACTCACATATAGTTTTTTTTTTCTTAATAAACCTTTTCTGTCTCAACATCTGCATGACAAAAAATGTCAAAAGAACTGTTCACACAAGCACCTTTGCCTTTTCTATTTTTTACAACCATAATCATACTATTACCTAATGAAGACTAAAGTATTTTAAAAATGAAAGTAAATGTGGCTGACCTCCACATCCAGAAAAAGACAACACAGTACAAAATAGTATATACTATCTACCTAATATTATATTATCATTATTAATATTTTCCAGCCCAAGCCTAATGGACAGGATTAAAAAAAATCAGGTGAGGAATTAACATTATTCTCAAATCTTTCATATAAACGCATTATAAAAGAAGTAACATTATTATTATTATTGTGAGCACTTCCCTCCTCCCAAATAAAGAGCACACTTTCCAAAAAAAAGTGAAATTATATTTTAAAGATTCCATTCCATCCCTAGAAAGGCAATAGAGAATAACTTTTATTGTTATTGCTTTTGTCAGCACTTCTTTTGTCTGATTTAGGGCCTTTAAGGTGTTTTGGACTACCGGCAATTAGGAATAGTAGAAGTACAAAACACCTGCTCTAAATGGACAGAAGGATTTTTAAAAAAATGAAATTAGGGCCAGCTAACACCTCCCAATAAAGTATAAAGGCAGGAAGTGTCCAAGCTTTGAAGCTGCAAAGCCATTCAATGCTAATCAAGCTAGTTTCCAACAGACCTCACAACCTCTGAGGATGTTTGCCACAGATGTGGGCGAAACGTCAGGAGAGAATGCTTCTGGAACATGGCCAGACAGCCCGGAAAACTCACAAAACAGTACATAAATAATAATAATAATAATATAATCGTCCCATATAATAATACATAATAATATTATAATAATACAATAGCTTCATGTATTAATTACTATGTCTACCATTGCCTTCATTGGCCCCTCCCCCGCCGCAAAAAAAAAAAACAGCCTTTATTCAAAATTAAATGTTCGGACCTCACCTCCCAGAAGAGTGAAAAATAAAAATTCACAACGGCAGGATGGGGAAAAACATTATTCGTCCATCAATGGCGCGCAGCCTCCTCTCCTTCTCCTCCTCCCGGCGTCTTGCACTGTGAAAACGCCCACTATTTAAACGCAACGCGCCCATCCGGGCATTCGCGGAAGAGAGGGGGCGGAACCAAGAGAGTGACGCAAGACGAAGGGAAGGAAAAAGACGTCATGACGTCATGACGCCCTCCGTCGCCATGGAGGCACGCCGATTGGAGACAGGGAAGCGCATCTTCATCCCTTTACTGTGCCACACCTATTAAAGACAGCATTTCCTTCTCCCCGCCCACTTCTCCTATTCCCCGCCTCTTTCTCCTCCTCTCAACCAATCCAGACGCTTTGTGTCTCTACCTGACGCAACGTCAGACCAATAGAAGGAGGAATAGATTTTCTCGCTTTGGTTGGATCCGGGAGATCTAAGGCGCATCTACACGGTAGAATTAATGCGGTTTGATAACACTTTAATTGCCATGGCTCTTTGCTAAGGAATTCTGGGAGTTGTAGTTTTGGTGAGTCTCCAGCACTATCAGGGGGAAGTATAAAGACCTTACAAAACTACAGCTCCCAGGATCCCATCGCATTGAGCCATGGCAGTTAAAGTGGCATCAAACTGCATTAACTACCGTGTAGCTGAGGCATGGGCAAACTTGGGCCCTCCAGGTGTTTTGGACTCCAACTCCCACAATTTATTTATTTATTATTTATTTATTTACAGTATTTATATTCCACCCTTCTCACCTCGAAGGGGACTCAGGGTGGATCACATTGCACGTATAAGGCAAACATTCATTGCCATAACATAGAACAGAGACAGAGACAGACGCAGGCACGGGCTGGCCTCGAACTCATGACCTCTTGGTCAGAGTGATTTGTTGCAGCTGGCTGCTAACCAGCCTGCGCCACAGCCCGGCCCACGTCCTAACACCTGCTAAGAGAAAGCTTGGTGGATGGGAGATCAGTTTTCTTTCTCTTTGTGTGCATTTGGCTTGGAGGTACTATATGTGTATTTCGTTTCGGATAGTGTGAAATCACCTATTTTGTTTCTCCAGATTTCTCTTCCACTGCCTCCAAAATGGACATGGGTGGTGGAGGCCGGATCCCGTACGACGACTATCCAGTTGTGTTCCTGCCTCCCTATGAAAGCCCTCCTGCCTGGATCCCTCCCCATGAGGCAAGTGGCCACAGGTCCTTCTCTGGTTATGCAGACAGCCCGGTGGTCTCAGCTGCTTAAGCATTTTAGGATCGGCATTTTTGGATCCGAACAGGACAGACACTTGGGATGCATCCACACTGTTGAATTAATGCAGTTTAACACCTCTTGCAGTTTAACTACCATGGCTTAATACTATGGAATCCCGGGAGGTGCAGTTTGGTTGGGCCCCAGCACTATATGGCAGAGAAGGTTTAAGACCTTGTAAAATTACATCACTCATGAGCCATTACACTTAACATGGTGTCAAATTGCGTTAATTCTACAGTGTAGATGTTCCCTTGGTCATAAAGTTTAGAGGAAGGAGACCCTACATCCTATACCTTATTAGTAGTAGTAGTCTAACTCTCCTCGTCGCTGGAGGTGGGGTACAACACATATAAAACACCCAGATAATACAGTACACAGTTCCATTAAAATACGTATATGAAAATGCATACTACAAAGATTCAGGCAGGACACTCATAAAATGTAAATTCAAATTTCAGAGTATAAAATTGACTGGATTGGTCTTCCATTGTGTCTTGAATGCATTCATCGTCATCATCATTATTATGTTTATGTTTATTTATATCTCGCTTTTTCCCTCTATAAGGAGACTCAAAGTGGCTAACACCAAAAGCATTACAACACAATTTAAGATATAGTAAAGGTAAAGGTTTCCCCTGACGTTAAGTCCAGTCATGACCGACTCTGGGGGTTGGTGCTCATCTCCATTTCTAAGCCGAAGAGCCAGTGTTGTCCATAGACACCTCCAAGGTCATGTGGCCGGCATGACTGCATAGAGCACCGTTACCTTCCTGCCGGAGCAGTACCTATTGATCTACTCACATTTGCATGCTTTCAAACTGCTAGGTTGGCAGGAGCTGGGGCTAACAGCGGGCACTCATTCCGCTCCCGGGATTTGAACTTGGGACCTTTTGGTCCGCAAGTTCAGCAGCTCAGCACTTTAACACTCTGTGCCACCAGGGCCCCCAATTTAAGATATACAAAGATACAAATATTAAAACAGTATTAAACATCATTAGTATTAAAAACAATTAAGATAAGATCAATAAAAACGTTTCAGCAATCCCTCCTGTGCTTTTTTCTCCATTTTATGGGGCCGAAGTAGAGGAGGCAGTGTTTACTGAATCCAAGAAATGGTTTAATGTCCCCTATAATGGAATTCACCTTATGCCATTTCTCTGTGTGTGTGTTTCTTTTTAGAGAATTTACCATTCTGATTACAACAATGAGCTCACCCAGTTCCTGCCTAGGACGATTGTGCTGAAAAAGCCTCCTGGGGCTCAGGTGAGATATTTAATTTTGCCATTTCATATAAGAGGAGCCATTTTACTCAGCCATTGTATAGAACAGGAATTGGGCATCCACAGATTTAGGTATCCATGGGGGTTGTGGAATCCAATCCCAGCATATACTAAAGGCCCACGTCTATCCATTATTTGAGAGCTAGAAAGCTTATCATTTCTGGGGCTGGAAGATGTCTCTTTTAATAAGAAATGAGCTTTACTTAAGGCTTGGAAATCTTTTCATTTTATTTGCACAGACCTAGTTGCCCAAAGAATCTAGTATTTTGCAACCATTTGGGGGGTATTTCTGTTTCTAATGTTAGGTTTGTGTCCTTTATATCTCTTCCTGTAGTGCATTAAATGGTTTCAGGGAAAATATTATGTTCGATAACTAATTCTGTGTTGAATAATCACACTTCTTTCACACCCCTCATTCATGGTTTCTCTTTTCTAGCTGGGATTTAACATCCGAGGAGGAAAAGCATCCCAGTTGGGGATCTTCATCAGGACAGTAAATAAAGAGCAACACACAAAACACAGGGGAATGGGTTGCTGTGAGTTTTCAGGCTGTATGGCCATGTTCTAGAAGAATTCTTCCCAGTGTGGGAGAAAGAACGCTTGTCTGTTGGAGGCAGGTGTGAATGCTTCAATTGTCCACCTTGATTAGCATTGAATAGCTTCAAAGCTTGGCTGCTTCCTGCCTGGGGGAATCCTTTGATGTGATTTTTTATTGTTGTTGTTATTATTATTATTATTATTATTATTATTATTATTAAGCCTATCTATCTACCTTGCCACATATTCTCCACATTGTGTATATGTCTATGTATATATAAGATACACACATACAAACACATATGCAGGGACCATATGTGAGATAGATAGATAGATAGATAGATAGATAGATAGATAGATATATATATATATATATATATATATATATATATATATATATTATTATATTTTCTATTCGCCTCTACCTTCTACCTTTTATTTTTCAGTTATTGGCTTGGGGTGTGCGTGCCAAAAATACTGCTCACTTGAAAATTACCTAGGGCCAGCCTTGAACTCCTATGACTGCTTTTTGTTTAGAAAAGCTATAATCCAAACACCAACTATCAGGAGGTGTTTGGCCAACTATCAGTAAACTCCCTGCCCCATCTTACTGGGCTCCAGGGGCATTTCCAAACCTCTATGCTTTCATTTCACTGTGTGGTACTTCACCCAAACCCCAAATAAGCAGAAATTATAAACAAAATAAATCACCAGATCCAAAGAAACTGAAGAAAGAGTTTCATATGGTTTTTGAGGAATGGGATATCATATTTTTGTGCCAAAACGTACTTATTGGTTTACAAACTGTAATCCCAAAATGTACAGAGGCATGTTAAAATCCAATAAATATTTTTTTTTTCCTGTAAGCACATATGCATCTTTGTTTTTTGCTGTAGATAACATTAACACACAATTGAGGTTGGCTAAACCAAGAAGACAGTTGTTAAAAAAACCTTTTGTATCCTGACTAAGACTAATAATGACCAGAGGTAAGTCAATTGACTGGACACATCATCCTGTCCAGACTGAAAATATTGAGATGAAAGACTGGACTGTGTCCTCGGAAAATAGAAAAAAAAAACATTGAAGAGGGGCAAGCTTGTTTTCTGCTGCTCTGAAATCTGTGGCATGGAGCAATGGATGCAAATTGCAAGAGAAAAATTCAAACTAAGCATTACGAAGATCTTTTAAGAGCTGTCTATTAGTTGTGGAATCTCCTTCTCTCGAGGTTTTTGGATGACCATCTGTTGGAGTGCTTTGATTGTGTGTTCCTCTATGGCAGGGGCTGGATTGGGTGGCTCTCTTGGGATCTCTTCCAACTCTATGATCCTGTGGGTCATGCACGTAATACACAGGATGTTTCTGTAGCACTTGCACTTAAAAATCTCATTCTCAACATCTTACATACCAGAATTAGAGAACACATTGCATCATAGTACACAAAGCATATAGTCACCTGGATTTCTTCCTGGAAGAACTATGACATTTGGGAGGAAGACCACCGGGACCACCTGTACTGGTTTCTGCCAGAGTCTTTGAAGTTCAATCTTGAGGTCCTGATAGCGGCTGAGTTTTTCCTGTTGTTTTTCATCAATCCGTCACCTGGTATGGCGACATCAATAATCCAACCCTTTTTCTTTTCCACAACTGTGATGTCTGGTGTGTTGTGTTCCAGAACTTTGTCAGTCTGGATTCGAAAGTCTCACAGTATCTGCGTGTTCATTTTCCATTACCTTTGCAGGTTTGTGCTCCCACCAGTTCTTTACTGCTGGGAGGTGGTACTTGAGGCATAAGTTCCAATGAATCATTTGGGCCACTGTTTGTAGTCAGTCTGTGCAATTTTCTTACAGCAGCTGAGGATATAATCAATGGTTTCATTATTATTATTATTATTATTATTATTATTATTATTAGGTAGTAGCATCCAGGAAGAACAAAGAACAAAGGCCTTCCTAAGTTGCTGGACCTGCATGAACATAATATAATTGCTTATATAATGCCTTATTACGCAGCATCCTAATAAGAAACTACAAAACAGCATGATGAAACATCTGTCTTTCAATTCACAAGATTTATAAGTGCAGTACAAGTTTTACCATAAATAATCTAGCAGAAACAAGCATACACTCTCATCCAGCTTTCATTGTGTGTTCTTGCATAGCAGGGGGTTGGTCTGGTCTCTTCAAACTGATTCTATTTCTAACTGCAGTCTCCCAAAGTTTTAAAGCTTATGTTGTATGTGTAAAAATATGTTTTAGTACAGGGGTCCCCAAACTAAGGCCCGGGGGCCGGATGCGGCCCTCCAAGGTCATTTACCTGGCCCCCGCCCTCAGTTTTATAATATATTTTTATATCAGTTGTAATAATATAATATATTGTATATACATATAATATTGATAATAATCTTATGTTATACAATATAATACTAATAGTAATACCATATAATAATATTAATTATATGTTATATATTAGATATTATATAATAGTATAGTGGTATAGTTCAATATAGTAATATACAATGCTAATATTGTGTTATGCTAATAATATAATATATTGTATGTACATACAGCTGCTCTGAGTCCCCTTCAGGGTGAGAAGGGTGGGATATAAATGTAGTAAATAAATGCAGTAAATAAATAATTAATTTTAGACTTAGGCTCGGCCAAAGTCTGACATGACTTGAAGGCACACAGCAACAACAACAACAACAATCCTAATTAACTTGACTATCTCATTGGCTAGTAGCAGGCCCACACTTTCCATTGAAATCCTAATAAGTTTATGTTGGTTAAAATTGTTTTCATTTTTAAATATTGTATTTGTATTGTTCTTTCGTTGTTGTTGCTGTTGCACTACAAATAAGACATGTGCAGTATACATAGAAATTTGTTTGTATTTTTTATCAAATGATAATTCGGCCCCTCAACAGTCTGAAGGATTGTGGACCGGGCCTCTGCTCAAAAAGTTTGGGGACCCCTGTTTTAGTATGTACTTTTGTAGTGATTTCAGCTAGGATTGTGGTTAAGAGGTCCTTGCCTAGTGAGCATCCAGTAAACCAGATGAGCCAGAATAGAGAAACAAGCTCCCCAGGTTTAAGGCAAAGCCACAGAGTTTTGCTGTGATTTGGTCAAAAAGAATGCAAGTACAAGCCATTTGCTTGAAACGGTACAAGCATAAACTCACAGAGAAATACATTACATTTTATACAGTTCTGATGGCTATTCAGAATTCCTGCTTCTTCCTCTGATTGGCTGAAAATGAGGCAGGCTAGGATCTGTGCCAGGATTGCCTGGGCATTTCCTTGACGGTAGGGCTGCAGGAGGAGATTCCCATGGCAGAAAGAATGGCAATTGGTGGTTGGTCAGTTCAAAAAACCAATCCGTTGCAGAGGCGCCCCTGGGAAAGGCAGAGTTCATGAGGAAATAATGGTTTGGATATGCTGAAGAGTCTCTGATTAACTCAACTGTCCGGTTCCATGTGAGATAATCAAAGGCTTGGCTGCCACAAAGAAAATTAATGAATTTGCACCTACTAAGCTTCTTATTTAATGGGAGCAGCAGATTCTCAGCCTCAAGTTAAATGGACAAACACCCTGAGCTTATGTTGTTGACAAAGAGGATCCATCTATCTACATACACATACAAAGACTCTGATAGCTACTTGGCTTGGGAAATAGCTGGAGGGATCCTGACCATCATCTCTTTCCCAAGGGGTTATGTAAATTGGGGGCATGGAGAGGTGGCTGCCTTATTTTTACTTATTTATTTATTTACAGTATTTATATTCCGCCCTTCTCACCCCGAAGGGGACTCAGGGCGGATCACATTATGTACATATAAGGCAAACATTCAATGCCCATAAACACATTGAACTGAAACAGAGACGACAGACAGACAGACGCAGAGGCAATTTAACCTTCTCCTGAGGGGATGTTCGATTCTGGCCACAGGGGGGAGCAGCTGCTTCATCATCCACTCTGACGGCACTTCCTCATTCCAGCGTTGTAAATTAGTTAAACTTGCCTCCCCACCTTTATAAGTGGTACCTTATTTCCTACTTGATAGATGCAACTATCTTTCGGGTTGCTAGGTCAGCAACAGCAGGGGCTATATTTTATTTTTAATTGACGGGTGCTCACCCCGCCACGGGTTGGCCTCGAACTCATGACCTCATGGTCAGAGTGATTTATTGCAGCAGCTGTTTACCAGCCTGCGCCACAGCCCGGCCTTCAAAAGGTATTTTGATACATGCATTTGATACAGTTTAGGCACTTTATACTTTTAGGGATTGACACAGTACATAAAAGATACAAGTTATACAGAAATCATCAAATTGATACATTTTATTAAAGATGATAGTTTGTAGGGTACAGTTGCTGCTAGATCCATTCTGGAACCTCTAGTGCTTTGACATTTTGCAACTCCAGGTCTATGGAAAAGGTTTTAATAAAAAAGAAAAAAATATTATTTGCTTGAAGTCTCTTGATGAACTATAAAACTTTAGGGGCGGGGGTGCCATGGCTCGACAACACTATTATGGTATGTTTTTAAGTATTATTATGTATTTTAATTAGGTTGTGTCTTGCCTCGAGCCATAAGGAAGGTTGGGTTGCTGACCTGAAAGCTGCCAGGTTCGAATCCCACCCGGGGAGAGTGCAGATGAGCTCCCTCTATTAGCTCCAGCTCCATGCGGGGACATGAGAGAAGCCTCCCACAAGGATGGTAAAAACATAAAAAAAAATCCAGGTGTCCCCTGGGCCACGTCCTTGCAGATGGCCAATTCTCTCACTCCAGATGCGACTCAGGTTGCTCCTGACACGAAAAAAGCCATAAGGAAAGGTGGGTAATAAATAAAATTTATTATTATTATTATTTTATTATGACACAGCAAGCAAGATAGATATGCTGGATTTCGTATCACAAAATCACAAGTCGATCACTTCCCAAGTGTCTAGGACTGTGTGATGTATTTTCGGATGATGCGTGCAGATCCCAGTAGGGTGGCCTTTTGCAGTTGGCAGATCGTGATTTTGTCAATGTCTATTGTTTCCAAATGCTGGCTGAGATCTTTTGGCACGGCACCCAGTGTGCCGATCACCACCGGGACCACCTGCACTGGTTTCTGCCAGAGTCTTTAAAGTTCAATCTTGAGGTCCTGATAGCGGCTGAGTTTTTCCTGTTGTTTTTCGTCAATGCGACTGTCACTGGGATGGTGACATCAATGATCCAAACCTTTTTCTTTTCCACAACTGTGATGTCTGGTGTGTTGTGTTCCAGAACTTTGTCAGTCTGGATTCGGAAGTCCCACAGTATCTTTGCATGCTCATTTTTCAATACTTTTGCAGGTTTGTGATCCCACCAGTTCTTTGCTGCTGGGAGATGGTACTTGAGGCATAAGTTCCAATGAATCATTTGGGCCACATAGTTGTGCCTCTGATTGTAGTCTGTGCAATTTTCTTACAGCAGCTGAGGATATGATCAATGGTTTCGTCGGTTTCCTTGCACAGTCTGCATTTTGGGTCATAAGCTGATTTTTCGATCTTGGCCTTAATTGCATTTGTTCTGAAGGCTTGCTCCTGGGCTGCAAGGATTTATTATTATTATTTATTTATAAAATTTATTATTTATTTTTAAATTAATTTTTAAAATAATAATAAATATTATTATTATTATTACTATTATTATTATTATTATTATTATTATTATTCTTCTTCTTCTTCTTCTTAGTTTAGCTTACCTTGTTTTAGCTTTGCCTCACCTCACCTTGTCTTATCTTCAGTGGGATCACCACCTCTTCCTTACTTTAATCTATGATGCTAATGTAATGCCATGTGACTGCTGTTTTAACATGGCTGAGACTACATCTTGGGAATGTTAATTTTGTGAGTTTCAATTTCTCAAATCTTTCAGAAGGACCAGTAGTCATGCTGGTTAAGGAATGTTTGAACTGTAGTCCAAACACTAACTTTTCCAAGCTCTGGCAGCATCTCGACAACAGAGACAAGCCATTCCATATTGGTATCTAATTTCTCTTTTCTCCAGGCATACTGAAGGAAAACAATGGGCGAGAAAGAAGAAGGAACTGCAAAATACTTGGTCACCATTTGTTGAACTGCACAGTTCATTTTGAAATAGCATTTGCCTATTGAAATATTTCCCTCCAAGGTGTTCACACAGAAAGTATAAGCAAATACTCCTCCAAATTACAAGCCTATAAAGCTTGATTTGACTGAAGCAATGTGACTGTCTCCTCAGGACTAAACTATTTGTGGATTGCTATTTAAACACACCAAGCAGTTCATTATCATTTGTGTTTCTCTGCTGGGCTTTTACCCCTTTGTAAATCCACTTAAGTCCTGGATTGAGACATTCCTAAACCTGCCAGGTCATTCCTGCTTATCTTTCCCATGACACTCTGTCTTCTAATCATCCTGAGGCCATGTCATTGCATTTCTACATAAAGCAGTTCTAGATGAATGGGGATATTCCTCCCCCATACTCCAGCTCTGCTTTTTTTGCTATGGGTTGAAGGGAGGGGGCTACCAGCACAGTTTAAACACAGACAGTATGACAAATGCATGGAGATTTTCTCAAGCAGAATAGAGTTTGCGACCATGGACTGAATGTTAAATGGACCATGCCCTAAACATAAAAACAACCCAAACATACCTACTTGATTTATATTAATGCTCCCGCCCCGCACCCCATCCCACCCTTCTGGTCAAAGGTTTAGGCACTTCAAATAGTTTCCCAGGGCAACTTGACTGTGACAGACTTTTAAAAAGCTTCAAGACATAAATTGAATTACAGTATGCTCAGCTTGTGGTTGCTAGGGAGATTCCCAAGAGTGAGAGAAAGTTCCTGGTGATTCTTTGCTAGATGTTGTGTGGATTCTTTTCTTTTGCTTTCCTCCCCCCCCCCCCCCCCAACTCTTCTTTTGGGAGACTGTGAAATTAAAGCTTTGCGAGACAAAACTGAAGCTGGCATGACCCTATGAGAGAACAAATTTGCATAGAGCAGATTTTTTTAAAAAGCTAAAAAAATCTTATAGTCAGGTGAGTGGTTTTCGTTGAATCTCTCTAGGTAGTAAACCTTTTCCTTTGCCTCACTTATAGAAATCTGGAGGGTGGGGAGATTGGATCACAAACTTCTATAATGTCCAGACTTAACACAGACCTTCAAACCACTTGGTGGGGGTTGTCTGTTAAAACACCCCTCCTGAAAAGAGGCTTCTTGCAAACTTAAAACTCATCACATCAGGCCACAAGGCATATACAACTGTCTTCATGAGAAATGCAGAGTTTGCTCTTCTTGGAATCCAGACTTTACAGACTTGTTTCTGTTGATGCTGGACATTGGATTGGATGTTATGTTTTAAATTTGGGAATTTCTATTTTGAGTCTGAGAAAGCACAGAAGAGCTGCAGGAACCCACTCACTGACCAAAAGTGAATGAGTGAGGTTAAAAAGAAATATACACGGAAAAACAAAAACATTTACCTACAGAAAGCTATGTCAGATCCACTCCATGTCCCACCAGCAATATCCAGTTTTGATCCACTGCCAAGCAAGAGCATTCCACAAGAGTAATTCTCAGAAATATTTTTGAAAAACAAAATAGTCCAATAACAACAACAACAACAACAACAACAACAACAACAACAAGCAGAGGCATAACACCATTGCTCATATGATTCATTGGAACTTGTGCCACAAATACCATCTATCTGTGACAAAGAACTGGTGGGATCACAAGCCAGAAAAAGTTACAGAGAATGAACATGTCAAGCTACTCTGGGACTTTCGAATTCAGACAGACAGGGTTCTGGAGCACAATACTCCTGACCTCATGATCGTGTTAAAAAACAAAGTATGGATTGTCGATGTTGCAATCCCAGGTGACAGCAGGATTGAGACGAAACAACTGGAAAAGCTGACATAATATAAGGATTTAAAGATCAAATTGCAAAGACTGGCACAAGCCAGTCAAGGTGGTCCCCATGTTTTATCAAGCAAAACATGATAATATAATGTACCCCATGTAAGCCGCCCCGAGTCCCTGTTGGGGAGATGGTGGCGGGGTATAAATAAAGTATTATTATTATTATTATTATTATTATTATTATTATTATTATTATTATTATACAAGAGACATAATCCATACATAAAATAAAAGTACATAATACTTATGACATGCTACTAATAATTATGTTTTGGATTCTATCAGAGCCCAGCTCTGCCTTAAAAGAACTTATATCATAATACACCCTTTGGAGTCAGGTTGCTGTGAGTTTTCCGGGCTGTATGGCCATGTTCCAGAACATGGAACATGGCCATACAGCCTGGAAAACTCACAGCAAGCCACCTACTTTGTGTTGATTTTGCCCTTTTCAATTCTACAAAAGTGGTTTAGCTTTAAACGATTTCTATCAGCTGAGTGGCAACATTTACAACTAAAGCATCACCACTTTCCTTTTACACACAAGATGTCAGTGCTGAGGACTCCAATATAAACTAGATTTGCTGATGTTACATTGGGTGAGTTCAGCATCCTGATGTTGAAACTCTCCAAAACCTTAATAACACCTTAGCCAGATTGTCTGAACTAGTGGGTTGAATCATGAAGGCTACTCACAAACCCTCCACCTGATGTTAATACATTTATAAGTGCTGGATGTTTATCCACTTCACCAGCCATCACAATTTTGTTCCCCATTTGGTCGCAACCTCCCAAGTTCTTGACTTCTTGATATCACTCTCCAACAAGGATCTCTCCTTAACATCTCTGAAATATGACCTTCCAACTATATCTTACATGTTTTCCTCAGGTTAAGTAGACACTCTTGTTTTACAGACCCATTAGTATAAGTCTTCCTTCATGGATATAAAACCCTTCAGCCACTTGTCTTCTCCCTTTCCTGTCTCAGGTTGGAGTCTCAAATTGGTCTTGTCCCAACTTGAGCACATGGCCACCTTTGACCTCTTAATGCTCTCTTGGAAATGTTTTTTTTCTGTTTCTTGTTTGTGTGTGTGTCAGGAGCGACTTGAGAAACTGCAAGCTGTTTCTGGTGTGAGAGAATTGACTGTCTGCAAGGACGTTGCCCAGGGGATGCCCGGATGTTTTGATGATTTTACCATCCTTGTGGAAGGCTTCTCTCATGTCCCCGCATGGAGCTGGAGCTGATAGAGGGAGCTCATCCATGCTCTCCCCAGGTTGGATTTGAACCTGGCATCCTTCAGGTCTGCAACCCAACCCAAGCCACAAGGCTTTAACCCACTACGCCACCGGGGGCTCAATTTTTTTTTGTTGGCCATTACATTGGGTAGGAGGGTACGTGGATTGTATGCCCTTAGGGTAGATCCCACAAATCTTCAATCGCAATAAAATGATCCTCCATCCAGACATTTCTTTCCTCCCTAAAGCAACCTGGCTTTTCATATCATTAATCAGAAAATGTTAAATACTGTAATTGGAGATTTATAACACTTTATTATTATAATATGGATTTATAATACTTTTTTATTACTATACTAGCTGTGCCCGGCCACGCGTTGCTGTGGCGAAGTCTGGTGGTCTGGGAAATAAAGTATTGAGGAATTGGTGGTAGTTAAGGTCAAGGGTAAAGGTTTTCCCCTGACGTTAAGTCCAGTCGTGTCTGACTCTGGAGGTTGGTGCTCATCTCCATTTCTAAGCCGAAGAGCCGGCGTTGTCCGTAGACTCCTCCAAGGTCATGTGGGATGACTACATGGAGCGGCGTTACCTTCCTGCCGGAGCAGTACCTATTGATGCACTCACATTTGCATGTTTTTGAACTTCTGGGTTGGCAGAAGCTGGGGCTAACAGTAAAGGCTCACTCTGGCCCCCAATTCAAACCTGCGTCCTTTCAGTCCAGAAGTTCAGCAGCTCAGCGCTTTAACACGCTGCACCATCAGGGGATATTATTTCCTAAAGGTTGTGAATATATAATATTTCTGATTGGTTTTTTTTGTTTGTTGGAGGCAAGTATGAATGCTGCAATTAGGAAAAATGATTAGGATGTAATGGCCTTGCAGCTTTAACGCCTGGCTGTTTCCTCCCTGAGTGAATTTTTTGTGGGGAGGTGTTAGCTGGCCCTGATTGTTTCCTGTCTGGAATTCCCCTGTTTATTTACTGTCCTGGTTTTAGAGATTATATTGTTCTGAATTATTCTATCCCAGTAATTATTTCATATTAAAGAAGAATCTCACTTATCCAACATTTGCTTATACAATGTTCTGGATTATCCAACGCAGTCTGCCTTTTCATAATCAATGTTTTTGTAGTCAGTGTTTTAAATTCATTGTGATATTTTAGTGGTAAATTTGTAAATACAATACAGTAGAGTCTCACTTATCCAACATAAACGGGCCGGCAGAATGTTGGATAAGCGAATATGTTGGATAATAAGGAGGGATTAAGGATAACCCTATTAAACATCAAATTAAGTTATGATTTCACAAATTAAGGACCAAAACATCATGTTAGACAACAAATTTGGAAGAAAAAGTAGTTCAATACACAGTAATTCTATGTAGAAATTACTGTATTTATGAATTTAGCACCAAAATATCATGATATATTGAAAGCATTGACTACAAAAATGCGTTGGATAATCCAGAACGTTGGATAAGCGAGTGTTGGATAAGTGAGACTCTACTGTAAATACTACATAGCATTACTGTGCATGGAACTACTTTTTCTGTCAAATTTGTTGTATAATAGGATGTTTTGGTGCTTAATTTGTATAACGATTACCTAATTTGATGTTTAATTGGCTTTTCCTGAATCCCTTCTTATTATCCAACATATTCACTTATCCTGCCGGCCTGTTTACGTTGGATAAGTGAGACTCTACTGTATATTGATAATCTTAAATTATCTGCTTAGAACTGGATTATATGAGGCCCCTTCTTCACAGCTGTATAAAATGCACACTGAAGTGGATTATATGGCAGTGCGGAATCAAGATAATCCAGTGCAAAGCAGATAATATAAGATCATAAATGGGTTATATAGCTGTGTGGAAGGGCCTTGAGTCTACACTGCCATATAATCCAGTGCAAATTAGATAATCTGTGGAAGAAGTCTAAGTGAGGCCTAAATCTGCCTGTCCCCTAACTGAAACCTGGCTGTCCCTTGGCTGGTTGCTAGGCAACCAAGTGGGCAGAGATTAGCCCTCTAAACTGGCAGCAATTGGATAAAAAAAAATTATTGCTCTCCCTCTAATTAGGACTTTATTTTTCTTTTCTTTTTGTTGTATCAACCTTGAGGCGTGGATGATGGGTTGTGTTGTCAAATTTTGAGGTTGGGGGGCCTGTACTTTTGTTGTTTTGTGAATTGCCGTGATGCCGTCACTCTTTTATATATATAGATGGCTTAAGGGTGCTAACAATAAAAGTGGCACAATCCAAAAAAGCTCATTTTGCCAAATGGTATTAAAAGTTTGCAGGATATAATTTTAAAAATTAAACTAACAAGCAGGTATAAAATTACAAGCCTTGGGGAAGCAGCAACATCCACAGGAGTTATTGTACAGTTTATTGAAATTAAATGTAATTGAGAAAAAGATGGCAGATAAGGGAAGGCAATGGGGGCTTAAACTGTTTGGGTAGATTCATAAGGAACCCTTTCCTTTAATAATAATGTTATTATAAGGGTGGTTTTTCAATACATATATATCTGTTATGTCGTTTAGGATTCTATTGCTTTTGGGCAGGGGATGTTTGAGGCATTCATCTTGTGGGCAAAGGCTGGCGCACAGTTGTATAATTTCTGCTTTATTACCTTTACTGTAACAGCACTTGGCAATTCAAAAATAAGTTCAAATATTTGGTCATAAGCATTAACAGTTGAAAAGGGGGGGAGGTTAACAAATTGTTGTTTTCAGATGCCAAATAAGAGTGGGATGGTTTTGCAATTCTACATAACCAATTCCATACGTCTCCTCCATCCCAGCACTGTTTCTTCCAAGGAAAGCTGTCATACTAAACACAGTTAGTGGAGAATAAATTCCAGAGAAGGAGCATATTTGTGAGATACGTTGCTTGCAGAAAACTCCTCTAAAAGTGTCATAGCACTTTAAATATGATAGATTTATTGTGCCCACCAATGTCCATACCTTTCCATGGTGGTGGTATTGCATGCTTCTGTTAGGGAAAAGGCAATGATGATGGCAGCAGTGCTACTGGGAGGGTCTCCCATGTCAGACAGACCTTTGCTGAGGAGCAGACGAAATGTACCAAACAGCCACTGGGCAGCAAGAAGATCTATCAGGGACAATGAAAGAGGCACCATAGGTAATGCTTTTTACTACTGAGCAAAGGGAGGTATAATGAATACTTTTGAAGATCATTTGCCACAGAAACCCTTTGATGAGACAATCCAAAATGAAGCAAGAGATAATAATAATAATTTATTATTCTTATTTAATAATAATAATAATAATGGATCATTGATGTTGCCATCCCAGGTGACAGTCGCATTGACGAAAAACAACAGGAAAAACTCAGCCGCTATCAGGACCTCAAGATTGAACTTTAAAGACTCTGGCAGAAACCAGTGCAGGTGGTCCCGGTGGTGATCGGCACACTGGGTGCCGTGCCAAAAGATCTCAGCCGGCATTTGGAAACAATAGACATTGACAAAATTACGATCTGCCAACTGCAAAAGGCCACCCTGCTGGGATCTGCATGCATCATCTGAAAATACATCACACAGTCCTAGACACTTGGGAAGTGTTCGACTTGTGATTTTGTGATATGAAATCCAGCATATCTATCTTGTTTGCTGTGTCATAATAATAATAATAATAATAATAATAATAATAATAATTTATTTTTCTATCCCACCACCATCTCCCCGAAGGGACTCGCAGCGGCTAACATGAGGCCAAGCCCAAAACAGAACCAAAAAAGAACAATTTCAACAGATATGTAGAGATAATGCTAGAAGATGAGATTCCCAGGTTGGAGAACACTCAATGAGCTTCTGGGATTTTTTTTTTTAGGCAATCCCTCGTAGTTCGAGGATGATGGTCCTCCATTTCTTGGAAGACGCCTGTGCATGATTTTTTTTTTTTATGTGTGGAGGTAGGTGCACGGCTGGTCAACACACAGTCTTCACAGATTGATGTCCCAGCAGTGGTGTGATTAACACAACAAGAGTAGCTTCTCAGTCTGTTGCAGCCTTCTTCCGCCTTCACAGCCGTTGTAACATGTACCATGTTATCCTTCGCCTGCTCCGCCGTTGAGGTCTTTGGGTCTTCGGATTGTTCTTGGTCTGGATCCTCCCCTGTGGCCACTCCTGAGAGTGCGTGACTCCAGTAGTTGTGCCCACAGGTTCATTGAAACACGCAAGCCCCCTCACCACGTCAAGGTGACAATCCAGCCAAAGACAACTACAGACCCTTCTGCACTGGCCCAAATTTGCATGAAATGGTCACAGCTTTATTGGCATTACATTTGTGGAGGCTGGCATGACATAAAGCATAGATTTGAGATAGGTGCCAGGTGTAAAATGAGCCAAACCTTTTAAACTGACCCAGCCTTCTGACCCCAAAACAGGAAGCAGCTAAGAGAAGGTAATAGGGTAACCAATCAGGTGGACTGGCACTTATCTCAGGTGAGGCAGGATAAAATCCAAAAGATCAGTATCCAAAGATTGCTTTGGATAATCCAGAACATTGGATAAGTGAAGGTTGGATAAGCGAGACTCTACTGTATATAGAAAGATCCCATGACACCCTCATGGTAAGACTACAAGCCACAGAAAGAGATAGATATTATTATTATTATTATTATTATTATTATTATTATTACTATTATTATTATTATTATTATTATTTTCATGTCCTTTGTGATTCAATTCAAAGGACAAGGGAGAAATGAACAACTAGGATGGTTCCGATCAGCGGCTTTGAAGCATGAAAATTGCTTCTCCTAACCACTACCCAGTTATTTATTTATGACAGTATGGATCCAAAGGACTGTGCAACAAGTTCTGAGGGGGTTTTTAATTCATGTTTCTCAATCTGTTATCCCCAGGGATACCTTACAAATTATTTTTGAAATAATAGAGAATTTCTTCCCTGCTTTTTTCACAATCTGGGAAGGCACATTGGAACAGCCAGGTCTTCAAGTTCTTTCTGAAGACTGTCAATGTAGGGGCCTGTCTGAGATCCTTGGGGAGGGTGTTCCAGAGTCGGGGGGCCACCACGGAGAAGGCCCTGTCTCGTGTCCCCACCAACCACGCTTGTGACGCAGCCGGGATCACGAGTAGGGCCTCTCCAGATGACTGCAGTGAACGCGTGGGTTCGTAGACAGAGATGCGGTCACGGAGGTTCAGGGCTTTTTAGGTAAGCACCTGCACCTTAATTTGGGCTCGGAAAATAAATGGCAGCCAGTGGAGCTCCTTGAACAGGAGGGTTGATCTCTCTGTGTAAGGGGCCCCAGTTAACATCCTGGCTGCCGCTCGTTGGACCAGTTGGAACTTCCGAGCCGTTTTCAATGGCAGCCCCACATAGAGCGCATTACAGTAGTCCAGTCTGGAGGTGACCAAGGCATGGACCACCCCGGCCAGATCAGCCTTCGCGAGGTACGGTCGCAGTTGGCGCACGAGTCTCAATTGTGCGAAGGCCCTCCCAGACACCGCCGACGCCTGGGCCTCGAGTGTAAGCGATGAATCCAAGAGGACTCCCAAACTGCGGACCTGTAGCTTCAGGGGGAGTGTAACCCCATCCAGCACAGGTTGCCACCCTATACCCCCTTCAGGCTTACGATCGACCAGGAGGACCTCTGTCTTGTCGGGATTGATCTTCAGCTTGTTCCTCCTCATCCAGATAGACACAGCGGCCAGGCACTCGTCCAGCACCAGAGAGGCCTCCTTGGAATTAGGTGGAAAAGAGTAGTAGAGTTGTGCGTCATCTGCATAGAGGTGACACCCAACTCCAAAACTCCGGATGACCTCTCCCAGCGGTTTCATGTAGATGTTAAAGAGCATGGGAGACAGAGTAGAACCTTGCGGGACCCCACAGCTCAAAGGCCAGGGGTCCGAGCAGGCGTCTCCCAGCTTCACCATCTGGGATCGACCCTCCAGGAAGGATCTGAGCCACGACAAAACCGTGCCCCCGAGACCCATCCCAGAGAGTCGTCCCAGAAGGATACCATGATCGATGTCCAAGAGAACCAACAGGGTCACACTCCCCCTGTCCAGCTCTCTACGGAGGTCATCCACCAAGGCGACCAAGGCTGTCTCGGTGCTGTGACCAGGCCTGAAACCAGACTGTGACTGATCTAGGTAGTTGATGTCATCTAGAAAGCCCTGGAGCAACCACCCGCTCCAGCACCTTACCCAAGAAAGGGAGGTTGGAGATTGGTCTGAAATTGTTCAGCACCGTGGAGTCAAGGGAAAAATTTTTAAGGAGTGGACGAACCATGGCTTCTTTCAGATAAGATGGAAAACCCCCCTGCTCCAACGATGCATTAATGATCAACACAAACCAATCAACCAGCCCCTCCCTGGCCGATTTAATTAGCCAAGACGGGCAAGGGTCCAGAGCTGACGTGGTTGCCCTCACAGCCCCAAGGACCTCTACCACGTTCTCAGGAAGAACAAGCCTAAAAGAATCCCACAAAATTGGACAAGCAGATGCCTCAATCACCTCCCCTGGCACTGTGGTGGAATTGGAGTTGAGCTCAAGGCGTATCTGAGCGACTTTGTCTGCAAAATGGTGTGCAAAATTGTGACACCGAGTTGCTGGGTCGTCCAAAGCCTCCTCCACCACAGGTGGCTGAAGGAGTTCCCCAACGACCCGAAACAACTGCTCAAACCACTCCAGTGCTCGTATTGCTGTTCACCAGGATGCTTCACTGAGATGTGCTTTCTTGGACAGAATTCAGAAAAGAGAAAATGGCAGCAAGAGTTTCTGCCTGCTCATGTTCCACCTGCATTTTTGGTACAATATAAGGAGGAATCCAAATCCCCAACTTTAGAGTGACCCTTTCTGCATGAAATGAGGAGAGATCCAAATTTCTAACTTTAGAGTGAGCCAACATTAGCTCTAACATAGAGATTTATTGAGAGGATTTATTGAGTCAAGGGTCTCATTGTCTTCTTCTGGAGCTCAGAGTGTGTGAACCATTCCAAGTCATTCAGTGGGTTTCCATGGGTAAGTACAGATTCAAACCCTTGTTTCCCATAGTCCTAATCCAGTACTCAAAACACGATGCTATTTCTTTCCATCTTGTTCCTTGTTTGGAACTCAAAGCAGCTTGCAAATAAATTGAAATTTTCCAATTCCAAAAAGTAGGAAAATTTAAACAACCAAAACTCAACTTAAAACATATATCACTCTCACACACAGAGCAATTAATAATTATATAAATAAATATTTATTGAATAATACATTATACTATGTATGAATATACTAGGCATGTGCGATCCATGAAAAAGTTCTAAACTATGTTCAAAAGTAAGGGGCACTGACGCTTTGTTTCTAAAGTCCTTTCTGAATGTTTGTGGTAAAAGTTTCAGAACTCTAATGAGATTTATGAATCTTCATAAGTACTTTGTTAATGGTGGTCATGCATGCGCAAAAGGGAAAATATCACTGGCATTGGGGAAACTTCAGGGGCTTCTCTCTCCCTCTTTTTTGAGTTATTCTGGTGAAACTTGCTACAGTGGTGGAACACATTTATCACGGTTAGCTCACCACATTTCAGAACATTTGGCTTATCCATGGATTTTTGGCAAATTTTCAAGGTTTTAATAATAAACATTTTTAATAATAAAGAAAATCTGTTCCTGGTTTGAAAGTGTTATTTCCTGTTTCATTGTGTCGTCTTTACTTTGAAAGTAGTTGTTCTACTCCAGAAACTTTGTTTTTGTGGCAGAAACTGGTGGAGACTCAACAAAGCAAAATGTGCTATCTATAGGATGATGTCCCTTGAGCAAAGACACAGTTTTTACAGTGTAATAAACTTTGGCCATATTTTTATGACAGAACCAAATAGGAAATGACATTTATAACCCAGGAACAGAAATCATATTACAGGCACCATCAAGGGACTTCTAGACTGACCCCCTTCTTCCAGGCAGAAAGCCACCATCCAAACTCTCGTGACATCCATTGCTTCCCCTATTGAGTTGGAGATGACACTCAAGACACATCCATAAAGGTCATTACTTTTTGACAGCACAGCACAGAGATTTGCTTAGAGTAAATCAGTCAATTATCCACCCCCTTCCAAAAAAGAAGCTACCTCCCACAATGCCTTCCTCATGGCAATCGGGCCAAAGTAAAAGTATTGGCTTTTTAAAAAGCAGTTTATGTTTTCTTGGCTTTGCAAATGCTCGAATGCTTTAGTCCTCTTTGCAGATTCAATCAGTTTATTTTATACTAGCTGTGCCCGGCCACGCGTTGCTGTGGCGAAGTCTGGTGGTCTGGGAACTAAAGTATTGAGGAATTGGTGGTAGTTAAGGTCAAGGGTAAAGGTTTTCCCCAGACATTAAGTCCAGATGTAGAGAAATATAATTTGGAAGTTGGAGAAGATATTTTGAATGTGGAATTCCAGCTACATACATACACATACCCAGACCCAGACGCACATCCATATATATATATATATATATATATATATATATATATATATATACAGTAGAGTCTCACTTATCCAAGCTAAACGGGCCGGCAGAAGCTTGGATAAGCGAATATCTTGGATAATAAGGAGGGATTAAGAAAAAGCCTATTAAACATCAAATTAGGTTATAATTTTACAAATTAAGCACCAAAACATCATGTTATACAACAAATTTGACAGAAAAAGTAGTTCAATACGCAGTAATGTTACGTTGTAATCACTGTATTTATGAATTTAGCACCAAAATATCTTGATATATTGAAAACATTGACTTCAAAAATGGCTTGGATTATCCACAGGCTTGGATAAGTGAGGCTTGGATTAGTGAGACTCTACTGTATATATAATAACCTGCCTGGCTGCTTCCTGCCTGGGGGGGAATCCTTTGTTTGGAGTTGTTAGGTGGCTGTGATTGGTAATGTAGACAAAAATAATTTGGAAGTTGGAAAAGGGACATTTTGAATGTAGAATTCCAGCCACACACATACACACACCCAGACCCACATGCACATCCATATATATATATACATATATAATAACCTGCCTGGCTGCTTCCTGCCTGGGGGGAATCCTTTCTTTGGAGTTGTTAGCTGGCTGTGAATGTTAATTTAGATAAATATAATATTGAAATTGGAAAAGGGATATTTTGAATGTGGAATTCCAGCCACATACATACACATACACAGACCCACACGCATATATAACCTGCCTGGCTGCTTCCTGCCTGGGGGGAATCCTTTGTTTGGAGTTGTTAGCTGGCTGTGATTGTTAATTTAGACAAAAATAATTTGGAAGTTGGAAAAGGGATATTTTGAATGTAGAATTCCAGCCACACACATACACACACCCAGACCCACATGCACATCCATATATATATATATATATATACATATATAATAACCTGCCTGGCTGCTTCCTGCCTGGGGGGAATCCTTTGTTTGGAGTTGTTAGCTGGCTGTGATTGTTAATTTAGACAAAAATAATTTGGAAGTTGGAAAAGGGATATTTTGAATGTAGAATTCCAGCCACACACATACACACACCCAGACCCACATGCACATCCATATATATATATATATATGTCCTGCTCACTTCAAAGGATCAGTCTGAACGCAGATCAGAGATGGCTGCTCTCAAATCCAATCTTTATTGAAGAACACATGACTTTGGAAAAGTCAGGAATGACCCAATGTTTACATACAACTATTTTTATAACTTTTGATGCTACGTAACACCACACGTAAATATCATCATCAAGTCCCACCCCACAATATCACATTACTACTTTACTATTTTCACACACTAGACCAATTATAATTGTTTATACTTTCGGCCCCAAGTTCCCAGGCATATTCTATCTTCTTCTGCCAGGTGCTCCTGGGATTGTTTATGTTATGACTCCCAGTTGCAGGGCTGAATTACCAAAGCCCTGTAACTGGGTTCCATGACATGGTGCCCTCCTTTTCTTCGTCCTCCTCTTCGGTTCTTCTTTCATCACAAGCCTGAAACAAAACAATAATTCTATGTGTCCATTTTGTCCAAAGTACCCATATATTTTTTCAGTAAGCTACGATGGAATACAGGGTGTATTTTCCCTAAACTTTTTGGCAATGTCAACTGGAAAGTCACCTCGTTGATAACACCCTGTATTCTAAATGGTCCAATATATTTAGGGCCCAATTTTTTCGAAGGTAGCCCCAGTTTGATGTTTTGGGTACTTAGCCACACTAAATCTCCTTTCTCCAATTTATCACCTTCCACCCTCTTTCTGTCTGCGAATACTTTATACTTTTTATGTGCTTCTTTTAAGGATGCAGTCACTTGACTCCAGCATTCCATCATTTGCGCTTTCCATTTCCCTGCCTCTGTTCCCTCATTCTCTGTCCATCTCGGCAGCTGGGGCAGAGGCTGTATTTCATACCCGTAAACTACCTCAAAGGGGGTTTTATTTGTTGCTGAATGTATAGTCGAATTAAAAGCTAGTTCTGCAAAAGCCAACCACCGAGACCAGTCATTTTGTCTCATGTTAGAGTACATTCGAAGGAACTGCCCAAGTGTCTGCTGAGTACGTTCTACCGCCCCATTTGTCATGGGGTGAAAAGCAGAACTTAAACTCCTTTCTGCTCCTAGCATTTCCAGGAATTTTTCCCAAAATTTTGCTGTGAATTGTACTCCTCTGTCACTGACAATTCTACTGGGACATCCATGCAGTTTGTAAATGTGGTTTATGTACAATTCAGCTAGTTTCTCGGCTGATGGTAGTTTCGTCAGTGCTATGAAGTGGGCCTGTTTAGAAAACAGGTCCAATACTGTCCAAATATAACGATGTCCTTTGCTAACCGGTAGTTCCCCCACAAAGTCCATAGCTACACATTCCCAAGGTCTGGTAGGTTCTGCTACTGTTTGTAATAATCCCATTGGCTTCCCTCCTCTCGATTTATTTCTGGCACAATCATCACATTGAACAACATAATTTTTTATGTCCTTCCTCATCCCTGGCCACCAGCAATGTTTTGCTATTGCTTTTGTTGTTTTTGTAATTCCTGTATGACCAGCGCTCTGGTTGTTGTGAAAACGATGCAAAATCTTGATCCTTAATGTTGCTGGGATATACAGTTTTTTGTTCACAAACCAAAATCCCCCCTTCTGCTCCCCCTGTTCTGCATTGGATGCGATCCACTGGTCTCCTTCATAAGACTGTTTCAGCTCGTTTCCCCAATTATCTTTTCCGTCGAGTTCAACCATAGCAGTGTTCTCTTTTTGGGTTTGTGCTCTTGTCCTGACAGCTAAGCCCCATTGTTTGTCAGAGAATATTGTTCCCTCTTTTGCTGTGGGTATTCCTTCGTGTTGAGGCATGCGTGAAAGAGCATCCGCCAAGACATTCTGCTTCCCTTGAAAAAACTTTAATTGGAAATCGAATCTGCTGAAGTATTGCGCCCATCTAATTTGTTTGGGGGACAATTTTCTAGGAGACTTTAAATACTGTAGGTTCTTATGGTCAGACCAAATTTCAAATGGGATTCCGCTTCCTTCGAGGAAGTGTCGCCAGCATTCTAAGGCTTTTAATATGGCTAGTGCCTCTTTTTCCCATATCGGCCAACATTTTTCAGTTTCGCTGAACTTCCGGGACAAATATCCACAGGGTTTTAAGTTCCCATTTTGATCCTTTTGCAATAGTACTGCCCCATACACACAGTCTGAGGCATCGCAATGGATTATGAAAGGGCTCCTGATATCGGGGTGTTTTAGAATGGGTCCTTCTGTGAAGCATTCTTTTAGGGTTTCAAATGCCTTTTGGCATTCTGGCGTCCAACTCAGTTTGGCGCCAGGAGCTTTTACTTTTGCTGTCTCTCCTTTCCCTTTTGTTTTTAAAAGCTCAGTAAGGGGTGCAGTTATTTGCGCGAAGCCTTTTATGAAGGATCTATAAAAATTTGCAAACCCCAGAAACGATTGCAATTGCCTCCTTGTTTGAGGCACTCCCCATTCTTTTACATCTGCTACTTTAGCTGGATCCATAGCTAACCCTTCTGGAGATATCCGATACCCCAGAAAGTCAATTTGAGTTTTATTGAATTCACATTTGGACAGTTTTGCGTACAGCTTTGCTTCTCTTAGTCTCTGCAAAACTTCCCGGACCAATTTTACGTGCTTTTCCTTATCTTCAGTTACGATCAAGATATCATCAAGAAATATGAATACCCCTCTGTACAATAACGGGTGTAGTATTTCATTTATAAGCTGCATAAAGCAGCCGCCTCCGTTTTTTAACCCGAAAGGCA
This sequence comes from Anolis carolinensis, assembly GCF_035594765.1. Classification (NCBI taxonomy): domain Eukaryota; kingdom Metazoa; phylum Chordata; class Lepidosauria; order Squamata; family Anolidae; genus Anolis; species Anolis carolinensis. The sequence goes on along the minus strand of NW_026943829.1, from coordinate 3,301,357 downwards.
AAATTTCGTATTCAAAATGGCCGAATGCGCAGGAAAATGCAGTTTTCCAAGTATCCTCCGGTTTGATCCTTAATTTATGATACGCTTCAATTAAATCCAGTTTAGTAAATATGCTCCCTTTCTTCAATACGGTAATTAAATCCTTGACTAAGGGCATAGGGTATTTATTGTCCTTAGTAATTGCGTTTAAATTTCGATAATCAATGCACAATCTTAGGGAGTTGTCTTTCTTTCTCCTAAATAACACTGGGGCCCCGAGAGGAGAATTGGATGGCTTAATGAAGCCTCGCGCCAGGTTTTTATCAATGTATTTCCTCAATTCCTCCTTCTCCTGCACAGACATGGGATACACTTTTGGTTTGGGTAAGCTTGCTCCTGGGGTTATTTCAATTTCTACTTCTATATTCCTTTTAGGAGGCAATTTACTGGCCTCTTTCTGATTGAAAACATCCACAAAGTCCCTGTATTCAGGTGGCAATAGCTGTGGGTCTATTTCCCCTGCTTCATCTTCCTCGTCCTCCTCTTCTGCAATTTTGCTTATCTCCCATTGCATCTGCTGTTCTTTGAATGCTAGGCTTTTTCCTCTCCAATCTACTTCAGGATTTGCCTGTTCGAGCCATGGTATCCCTAATATTACGTGGTATGTGGCAATAGGGGCTATCACAAAGGATATTCTTCCTTCCCATTTGCCTATTTTACATGGGATTCCTCGTATTTCCTTTGTAGATACTTCCCCAGCAGCGACTGATCCATCTAGCTGCGAAAATGCAATTGGGGAGTCAAGCGCCATCTGCTGGCATTTCAGCGCTCCTGCTAACTCCGGGGTTATGATATTTCTAGAACACCCACAATCCACAAATGCCTTGCAGGTGGCCCGATTTTCTAGCCCTGAGAGGCAGATTGGCACTACTATCATGCGGTTGTCCCGACTCACCAGTTTTTCTGAAGATTCTGGGGCCTGCACCTCCTCTTCCGCGCGCCTCCCGGTTGCTGGCTTGGGCTTTGGGGCTTTTGGCGGCTCCCCCTTCCGGGCCCAGCATTCTGCTGCTCGATGGCCCGTCTTCCCACATACAAAGCATCCCGGTTTAGGTTTGTTGTCATCTCCTCTGGAGGGAATCCCCGGCCTCCCTCCGGGTCTTTCCTGCTTCCTCGTTTCTCCTCGGCCCCTCGCCACCGGTCTTTGCTGGCCGCTGCCGCTCCTGAAGCGCTTTACTTGGGCCAGGGTGGATTCGACGCGCCCCGCTAGTTGAATCCATCCCTGGAGCGTTTCGGGGTCGTCTCTGTGCGCTGCCCAGCTGAAAATCTCGGGGCGCAGTCCCTCTTTAAATAATTCCACTTTGGTCACTTCAGACCATTCTGGTACCCTTTCCGCGAGGTGAAGGAATTCCTCTGCGTACTCGGGCACTGTTTTGTCCCTCTGCTTTATTCCTTTCAGCTGGTCTCGAGCCCTCAATTGCTCTAGCCGGTCTCTGAACCGGTTTTCCAGTGCGGCGAGGAAGCGGGGCACTGACCTCAGGCATGGGTCGCGTCTGGCATGAAGCTGCACATACCAGCTGGCTGCTCCTCGCTTTAGTGTGTTGCCGATGGCTCGAACCCTGCTTGCCTCGGAGGGGAATGTGTGTGCATTGTCTTCCATGTATCCTCTGATGCTAATTAGAAAAAAGTTCAGTTCATCTGATTCCCCTCCGTATTCTAGTTTGAGGTCTTCCCTTCTAGGCATCCATTCTGCAGCTCGTTGATGCTGTCTGGGAGGCATGGGGAAGGGTTGCATCAGGTTTCCTCGGGCGGCTCCTTGGAACACGCCGCGCCCCACTCCGGTGGTCATTCTGCGCGGCTCCCGAAAGTCTGCCGCCGCTGTCGGCTCTTCCGCCCATCCGCATACTGGCCTTGCTGTAGCCCCCTCATCTCGCCTTTCCTCGTCGTACGGCACATCCTCCTCCTCTTCCTGGATCCCCCGCTCCTCTCCGCCTTCGTCTGCAAATCCACTGGACCCGATCCCTGGCCCCAGTGGCCTTTCCACCCCGACGCCCATTCGGGGGGTTGGGAGCTCTGTTGGAGATGGCGGCCTCAGAGTTCCCAGGGCTCGCTGACGCTCCACTTCTCGCGCCATTCTGTCCCGGAACTCCAGCTCCCGCCAGTATTCCTCATCTCCCTCGTCCCTTGCCGCCACGGGACTCTGCGTTGAAGCTCCCCTCTGGCTCCAATCGCCTCCTTTGCTTGGCTCTCTCTCGGCGCCATATCGGATGTGCTCTTTTTGGAGATTCTCTTCCAATATTGGCACTATTCTCCCCACGGTATCCGACAGCCTGGATAAGTGAGTTTCCAGGATGGATAACCGCAGGGCCACGGTCTCCGGCATGCTTCCTCCAGATCCCCAACTGGTTTCTGCCGCCGCCGGAACGCCTCTTTCCCCTCTGGGAATCCTCTGGGTCACGCCGTCCGGCTTGGGGTACCCCGTAGAGGAAGCTATGGCTTGCAATGTCTCTTCTGCCAACGGCAGAGCTCCCAGCGGAGGCCCCTTTGCTCCGTCATGGCTTTGATCTCCTTCCCTGCTCATTATCACTTCACTGCAAATTTGCAGGAGGGTGAGAACTGGATTCCTGACTTAATTGTCCTGCTCACTTCAAAGGATCAGTCTGAACGCAGATCAGAGATGGCTGCTCTCAAATCCAATCTTTATTGAAGAACACATGACTTTGGAAAAGTCAGGAATGACCCAATGTTTACATACAACTATTTTTATAACTTTTGATGCTACGTAACACCACACGTAAATATCATCATCAAGTCCCACCCCACAATATCACATTACTACTTTACTATTTTCACACACTAGACCAATTATAATTGTTTATACTTTCGGCCCCAAGTTCCCAGGCATATTCTATCTTCTTCTGCCAGGTGCTCCTGGGATTGTTTATGTTATGACTCCCAGTTACAGGGCTGAATTACCAAAGCCCTGTAACTGGGTTCCATGACATATATATACATATATAATAACCTGCCTGGCTGCTTCCTGCCTGGGGGGAATCCTTTCTTTGGAGTTGTTAGCTGGCTGTGAATGTTAATTTAGACAAATCTAATTTGGAAGTTGGAAAAGGGATATTTTGAATGTAGAATTCCAGCCACACACATACACACACCCAGACCCACATGCACATCCATATATATATATATATATACATATATAATAACCTGCCTGGCTGCTTCCTGCCTGGGGGGAATCCTTTCTTTGGAGTTGTTAGCTGGCTGTGAATGTTAATTTAGACAAATCTAATTTGGAAGTTGGAAAAGGGATATTTTGAACGTGGAATTCCAGCCACATATACACACACCCACACCCACAGGCACATCCATATCTAAACCTGTCCTGTGTCTCCTGGGGGTCTGTCTCTCTCACACACAGAGAGAAAGGGAGGGCTGAAGTTGGCCCATGCCTGGCCTAACTGTATTTCTTCCCCAGAAAAACATGGGAAAGTGTTTCGACACCCTGTATTTAATTGTTGTCCTGTAACATCCCTGCAGGGCAGGTGATCCCAGCTTGCAACCCAGGAGCCAAGAGGAAGAGCCTGCCTCTGGCCACCCTGATCAATTAACGGGCAGAAGCGGGGCCTCACCTGCCTTTGACGGGGCCTGGGGGGGAGGCATGGCAGTTGCTTCTCCTTCTCCTCCTTCTGCATCTGGCTTCTCAATGGAGGCAGTGTCACTGTCGGACGAGGCCACCTTCCTGGCCTTTGAGGTGGAGTGCCGGGCCGAACTCGGCTGGCTGAGCCGTTACAGCCACAAGGTCCTGTCCATCTGGGCCCGCGCCCTGCCCCCCAGAGGGGACTCTACACTCCACAGCCTCATGGGAAGAAATAGGACGCCTGTCCCTTTAAGAAGTAGCAGCAGCATTGTGTGAGTTTTTCGGCCGTATGGGTTAGGACTCCAAGTAGTATTCTCTCGTGGCAAGCATTCTCAGGGGTCTGTTGGAAGTGAGGCGAGAGGAGAAAGACTCCGGGGCTCCATGCCGCCCTCCTCTCTCCCGCTTCTTTGCCGTATTTTGCAACTTATTATGGGTTGGTTTGAGTTCGGTGAAGCTCCGGCTTCTTTCTCGCCATGGGGCGATGGAGGCGGGGAGAGAGGGTGAGTGTTCTGTGTGTGTGTGTGCGGGCGCGCGGGCGCGCGGGCGCGGGGGGGGGGGGGGGGAGTTCGCAGGCCCTGATTGGCTGTTGCGGTTTTTGGGCTTTTGTTGGCCCTGTGATTGTGCTTGTAGTGAAATTTTGTTATATCTTACTGGAGGCGGGGATGATGGATTGCGTTGCCAATTTTCGAGTTTGGGGGGGCTGTAGATTTGTTGTTTTGTCCATCGCCGTGATGCCATCACTCTTTTATATATATAGATTTGACAATGCTGTGTCCTGCCTGGAGCCGAAAGGAGAGACAGGTAAAATAGTAATAATAATAATAATAATAATAATAATGACACAGTACGAAATCCAGCATATCTATCTTGTTTGCTGTGTCATAAAATAATAATAATAATAATAATAATAATAATAATAATAATAATAATGTGTTGTTGTTGTTGTTGTAATCCAGAGTAACCCCCACAATGATGGTAAAAACATCAAACATCCAGGCGTCCTCTGGGCAACGTCCTTGCAGACAGCCAATTCTCTCACACCAGAAGCGACTTGCAGTTTCTCAAGTCACTTCTGATACTAAAAATACTTTATTTTTCTATCCCGCCTCCATCTCCCTGCAGGGACTTGGGGCGGCTAACATGGGGACAAGCCCAAAGAACAAGCAGTACATATGTAAACAACATCCTCAAACAGGTAAAATAAACAGTGGAGATGGGGCCTCGGTGTCCCTCGCAGACTGCGTGACTTCACCTGGTTTGAAGGAACAGTTCTTGCTGCCGGTGCATTTCTTCCCCGCTCTTCAACCCTTTGAGCCTCTTCTGGAAAACCCGGAACAAGAGGAGCTCCTCTTTGCCGCCACCGGACACAGGCCAGGCTCTCCTGCGCTCCAGCTCCAGCTCCAGCAGCATCTCCTGAAAACAAGGCAATAGAGGATAGAGCTCCTATTTGAGATACCTGTAATTAATTTGAGATATCTGTAATTAAATTGTCATAGTTCAATGTTATGTAATCTTGGGATCTGTAGTTTGGTGAGTGAAGGCTCAAGTCCCTCTGGGGAGAGAGGGCAGTCTAGAAATAAAGAATTATTATTGTTATTTTATTATGTCACAGCAAACAAGATATATATGCTGGATTTCATATCACAAAATCACAAGTCGAACACTTCCCAAGTGTCTAGGACTGTGTGATGTATTTTCGGATGATGCGTGCAGATCCCAGCAGGGTGGCCTTTTGCAGTTGGCAGATCGTGATTTTGTCAATGTCTATTGTTTCCAAATGCCGGCTGAGATCTTTTGGCACGGCACCCAGTGTGCCCATCACCACCGGGACCACCTGCACTGGTTTCTGCCAGAGTCTTTGAAGTTCAATCTTGAGGTCCTGATAGCGGCTGAGTTTTTCCTGTTGTTTTTCGTCAATGCGACTGTCACCTGGGATGGCGACATCCATGATCCAAACCGTTTTCTTTTCCACAACTGTGATGTCTGGTGTGTTGTGTTCCAGAACTTTGTCAGTCTGGATTCGTAAGTCCCACAGTATCTTTGCGTGCTCATTTTCCAAGACTTTTGCAGGTTTGTGATCCCACCAGTTCTTTTCTGCTGGGAGGTGGTACTTGAGGCATAAGTTCCAGTGAATCACTTGGGCCACATAGTTGTGCCTCTGTTTGTAGTCTGTCTGTGCGATTTTTTTACAGCAGCTGAGGATATGATCAATGGTTTCGTCGGTTTCCTTGCACAGTCTGCATTTTGGGTCATCAGCTGATTTTTCGATCTTGGCCTGAATGGCCTTTGTCCTGATGTCTTGCTCCTGGGCTGCAAGGATCAGGCCTTCTGTCTCCTTCTTCAGGGTCCCATTCGTGAGCCAGAGCCAGGTCTTCTCTTTATCAGCTTTTCCTTCAGTTTTGTCAAGGAACTTTCCATGCAATGTTTTCTTGTGCCATCTGTCAGCACTAGTTTGTAGTGCGGTTTTCTTGTACTGGTTTTTTGTCTGTTGTGTTTTGAGGAGTTTCTGATTTTTGACTTCAATCAAAGCAGGTTCTTCACTTTGCTTTACATATTCTGCCAGGGCATGTTCTTCTTCTTTGACTGCTTGTTTGACTTGTAAGAGTCCTCTGCCCCCTGATCTTCTAGGCAGATATAGCCGGTCAACATCACTGCGAGGGTGCAGGGAATGATGGATGGTCATGAGTTTTCTTGTTTTTCTGTCCAAATTGTCCAGTTCCGCCTGTGTCCAATTTATGATGCCAGCAGTATATCTTATGACAGGTATGGCCCAGGTGTTTATGGCTTTGATGGTGTTGCCTCCATTGAGCTTGCTTTTGAGAATTTTTCTGACCCTTTGTGTGTATTCTTTACTGACCAGAGTCGTCACATGTAATATTATTACATTATTATTATTATTATTATTATTGTCACCATACAAGCCCCAAGAGACGACTGTGTGCAGATCTGAGTCACCTGCAATCTGGCGTAGATATCGGGGTTCCCTCTCCTCTGGAATGTGGAACGTTTGGGATTATTTGGATGGTTACACTTTCCCAACTCAGACCTAGAATTTGAAACAAAGGCAGAAGTGTTAGATATATGGTGGCATCACACAGGGATGCATTGGGAACATCTCAGAAAATAGGATGCAGCTGCTCTAATGTCGATTGCATTCAACTACATGAATACATATAACCAAAAACATCAGTCTTTTAGTAAAAAGGCTTCTTGGGGTAGATACTTTGCTTTGCTTTGCTCCCAAAGATATTTGCAAAAGCAACTCAGACCTTGATGTGTGTATCACTGAGCCCCTCTGTCCGAAATCCAAGACGGCGTCAAGGAGAACGGCGCAGGCCTCTCTTAGGTCTCCCTCGCAGCCGCCAGCAGCGACAGACAGAGGAAGAAAGTGCTGGTACAGAGCCCAGTAATGGAAGTCCTGCCTGCAAACAGAGACAGAGAAAACCCCACTTTGATTACGGGCCCTTAAAGTCACACACTCTCGGCTTCAGACGGAGTCCAAGCCAAGCCCTCACCTCTCAACGGCAGAAAGAACGTCTTCGTCGGGACAGACTGCCAGTTCCATCAGAAGCCATTCTTGGAGAGTCAGCTGGGAGGAAAGAAGGAAGGCAGGGAGATTCAGAGACAGGGCCTTCTTGGTGGAGGCTCCCAGGCTCTGGAGTAAGAGATGTTGCACCTCAGCGCTGGATCACCTTGCTCTTAACACACACTCCACCACAGCAGGCTAGGTTTAAACAGTTTATTGATAAAAGATAGCAAAGTCCGAATAAAAAGCAGTAAAGAAAGCAAACATCCAAATGCAAAGGCAGTCAGTCAAAAAGGCTATAATCCAGAGGTAAAAGCAATTTGCAGAATATAGTCCCAAGTCTCTGATAAAGGAAATTAGTCCTGAAAACAAGGCAACATGAACTTCAGCGTAAAATCCAAAACACAGATTCCAGGCATGAACATAAACGAGAATCCTTAGACAAGGCAGGAGATGTGCTTTCAAAAATCAACATTGCTTTATCTGAAATCTTCCCCTGTCTCTCCCGTATTTACCCATGTTTACAAGCCAAAAAAGCATTTCTCTGCCCTTGAGTTCCCACGTGTTTGTTAGCGATTCTAAGGGAACGTCTGGGACGATGAACCTTTAACCTTAACCTTGTATCTCTATCTAAGGAAGACTCCTCTGAGTCACTGCCAGAAACACATGGAACTTGTTGATGTTCGAACTCCTGGGAAATGTCACCCTTATCATTAGTTTCTGCTTCCTGTGTCCCCAGACTTTATTGTTGTTGTTTATTCATTCAGTCACTTCTGACTCTTTGTGACCTCATGGACCAGCCCATGCTTTACTTTGGAAACTGTGAAAAATGACCAAACCAACCTCCAGCTACACCTGATTCAGCAAATATCATGACCTACAGTCAGAGCCTATCAACCAGCATCTAAACAACGAAAGCAAAACCACTCCAGAGAACATGGAATTAGACTTTTTGATGACAGGTTGAAAAGTGGACACTACTACCTGGACCAAGTCACACGCTCAGTATTTACCTGGAAGGCTTTTTCCCACAATAGTTCTTTGAAAAGGGGATGCTTCCATAAGCACAAGGCAGCTTTTGAGTAGCAGAAGCTGGGGCGGGATAATGTTTTCCATGGAAGGTCATCATCCATGCTGCCTTCCCAGCTTGTATTTCGGGCTTCCGAGCAAAGAAGGGGCACGACGTACTGAAGCTGCAAAAGAGCGGGCTGCTTAACACACAGATCTAAAAAGCGATGGCTAAAAATGCTCATCAAAGGAGGAAACATAGTTTTGGCATCAACTATATTCCATTCCAGCCCTGCATTTGCTGTAAGAATCCCTGCTGTCTTTAAAAAATAGTATCTTCCATCCCTTCTCTTTTATCCAACTCAGCTAAATAATAATAATAATAATAATAATAATAATAATAATAATAATAATAATAATAATAATAATAATTTCATCCAAAAATACATCACACAGTCCTAAATGCTTGGGAAGTGTTCGACTTGTGATTTTGTGATACGAAATCCAGCATATCTATCTTGTTTGCTGTGTCATACAATAAAATAATAATAGAGGAAATAAAAATAAAAATAGAGGAAAGAAGAAGAAGAAGAAGAAATAAAACAATAAGAATTATTATTATATATTATATTATTATTATTATATTATTATATATATTGGAGTCATGGTGGCTCAATGGGTTAAACCCTTGTGCCGGTTGAACTGCTGACCTGAAGGTTTGCGGTTCAAATCTGCAAGATGGTGTGAGCTCCTGTCTGTCAGCTCTAGCTTGTGGGGACATGAGAAGCCTCCCAGCAGGATGATATATACACCCCACTTGCCTAGTTTCCAACAGACCTCACAACCTCTGAGGATAGCCTGCCATAGACGTGGGTGAAATGTCAGGAGAAAATGCTTCTGGAATGTGGTTATACAGCCTGGAAAACTCACAGCAACCCAGTGATTTCAGCCATGGAAGCCTTCAACAACAAAAAGTTACCTTTTTCACAAAACCAGGATGAAGCACGGAGCATAAGGAGTCATGGGGAAGGGAGCCAAACTTGCAGAGAAAGTAAGAAAGTGCCACAACACAAAACCTGTGGGTAAAGAAGGGAAAAGGGTTATTTCTCTGAAGTTGTATCAGGCCCCTTGCAGATATTTCATTTAAGCCCAAGACAAGAGGTCTGCGTTTTAGAAATGACTGGGATATTATCCAGACAAAAAAGAAGTTTACTTCATGCAGAAGGTGGCAGACTGTCCTGCCTGGCAATCCAAAAAGTAATCCCAGAGTTCGGATACAGAAAGGCCTCTCGTGGAAGCACAGGAAGGGTCCAGCGAAGAGCAGAGGTCGATGGCTGGGATGGACGCTTTGGCTTCGTTCAAGTGGATCGCAAAGACAGCCAAGCCCATGATGTGAGCGTCCCTGAGAGAAGAGCCCTACAATGGTGGCGGGGTATAAATAAATATTATTATTATTATTATTATTATTATTATTATTATTATTATTAATTCCAGTGCTATGATCCTAAGGTTCTATGAGAGGTTGGTGGCGGGGTATAAATAAAATTATTATTATTATTTTATTATGACACAGCAAACAAGATAGATATGCTGGATTTCGTATCACAAAATCACAAGTTGAACACTTCCCAAGTGTCTAGGACTTTGTGATGTATTTTCGGATGATGCGAGCAGATCCCAGCAGGGTGGCCTTTTGCAGCTGGCAGATCGTAATTTTGTCAATGTTGTTGTTATTATTATTATTATTATTATTATTATTATTATTATTATTATTATTATTATTATTGTTTATTCCATTGATATGATCCTAAGGTTCTATGAGAGGCTGGTGGAGGGGTATAAATAAAGTTATTATTATTATTGAATTCCAATACTATGATCTTAAGGTTCTATGAGAGGCTGGTGGTGGGGTATAAATAAAGTTATTATTATTATTATTTCCAATAATTTGATCCTAAGGTTCTATGAGAGGCTGGTGGCGGGGTATACATAAAGTTATTATTATTATTATTATTATTATTATTATTATTATTATTATTATTTATTCCAATACTATGATCCTAAAATTCTATACGAGGCTGGTGGCAGGGTATAAATGAAGTATTATTATTAGTAGTAGTAGTAGTAGTAGCAGTATTGTTATTATTAATTCCAATGCTATGATCCTAAGGTTCTATGAGAGGCTGGTGGTGGAGTATAAATAAAGTTATTATTATTATTATTTATTCCAATACTATGATCCTAAGGTTCTATGAGAGACAAGTAGCAGGGTATAAATTTATTATTATTATTATTATTATTATTATTATTATTATTATTATTATTATTATTATTTATTCCAATGCTATCATTCTCATTGTTCAGCATGAGACAGCTTTCTATGTTGCTTTGTTCCTAAAAATCAGCACACAGGGATCTTAAAATCTCATCCATGCAGTGATGTTTTCCCTTGGCTGTCTAGTTTGGCAAAATGAACTCTTGCTCCTTGATTTCGGGGCCCGGCTGGCGATGGTTGTCAGCGTGGCGTTTATAGTCCTCCTTGGCTTGGTCTAGTTGCTGGAGCAAAAGTTGTTGCACCGCTGTGAGTTCCTGCAGCCAGTCCTCTGCTGCGGGAACTTCTGAGGTTTCAATGACAGAAGGAAAGAAACGTGGATGGAAGCCGTAGTTTGCAAAGAACGGGGTTTCTTTAGTTGAAGCCTGGACACCATTGTTATAGGCAAACTCCGACAGCGGTAACAGGGAAGCCCAATTGTCCTGCTGGTAGTTTACATAACAGCGAAGTAGGTACAGGGTATTTGTTACTTAACCTAATATACAAAGTCACTAATATAATATACTAGCTGTGCCCGGCCACGCGATGCTGTGGCTGAGTCTGGTGGTGTTGGTCAGTCTACATTAGGTTGTATTTATGCTGTGATCTCCACCCTTCTTTATACTCACATTAGTAGTAGTATTCGAAGTCTGTTACCTTCTTTAATTTTTGTGTTGATTGATAATTGCTTGAGATCCCTGTTGTCTTTGGTTTGTTGTTAATCGTGACGTCTGATTCTGCTGAGTGCGGTTTACATCTTATTGTGGTACAATAGTCTTTTTTTTTGTTTTGCCTGTGTAGGTGTTTATTATTGTTGTTGTTGTAGAAGTCATGAAGGCTGGATAAGTTAGATGCTACTGTATTGTTTCTTGCCAAGTTTCGTATTTCTGGGGCGTTTAGTTGTGTTGTTATAGTCACGATGTGTTGTTGTGAGTTTTCTGGGTCCGGATTGTGGTTTTGTGGTGTGATTGTGTTCTTACAACTGGGAGGCAAGGGTTTTGCGTTGTGTTGTCAAATTTTGTATTTCTGGGGCATTTAGTTGTGTTGTTATAGTCACGATGCGTTGTTGTGAGTTTTGTGGGTCCAAATTGTGGTTTTGTGGTTTGGTTGTATTGTTACAACCGGGAGGCAAGGCTTTTGCGTTGTGTTGTCAAGTTTTGTATTTCTGGGGCATTTAGTTGTGTGCCAAGTTTCGTATTTCTGGGGCGTTTAGTTGTGTTGTTATAGTCACGATGCATTGTTGTGAGTTTTATGGGTCCGGATTGTGGTTTTGTGGTGTGGTTGTGTTGTTACAACCAGGAGGCAAGGCTTTTGCATTGTCTTGCCAAGTTTTGTATTTATGGGGCGTTTAGTTATGTGCCAAGTTTTGTATTTCTTGGGCGTTTAGTTGTGGTGTTATAGTCACGATGCATTGTTGTGAGTTTTGTGGGTCCGGATTTTGTTTTGTGGTGTGATTGTGTTGTTACAACCGGGAGTAAAGGCTTTTGCGTTGTTTTGCCAAGTTTCGTATTTCTGGGGCATTTAGTTGTGTTGTTATAGTCACAATGCGTTGTTGTGAATTTTGTGGGTCTAGATTGTGGTTTTGTGGTGTGGTTGTGTTGTTACAACCGGGAGGAAAGGCTTTTGCGTTGTGTTGTCAAGTTTTGTATTTCTGGGGCGTTTAGTTGTGTTGTTATAGTCACGATGCTTTGTTGTGAGTTTTGTGTATCCGGATTGTGGTTTTGTGGTGTGGTTGTGTTGTTACAACCAGGAGGCAAGGCTTTTGCATTGTGTTGTCAAGTTTTGTATTTCTGGGGCATTTAGTTGTGTGCCAAGTTTCGTATTTCTGGGGCATTTAGTTGTGTTGTTATAGTCACGATGCATTGTTGTGAGTTTTATGGGTCCGGATTGTGGTTTTGTGGTGTGGTTGTGTTGTTCCAACCGGGAGGGAAGGCTTTTGCATTGTGTCGCCAAGTTTCGCATTTCTGGGGCGTTTAGTTGTGTTGTTATAGTCACGATGCGTTGTTGTGAGTTTTGTGGGTCCGGATTGTGGTTTTGTGGTGTGGTTGTGTTGTTCCAACCGGGAGGGAAGGCTTTTGCGTTGTGTCACCAAGTTTCGCATTTCTGGGGAGTATAGTTGTGTTGTTATAGTCATGATGTGTTGTTGTGAGTTTTGTGGGTCCGGATTGTGGTTTTGTGGTGTGATTGTGTTGTTGTAACCGGGAGGCAAGGCTTTTGCATTGTGTTGCCAAGTTTCGTATTTCTGGGATGTTTAGTTTTGTTGTTATAGTCACTGCGCCCGCAACTTTATCCTTTTATATATATAGATAGGTACAGTAGAATCTCACTTATCCAACATAAACAGGCCGGCAGAACGTTGGATAAGTGAATATGTTGGATAAAAAGGAGAGATTAAGAAAAAGCCTATTAAACATCAAAATAGGTTATGATTTTACAAATTAAGCACTAAAACATCATGTTATACAACAAATTTGACAGAAAAAGTAGTTCATTACACATTAATGCTATGTAGTAATTACTGTATTTACGAATTTAGCACCAAAATATCACAAAGCATTGAAAACATTGACTACAAAAATGCGTTGGATAATCCAGAATGTTGGATAAGTGAGACTCTACTGTATGTATGTATTTCCCAAGACGGCCCCCACTTCCAGAAAGCACTGTGACTCCCGCCAACAACGGATCTGGACCAAACTTGGCACACAGACCCCCTGTGACCAATAGAACATACTGGAGTGGTTTGGGAGGGATTGATCCTGGATTATGGAAGTTATAGTTCACCAACATCCAGAGACCACTCAGAACCCAACCGATGATGAATCTGGGCCAAACTAGGCACACAGATCCAACATATCCATTGAAAAAATTAGAGCAAAATGTGATATACCAGGATGTCCCTCCTGCAAGAACAAAGTTTCTGCAGTTTAATAAACTTTTCCCATCTATAAAAGAGTGATAGCATCACGGCAACCCACAAAACAACAAAACTACAGGCGCCCCAACCTCGAAATTTGACAACACAACCCATCATCCACGCCGCTAGGTTGATACAACAAAAAGAAGAGAAAAATAAAGTCCTAATTAGAGAGAGGGGAGTAATTGCTTTTATCCAATTGCTGCCAGTTAGAAGGCTAAGCTCCTCCAACTTGGTCTCCTAGCAACCCAAAAAAATAATAATAAAAAAGACTAAAAAATTAATACAATAAAATACTATAATAACAGAAAATAACTAAAAAGAATACAAGAAAATAATAAAATATAATAAATAAAAATATAACTTACAATAAAATTAATAAAAATGCAAATAACGTCAAATGAAAATTACACAACAATTTTTAACCAATACCACCACCACTTTGCCACAGCAACGCGTGGCCGGGCACAGCTACTGTTTTTATAATAGACCCAATTAGGAAATGACATGTATAACCCGGGGACAAAATATGTGTTACATAAGTGTTGTTGTTCTTTGTTGATCCTTGGCAATACCAAGTCTCGATTAAGCAAACCTCTTAATATACGTGTTGCTATAAGCTCCACTCTCCATCCATCCATTCCCAAAGTGCTTTGAGGTCAAGCAATCCCTTTTTGGGGATCCTCCGCAATGTTTCTCACTCACTTTGCTGGTGGCCAGGCCCTTCCCGCTGCGCCTCCAGCGACAGCTGTAGAAACACAGCAAGCAGGTGGCACACAGGTTGCAGCACCCATCGTCCTTCGCCATGGTGGGTCGGAAGCGTTGGTGAGGAAGCCTGCAAGGAAAAAAGAAATCAGAACCACATGTGAAAACATCAAAGGCTTTCATGGCCAGAATGACTGGGTTGCTGTGAGTTTTCCGGGCTGTATGGCCATGTTCCAGAAGCATTCTCTCCTGACGTTTCGCCCACATCTATGGCAGGCATCCTCAGAGGTTGTGAGGCGTGTTGGAAACCAGGTAATTGGGTTTTATATATTTGTGGAATGTCCAGAGTGGGAGAAAGAATTCTTGTCTGCCTGAGGCAAGTGTGAAAGTTTATTTATTTATTTACAGTATTTATTTATTATTTTATTTATTTATTTCTCACATTTATATCCCGCCCTTCTCACCCGAAGGGACTCAGGGCAGCTTACAATAATGGCAACAATTCGATGCCCATACAAATCAATATAAAACAGTGCATAAAACAGTTAAAACTATTAAAATACATTATAAATTACAAAATATAAATTTCAAACATAAAATCAGATACGTTCTTCCTCATGCTTTGTCCGTATATTCCGCCCTTCTCACCCCGAAGGGGATTGAGGGCGGATCACATTATATACATATAGGGCAAACATTCAATGCCCATAAACACATAGAACGAAGACAGAGACAGACGCAGAGGCAATTTAACCTTCTCCTGAGGGGATATTCGATTCCAGCCACAGGGGGAGAAGCTGCTTCATCATCCACTGCGATGGCATTTCCTCATTCCAACGGCAGCTGGATGATTTTTATGGAGTCGTAAATTAGTTAAATTAGCCTCCCCACTTTATAAGTGGTACCTTAATTTCCTACTTGATAGATGCAACTATCTTTCGGGTTGCTAAGTCATCAACAAGCAGGGGCTATTTTATATTTTAATGGTCGGGTGCTCATTTCTCCATGGGCTGGCCTCGAACTCATGATCAGAGTTATTTATCATCGAACTCATGATCAGAGTGATTTAATCATGGTCAGAGTGATTTATTGCCGCTGGCTGCTCAGCAGCCTGCGCCACAGCCCGACAAATAATTACCTTGATTAGCATTGAATAGCCTTGTAGCTTCAAGGCCTGCCTGTATCCTGCATAGGGAAAACCTTTTTCTGTAACTTGGCCATACAGAAAGCTCGCAGCACCCCATGAAAGCCTTGGACAATACAATTTCAAGGAACATTGCTACCCTGCTTTTCATTTTAAAATATCCCCAAATGAAGACGAACAAATGGCTTGCAATTGGCCACCTTGAGGAGCATTGAATGGCCTTGCACCTGTGAAAAGTCTGGGGTGTGCAATGCAGGACGCGGGGCTTGGGCAAGTCCGGATTTTGGACTACATCTTCCAGAATCCACTGCACTGGGATCCCACTTCAACTCCATTCTGGGAGTTGCATCCCAAAGCCTAGACTTGCCCTGAGCTCTGGACTTGGTGCAGGGAAGGAAGGAGGAAAGAAATGGCACAAGTGGGAATCAAATCCATTCTGGGAGCGTTAGACTACAAAACCAATCATCCTTCCCAACAGCCTTTGCCTTTTAGGGAAAAATGGTTGGATTACATGATTTATTATCCCCTCACCAGCCATGGCTTCCACCTTTGGGGAGTTCCTCTTCTGAAAGAGGTTTGGAATACAGCATTCATCATCCCCTGCATCATCATCCCCTGCATCAGCCCTTTCTAGGGGTCCCCATCTGGAGAAAGTTTTTAACAGTTTTTCAGTGTTTTAAGGGATTTTGATTGCTTGGTACTGCAACTCAGAGATAAAAATGGGGTACAAAGCAATATAATATATCTATATATATAAAAGAGTGATGGCATCACGGCGACCCACAAAACAACAAAACTACAGGCGCCCCAACCTCGAAATTTGACAACACAACCCATCATCCACGCCTCTAGGTTGATACAACAAAAAGAAAAGAAAAATAAAGTCCTAATTAGAGAGAGAGGAATAATTACTTTTATCCAATTGCTGCCAGTTAGAAGGCTAAGCTCCTCCAACTTGGTCTCCTAGCAACCCAATAAAAAATAATAAAAAACACTAAAAATTAATACTATAAAATACTATAATAACAGAAAATAACTAAAAATAATACAAGAAAATAATAAAATATAATAAATAAAAATATAACTTACAATAAAATTAATTAAAAAATGAAAATAATGTCAAATAAAAATTACACAACAATTTTTAACCAATACCACCACCACTTTGACACAGCAACGCGTGGCCGGGCACAGCTAGTATATATATAAAAAGGTAATGAAATTTCGGCCTAGGACAAAACAACAAAACTATACATCCCAGAAACACTAAACTTGGCAGCACAACCCCTCATCCACGCCTCTACGTTCATACAATAAAAAGAAAAGAAAAATAAAGCCCTAATTAGAGGGAGAGGAATAATTGTTTTTATCCAATTGCTGCCAGTTAGAAGGCTAAGTTCTGCCCACTTGGTCTCCTAGCACCCCACTCAGCACAGGGGACAGGCAGAGTTAGGCCTCACTTAGGCCTCTTCCACACTGCCTATAAAATAAAGATTATCTGATTTTAACTGGATTATATGGCAGTGTAGACTCAAGGCACTTCCACACAGCTATATTACCCATTTATAATGGACTTAATGTAAGGTAAAACCTTTACCCTTTACCTTAACTACCACCAATTCCTCAATACTTTATTTCCCATAGCACCATACTTCGCCACAGCAACGCGTGGCCGGGCACAGCTAGTAACAATAATAACGATAGCAGCAATAATAACAACAATCCCTCCCTCCCATTCACTGCTAACCTCTCCAAAAATACAGAACTCAATGCTCCGATCTGCAGAGCTGCAACCAAAGCGTCTCCGTTCTCGGCTGGAAGAAAACTTCTCAGAAGAAACTAATCCGGATTCAGGGCACTGGGCCAACGGGAACCGAACGCAACCAGCCCAGTGAGCCACGCCTGGGCCACCGCACCCCACAAACGGCAAGCCGGAGCAGGCCCACAAGGCAAGGAGCCGCACTAATATGGGACTTAAGCAAAAGTAAGAGAGGTGACGCATCAAGTGGATTTAAAAAACTAAAGGATGTGGGTGGGCAAAAGCACATGCAACCCAGGAGAAGTCCCAGCAGACTGGAGGAGGGCAGATGTTGTCCCTTTCTTCAAGAAGGAGAGAAAAGAGCACCCAAACAATTACCGTCCAACCAACCTGACAGCAATACTAGGGAAGATTCTGTAGCAGATTATTAAGGCGGCAGTCTGCAGTCACTTAGAAAGGAATGCTGTGATTGCTCAAAGTCAACATGGATTTCTCAAAAACAAGTCATGCCAGATTCATCTCATCTCTTTTTTCGAAGCTTGGTAGATGCAGGGAACGCTGTGGATGGTGTGTATCTTGATTTCAGTGAGGCCTTCCTTTGACAAGACAAAGAGCCCCGGTGACAAAGTGTATTAAAGCACTGAGCTGCTGAACTTGCAGACCAAAAGGTCCCAGGTTGAAATCCCGGGAGTGGAATGAGCACCCGCTGTTAGCTCCAGCTTCTGCCAACCCAGCAGTTCAAAAACATGCCAATGTGAGTAGATCAATAGGTACCACTCTGGCGGGAAGGTAAGGGCGCTCCATGCAGTCATGCCAGCTACGTGACCTTGGAAGTGTCTATGGACAACGCCGGCTCTTCGGCTTAGAAATGGAGATGAGCACCAACCCCCAGAGTCAGACATGACTGGATGTAACGTCAGGAGAAAACCTTTGCCTTTTTTTTTTTCATTTGACAAAGGAAAAAAAAAACCTCTGAGGATGCCTGCCATAGATGTGGGCGAAACGTCAGGAGCGAATACTTCTGGAACATGGCCATACAGCCCGAAAGACATACAGCAACCCTCTGATTCACACTGTCCTCCAACAGACAAGAGTTCTTTCTCCCGCCCTGGACCTTCCACAGATGTATAAACCTGTCTTGCCTAGTTTCCAATATACCTCAAAACCTCTGAGGATGTCTGCAAAAGATGTGGGTGAAACGTCAGGAGATAATGCTTCTGGAACATGACCATACAGCCTGGAAAACTCACAGCAACCCAGTGATTATGACCACGAAAGCCTTCGACAACACATCTGTATTAATGACGTTTCACCCACATCTTTTGCAGACATCCTGACTAATTCAATTTAGTGTTTTGACACAAATCCTGCATGTCTTGGATAGCAGACATTTGATATTTGCAGCTGAATTTCAACAGAGAAATCAACATGGTCATCCAGTACCTGACCAATAACCTCCAAACTGAATTTGAGCATCGTCCAATCCCCCCTTGATTTTTTTTCTGGCACAAAAACATAGTATTTCACAGAACATTCGATCCTACTGGGACTTATTCTAATGGCTAAGTCAGAGGTATTCCTTTTTCCTGGATTCCATCAACTTGAAAGGTATTTAAATCCTGGAAGTAAGGTTGTATGGCAGATTGTATTCTCACTGTGTACAAGCAAAGCACACTCACACATATTTGAAGCATAACCAGGGATAAGTGGAAACGAGGAAGGGAAAATGTCAGCATCTGTCCAAGGACAGGAGATTTGAGCTCTGCATTAGGAAGATGGTCCAATTCCTGCCTATCTCCTTGTCCTCTGGATTTGAAAAGGTGGCAATGACATTATAGCAGAGTTCAAACCAATTGTTGTTGGTGGTTCTGATATCAATGGAGAAGCCTATCGGTTCTGGGATTCAGTACAAACTTTTAAGGAGGTCACTGACATCAGAGCTACCAGCTTCCACTATTTCAGAATTGGAAAGATGAATTCATATTTTCCCTTATGTCAACATAGATACAACATTTTTCCATTATGTATTTTCACATGTTCAGCTACAGGGCAAACTAGTGACTATGTGTAATGCACAGACCAATTTCTCACCCTCTTTTGGAGACTGAAGTTGTTATATTTCCTTTGTTAGGAGCCATGGTGGTGAAATAGATCTGTGTGGGATAGTCGCAGCTCTGTCGTTCATTCTGCTCATAATCCCACACTGTTTTGTATGAAACCATGGTTAGACACTATAGTCAATAGAATAGCTTTATTGTCATTGTGCAATTGCACAACTAAATTAAATGCCTTCCCCAGCACACATCACAAAACAACACATGCATTCCTCTACACCTCAACCACCACCACACAGCCCCCAATGCCACATCAGTGCAAAACCATGGAGTTCAACATAACCAACCACAGCTCTCGGATAAAAGTCTGTTTGTCCTGAGCTGCTGAACTAGCAGACCAAAAGGTCCCAGGTTCAAATCCCGGGAACGGAGTGAGCGCCTGCTGTTGCTCCAGCTTCTGCCAACCTAGCAGTTCGAAAACATGCCAATGTGAGTAGATCAATAGGTACCGCTCGAGTGGGAAGGTAAGGGCGTTCCATGCAGTCATGCCGGCCACATGACTTTGGAGGTGTCTATGGACAACGCCGGCTCTTCGGCTTAGAAATGGAGATGAGCAACGACCCCCAGAGTCAGACATGACTGGACTTAACATCAGGGGAAACTTTTACCTTTTTTCCTATGAAGACTAATAACCTCAATAAAATAAATTATTTCTTATTATCAGCATTTTGGGCTAAGCAGGAACAGAGTTCTTTGGACAGTATCCGGGAGAGATTAAATACATAATACTAGATTATACTGGGACATTTTTTCCCATGGAATGAACACACAGTACATGTTTCCACTAGTTATATCTGCTCAAAGATAAATGAATGCTTGCCAGATACATAGTTTTCTGCTACCATTGTCACTTTTGAATAAGGAGCTCTTCAGATCTGACATGAGATCCAACAATTAGCATCCGAGGATCTGAGAGTTTTCTCTTCCAACAGCTGAATGGAAGCAACACGGCATTTGTGAATAGAGAACCTGCTGCAAAATGCAAAAATTTAGCTCAGCGCATTTGAATGCAGCACGGTCTCTTTTTTCAGATAAACTACTTGTCTGATTTTCATTAAACATTTCCAATCACATTATTGAAATGTATCTTTAGCCAATTTAATTTTGAAAATGACAAGGCAAGAATAAGTGAGCAATGACAGAAAAATCATCAGGTGTTTTTGTTTTTCAAAATGACTGTTTAAACAATCATGACATTTGTTTTGGGGGTCCCTTTTTAAAATCCATCCGTTATTTTCTATCCCTCAGCTGGAGGAGGAGGAGAAGGATGACTCACCCTGCAAAACAGCATTAGCGCTCACTCCCACGCAACCCACATGAATTGAGTGAAGAGGCGGCAGAGAAAACAGAAATCCACTCCTTCATTTCCTTCACTCTTTGAAAAACTGCAAAGGACTCTAATGGTATTTTTTCCACAAGAAGAAAACAATCCCAGCCATCTTTAAACATATCCCTCATAAGAAAATGATTTTTTTTCCAAACTGGGGAACAAGAGTATCATCGACCAAACATAATTCTAGATTGCAGCCATGTATACTTTGGGTGACATCAGTAAAATCAATAGCATTAGCCTAGAATTACAATCTTGACAAAGCCTGATCTTAGTAATGAAATAAATTTGTGCAAAATGAACATGTAGTAGGAGGCGTTAAAACTTTAATAGGGAACTACACACCAGGGAGCTATATAACTGAGCATACATGAGCTTATGTATTTGTAGAACAATATTTCTAAAAAGCTAGAATTGCCTTTCATGTATGCTGATAATCGTTTTTCCAAAGCCTATCCTCGCCCTCTAAGCCTCTGCAGAAGACATGTCAGGGTTTTTAGGATGAAAAATGGCTACCAATTAAACATTTCAAAAATACACAAAAGATAAGCTTTGTGAGTGACATAGTACACAGTCTTAACAGCTCTTAAATTAGAATTGTGTGGTTTCCAAAGTGGGGGACAACTTAACACAAATAGGCAATGGAGTAAGGTGTCAGTTTTAAATATAACTGGATTTACACTATTTAGGGTCTTTAAAAACTCATGGTTGCATTTCCCCTGTAACTTGGAGTCAGGTAATACCCGACTCCTGGAGATGGTCTTCAGGCTCTGTTTCCATGTCCCACGAAGTCCCACTGAAAGTGCCCTTATGTTGTCTGTGGGACTCCATTTCCTAAGCACATGGTCAAAAGGTCAAAGACCATCTGATGAAGTCCTTGGACTCAACTATATCTCTCTGTGCCCACAGATCAATTAATTTACAATTCTCTTTAGCCATGCTGATACTAACAAGGGGTGCATCTAAACTGTAGAACTGATTCAGTTTAACACCACTGTAAATGCCATGGTTCCTACTGAAGTGCAAAGTGAGAAGGAACTCTGAATGCTTTGCAAGATATAACTAAGAATTTAGATGAATCAGTAAGTGAAATCAGTATTTAGTGAGTATATTAAGGAAAGATATAAAAGAAGATTTAAAGTAACCTAATGTATGAGTAGTCTGGATATTTCTAAAACTAAAATCTTAAAAGCTATTTGAGTAAAGAGAAGCTATATCACTGCACCATTCAAGGTCAGAAATTAATCTGAGCTTTGCCGGATAGTCTGTCTATAATTCAAGATCAAAACTGCACTTTAAAATGTTGATTATCAGTTAATGATTAATAATTTATTGTTAATAATATTTGTGGTAAGTGTTCATCAAACATGTATAACTTTGGGACTAGGCTTATCTAAATGAAATATATGTGTCACCTTGCTTAATGTGTAATCTCTTAGGAATTTTTAGTTTAAATATGGCCTAAATATGGCTTATTTAGAAGAGTAAAGAAGTAATTTCAATATGAAATAATCATCACAAAAAGTAGGACTGTGTCTTGACATTTGGTTTTGGGAATCTGCTACCTAGTCTTTCTCAGCCTTCAGATGTGTGTTGGACTACAATTCCCAAAATCTCTGGCCACTTGTTATGTTAGCTAGGGTCAATAAGCATGTGCCAACATCACACTGGTGAAGGCTCAACCAGAGCTCTTGTTTGCACAACCTTTGGTATAGTACAATATAGAAAGGTTTGTTGTGTGTTTTCTGGGCTGTAAGGCCATGTTCTAGAAGCATTCTCTTCTGACGTTTCGCCCACATCCATGGCAGGCATCCTCAGAGGTTGTGAGGTATATCGAAATCTACAGTAAGATGCTTGAGATCTAGATAAAAGCTCTACATCTGAACTATTAAGATCTGGACAACCTCCATGATAAAACATGTTTAAGAATGATTAGCTATGTTTGTTTTTAATTGCTGTAAGATACCTTGAGTCACAGGATAGAAATATTCATTTGTTGCTGTTGTGTGCTTTCAAGTCTACTGTCATTTCTATCCTTAATGACAACTCTAAGTAAGACAAAGAACACTTCTCCCTGGCTTATGGCCTCTGTAAGAATTTTCACTTCGTTTTTTCCTACTTTCTCAATTAAACCCCTAGAAAAAGCTCTGATCCCATCTCCGTAGCTTCACTGTTATAAGTACACTCTGCTA
Organism: Anolis carolinensis; assembly: GCF_035594765.1. NCBI lineage: Eukaryota > Metazoa > Chordata > Lepidosauria > Squamata > Anolidae > Anolis > Anolis carolinensis. The sequence goes on along the minus strand of NW_026943829.1, from coordinate 3,278,726 downwards.
CCAAGACTAAAGGTTCATGCCATACATCCCTGTGGTATACTGGAAAAGGTTCATGCTGTGCTTTTCCTGGTATGTTGAAAAACATATCAATTTCTGAATCATTCCTAACAGACAAAAGCCTGCCATCCAGGAGAACAGATCCATTGCCAAAGCGAGCAAATAGTTCCCCTAATAAATGTCAGGTAAAGTAATCATCCCACCCTCCCATAAACACACACACACACACACAATTACACTTGTTCTAGAAGGCTTTAGACACAAAAGTTTGCAAGTGAGAAAAGGGATATGTGTGCTCATGTGTGCTTCAAGTAGAATAATACATTAGCAAATAGTTCCCCTAATAAATGTCAGGTAAAGTAATCATCCCACCCTCCCATAAACACACACACACACACACAATTACACTTGTTCTAGAAGGCTTTAGACACAAAAGTTTGCAAGTGAGAAAAGGGATATGTGTGCTCATGTGTGCTCATGTGTGCTTCAAGTAGAATAATACATTCCATAAATGGATGAATACATTAGTTAATTTTATTATTGAAGTAAGCAAAAAGTAACTATCTTCCAGATGTGAGTTTTTTTAAAAAAAAAAAATTGTGCAGTTTTCAAAGATTATAACCATTTTGGGACTTATTCTACACAAAATACAGGATTTTTGGGGACAGCAAAATCTGTACATAGTTTTGTCTTCTTTGTCTTCTCGTCATCAGAAAGCAGCATGTTTGAAATTAGAGACAGAATACCTTGTAAAGAATACATGGTAAGGTCTAGATCAGTGGTTCTCAGCCTGGGGTCCCCAGATGTTTTGGCCTTCAACTACCAGAAATTCTAACAGCTGGTAAACTGGCTGGGATTTCTGGGAGTTGTAAGCCAAAAATATCTGGGGACTCCAGGTTGAGGACCACTGGTCTAGATACAATGTTCGTATGGATGTTATAGTTTAAAAATGTGGTCCAAAATTAGAGAACATTCAAATTAAACTCCTGAAAATGTCCCAGAACGTTTCAAACCAAAGATGAGTATGTTAAGACAAGGGGTGCTCCTTTTTCCCCTTATGTAGTAAACTTGAAAGAAGGCAAAAAGTTCACCACATAAGTCTAAGATTTATAAGTTAATACCCAAAAAAAAAAATTAAAGTTAGGTTTTGTAATATTATCTGGAATGTTTCTGTTTGGCTTTAGAAATAAATAATCATACAATAAATACGGATTTCTTCTCAACAGCAAGAGAATGTAGTATTTTCAAACCTGCAAATAGACTGAAGCACTGTGTTGTCAAAGGCATCTCTGGGTTGCTGTGAGTGTTCCGGGCTGTATGGCTATGTTCCAGAAGCTTTCTTTCCTGATTTTTCACCCACATCTGGAGAACTAACGGAAGCACTAACAATGGAAGAACAAACTGTCACTGAGATAACCCAAATTGCCAAATTAATGTGAGTTCTAAAAAAAATAAGACAATTGGAGATTTTTTTTGGATCTGAAACCATTAACGGTTTGTTTGTTTTTTTAGCAATAAGAAAGGCAATGATGTAATTATCAGTGGCTATGGGTATTAGTAATTAGTAGGATTATTTAGACACATCTGTAATGGTTGAAAAATATTTAATTTTTCTTTTTATTACAGTTAGGGATGGAGAGTTCAGACCCTTATTATATTTTAGTTACCGGACAACTCCTGTAATTTCAGAACAGGTATCCATGGTTTTATATAGCCATGTCCAACAATGTGTCCTCTTTAGGAACTCTCTGGGTCTACGAATCTGTAGTGTTCTTGGCCCAAAAGTCCTTCATTTGGAATTATTTGTAGTTTTGCGCATCCATGCGAAGTCTGGGCAAATGTCCCACTTAAATGTCTCCCCCACACTTTCATCCTCCTTTTCTTCTTTCTCCTTTTTCTTTCTCAGAATGTAGGAAATTCTATTATTTGGTTTGTGAATTAGCTTATTAGTGTTATAAATCAACCAACCAATAAATTCATGAGAAAACGTTTTACCCATTTTCTGAATGTTTTTGAATATTCCTCCAATATCTAACCATTGGGGGTATAAGTTAGGGTTATAAAACATTATGACCAGGAGAAAGTGTGGAAGAGATCCATTTTGTAGAAGAGATACCATATAGCCAAGGAAGAGACTTTTAGCTGCAGTTTGGCAATGCAGGCATGAGGAGCACCCCAATGTGGTAGCAGCAGTGAAGGGAATAAGCAATGATTCATTATTTTCTCCCAGTTGGAAAACTTATAATTAGAAGGGCTGTCATGTAATTAAAGACTTGAATAAATTAATTCTACTGAGTTGAAATCAAACCATTCTGCTTGTTTGCACATGCTATGGGACTCAACTATTTTCATAACAATTAGTAATAGAAACACATTTTTCAGCTATGAATTTTACCATCTTCAAATAGTTAGAAAATACAATGCATAACCTAATAAAATGCACATCCTGTGAATAATGCATGTTCTGACCTGCTCAAAATATAAAGACAAGATTGCTTCTTATCTTAATATTGATCTAGCTTTCATCTTCATTTTTGCCACTTTGCCCTTTACTACTGTGGTTTTTGAATTACCGCTTGGTCAAAATAAATTTACATGTTGACTTTCTACCACATTGATGGAATCCAAAAACCTTTCATCTTCTTCGTTACTAGTCTGCCTGCAGAACTTTCTTCAAAAAGGCAACAGTCTTCATGTTTGATGTTTTATTCATAATACATACAAAAGCATAGATAGCAAAAGTGATTTTTATAGAAAAAGTTACAAGAATAAAAATATAATTACTGTACAGACAGCATTTATTATTTTAATATATTTTGAATGTCAATTTATCCAATCAGTCAAGCTATCAGGAGGAGATGATTGATTGGTTCATTCAGGAAAGTTCTCCTTGAATGTAGAATTAAAAATAATTCCAGTGCAGCTTGACTTCGTTAACAACTCTTTCTGTAATATAGAAACAGGGATATCTCTCAATAGCAAGTCCCAAAATGGAAATTACTGCCGGATTTAAAGTGATACAGACCTATGGAACACCCATTCACTTATATCTAAAAATCAATATCCATCCCTTTTAACTGATATTCCAATAATTAATTTATTAATCATATTAGTTCCCAAGATGCTGACAGAAAGAATAAACCCCAACTATATTGAAGGTTCTATCACTTGTGCTCTAACACATTTCAATGTAGTAATTCAGACTTTTAATTGGAATGTCTTTGAATGATGGTAGTTTAATTTCCTGTTTAATTTCTCCTCTAGTCATTTTTGAAGTTTGTTTCACTACTATTAAATATATTACCTTATGGTTCCAACCATAGGACTGCAATTCTATTACAGAAATGTATTTTATCAAAATACAACATTGAATGGTGAAAATTTTCCAGTATACAGTAGAGTCTCGCATATCCAACATAAACAGGCCGGCAGAACATTGGATAAGCAAAAATGTTGGATAGTAAGGAGTGATTAAGGAAAAGCCTATTAAGCATCAAATTATGTTATGATTTTACAAATTAAGCATCAAACCATCATGTTTTACAACAAATAGACAGAAAAGGCAGTTAAATACATGGTAACATTATGTAGTAATTACTTTATTTGTGAATTTAGCACCAAAGCATAGCAATGTATTGAAAACATTAACTATAAAAACACTGACTACTAAAAGGCAGACTGCATTGGATAATCTAGAACGTTGGATAAGCAAGACTCTACTGTACTAATTTTTTGCACAAATCTCTTTGCATGTTCTAAAGCAAGCAGTGTGAAAGGACTTTTCATTTTCTCCATAAAAGTAGGAGCCAACAAAAAAGGGCAGAAAACCAGAAGTCACCAGTATTTTATTAAAATATCTAGAGAGCCCCCTTGTGGTACAAAAGCATAACTTATGAAAAACAAATCTTCATTATATAAATAAGGGTCAGCAAACTACCGTAAACCTAACATATTTGCTCTTGCATATTCTAAACCCCAGATGGAATAAAACTGCAGAAAGGTTACAACAAGAAGAGGGGTCTAAATCAAACTGAGCAAAGAATAGAGTATGTATGAAATGTAAAGGATCTGAAAGTGGAACCTACAGAATAATTGGAGATGACAGCTCCAGGAAAGCAGTAAGAGATGGAATGAGAGAAGGCTTTCAAACAAGCCATCAGACAAAGATATTAACAATTATGAAATAGTCAAACACAGCACTCTCATTGTCCCCCTGCTCCCACGTTTTCAAACATTTTTCAAACATTTGAAAAACGTTTCAAGAAATATTCAATAACTTTTCGTTTGTTTCTAGGTGCTATCAGAAAGGTGGCCGTTAATCTAGAAACCTTTGAATGGCCTAATAACAGGATATTCAAAAAATGACTGTGAATATGCTTGTTTTCATAAAGTTTATTGCCCTTTGAGCAGTAAACTTTATGAAAACGTTACTGCCCTTAGAGCAGGAGTATCAAACTCATTTTCATCGAGGGCCACGTCAGCTCATGGTTGCCTTCATAGGGCCATTGAACCCATGGGTGGAAAATTCATAAATACAGAGGGCCACCTATCTATTTTTACATAGTGGTTGTTGCTCATTAGTTTCCATCCAGTTTGGGTCCCCAGATGTTGCTGAATTACAACTATTACTTTTGATTATCTGCCATGCAGACTGGGGATAATGAAAATTGCAACCCAACAGAAATTGTGATTCTGAGGTTGGGGAAAGGTTAAAGAGTATGTTAAAGGCAGACGTCATACCCACAAGCTTTTTATCTAAAGCCAAACCCCACTAACCTGATTAAATAGAGCGAACCGCAGCCTTCCTGGTATTACTGTATGTATCATAACTTCCATCAGCTCTATTCATGTCTAATGATGAGGAATACAGGGGTTATAGCCCAGCATCTGAAAGGTCTTAAAATGGCCTACTCTATTCTTGACACAAATGCCTTACAGGGAAAACTATTTTTTTTCTTTCTTTCTTTCTCTCTCTGCTATTATGATTGATTTTCTGGGCTAATTGTGTGGCTGGTTCTCAGTTTGTTTAAATTACATCGCAGGCTCACTTGAAGGTTAGCTAGTAGAAAAAAGGAGCGTAAATGTTTTAAATAACTCAGAAGGTGGGAGGGCAGGCAGATCTGAAAAGTTCTCAAAGCAAATGCTTAAATTATTAAGGAACCTGGTGTAAATTTTGCAAGTTAAGTATTCAGGCCAGATAGGGAAACAGAAAGTGGACTAGATTTATGACAGTGTTGCCAAAAGAAAATGAGGGAGATTAGACAGTACAGAAAAAGCTGACATTTCAGAAGAAGTTATAAAAATAGGATATTTATGTGACAGAATACAACAAGGGTGTCATCAACATCATAGTTGTTATGGAAGGATAGACTTTATTTTGCAGTTGCTCAAGTCGTTCCTGACACGAAAAAAAAAGTCCTGGAAAGAGCCAGACTTCAGTGGCAACAAGGAGTACAGCTGGTACTCAACTTGCACGGGGAGGAGGGGCAAGTAAGTACGCAGATACACAGCAAAGCAGAAGAGGAGGAGGATCTGGTTCCTCCTCCTCTTCCAGTGTGTTGTCTGTTTCTGTTTGCCCCGTATTTCTCTTCATTTGCCCAAGCAAAACAGAGTTTCATAGCAAGAAAAAGAGGAAGAAGAGCCCAATCTGTGGGGCAAATGAAGTGGCATGGGGCCAGCTACTTCTTTTGCCTATGTATCACAAATCTTTGCCCAAGAAAGGGATATCAAGCAGAACAGACCCACGAAAAACAGCACAAAAAACAAGTATTCCTTTTTCTTTGCCAGGTTAAACAGATCTGTAAAACATGTGAAGGGCAAATGGATCTGCTAGTAAGTGAAGTAACGCAGGGCTAGCTCCTCCTCTTACCTGCGTGCTATAATTCTGAATTTCTCCCTAAGCATAACAGAAACAAGTATGTTTCCTAAACAGTCCCCTCAACTCAACAACTTTGCAAGGCGGTGGGTTTCACAAGTAATCAAAATGATGAATGGTGGGCCGACTGTACAAGCAAGAAGGCGAACACAGCTGCTTTGTGGTTTGGCAAACACAGCTCAAGGGAGATTGACAAGCAAGCGGAAATGGGATAATTTTAAGAGGTCAGTAAGACACTGTAGCGGTGCAATAATAGCAGGAAACATCAACAAGATACAAATATGATCAAAGGACTAGAGGGCTCAGAGATGGAACCCAAAACAAAAGAGAATTCAGGACATCATAAGGTGAAACTCACCAGGAGAGGGTTCAAAAATGGGCACTGAATTGTTGATTTTGCAACAAGGTAATGATAGCAAAGGAAACCCCCAGAATTTAGTCAAAATCACACAACTTTTCTGCAATAAGAGGATGGGGCAAATGAATGGATGCCAATTACATACAAAAGAAATATACCAATAACTTAAGATAGAAATGATTATGGGATTTCGTAGAATCAATCAATTATGTGCAGAGGTTAGAGATGGACCAACAGTCCCGAATTACTATTTAACATCTTATTAAGTGTAATAGATGATCCTTCACTATTCACTATCTTTAAAGCAAGTTTCCCTCACCAAGCAGAAGAATCAATAAAAGACCTCACAACCTACTGAAGGCTAGAATAAAGCAGTAGGTTTTATTTTGCATCCACTAGTAAACGAAATTTATAGAACTACCACCAGACAGGATACCACCACCACACAATGGAAAGCAACCATATAATCCTTGATTGTCTGCTCTTCAAAACAGATTTATAGAAACCCTACACTCCCATTAAACCCATTCCTAAGCACAGCAATACTGTGAAAGCATTTAAACTCTGATGTCAAACATTTATTTTGGCTAGTTTCTTTAAGCATTTCAGGAAACAAAACTACGTATTTTGCTTCTGAATTTTCCCCTCAGCAGCTTCCACTTATTTCCTATCATTTTATGCAATAAGGAAACAGGACATACCACGAAATCTGAATAACTAGGCTGCTGGGTTGGTTTGCTTTCTTTGCAGTCTTCTAAAGGTAGCTGGCTGGGGGGTTCTGGACGTACACTTTTGTAAGGCGTCTGCAAAATGTAATTGTAAATACACCTACTTGTCTCATATTACATGAAATATGACAACATCCAATATGATATGGATCTGTCATGAGGTGAAATGAAAAAGCTAATTGTACATAGCAATTTCCATACCATACAAAAGCTTACAAACACCTCCACTAAGTGAAGCTCTAAATTCACATATTTTCACATCTCATCCCTCCATCCAGACTAGCCAACATGGATTCTTTTCACTCTTCAGGTAGCTTTTTCCATATTGTTTGGTAATATTTTAGAAAATAGCTCACTGTTCTCTTAAATATCGAAAAATGAATGACCTGTATAATGAATTCTGCCTTTTAAAAACTGTTTCATCTTTCATGCTGTAACATGACTTGTTTCTAACAAACAGAAAGCATAAGGGAAATGTACCTTTGTTGCACATGTATATATTTTTCCAACCCAACAGAAAACCTTTAGTAAGTGGGGACTGTGTGTAAGGAAAGTTTTTAATTCCAAGAAAAAAACAAGCAGAGGAGCAGAATATTCCCACCTTCATTTCAAAGAAAGCTCACTTTCGCTGTTATGGTTCTCGTTAAATTGAACAAGTTATTTGTGGACCACAACTCCAGAATCCTTCAGTCAACATGAGAGTTGCTATTCAGAAATGTACCTTTCCTAAGGTCTGGCTCATGTGGAACGGGGATATCAAGACCTTGCTTGTCTGCATGTATTCTCCAGAGACAAAAGGAAAATACACCTGCTTTCAAAGGACAGTGACAATGTCTACATAAGTACACAGTCTGTTTTCAGGTCTATAAATGTAGGGTTCTGTTCAAAGCTAGCTTTCACAAAGTAGCACACACAAGTAATGCTTGTTTAAGTAAGAACAAAAAGATTAAACTGCATTATCCATAATATCTCAACCCAGCAAACCCACATGTAGCACCTCAAGTGGCCTATATGCACATTCTCTTTCTTTTAGACTGAAGATTACATTAGGAGAGGGGGCTTAGAATATTAATAATGAGATTTTGACTCAGAGAGCATGGGATGTGAATTGCTACTGTCCAAATCAGACAAGAGATAAGTAGAGCACTGAAATAATTTTTTTTGGTAAGCAATAAGTTCACAGTTATTTTGGCATTGTTTAGTTCTCCACTTGATTCAATCGTTTAGGTCAGAGCTGATTGACATTATTTGCATGTCAGCCTCTACATACCAGGTGGAGCTTCAGACATAGACTAAATACAGCAGGACCTGCATCTTTGTGGGGATTGGGGCATGGACACACACACACACCAAGCGTGAAAGAGAACACTGAGCTGGGGTGGTGCAATGGATTAAACCAGGGGTCCCCAAACTAAGGCCCGGGGGCTGGATGCGGCCCATCAAAGCCATTTATCCGGCCCCCACGGCACAAGGGCAGAAGGGGGTTGGGCTAAATGACCCAAGAGGTCTCTTCTTCTCTTCCAACCCATTATTATTATTATTATTATTATTAGAAACACAACAAGATGAGTCTACAGCAGACACTCTGCTGGTTGTTGAATTGGATCACACGTCGGACACTTCCCAAGTGTCTAGGACTGTGTGATGTATCAGCGAATAATGCGCGCAGATCCCAGTAAGGTGGCCTTCTGCAGATGGCAGGTGGTAATTTTGTCAGCGCCGATTGAGTTTAAGTGCAGGCCAAGGCCTTTAGGCACTGCACCCAGTGTGTCGATCACCACTGGGACCACCTTGACTGGCTTGTGCCAGAGTCTTTGTAATTCGATCTTTAAATCCTCATATCGTGTCAGCTTTTCCAGATGTTTCTCCTCAATCCTGCTGTCACCCGGGATTGCAACATCGACAATCTATACTTTGTTTTTTAACACGATTGTGAGGTCAGGAGTATTGTGTTCCAAAACCCTGTATTATTATTATTATTATTATTATTATTATTATTATTATTATTAACATTGAGGCTGGGTGGCCATCTGTCAGGTATGCTTTTCTTGTGCTTTTGGTGCACAGAGGCAGAAGGGGGTTGGACTAAATGGCCCAAGTGGTCTCTTCCAACCCTCTTTTTTATTATTGTTATTATTATTATTATTATTATTATTATTAACATTGAGGCTGGGTGGCCATCTGTCAGGGGTTCTGTGCTTGTGCTTTTGGTGCACAAAGGCAGAAGGGGATTGGACTCAATGGCCCAAAGGGTCTCTGTTTGCCACCAACAGCAGTTCCTGTTGATAAATTGCTGCAGCTGAATGCTTTTAGGCTAGAGGCTACCTACAAAACACAGTTAAAAATTAAGTTTAAAAGACTTTAACAAGCAGCATATTTAGCTATGAATTCTAACAAGACTTAAATATCTGAAAATATCCTAAGAATTACAAATATAATCTCAAATCAGAGTAACCTCTGGAATTCAAAGCATCACCTGACTTCCACTCATGGCTTTAGATTGACAGGCAGTGGTAACCACTATTGGAATGTATTGCATGTGGGGCTGCTTTTGGAAAGGGTGTAGAAATAGTGATGGAACAAAACAGGACAGTCAGACAGTTAACTGAAACTGGGCAATTGAATCTTATTGCCACAGTATTTTATCTGTGGGACTCTTAGTTCACTTCCAAGCGTAACTGAAATGCAAATCTGTAAACCTGTAAAAGTTCTATTGCAGTTATACGTTGGTTTTTGTACCGTGTTTGATGTATGTTTCTATAATGGTGTGTTTTGATCTATTTTATGCTCATGGTTTGACTTTTTCCTCATCATGTAATAGTCACACCTCCTTTTTTAGATAAAAGGGGGATAAAAAGTGTGAATATAATGAGATTAAATATGGTATTTTCTAGCTAAATTATTTATGCATTTGATAATCTATATACAGAATACTTTAGTTTGGAGAGATATAACCTATTTCTGCCAGATAATATATCAGGCAGATATGCAATTCTTTACCTTACACATCTTTTTATTAGTAGTTGGAGTACTCTCTTCTGCAGGTTTTTTAACAGTTCTTCTGGAAGCTGCAAATTCTTCTTTTTTCACCGACTGAAAAACAGTATTACAACCATTATATAAACATTAACGAATGCATCAGTTTCTTTCTGAAGTCGGTCAGTTTAGAAAATGACAAGCAACACTGCAACCTTCGTTGCTGAATAATCAAACATTTCGAAAGATAAACATTTCAAAAGAGAAGGCCTTTTGGGGGGAGGTAATAAAGTACAAAAATGCCTTTAGGAATTCCCCACATACACATATTTAAAGAACATATTTAAACCTTTAACAGTAACCACTGTAGGGCTGAATAAAGACCACTTTCATGCACTAAAATGAAGGATGCTGTTTGCTACAAACAGTAACACAAGTTGGCAGATTAACCTATTTGCCAGATTCAGTCATATGAATGTACAGTAGAGTCTCACTTATCCAATGTAAATGGGCTGGCTGAACATTGGATAAGCGAATATGTTAGATAATAAGGAGAGATTAAGGAAAAGCCTATTAAACATAAAATTAAGTTACGATTTTACAAATTAAGCACCAAAACATCATGATATACAACACATTTGACAGAAAAAGTAGTTCAATACGCAGCAATGCTATGTAGTAATTACTGTATTTACGAATTTAGCACCAAAATATCACGATGTATTGAAAACATTGACTACAAAAATGCGTTGGATAATCCAGAACGTTGGATAAGTGAGACTCTACTGTATTTGGGGGGACAGACACCAATCCCCTTAATTATTATTTGAAGATTAAGAGATAAGGCTAAGATCACATGCCCCCTTCTGCACTACTTGACATAAAATGCTGATGACCTGATATTCTAGCCAAAATTAATCTCTAAATGGTTGGAATTTGGCTGCGGTTCAATTAGTTGACTAACTCAGCAGAAGCAACCTGGAGAAAGAGAGAAAACACCAGACCAGAAGCAACTAAAGGCAATAAGGTACAATACTACTGTATAAACAGATGTCACAAGGACCTCTGCTTTCACACTTAATGATTTTTCATGCAATTAGCTGCTACATTCCTTCAAGTAACTTACCTGTGCAAATACTTACTATTTTGGATTGATGATCTTTTTTAAGTTTGTGATGTTGCAATTGCTGGGCCATTGTATCAAGAAACCTCTGATTATTAACCAGGAAGGATGAGCCATTTTCCTTCTCCCAGTTTTCAATATTTCTCTTCAGTTCTTCTTCCAACTAGTTTTGGAGAAGCAATTAAAAAAATCAGTCATTTGGTCAATTTCAAGAAGCCCATACTGGACACTTCCAGAGAAGATAGTAACTCAGAATTGTTTTTGAATTATAATTTATAGGAAGTGAACTAATTCTGGGGTTAACTGTCCAACTGCTCACACTGCAAATGGGAATGTCTAAAAAAAAACTCTGCGGGCTTTCCACTTAAGACATACAAACTTGACTTGTCTCTCCCCCAGTGAATCCCGAATATCAAATAAGACAGAGTGGCTGTCACACTACAGATCTGTGACTTGTATAATCTGTACTCATACCAACCTGTCCGAACGTTAAGATCTTCTAGTGAGGCCCTCTTCTCATTGCTACCACCATTGGAAATGTGGTTGGCGGCAATGAGAGAGAGGGCCTTCTCAGTGGCAGCTCCAACTCTTTGGAACTCCCTCGCCAAGAAGGTTAAAACAGCTTCTTTCCAGACATCTTTTAAAAAGCAGCTAAAGACCTTTCTGTTCACACAAGCATTTTATGAAGACGCTTAGCTGTAATGACAAGGTTAACCCTCATTGAGCCGTGCTAATGTTTACCATCTGTCTTATTGAGTTGCCTGCAATAACTGTATTAGACAAATGTTTTTAAATATGTTTATTTCTTATTGTACATTTGTTTATAGGTTATTGTTTTGTATTGTCTTTTATATAATATTTTAAGCCGCTTTGGGTCCTGTTTAGGGAGAAAAGTGGGATATTATTATTATTATTACCACTACTACTACTACTTACGGTGGCCAGGGGAGAAAAGCCTCGTGACTCGAAGGTTGGGTTGCTGACCTGAAAGCTGCCAGGTTCGAATCCCACCTGGGGAGAGCATGGATGAGCTCCCTCTATCAGCTCCAGCTCCATGTGGGGACATGAGAGAAGCCTCCCACAAGGTTGGTAAAGCATCAAAACATCCGGGCGTCCCCTGGGCAACGTCCTTGCAGACGGCCAATTCTCTCACTCCAGAAGCAACTCTGGTTGCTCCTGACACGAAAAAAAAAAGAAAAAAAAGTGGGAGTAAGTGAGAAACCATACATATGCATGATGGTGCATTCATTATAAGTTTTGGTTTTACCTAATATTCAAATGTATCCTCTTCTTTCTATCAATATTACTCAATGTTCTACTTTAGAATAGTATTTACTGCTATCTTTTTAAGCAGATAACCTAAAAACAAACACCCAAAGCCCTACTCAAAACACATTAGAACAGTTCCTACTCAGCTTGCTGTTGACAGAGTCATTCTGACACACACATATCATATGGATCTCATATTCAGGTGTTGCTCTACATGAACAAAAGACACTTTTAGTGATAAGATTATGTCATAGTGAAAAATCACCTTGGCTTTCGAGACATCCATGTTACAATGGTAAACCTCTGTTCCTTCTACCAGCTCTGTGCCATAACAAAAAATCCCAATGAAAATGAAACCACACAAAATTGTCCAGGTGCTTACCTTTAACAATTGTTTTTGAATCTTTGATCGTTCCTTTTCATCTCTGAGTAAGCTACCCCCTCTGTTTAGAAGTCTGCTAGGGTCTGCTGATTTTTTCTGAACGTAAGACACAGAACAGGTCATAGAAGGCCTACATACTACAGATCAGGCAAGGGGCCAATTTCTAAACCCCTGCCAGAACAAGTCAAAGTATTTTCCATTCAAATGGACAGGCTGAAGTGATGCCGTACAATTGCGTGCTTCCACTTTGGAAGACAAATGCAGAAACCTTTCCATAGAAACTGGGAAAGAACTTTTTGGCACATTTGTGTACAGTGGGAGGCTTCAAGTGCCATTTTGTAGTCCTGTAGATACTGTTAGATTGTAAAACCCAAAATCCCTACCCAGTACACCCAAAGGCAAAGAATACTTGGAGCTACAGTCCGCCAACATCTGGACAATCACAAGAATATAAAGCATTGTAACACAGGCATCTTCAACCTGTGGCTCTCCAGCTGTTTTGTACTTCAACTCCCAGACTTCCTGACCATTGAGCAAGTTGGCTAGGGCTTCTGGGATTTGGAGGCCCAGACAGATGAATGGCTTCAGGTTGAAGAGGCCTGGTATACAGAGAATGTGTTTCAGTAAGTTGTCTCAGTTGACCTGTCTGATCAAACATCCCACTGGATGTGTTATCGAATGCTTTCGTGGCCGGAATCACTGGGTTGCTATGAGTTTCCCAGGCTGTATGGCCATGCTCCAGGAACATTCTCTTCTGACGTTTCGCCCACATCCAGCAGACAAAGACCTCTTTCTCCCACTCTGGACCTTCCAGATATATAAACCTCCCTTGCCTAGTTTCCAATATACCTCACAACTTCTGAGAATGCCTGCCATAGATGTGGGCGAAATATCAAGAGAGTGTGCTTCTGGAACATGGCCATACATCCCGGAAAACTCACAGCAACTGATTATCAGGTTCCTACGGGATGATCAGGTTTTACATAAGTGCTTCATTGTGACTGAAGTCCAAATTTGGATGTGTCTAAATTTTGGGTTGTCTATAATTGTGCTATCACATCAATATGTTATTCCCAACACTAGCATACTATAGTTCTTCAATTCTAAAACACACTTTTTCCCTATATAAATATCTCTAAAATGAGGGTGGGTCTTAGAATTGCATGTGTATCTTAAGGATTTCTGTTGGTGGTGATACTGAAAATAGGGTGCACCTTACAATCGATGGTTTCTTACAATTGAAGAAATATAGTATAAAAACAGTATTGAGTTTTCTCTTCAACAGTAAAATGTATATAACAAGCATGCAATAATGCTCACCTCCAGTTCAACAAATCTTTCTAAGATAGCTTCCCATTTCTGAACACTTTCATACAGAGATTTGTTTTTCTCATAAACAGCTCTAATTTTTACAAGTTCTTCATCATGCAGACTCAACAACTCTTCTGAATAATTATCTACAATAAGAAAAAAAATGTGCATGACAAAGGATCATAGTGTCCCCCATTGTGACACAGCACTCCAGGACCTCATAGCATTTTGTTCCACATCCAAAAAAATACTTTCAGAATCAAATCATAAAATCACTAACTGGTCATGTAGGCAATGCCTTGTTGGAAATAGCAACCTCCCAAGCCTTTCACTATTTATTTGTTAATGTATATATTTTCTAGCCTGTATTCTATGTATGTTGATTAACTGTACCTCTTTGGTGTGGGAGAAGTTATAGACATGGATTGTACAGATTGGATTTCAGTAGAGAAGCATGACTTATGGACTTCAGTAAGTACAACTGTACCTGAAGACTAAGGACTATTGATAAAGAATGATACCCTGTTTTCTCAACACAGAGAAGCTACATCCTATCTATAACTGAAGTTAAATAGGAAATGTGCCTGTATGGTGAATTAATACAAAATGTTTGTGACTAAACAAGCTATGTTGTTTTTCAAAGACGACTTTGGTTTTTTAAAAATCTCTGAGTGAATATTAAAAACTAAGAAGTTTCAAGGAAGTTTATATTTTTGGGCAATTACAAACTGTAACTGCAATTTCAACTTCAAAGACACAACCAGAAAAATCCTTTAGACTTTCCTCTATAGACTCGATCTCTTTTTTAATCTCATTAATTTTTTGATTCTTCAGTTTATTCTTTCTCACTCTTTGTTATATTAAATGACCTCTCATTACCACTTTATACGCGTCCCAGATAGTTTCTACTCTAATATGTGGCTTATCATTTATTTCAAAATAATCTTTTGTGATATTTTTATTTTTGGTTTTATCTTCTTCTTCTTCTGATTTGATTAGATTTATCATTTAATTTCCATCCAAATCTGTGTCTTTTTTTATTTATTGTCATTTCAATTGCATTATGGTCTGATAAGTCTCTTGTTAAAATTCTAATACAATCTATTTTAGTGAGTAATATTTTGGAAATCCAAATCATCTCTATCCTAGACCAACTTAAGTGTCTATTTGAGTAGAATGTGTAATCCTTTTGGTTTTGATTGTGCTCCCTCCAAGCATCTTCCAATCCATATTCTTCTTTAAGTTGTATAAAATTTCTAGGGAGAATACTTATTGTATCTCCCTTCTTTCTTTTGTTTTTGCTTGTCTTATCTATTCTTCTGTCCATGACTCCATTAAAAGTACCGAAAAATAATTAAATTGTCGAATTTGGCTTGATCTATCTTTTCTCTCAAAAGTTTTACAAAGTGGGATTTGGGACCGTTTGGCGCGTATATATTGCATAATAAGATCTTTTTTACTCCAATTGTTATTTTTAATGCAATTATTCTACCCTCTTGATCTTTAAATTGAAATTCGGATGGGATATCTTTGTCCACACATCTTTGTTATTTCCAATATGCCTTTGTGCCAATAGTTGAAAGACACACGTTAGAAGAAATTACCATTATAAAATGGTTGAAATGTAGCTCTCTGTTCACCACAGAAATAGCATTTGTTCCAGTAAGTATCAAGTTCTTCTCTGACTTTCAAAGTAATTTTTTTGAGGTGTTCTTTCTTCTGTTCTTCCAAGACCAGTAACTCCTCTTCCCACTAAACAAAACAAGACAGCCACAGAGCAAAACTTATTATATCTAACAGTACAGGCCTTGCTTTTGTTATCCTCACAATTAGCCACCTTGATTAACATTTAATGGCCTTGCAGTTTCAAAGCCTGCCTGCTTCCTGCCTGGGGGAACCCTTCTTTGGGAGGTGTTAGCTGGCCCTGGTTGTTTCCTTTCTGGAATTTCCGTTTTCAAAGTGTTGCTCTTTATTTACTGTCCTGATTTTTGAGATTATATTCTGTATTATTATACCACATTAATTACTATGTATTATATTTATAATCTTATATTATCTGCTTAGAACTGGATTATATGACACCCCTTCTACACAGCTGTATAAAATCCACACTGAACTGGATTATATGGTAATATGAACTCAAGATAATCCAGTTCAAAGCAGATACTGTGGATTATCTGCCTTAGCATTCTGGGTTATATAGGTGTGTGGAAGGGCCTTGAGTCTACACTGCCATATAATCCAGTTCAAATCAGATAATCTATTTTATAGGCAGTGTGGAAGAAGCCTGACTGAAGAGGCCCTGAGCCCCAGTTTTGCTGAGTGGGTTGCCAGAAGATGAAGTGGGCAGAGCATACCCTTCTAACTGGCATTTAGGGGGAAAAACAGTTTTTCCCCATCCTCTTAATTTGGACTTTATTTTTCTAGTTTTTTGTTTGAAAGAGATATTTTGGATAGCTACCTTGTTTCCCCTAAAATAAGACATCCCCAGAAAATAAGACCTAGTAGAGGTTTTGCTGAATTGCTAAATATAAGGCCTCCCCCGAAAGTAAGACCTAGCAAAGTTTGTTTGTAAGCATGCCCGCCAAACAGAAAACCAGAGCATGCAGGATCAATAAATGTATATACCATATACATGGAAATAATGGTAGTAATAAGAAATTCTTGATAGGATTCACAGTTTGTCTGGTTTGTGATGACAACTACTGTACAGTATATAATAAATGTTCATTTTTTTTGTCCAACAATAAATGTGAATTCTTCTTCATGGAAAAATAAGACATCCCCTGAAAATAAGACATAGAGCATCTTTGGGAGCAAAAATTAATATAAGACACTGTCTTATTTTCGGGGAAACACGGTATGTCTTTTGTGGCCAAATTTGGTGTGATTTGGTTCAGTGGTTTTGTTTATTCCATTAAAAATGCACATTACATTTTTTTATATATAGATGTCAGTGGGAGAGAGTGTAAAATGGGATCCATCAATCCACAGTTCACTTTTTCACATACTCCTTAATAAAGGGACTGTGTAGTTAAAGATTAGCACAACATCAGAGGGCAGCAAAAACTTACTAACAGAAAGACTGCTCACTCTTCAATTTACAGTATATAAAGAGCTGCTGAATAGGAAAAATCTAGGGAGGTCATTGCTTTCTTTTCAAAACATATATGCCTTGGGTTGCTGTGAGTTTTCCAGACGTTTCACTCACATCTATGGCAGGCACCCTCAGAGGTTGTGAGGTTTGTTGGAAACTAGGCAAGTGGGGTTTATATATATGTGGTAAGTCCAGGTTGGGAGAAAGAACCCTTGTCTGTTTGAGGCAAGTGTGAATGTTGTAGCTGTTGTAGCTTGACTAGCTTGAATGTTGTAGCTTGACTAGCTATGGAGTTCCCAATGGTGCAGTGGGTTAAACCCTTGTGCCAGCAGGACTGATGGCTTGAAGGTTGGGTTGCTGACCTGAAGGTTGCTGGATCGAATCAAACCCGGGGGGAGTGCGAATGAGCTCCCTCTATCAGCTCCAGCTCCATGCGGGGACATGAAAGAAACCTCCCACAAGGATGGTCAAAACATCCAGGCGCCCCCTGGGCAACATCCTTGCAGACAGCTAATTCTCTCACACCAGAAGCGACTTGCAGTTTCTCAAGTCACTCCTGATATGAAAAAACCCACCTTGATTAGCATTGAATAGCCTTGCAGCTTCAAAGTTTGGCTGCTTCCTGTCTGGGAGAATCCTTTGTTGGGAGGTGATTAGCTGCCCCTGATTGTTTCTTGTCTGGAATTCTCCTGTCTTCTGAGTGTTGTTCTTTATTTACTGTCCCGATTTTAGAGTTTTTAAAATATTAATAGCTGGGTTTTGTTCATTGTCATAGTTTCCTCCTTTTCTGTTTAAATTATCCACATGCTTGTAGCTTTCAATAGCTTCTCTGTGTAGTCTGATATGGTAGTTGTTAGAGTGGTCCAGCATTTCTGTGTTCTCAAATAATATGCTGTGTCTAGGTTGGTTCATCAAGTGCTCTGCTATGGCTGCCTTCTCTGGTTGAAATAATCTGCAGTTCCTTTCATGTTCCTTGATTTGTATTTGGGCGCTGAGCTTGACGATCCCTATGTAGATTTGTTAACAGCTGCATGGTATATTGTAGACTCCTGCAGAGGTGAGAGGATCCCACATTCACACTTGCCTCAAACAGTCAAGAGTTCTTTCTCCCACTCAAGACATTCCACAGACATATAAACCCCACTTGCTTAGTTTCCAACAAACCTCACAACCTCTGAGGATACCTGCCATAGATATGGGTAAAACATCAGGAGAGAATGCTTCTGGAACATGGCCATTCAGCCCAGAAACTCACAGCAACCCAGTGGTTCTGGCCATGAAAGCTTTCAACAACACATTTGGAGTAGGAGGAAAAATACAGGACTAAGAAACTTGTGCTCATCCTTGTTTTTAATGGCTGAAATTAAGTTGAGTACAGTTGACACAAATCAGCTAGAAAGCTACAGCAGCGCACAAGGCAGGCAGACAGACATATTCTCAGATCAGTAATATCTGTCTAAGTAAGATAATATTTTCCTCTTCTTATAATATGAAAACCCAAAGTTCAGCCAAAGAGCTTGAAAGTGTAAAGCAAGACTTCTAATTTTTCAAAAGCAATGTAATCTAGAACAGTTCTGTGTGGAGAACAGGTTATAAAGAAAGACTGATGATAGCCTCAGTCTGTCAAATTAATACAATTGTAATCATCAAGACAAAACAATTGAGAAGGAACTTGCCTTATACGGATCCTGCCTTAGTTCATGTCTGAGGATATCCAATTGATGCTTATGCATTTCGATGTCATTTTGAATTTTTTCTTTCATATTACTCTCCTCTTCAATCATTTCGTTCAAAAGAGTCTGTCCAGAACCCATACAAAAATGTCCACATATTTTAAGATCAAATGTAGTACATATTCATAACTTACCTAACAGCAATACTACATCAATTGTTAAATTAAGAACATGGGTACTGTTTCCCCCTCCTAAACTTGACTAATCTTTCCAAAATATGTAGAAGGGTAAGAATTCAAATACAAATATTATTGCCAGTATAATGTTTGTATTTTAGTACTAAGTATTACAGTGGGAACAGCAAAAAAAAGAAAGGACCAGAACTCTTGGTATCTTGAAGGGTGCAAAGGGCACAGGATATTCACTGACTTGTATTCTAGGCATTACATACATTCTAGTGATTTTAGAAATT
Source organism: Anolis carolinensis (assembly GCF_035594765.1). Taxonomy (NCBI): domain Eukaryota; kingdom Metazoa; phylum Chordata; class Lepidosauria; order Squamata; family Anolidae; genus Anolis; species Anolis carolinensis. Next base: position 3,259,465 of record NW_026943829.1, on the reverse strand, counting down.
AAAAATAGCATATTTATTTTACTTTATATTTATACTCTTTCTTCCATACCTCAATGCGCCCCTTCGCTGCCTGCATGCGCTCCATTTGCAATTCTCTGCTGATGCCCATTTCATCCCACAAATTCTGCAGTTTTCCCAGGGCCTGAGTCACACTGTTCACCAGTGAGGCAGCCAAAACCTCACTGAACAAAAATTAAATAGAAAACACCAAATGAGTAATTCCAAGTTGATAGCTTAATTTGATTCAGACAGCCATTTTCTTTTGCATTTGAATCTTGTTCAGTTTAGCTTCTACTGATGTCATAAAGGCCATATTACTGAATATCAAAACTGTCGGGGTTCTTTCTATTTCTGTATTCCAGCAACAAGGATTATGTATGTTTTGCTAAGCACAGAAATAGGAATATAGTTTCAGAAAGGGAGGATTTTAATTGTTTTAGGTTGCATAGAACTTTTGGAATGACAAAGATAAACAATCACAATATCTGGTGGATCTTAATTTGAATGCCTGAAACCTCTTGGCTACATACTGTGTTAAGACTAAAATTATTACAATTTCAAATCTTCATCAGCTAGATTTTCCATTCACAAATCTACTTTTTAAAGAAATCTTGTTTGAAGAGTCCAGCTAAACTTTCATGAAGAGTCTAGCACACTATCATGATTATTTTTATGTGTATGGAATCTGAGACTTCTAAATGAGAAACATGTACTTTGTCACCAAGATGTATGGGCCTAAAATCTAAGTGACGGTGCAATTTCAACTTTGGATATTGGGTACATAAAGAAAATGACACCAATTAAATACAGTGTTTGATCGACTTAGAATATTTAATATAAAAACATCCTCTGCATTCTTTATTTTATTGCTTAGAAGATCCAGGGAGCTAGCAGTCATGATGAAATTCTATACAAAGTAGCAATTGCTTTTACTTGTGATAACTGTGTTCCCAGAAGATAAGGGATTTTTTTATCATGTCAGAAGCGAATTGAGTCAAGTCGCTTCTGGTGTGAGAGAATTGGCCGTCTACAGAGACAATGACCAGGGGATGCCCAGATGTGTTACCACCCTGCTGGGAGGCTTCTCTCATGTCCCCAAGATAAGGGACAAAACTCTTGCAGACCAGTTTTGCTCCTCCAACTAAGTCCAGAAAAAGAATGATTTTACAGTGTCTCCATGTTAAGAAACAAGCCCTAGAAGACCAGTCAGCAATACAGCCAAAAAGACAAATGCCCCAGAAAAAGGAAAAATTATAACACAATAAAAGAAAATATACACTACATTAAACAAGATCAAAAGAACAATAAAACCATGGGCGGGCCACATGAACACTAGATTAAAACTCGAGGTGAGAAAGGAAGTAGGAGTAAAAACCACAGAGGACAGAGTCATAAAGTGGCGGTGCGATATGGAGGACAAATATTGAAGGAGAGCAGCAAAAGGGATGTATGTAGTGATTACTCTCCAAAAGCACAACGGAAGAGCCATGTTTTCAGGTCTTTCTTAGAGGCTGCTAGTGTGGGGGCTTGCCTAATCTCACCGGGCAATGAGTTACACAATCGGGGGGCCACAGCAGAGAAGGCCCTCTCCCTTGTTCCCACAAGGCAGGCCTGAGATATTGGCAGTGGTGACAGGAGAGCCTCCCCTGACGATCGAAGGGATCGGGCAGGTTTATGATAGGAGATATGGTCACGAAGGTAGGTGGGTCCCAAACCGTTTAGGGCAGGGGTCCCCAAACTAAGGCCCGGGGGCCGGATGCGGCCCATCGAAGCCATTTATCCGGCCCCTATGGCACAAGGGCAGAAGGGGGTTGGGCTAAATGACCCAAGAGGTCTCTTCTTCTCTTACAACCTATTATTATTATTATTATTATTAGAAACACAACAAGATGAGTCCACAGCAGACACTCTGCTGGCTGTTGAATTGGATCACACGGCGGACACTTCCCAAGTGTCTAGGACTGTGTGATGTATCGGCGAATAATGCGCGCAGATCCCAGTAAGGTGTCCTTCTGCAGCTGGCAGATGGTAATTTTGTCAGCGCCGATTGTGTTTAAGTGCAGGCCAAGGCCTTTAGGCACTGCACCCAGTGTGCCGATCACCACTGGGACCACCTTGACTGGCTTGTGCCAGAGTCTTTGTAATTCGATCTTTAAATCCTCATATCATGTCAGCTTTTCCAGTTGTTTCTCCTTAATCCTGCTGTCACCTGGGATTGCAACATCGACAATCTATACTTTGTTTTTTAACACGATTGTGAGGTCAGGAGTATTGTGTTCCAAAACCCTGCATTATTATTATTATTATTATTATTAACATTGAGGCTGGGTGACCATCTGTCAGGGATGCTTTGCTTGTGCTTTTGGTGCACAGAGGCAGAAGGGGGTTGGACTCAATGGCCCAAAGGGTCTCTGCCAACCCTCTTTTTATTATTGTTGTTGTTGTTATTATTATTATTGCTCGGTGGCCAACCATAGTCCAGCCCTCCAACGATCCGAAGGATTGTGAACTGGCCCCCTGTTTAAAAAGTTTGGGGACCCCTGGTTTAGGGCTTTATAGGTGATGGTCTGCACCTTGAATTGGGACCGGAAAATAAACGGCAGCCAATGGAGCTCCTTGAACAAGGGAGTGGATCTCACCCTCAACACCTCTGAGGATGCCTGCCATAGATGTGGGCAAAATGTCAGGAGAATACTTCTGGAACATGGCCTTACTGCCCAGAAAACACACAACAGCCCTCTGATCCTGGCCATGAAAGCCGTCAACACCACTAGGTAAGTCAATGTTTGTTCCTGGGTTATAAATGTCATTTCCCAATTGGTTCTGTCATACAAACATGGAAAAATTTATTAAACTGCAAAAACTTTGTTTTTGCAGGACATCTGCAGCATATTTTGCTATAAGTTTTAATGAATATTTGATAGAATCTCAATGAATTCCAGGGCCGGTTTGACCTATGAGGCCCGTAAAGCCGTGGCCTCGGGCGCAGCCGCTAGGGGGCGCTGTCGACGCCGTGGGAGGCGGGGCCAGGGTTGGCCCCGCTTCCCGCGCTACACACCCTCGCCCGTTTGCTGTTATTGGAAACGGCCGGGGCCTGGGCGGGCGGTGAAGATCTCGAGGTGCCGCCGGGAGATGAAGCTGGAGTGGCCCATGCTCACGTCCACCGAGCCCTGCCAGGAGTTACGGCCGATGGTCACCGAGCGCTTCTTCATGAGGTATTCGAACTCGCGGCCTTCCAGCTGGGCCACTGCCGCCGCTGCTGCCGCCCCTGCCGCCATCTTGGCCGAGACAGGGCACGAGAGCCTGCCTGCCAGCCAGCCAGTCAGCGCGCGCACGCAGCCCCCCTCCTCCTCCTCCAAACCCGAGCGCGTGCGCGGCCCCTCTCCTCCTCCCCTCGCGCACCAGCCCCCGACACCGACAGGCACAGGCAGCGGCCGCCCTGCAGCCTATGCTCACGCAGATCCTCCCCCTTCACCCTCCGTTAGACGGGCGGCAGGCTCGGCCAACGAGAGCGCTGCACGCCTTTGGAGCTGCTCCCGGTTCGCCAATCACGAGCAGAGCCGGGACCAGCCAGGGAGAGGGGCGGGGGGGGGGGGGGTAGGAAGCAAGGTAGAGTACACTGCGCCAGAGGCAGCCAGGCAGCCTGGGCGGTGGAAAAACGTGGTCTGGCGTTCTGAAATTATTCGGAGAGGGTCCTGCTTGCCGAGAGTCCCAACTCGTTGGAAGTAGCCTTCAAGAAGAGTTGGAAGTACATGAGGCGAGGAAATTGTTTCCATGCTTGCGCACACATTTCTATATTTTATTATCACACAAGCATGTGGATACTGAGTTGCTGTGTTTTTTCCTGTCTGTATGACTATGTTCTTGAAGCATTCTCTCCTGACGTTTCGCCTGCATTTCTGGCAGACATCCTCAGAGTTTGTGAGGTCTGCTGGAAACTAGGCAAGTAGGTTTATATATATGTAGAATGTTCTGGGTGGGGGAATAAAGAGGTTTGTGCATAGTGATTCTATCCTCAGAAGTTGTGAGGTCAGGAGGAAATGTTTTCATGTTTCATGTTTTCCTCCTTTCTGCTGAAATTGTCCAAATGCTTGTGGATATCAATCGCTTCTCTGTGTAGACTGACACTGTGGTTGTTAAGAGTGGTCCAGCATTTCTGTGGGGAATTCCAGACTCAGAAACATTCAGGGCTAGCTAATACCTCCCAACAAAGGATTCCCATATGCAGGAAACAGCCAGGCATGAAGCTGCCAGGCTATTCAGTGCTAATCAAGGTTTATTTATTTATTTTGTGTCAAAAGAATTGCATGATAAATAAGTTTAAAAGTGATAAAATAAAGGAATCACAAACTAATCAAGGTGGCCAATTGCAACATTCACACTTGCCACAGGCAGACAAGAGTTTTCTCCCACCCTGGATATTATTATATAAACCCACTTGCCTAGTTTCTAACAGACCTCACAACCTCTGAGGATGCTTGCCATAGATGTGGGTGAAACGTCAGGAGAGAATGCTTCTGGAAGATGGCCATACAGCCCGGAAAACTCACAGCAACCCAGTGATTCCAGCCATTAAAGCCTTCAACAACAGCATGTAGACAGTTTCGACAGAAAGGAGGAAACCATGAAATTGAACAAAATCTGACTACCAGTATTTTTAAAAATAAAATCAGGCCAGTACATAAGGAACAACACTCTGAAAACAGAGAAATTCCAGACATGAATCAATCAGGGCCAGCTAACACCTCTCAACAAAGGATTTACCCTGGCAGGACACAGCCAGGCTTTGAAGCTGCAAGGCTACTCAATGCTAATCAAGGTGATCAATAGCAACATTCACACCTGCCTCAGACAGACAAGAGTTTTTTCTGCCACCCTGGACATTCCACAGCTATATAAACCCCACTTGCCTAGTTTCCAACAGACCTCACAGCCTCTGAGAATGCCTGACATTTATGTGGGTGAAACGTCAGGAGAGAATGCTTCTGGAACATGGCCATACAGCCAGGAAAACACACAGCAACCCAGTTATTCTGGCCATGAAAGCCTTTGACAACATACCTTTATTTCGTTTACAGTGAGGAAGCATCAGAAACAATTAAGGATTATTTGTGACTTAGAGTGCATCTTCTACACTGTAGAAGTAATACAGTTTGACACCGTTTTAACTACCATGGCTCAATGGTATAGAATCATGGGAGTTGTGATTTTACAAAGTAGCTTTCTCTGCAAAGAATGCTGGTTCCTTTTGTTGCCCAAACTACACTTCCCATAACATTGAGCTATGGCAGTTAAAGTACTGTAGTACCAGACCATTCATTCTGTGGTGTAGATCTTCCATAAGTCTACAAAGATGACTACAGTATTGTCACCCACATTTCCCAATGTACTGTAGCTCCCTGGCACAGCACCCACTTTGCATACGAAAAAGTTCCAGGTGCAAACATATCTTATGTTGCCAGAAGAGTGAATACCATCTTCTGAGTCTTCCCTGGCAAATTGAAAAACAGAGTCTTGTACAATATATCTGTGATTTATTTCAGACATGCTTGCTTAACACTTCTGTATACCCTTTTTCAGGTATAAACAGAATCCCAAAGCCATTTACAGAAATTTTAAGGATAGCATTTAAATTCAATCAGTAATGGAAAGGCTAGCAACAATAAAATGCAAATTCATATTGTAAGTACAATAATCATATGTACTAAAAGCATTCTTTATAGTGAGCAACTGTGGCCCTGTTTGTTGCGTTGTCTCCAAGCCATTTCCAACTTATGGCAAACCCTAAGGCCAATGTATCACTGAGGCTGAGAAAGTGTGACTCACCTAATGTCACCCAGTGGGCTTCCATGGATCAGCAGGAACTGAATCTGCTGTTCAGCAGGAACAACTCTAGAGTTGTTGTCCAGTGCACAAATCACTAAAGTACACTGGCTGTTGTGGCTCCCTTAATTGCTCAGTGTTGACTGTATTGTCCAGGACTGGTTTAGGAAATGGGCCAAAACATGTGGAGGGACACCAGAGCTCCTCATCTGAAGCCTAGGTAAATAGCAGGGGGGGAAATCAACTGGCTAATGTTCCAGAGACAAGGGGCCACAGTGGCTAAAACCCTGTCATCAGTCATGGCATACCTATCCAAATGCAGCAAAGGGATCTACAAAAAGACCTTTGATGTAGGTCCTAACAGTAAACAAATGTATGTGGTGGGTGGTCTGGTTTTGAAGTTATTTAAGGAAAATTGGCTTGCATCACCACTCCTATGGAGCCGCAGTGGCGCAATGGGTTAAATCCTTGTGCTGGCTGAACTGCTGACCTAAAGGGTTAGTTTCTATCTGTCAGCCCTAGCATGCAGGGACATAAGAGAAGCCTCCCAGCAGAATGGTATCACATCCAGGCGTCCCCTGGGCAATGCCCTTGCAGGCAGCCGATTCTCTCACACCAGAAGCAACTTGTAGTATGTTAGCTTCTGGCACAATAAAAAAAACACTATGGATTTCTGTCTATCCATAGATAGACATCTGTGGTGCAGTCTTATGTGTGTTTACTTCGCAATAAGTCCTATAGAATTACAGTATGTCTGCTCTCAAGTGTATATGCATAGACAGACGGTTTCAAGGTTTCAAAATACTGGGGCTGAATTGAGTGCTGGTACAACTTTTTCAAAACAGGTAGATTGTGTTTCTTTCATCAGATCCCAATAAGTAACCAAGTTTCTGGAATATGTAATACTGTATATATCTAAAATTCTATTAATATATATTACTAGCTTTGCCTGGCCACGCGTTGCTGTGCCTTATGGGAATCCTTTGTTGGCCAGGTGGAATAGCAGTGAATAGCCTTGCAGTCTCAAAGCCTGGCCATTTTCTGGAGTAGCTGGAGCTTTTTGTTGTATGAACGTAGAGGCATGGATGAGGGGTTGTGCTGCCAAGTTTAGTGTTTCTAGGATGTGTAGTTTTGTTGTTTTGTCCTAGGCCGAAATTTAATTACTCTTTTATATATATAGATGAAAGTGGAATTTTAATTATAATTAATAACACTTTTTATGTTTACATGTGACATTTGAATTTTAGGAAATATCTTTCCTGTTTGTGTATCGTAATACATAAATACTGTATCTTCCCTCTCATTAAATGCTTTACTTTCCTTAGAGAAATAGTAAACGAACTCACAATTTTCTTACAGTAGCGTGTATACATAGGAACAAAACGTCAAACATAAAACAACAATTATTATCATTATTGTTATTATTATGTTTCTTTGCTTTTAAGACATGCTTTCCTCCCATACAAACTAAAAATGGGGTGTGTCTAAAAATGGGGTGCCAGCTAGACCAGGGCGCACTGGGCGGGAGGCGGGGCACCGTCAGGGCGGTGCCCCGCCTCCCGCCCAGCGTGCCCTGGCCCCGCCTCCCACGCAGCTCAAACATATCTGCTTACAGGGTTGTTGTATGTCTTTCGGGCTGTGTGGCCATGTTCCAGAAGCATTCTCTATGGATGCCTGCCATAGATGTGGGCGAAACGTCAGGAGAGAATGCTTCTGGAACATGGCCACACAGCCCGAAAGACATACAACAACCCTGTGATCCCGGCCATGAAAGCCTTCGACAACACATATCTGCTTACCTTTCTCTCACCGGCCTCGGCATCTGAAAACTCGTCGCCTCAGAGAGGAAAAAAAACCCAACACCACTTCCGCCGCCAAAACTCAAAGTGAAGGACAACGACGTGCGCCAGGCTTTTCAAAAGCGTTTCCTGATGGGTCCACCAATCACAACGCGCGGCGGGATTAGGAGGCGAGGCGTTCTCGTCGAAGATAGCTGGAGTGACGGGGAGAGGGAGTGGCAGAGCGCTGATTGGTCTATCCGGAGAAGGCCAAAACACAGCACGCGCAGGGTTTAAGGCCCGCCCCTTTATCTGTTTGCATCTCCTCCAATTCCCAGGATTCCTGGCCATTGAACAAGCTAGCTAAGGCTTCTGGGAGTTGGAGGCCCAAAGAGCTAGCGGGCCGCCGTTTGAATTACAGTTTGTGCCCAGACTGATTTTTAGTCTCATTTCTGGTGTGTGATTTAAATTAATAATCAACCATTTCTGTTATTTCCCCCAAAACACAGACTGTGACATACAAATACAGTAACCAACTCGATTGTCATGATTTTGTGGGGCTTTTTTTCTTTTTTAAAAAAGAAAAAAGTAAAAATTTCTTTTTTAAGATAAAAAAAATATTTGCGTGAGATAGTGCTTGCAGTTCTGGAGGGACCCCTATTTTTTTGCATTTCATAGACTTAGCATGGGGATTTGGTTAACCAGTTAAAATTCATGAGTAAACCAGATTTTTTTTAACCCCCGTAGAGGCCTGCCTCCAGGTGTTTTGGAGGGCTGAAGTTTGCCCATGCCTGATTTAACCTCTAGTTCACTAGCAAAACTACATTACTGTGTTGCAAAACAAGACATGTCACAGACTTGAAATGTTTGGAAAACTGAGTAAACTGCACTTTCCTTCATGATGAGGGGTGGGCTAGATGGCCTTTGTGGCCCCTTCTGGCTCTTCAGATTCTGTGTTTCCTTTTGTGCAAAGGACCCATTTTATGCAGGTTGATGTCATAATTCCCATTGCAGAGCATACCGAATACTGAAATTGAAATAGCACTCCGCCAACAGTAGTTTCTGTTGGCTCAGAAATCCCACTGGTTTTGTGAAACTTAACTGCAGGCAGGTATACATTGCAATGATGTCTTTCCAAAAGCCACAGAAATACGCTGCAACTATGAGAATCATAGGGACCCAAAGGATAAATTGTAGCTTGTCTGCTGTGTATTGGCAGAATCTGGTCCATTTGGGAAAATGGAAACAATGGCTTGTTGTGGAAACAAGGACTAGTGATGAAGCTTCAGCTGAGACAGTTTTCCCCCATGATAACTTTCAGGAGTGAATTTCCCTTCTGAGGAGTAGATTTCTCTCACTCTCTGTTTTTCACCTATGAGTCATTTATAAGTCGGATGTTTTAACTGCCTGTATACGAATTAGCACTTCCCAAGCAACCTGTTGTAGGGACCAACAATGCTATTATTTAGTGAGCCAGGGTAAATGCAGTGTGTCCATTTGTACCCACTGACTATAATGGTTTGTTTCTTACATGTAGGCTTGCTAATTACTGACACTTGATATAGAATACACAGCATTGACCACTAATTTGAGTAGCCCTGAAATAGAATACATGCCTTTTACCTCTCATGTTTCATAATCTAGCACATTTATGGGCCAGCATATTCATGTTTCAATGGAGAGTATTCTTATTTAAATAATTGTAACAAAGAAAAAATAAAGGTTGCTTAAGAAAACAGTAAAATGTTTATTTTGCAAAAAAGCAGAATTTGCATAGTGGTATGACTTCGTCTGCAAATGGGATATAACTTTTAGTAAGCCCCATTGAATACAGCAGAGTTACTACTGAGGAATCACGTATTGCAGTGGTTCTCAACCTGGGATCTCCAAATGTTTTTGGCCTTCAACTCCCAGAAATCCTAACAGCTTGTAAACTGGCTGGGATTTCTGGGAGATGTAGGCCAAAAACATCTGGGGACCCCAGGTTGAGAACTATTTATTTATTTATTTATTTATTTACAACATTTATATCCCGCCCTTCTCACCCGAAGGGACTCAGGGCGGCGTACAAATTGGCAACAATTCAATGCCTGCACATAATTAAAACAGCAATGAAAATCCAATAAAACAATTAAACAATAGAAAAATATAAAACATATGATTAAAATCCATTCCTCCAAAATCCTCGTGCTGTAGCCGTAAATCAGTCCAGGGTCGTCTTTTATCATTTAATCTTTGAAAGCCTGGGCACATAGCCATGTTTTCAGGGCTTTTCTAAAACTCAGAAGGGTTGGGGCGTGCCGTATTTCTCTGGGGAGGGTGTTCCACAGCCGGGGAGCCACCACCGAGAAGGCCCTGTCCCTCGTCCCCACCAGCCGTGCCTGTGAGGCAGGCGGGACCGAGAGCAGGGCCTCTCCAGATGACCTTAGGGATCTTCCTGGCTTATAGGAGGAGATACGTTCGGACAAGTAGATTGGGCCAGAACCGTTTAGGGCTTTATAGGTCAAGACCAGCACTTTGAATTGGGCTCGGTAGCATATCGGCAGCCAGTGGAGCTGGCTTAACAAGGGGGTGGTATGCTCCCTGTAAGCTGCCCCAGTTATTAATCTGGCTGCCGCCCGTTGTACTAGTTGGAGCTTCCGGGCCGTCTTCAAAGGCAACCCCACGTAGAGAGCGTTGCAGTAGTCCAAACGAGCTGTAACCAGAGCGTGGACCACCGTGGCCAAGTCAGACCTCCCAAGGAACGGGCGCAGCTGACGCACAAGTCTTAGTTGTGCGAAGGCTCCCCTGGCCACCACCGAGACCTGGGGCTCCAGGCTCAGCGATGAGTCCAGGAGAACCCCCAGACTGCGAACCTGTGTCTTCAGGGGGAGTGCGACCCCGTCCAGCACAGGCTGTAACCCTATTCCCTGTTCGGCCCTACGACTGACCAGGAGGACCTCTGTCTTGTCTGGATTCAGTTTCAATTTGTTCACCCTCATCCAGTCCGACACAGCAGCCAGACACCGGTTCAGGACCTGAACAGCCTCCTTAGTGACAGGTGGGAAGGAGTGACAGAGCTGGACATCATCTGCGTACAGATGACACCGGACCCCGAAACTCCGGATGATCTCTCCCAGTGGCTTCATGTAGATGTTGAACAACATGGGGGACAGTACTGAACCCTGCGGGACCCCACAAGTCAATGGTTGTGGGGCCGAGCAGGTGTCCCCCAATGACACCATCTGGGACCGACCCTCCAGGAAGGACCGGAGCCACTGCAGAACAGTACCTCCGAGACCCATCCCAGCGAGGCGTCCCAGAAGGATACCGTGATCGACGGTATCGAAGGCCGCTGAGAGGTCCAGCAGAACCAGCAGGGACACACTCCCCCTGTCCAGTTCCCGGCGTAGATCATCGACTAAGGCGACCAAGGCTGTCTCGGTACCATGCCCCGGCCTGAAGCCAGACTGTGCCGGATCCAGAAAATCGGTATCTACCAAGAATGCCTGGAGTTGTGCGGCCACCACACGTTCCATGACCTTGCCCAAAAAGGGGAGATTGGAAATAGGCCGAAAGTTCTCCAATTGAGTGGGGTCCAGTGATGGCTTCTTCAACAGCGGTTTGATCACAGCCAATTTCAGGCTCGCTGGAAATATGCCTTCCCGAAGGGAGGCATTCACCACCACCTTCACCCACTCGGCCAATCCCCCTCTGGCTTCTCTCACCAGCCAGGATGGGCAGGGGTCTAGGATGCATGTGGTAGCCCTCACCTCTCCAAGCACCTTGTCCACGTCCTCAGGCTGAACCAATTGAAATGAACTACTGATGTATTGGATTGCACTGTTGCAGAATGAGTTGTGGAAGTTAGGGGATGTCTTACCCTAAAATAACTTTTCTACTTACATTTAGACAAGATGATGTCTTTCATCTGCTTGACCTGTCTGAAAAGGGGCTGTAAAGATAGGGGAAATAATTTAGAAAGGGATTTGAACTCTAAGATGGGTTCAGTGGGGTTGATCTTAAGCTGAATTTATATGTAAGTTAGAATAGGTACATTTCTAAGTGTAACTAACTCCAGCCATATGTATATGTATGTATATGTATACACGCACACACCGGATAGCATAGAGTTGGGTTAATATCCCTGTAATGTTTGTTTTGCTGTCTGTGCCCTTGTTCAGAAGATTTTACCTCACTTTCAGTCTCTGTGATAATTGACTTTTGAAAAAGTCCAATTATCCAATGTGGAAAAAAGGATTGGTAAAGCTTCAGCAGAGACACCTTTTCCCCATGATAACTCTTTCAGGAGTGAATTTCCCTTAAAGGGGTAGATGTCTCTCACCGCCTGTGGTCTCAGCACCATTCTTAACTACAAGTTGAATTTAATGTCTGTAACTCAGGGATTGCCCGTACTGTGTAAATTATTAATATTGTTTTTCCTCATCTTTTCAGCCCTCCTTTGCCACACAGCCAGGCAGATCTGTTTGATCTCAGTAAAGACCAGATAATTAATCTGGCTTACATTTCTTCTGTACCACACAAGGGCATCAGACAAATAAGAATTCACTGGCTTTTGGAACTTGTTGAAATTGGGTAAGTAATATTGTGTATTTAATAATTTGCTCTTTCTTTCTGGTCTTGTCTGGATGACTTGACAGTCCTGTTTCCTAAGCTAATCACATCTGTTCTTTTAAGTTGGTTATCTAGCTATGGAGTCCATCCTGAAACTACTGTATATGTAAAAATGGGAACTGTATATTAGTTCCTCTAAGGAGCCCCTAGTGGCATACTGGGTTAAACCCTTGTGCTAGCAGGACTGCTGACTGAAAGGTCGGTGGTTTGAATCTGGGGAGTGGGGTGAGCTTCCATCTGTCACTTCCAGCTAATCATGCAGGGACATGAGAGAAGCCTTCCCACAGGATGGTAAAACATCTGGGCATCCTCAGGGCAATGTCCTTGCAGGCGGCCAGTTCTCTCACACTGGAAGCGACTTTCAGTTTCTCAAGTTGCTCCTGACATGAAAAAATTCCCCTGAAAAAATTCCTGATCATCACATATATTTATCTCCCCTGGAGTTTCAGTTGTGGGAAGGGCAGGTTTTACTTGAAGATAGGAGCAGATAGACTTCTGGAGTTCTCCATTTCTACTAGAAATCCTAGTAGAATGTCTACTAGAGCTGCAGACCAAAAGGTCCCAGGTTCAAACCCCGGGAGCGGCGTGAGCAGCCGCTGTTAGCTCCTGCCAACCTAGCAGTTCGAAAACATGCAGATGTGATCAATAGGTACCGCTCCGGCGGGAAGGTAACGGCGCTCCATGCAGTCATGCTGGCCACATGACCTTGGAGGTGTCTACGGACAACGCCAGCTCTTCGGCTTAGAAATGGAAATGAGCACCACACCCCAGAGTCAGACATGACTCGATTTAACGTCAGGGGAAACCTTTACCTTTACCTTACTACTAGAATCCCAGAAATGTGGGGTTGGAGCCTGGTTAAAAAAAAAAAAGACAAACACTTAGAATTGCAGTACAGTTGTACCTCCACGTTTGCGTTTTTGAGGTTTGCATGTATGATTATTGCTGGATTTATTTTAAAATATCATTTTTAGGAGTCTGAAAGTCCTCCTTACTTTGGTCAATGTCCTCCAGTCATGCTGGAAGATCTAGAGATTTCTGGAGAGGTGTTCTTAAGTTAAAAAACAAAACCTAACAATTTCTTTATCTGTGGTGTTTCCTTTCACAAGATTGCTGCATCTGTAAGCCCAGCAAATGGGAAGGACTCTGTTTTCTGAGCTTAGGAATTTGTTCTAAGGGCCAATGTAGCAGCAAACGCCCGGTGATTCTACATGAAGGATGGAGAAAGGCTATCCCTGGGGCTGCATGTGCCCCTTACAAAGCTGTTTTCACCACACACACACCCCCCCCCCAACTCGCTCAAATTGCCTTTTCTGTGCTAAAACAGGTGAATTTCCCCTCCTGAAAATGACTGGCACAAACATTGAAACATTCTATTCAAAATTAAAAGTAACCAGGATCAAAAGGGGCATCCTTGTTCCCTCTCATCATGTTAATTTTGAAATGTCACTTTGTTGTGCTGCTGTTATCAGAAGGAACTGAAAAGGAAACCATAAGCACCTAACTGGCTTGTAACTGATGGTTTCCAAGTTCTGATTAGGCCTAGTTAGCTCTTGGTACCAGCTGCAGTTTGGCCCCAATCCATGGATCTCAAGTCCCATTATATATAATGACATAGTAAAATGGTGTTCCCTCTTTGCAAAATCAAGATTTCCTTTTTGGAATTTAATTTTAATATTTCAAAGCCATGGATGATGGGATCTGTGGATATGGAGAGTCAACTCCAAAATGTAATTTTTCCAAATGTTGTCCTAGATCGAGTACTAAGGGACCCTGGCCTAGAGAACATACATCCTGTCTCTAAATTTGGGTACAGCTCTGTGGCCTTAGTCTGGCCTGGCCTTGAAAGGCTTTTCAGTGATTTTGACAATGCAGGCAGAACACATACCTGCACAAACTTTGGATATTCCAGGAAGTACATCTGCTCCCCCCATTTTCAGGCGCAGGAGATGGCTAAGATCCTCACAACCTTTGAAGATGCCTGCCATAGATGTGGGTGAAACGTCAGGAGAGAATACTTATGGAACATGGCCATACAGCCCGGAAAACATACAACAACCCTAAGATGGGGTTGCTCTTGACTTCTCACTGAGCTTTGGAGGAACAGGGCAGAAGGGAGACTGTATGCATATTTCTTGAAAGCCTTTAAAACCTAGTATGAGGGTAGCAAAATAGTTGCTCCATTCATATATTGCACCTCTGCAGGACTGGAGAAGCTATTATATATTTCAGCTGAGAGGTCTTCAGCAGGAGTTATTGTTGCTACTTCTTTCTCCTTCTACTTTCAGTGTGCTTAGTGACTGTTTAAGCGAGCAACAGGAAACAAGGCTGATGTCCTTTTTTGTGGGCATGTGATTTTTTTGCATTCAATTTAGGCAGGGCCATTGTAATTCATGTGCTTTAGCTTTTCCATATTCATTTGAGGACTTGGGATACATCTACACTGACCCCTTAATGTGGATTGAAGGCATCTTGAAAATGCAGTGTTTAAAATGACACACGGTGAGAACTCACATAACGATGTGAATTAAGAGCAAAACTGGGAGATATTCCCTAGAGATATTAGGTTAGCCCCCCACTCTCCAGGCTTTTCGGTCTAGTCTAAAAACATGGCTTTTTAGACAGGCCTTTGACCTTGAGTAGATTTTAATGGTTAGCCGTGTGGACTTCGTGATTGCTTCACTCCAGCACTTGGATTGCTAGGCCAGTTTTATCTGCAGGCACCGCTGCATTTTATGAATTTTTAATTTTTTTATTATGTGTCATTTTATGTATGTTTGCTGTTGTAAATTTAGGTTGTCATAGTCTATATATTTATCTATTGTTTATTTTATGTGAAGCACTTGTAGTGCTTCTGTGAGGTGCTCTGAGTCCCTTCGAAGAGATGGTGGCAGGGTATAAATAAAGTTGTTTATTATTATTATTACTCTGGAATAGATCTCATAATGCGCATCAGCGTACATAGGTATAAATCACCTTGCATGATGAAATTGATTAAGGAACAAGTGATTTAGTGATCTGCACATACACACAGGAGCGAGAGAGTTTAAAAAACTGATATACATTTTATTCAAAAGAGAACTGGGACAATGTGGCCTGGCTCAGCTGTAACATGAAAGAATGCTATTGCAATAGAAAAATGGGTTATGGTGAATTAATCAATTAGATTCTATATTTTCATCCAGATTTGTTTTGGCTGACCGTACTTTGATTAAACAACAGTTTCTTAGGTTTGGAACTACAGAGAAACTGATTTGTTTAGCACTGGGGAGAGAAGCTCCAGCTCCAGCTCTAGCTATTGGTGGCACTTTACACTTTGACGCCGAGGGTCAGTTTGTATCGCTACAAAGCAGCCAGAGAAAAATCAATTCATTCCCAGAAGAGAAAAATGCTATTGCAGAAGGTCACAAAGCCATCAGTGTTTGCTGTTCAGAATCAAAACCTTGAAATGTTGTCCATGTATGTGTGTCTGTGAAGTTGATCTAGACAGTCTTGGTTGATGAACAGTACTCCTAATCCTTTTTCCTGCTATTCATCTTGTTTTTACAGTAATAGATGGGTTTGTTACATCTAACAAAAACTGGGAAACTGCTGTAATTTATCCATGTTTGGCTATATTATGGCTATATTAATAGAACTGTGTTGTTATTTTAAAATAGAACTAGGGGAAGGAGTGGGAAGCTGAAATATGATTGCTTGACTTTTAAAATCCCAACACACCTTAATTCATTTTTTGGCAGTACCGGCTAGACACATATATACCATGAGAAGGATGCTGCCCTATGATCGATCATAATCCACTTGAGGGTCATTGATGTGTGATTTGTCAGACTGACTAGAATCATTTTGCATCACTGAAATTTTAATATATGCTGGAGACAGATTAGAAGTGCTTTGCAATGTCTTACTCCAGTGGTTCTCAACCTGTGGGTCCCCAGATCCACATCCAGAAATCCTAACTGTTGGTAAACTGGCTGGGATTTCTAGAAGCTGTAGGCCAAAACACCACTATATAATTCTAATTAAGCAATGGCTTAGGCTACATCTTCCTTCATAGAAGTGTCCACACTCTGTGCACCATTTTTTTTATCATCCTTCAAGTTTGGACAAGATACTATAACTTCCAGAACCCTCAAGCAATTTTTCTATCTCTCTCCTGCTATTTTTATGAGTTGTAGAAGCCATCCACACTACAGAATTACAGCAGTTTGACACTGCTTGAACTGCCATAGCTCCATTTTGTGGACTCCTGGGATCTGTAGTTTGTTGGGGTACCAGAGATCTCTGATAGAGAAGGGTAAATATCTCTGGTGCTGAAACATGGCAGTTAATACAGTGTCCAACTGTTATAATTCTGCAATGTAGATATCCCATAAACTTTCCAAACTCAAATGTGACCTTGGAGCAATCTATGCAATGTAACAAAAACAGATGCATTTTAAATCTCATGAGATCAATGGAATCCTTGTATCTGAAGCTTGTCTAGACATTATCTGTTGGAGAGCCCAATGTGTATATTTACACATACTACCCCTGGTGGAACAGTGTGTTAAAGCGCTGAGCTGCTGAACTTGTGGACCAAAAGGTCCCAGGTTCAAATCCCGGGAGTGGAATGTTAACCCCAGCTCCTGCCAACCTTCCGGCGGGAAGGAAACGGTGCTCCATGCAATCATGCCGGCCAAATGACCTTGGAGATGTCTATGGACAACGCCGGCTCTTCAGCTTAGAAATGGAGATGAGCACCAACCCCCAGAGTTGTTCACGACTGGACTTAACATCAGGGGAAACCTTTACCTTTACCTTACCCCTATACTACAGCATTACAAATTTCTCACAATGACTGCTTTGTAAGAAGTACCCTATTAATTATAAATCCCAGAATTTTATAGGATGAAGGCATGACAGCCGTAGTTGTAGCATTTAGATACTTTCCTAGAAATGTTCCAAAGTATTAGAAATGTTTGATTTTGGAAAAAAAATCTTGGTCCAAGTCAAAAATACTTATGGGGAATGCAAGACAAACTCTAGCATATTTTAAAAATGGCACTTACTATATTAACCAAATTCTGTGCTTATCTGAGTATAATTATCCCTAGGGACTTATCTCAGATGATTGATTTTAATATAAGTAAGCTGATAAAAGATATTGCACAAGATTTAGAGAGACGGGTGAGCTTAAAGGTGAGGCTGTGGAATAAGATAAGCATTATTAAAATGAATGTTATACAATAAGGAAAATTGTTTTTCTGTTATTTGTTGAATTTCACTTCTTATAACTTGCAAGCATTTTCAAAAACCAAGAGTGGTTCCAGACAGGGGGAAAATCTGGTCCGACCCGGGTTTAAAAAACCGCACACCAGTAAAAAACAAAAACAAAAACCTGCACTTTCCGGGGTGTGGTATGCGTGTGTGTCCAGATGCTCTGCCGGGCTTTCCAGCAGGGCACCCAGACACCAAAAGAAACCCCCCAGAAAAGCCTTAAAAAATGAAAATTACTTACCCGGCCGGCATTACCCTAGTGCCGATCCTCTCCTGGCATGTAGAAATGACACGCCAGGAGAAGAAGGGGGGGGGGGGCAGAAGCAATTTTCCTCCCTCCTCTCCTGGATCATCATTTCAATGTGCCAGGAGAGGGCTGGCAAAAGTTTAATGGTGGTCAGGTAAGTAATTTTATTTTTAAAGCCCTTTTTGGGGTGGTTTTGGGGAAGGGTTTAGAGCTCTGATTCCGCCCAGAAAACAAGAGAAGGTCGTCTAGACAGCGGCCATAGTGGGTTAGACCCAGGTCTTTTAGGAAGACCGGGATGTAATCCACTATCAAATTCCTTTGGGACAAAGCAGGGTTTCCCTGCTTTGTTCCAAAGGAATTCTTTTTACATGGGATGTTGTTTGGATGCCCCATGTAAAAATCCAGAAGGGCGCATGTTTTTTACGGTGTGTAGCTTATTAATTTTTGACCATATCCACTTAAAGTAACCACATAGAATCATAGAGTTGGATGAGACCTCATGGGGCATTTAGTCCATCCCCCTGCCAAGATGCAGGAAAATCACGTTCAAAGCATCCCCAACAGATGGCCATCCAACCTCTGCTTTATCTCTTCCCCAAAAATTCCTCCCATCTCCATCAACATAGTAAGTAGGGAAATACAAATAAAATTTTTACTTGTATTTACTTGCAGACAGCTATAGTACAGGTCCTCCCTTCACAGTCCAACTGTGGCCTCCGAAGAAGAGCAGCCAGTATCTGCTAGATTAAATCCCCTTCCTCACTGGCATCTCTTTTTCCTTGTGTATCCTGTCTTTTAAATATTTCAATCTGAATGTTGTAGTTAAGCCAGAAGCTGAAGACGAGGGGATTGTGTTATCAGAGGTTGTCAGAACTGACGGGTTTTCCAATGAGGGAAATGAGGGGATTTTAGTTCAGGATTCTGCTTCGGAGAATGGGTCTGTGTCTAGTGAAAGAGAAACAGCTGCAGAGCAGAGCAGGTAGGAAGATGCTATGGCATTGGACGATAGGGAGGACCTTTCCCCTAGTAATTCCTTAGCAACACTAGATAAGGGGTTGGAAAGGAGAGATCTTTCCCCTGGGAACATATCTGAAGTCAGTAGAAGTTTGAAACTCAGCCTCTGGGAGGAGGGAGCCAGATTACAGTGGTCACAGAGAATTTGTGTGAAACAACAGAGTGAAAAATCCAAACAACAGTGTTAGAAATCCTTGAAACAATAGAGCAGATATCAAAGGCATCTTCCTGGCTCTGTGGGTCCTTAAATTAAGGGATTGTTTACTTGAGGGCCAGATCAGGCAATACTGCATTACCGTATGAATCTTGGGTCTTATTCCACGTCTATGTTTATGATCTTTGGGAAAGTCTGATACTCATGTTCATGGATTCATATTTTAAAAGAAGTTACTGTATTCGTGTTTGTGGATTTATGTCTATATTTTGGTTCTTGTTTTTTTTCTATACACATATACACACTCCTATATCCAGAAGGTAGAGGCTTCACATTTCATCCACAGTTAACCTTCAGAAAGCAACTTCCCAACACTGTATTTTTCAGGAGGGATATGGATAGGTGAGCACTCAAGAAAATCTTAACTGCAGAGCTGAGGTTGCCCTCATAAATATTCAGCAATTTTCTGATATGTCAGAACCCTGCTACTAGAGCCTGGATGTTGGTCCACTTATTTTCTCCCAGCAGTCAAACTGCAGCTGGGGATCCATACTGTATGAGTCCCCCACTCTCCACCAGGCCATGGACATAGCAGTGTGCTCCTGATCTTTGAAGCCTGCTTGAAGCGGAGATGGCATTGAATGATGAACAAGAAGAGAGCGAATACTTCCTTCTAAGACAGTGGTGCCCAACCTTTTGTCCTCCAAGTGTTTGGGCCAGAAGCCTGGTTGAGCTTGTCCAGTGGTCAAGATTTCTGGGAGCTGAAGTTCAAAACATCTGGAAAACCAAAGGTTGGACAGCACTGTTCTAAAAAATCCAAAAAAGGACCAATGCATGCATTACCATAGGTTAGAAGTTACCATAGAGTCACTTTGGAGAACCTAGAAAATTCCTAGCAAGGACATATTTTGTTGAATGCAAATAGGTGAAACCAGTTCTGCAATTACAGGAGGGTGTATAATTAAAAATTGAATCATTTCTCCAGAAGGCTTTCAAAAAATACCTTTCTCCCTCCCCCCCCCTCTCTTTTTCTTTCACTAGAAAAAAGGGTAGTCTAGCAAGCATGTTTGTTAGGGGATGCAAAACCAAATTTGGGGTCAAACAGTATTTCATTTTTGGTCTGCTATATGCTATTTGACAGCCTGGCAAATTTAAAGTGTTGTTTTTGGCTGACTTTGTAACTCAAGGTTTGTTCCTTTATTGTTCCACATCACTTTCTGTCTCCTTGAGTCTAGGCTGCTAACCCACTCAAAAAGGGGCATATAGGCTGAGATACAAGATACATCCATTATATTCTCCTTGCAAATCTCTGCTTGCTTGTTATATTGATCAGACGTAATGTTCAGTAAATGACATCCATTTCTGAAGCTGGAGTAGAACAATGCGGTCCTTGGCTTTACAAACAAAGGCCATGAATGTGATTGAACAATAGCTATTCTGCACGAGGAAACTTGTCCCATACAGGCTATTGCTCATATCATATGATCACTGTAAAAGCTTTTATCGTCCTAGGTCATGTTGATAATATAGAGCAGTCAAGGATAACATTCGTCTGAGCTGGATGAGGTTTTTTCTCCCCTTTTGGTTATAAAAGCTATCCTGCTGCCAAACTTTAATCATAGAATCATAGAATCATAGAATAGTAGAGTTGGAAGAGACCTCAAGGGCCATCTAGTCCAACCCCCCGCTAAGAAGCAGGAAATCGCATTCAAAGCACCCCCGACAGATGGCCATCCAGCCTCTGCTTAAAAGCCTCCAAAGAAGGAGCCTCCACCACGGCCCGGGGGAGAGAGTTCCACTGTCGAACAGCTCTCACAGTGAGGAAGTTCTTCCTGATGTTCAGGTGGAATCTCCTTTCCTGTAGTTTGAAGCCATTGTTCCGTGTCCTAGTCTGCAGGGCAGCAGAAAATAAGCTTGCTCCCTCCTCCCTATGACTTCCCCTCACATATTTGTACATGGCTATCATGTCTCCTCTCAGCCTTCTCTTCTGCAGGCTAAACATGCCCAGCTCTTTAAGCCTCTCCTCATAGGGCTTGTTCTCCAGACCCTTAATCATTTTAGTCGCCCTCCTCTGGACGCTTTCCAGCTTGTCAACATCTCCCTTCATCTGCGGTGCCCAAAACTGGACACAGTATTCCAGGTGTGGTCTGACCAAGGCAGAATAGAGGGGGAGCATAACTTCCCTGGATCTAGACGCTATTCCCCTATTGATGCAGGCCAGAATCCCATTGGCTTTTTTAGCTGCTGCATCACATTGTAGGCTCATGTTTAACTTGTTGTCCACGAGGACTCCAAGATCTTTTTCGCACACACTGCTGTCAAGCCAGGTGTCCCCCATTCTGTATCTTTGATTTCCATTTTTTCTGCCGAAGTGAAGTATCTTGCATTTGTCCCTGTTGAACTTCATTTTGTTAGTTTCGGCCCAGCTCTCTAGTCTGTCAAGATCGTTTTGAATTCTGCTCCTGTCTTCTGGAGTGTTAGCTATCCCTCCGAGTTTGGTGTCATCTGCAAACTTGATGATCGTGCCTTCTAACCCTTCGTCTAAGTCGTTAATAAAGATGTTGAACAGAACCGGGCCCAGGACGGAGCCCTGCGGCACTCCACTTGTCACTTCTTTCCATGATGAAGACGACGCATTGGTGAGCACCCTTTGGGTTCGTTCGCTTAGCCAATTACAGATCCACCTAACCGTAGTTTTGTCTAGTCCACATTTTACTAGTTTGTTTGCCAGAAGGTCGTGGGGGACTTTGTCGAAGGCCTTACTGAAATCTAGATATGCTACATCCACGGCATTCCCTGTATCGACCCAACTCGTAACTCTATCGAAAAAAGAGATCAGATTAGTCTGGCATGACCTGTTTTTGGTAAATCCGTGCTGACTATTAGCAATGACTGCATTTGTTTCTAAGTGTTTGCAGACCACTTCCTTAATGATCTTTTCCAGAATCTTGCCTGGTATTGATGTGAGGCTGACCGGACGGTAATTGTTTGGGTCGTTCTTTTTTCCCTTCTTGAAGATAGGGACCACATTCGCCCTCCTCCAATCTGCTGGGACTTCTCCTGTTCTCCAAGAACTCTCGAAGATGATTGCCAGTGGTTCTGAAATAACTTCCGCTAGTTCCTTCAATACTCTTGGATGTAGCTGATCTGGCCCTGGCGACTTGAATTCGTTTAGAGTGGCCAGGATTGCTGTTATTGTTGTTGTAATCATCAGTTATGTGTCTTCAACTCATTTCTGACCCTAAGGTGAACCTATCATGGGATCTTCTTGGCAAAGATTTATTCTGAGTTTTTGCCTTTGTCTTCATCTGAGGATGAATACAACTTGCACAAGGTCAACCCATGTGTTTCCATGACTGAACAAGGATTTGACCCTCCTCTCCAAAGTTGCAATCCAAGCTCAAACCACAACACCACGAGCTTCCATTGACCTCAATAACCCCAGCTTTTCTGAGTTTTCTCTTTTTCTCTTTTCCCTTCTGAGGAATAATAGCTCTGTTTGTTCAGAAGCAGCATACAAAACAAAATAAACAACGAAGCTCAACAATTACTGTTTGCCAGAGACTAGAAGTAGTTACTTGTAATTAATTCCTTTCCCCAACAATGAAAATATAACTAAATTGTGTTGTGGAAGGCTTTCATGGCTGGGATCACAGGGTTGTTGTATGTCTTTCGGGCTGTGTGGTCATGTTCCAGAAGTATTCTCTCCTGATGTTTCGCCCACATCTATGGCAGGCATCCTGAGAGGTTGTGAGGTATGGATACCTCACAACCATACCTCCATACCTCACAACCTCTGAGGATGCCTGCCATAGATGTGGGCAAAACGTCAGGAGAGAATACTTCTGGAACATGGCCACACAGCCCGAAAGACATACAACAACCCTATAACTAAATTGTTTCATCACTGATGAGGAATAAGGGTAACATCAGTATTTTTGTAGTAGAAATGTAATTGTAGTTACTTTTATAGTTCTGGGATGTTTGGTGGAGAAGGAATGACATCTGCTTCTAGTGCTGGCTCATGCTGTGTCTAATGCTTCCCTCTGTGGTTAGTGTTAAGATGTTGAAACGATGTAGATGAGCATGCATTTTATATCACAAAGCAACTAACTTGAAGCATTAAGATTATTTTAGATATATAGTGGTTTGGGCACTGGAGTACAACTCCAAAAGCCAAGGTTCGATCCTACACTACAGGAACTTAGGCTAGTCACATAACTTTAGCCCCAAAATATCCCATGATAGGTTTGCCTTAGGGTCACCATGAAATGCCATGACTTGAAGGTACGCAACAACATCAAACAAGGGCAAGATTTTAATTATCTTTGGCCTCATTTACACGCCCATTTAATGCAGTTTCTGAATCCATATTATCTACTTCAGGAGCCCCGGTGGCGAAGTGCGTTAAAGCGCTGAGCTGCAGACCGAAAGGTCCCAGGTTCAAACCCCAGGAGCGGTGGAAGCGGCCGCTGTTTGCTCCAGCTCCTGCCAACCTAGCAGTTCGAAAACATGCCAATGTGAGTAGATCAATAGGTACCGCTCTGGCAGGAAGGTAATGATGCTCCATGCAGTCATGCCAGCCACATGACCTTGGAGGTGTCTACAGACAACACCGGCTCTTCGACTTAGAAATGGAGATGAGCACCAAACCCCAGAGTCAGTCACGACTGGACTTAACGTCAGGGGAAACCATTACCTTTACTATCTACTTTGAACTCGATTACATGACAGTGTAGATTCATATAATCCGGTTCAAAGCAGATAATCTGGATTCAGAAACTGGATTACATGGTAGTGTAGACCCAGCCTTTGAGATGAAGGTGTGTTGGCCATTATTCCCCCCCCCCCCCCAATAAGCCTGAAACTATGGACCTTATCAGAAGCTCTGCTTCTCTCTGCTGCCAGAACAGTCCCACAGAGCCCATCACATGGCGTAGAGATTCCAATGGGAATCCGCGGAGCCCCATTGTAGCAGCATTGTGACAGTGGAGCCCAGAGGAGTCAGGTATACACCTAACTCATTGAAGGGGAACTGAAGAAGAAACAGGGACAGATGAGGAAACTACATGGAAAGAAAGATCATGGAACCCACTGGGAGTGAACAGAGCCTGGCGGTTCCCTTCGCTGCCCCGCAGTTTCCTCCGCTGACCGTTGTTTTGCCCCTGCCTGTCTGATAAGGTCCTAAAATGGTAATTGTCTACCTTTTTGAGGTTTGGAATTATAAATGGAACTGTTGTTTTTATAAAGTACATTTCCAAGTTTTTGTGCATTCATAACAAACAATAGAACGCAAGTGATGCTGAGCAGCAACACTAAGTAGTAATCATAATTATATTTACTTGATAGTCGATATGACACTTGCTATCTGTACAAATGGTTTCTCAACAGGCTCACTCTATTTGTAGACTTACTATACCACCTGGTTATATTTCTCCACTGTTTTTCCTTGGGGTGGAGAGAGATTTTCTAAAAGTCTATTTAGAGTAGGGCCATCATATTTAGCAAGAGACAATAGTACAACCGCTATGCCCCCCTCCCACCCAAGTTTTGTTTGGAACCACCAACTGTAGCCAGTGTGGTGGTAGACTGGCCATGATTTTGTATCCTCCCAGTCACATCATTAGAGTTGGGGGAGCCTCCAGATGGTAATAGTGGACTAAGTGACTTGAAGGTTGGGTTGCTGACCTGAAGTCTGCCAGGTTCAAATCCCACCCGGGGAGAGGGCGGATGAGCTCCCTCTATCAGCTCCAGCTCCATGCGGGGACATGAGAGAAGCCTCCCACAAGGATGGTAAAAACATCAAAACATCCAGGCATCCCCTGGGCAACGTCCTTGCAGACCAGGGCCGGCCGGAGATATTTTTCGATGTAAAGCGGGGGCGCTGAAAAGCGCCCCCGCCACCGGCGCCCTGGCCCCGCCCAGCGTGCCCTGGCCCCGCCTCCCACGCTGCGTGGGAGGCGGGGCCAGGGCGAATAGTGAGGGGGCGGGGCCAGAGTTGGCCCCGCCCCCGTGCCCTGGCCCCGCCTCCCACGCAGCGTGGGAGGCGGGGCCAGGGCACGCTGGGCGGGGGGGCGGCGTCAGAGCTGGCCCCGCCTCCCACGTTACCCCCGCTCGCCCGTCTGGCCTTGTGTAGCAGGCCAGACGGGCGAGCGGGGGTAACGTGGGAGGCGGGGCCAGCTCTGACGCCGCTCCCCCCCCCCCGCCCAGCGTGCCTTGGCCCTGCCCCACGCAACGTGGGAGGCGGGGCCAGGGCACGCTGGGCGGGGGGGGCGGCGTCAGAGCTGGCCCCGCCTCCCACGTTACCCCCGCTCGCCCGTCTGGCCTTTTCTAGCAGGCCAGACGGGCCAGGGCGCACTGGGCGGGAGGCGGGGCACCGTCAGGGCGGTGCCCCGCCTCCCGCCCAGCCTGACGGCGCCCCCCCGGGCCTGCGCCCGAGGCGGCGGCGTCAGCTGCCGCATGAGTGGGGCCGGCCCTGTTGCAGACAGCCAATTCTCTCACTCCAGAAGCAACTCAAGTTGCTCCTGGCACGAAAAAAAAAATAGAGTTGGTGTCACCACCATGAACCTCCTCCTAATACCAGATCATATCACAGTATAGTAGTGAAAATACCAGAAAATACAGCTAAACTAGCTATTATGAAAACCAGGAGCAACTGAAACAGTATGTGCTTATAGGGCACGCAGACTATACTACACTATTTCAAGCATCATTATAATTGGGTAAAAATGACAACTTTCTTTGGAGCATATGTACATTAGAATATTCAAAATATAAATTAGCTTAGAGTTTTAGTTTTGTAGATATATTGATACAGTACATATAAGCCGCACTTACAAAGAAGATATTTGTGTTTTATATATACAGTGTTCCCTCATTACTTCGTGGTTCACTTTTCGCAGATTCGCTGTTTTGCGGTTTTTCAATAAACTCTAAAACAATATTATAAATCATACAAAATTACAATTTACAGCCTAAGGAAGGGTGGAAGGAGAAGCCAAAGAGAGAGAAAAGGAGCCCAAGTGGCAACAGGAGGAGAAGGAGGCTATTTATCAACACACAATTGGTTGATAAAGACTTAAAATAGTGTATAACTACTAAAATAATGTATAAATATTAAAATAAATATAGCGTCCCTACTTCATGGATTTTCACTTATTGTGAGTGATCCTGGAACCTAACCCCAGCAATAAGTGAGGGAACACTGTAACAGCAGGGAGTATACACACCGAAACACTGACCAAGTTTTTAAAATAGTAATTTGCTGACTATCAGCAGCAAATGATGGTATCACCTTGGAGAGTTTGCACCTCGCACAACCCCTAGTGACAACATTGCATCCTCCATCATGGCTCCATCCTAGTATTCTGGAACATTATGATGAAGGAAGGGGAGGGAAGAGCTGAATGGAGGCCATCACCGAAAATAGAGAAGAATATCTGAAGACTATTATGTAAAATAATCTCCTTTTTGTGGGAGCTGAGGTCATAAAAAGGAAAAAGAATAACAGACATTTCCTCAGGGGGATAAATGGTTTCTGAGGAATTTTAGTTCAGTTCCAGTTCAAAATGTCTCATGTATCATTATTTATTTATTAAGTCAGTTTTCCACTTCACTTACCTTAGTGATCCCTATAAAGCTTTGTAAGAGAAGGTCGATCAGTACTTTTATCCCCACAGTGAGATTGTACATGTGTATAGTGTGGAGGTGAGATGAGATCTGAAGCAAAGATCTCCTAGACTGCATTGTTCCATTCTTAGACATAGTTCTGTGAAATGTAAATTGTTCTAGCCTATGAACTAAAACTGAACCCAGAAGGCTTTTTTACTGTTTCTTTTCATGCATATCAGCTTAAAGTAGGTCCCATGCAATGTGGCACCTTTCAGGGAGACCAGGGTTCAAATCTTTGCTTTGCCCTGGAAACTCACCAGATGAGCTTGGGTCAGTCACATTCTCTCTGCCTTAGAAGAAGACAATGCCAAAGGCTTGCCAAGAAAACTATCATAATGTAACCGTAAGTAGAAACATCTTGAAGACACATAAGGACAACAAGAATCAGCTGAAAGATTTGGAGACAGTATAGGTCTCCACTTTGATCCAGTATGGTGGCTCCCATATCAGTGGATTAAGGAATGTCCTCTAGGCTTTAGTCCAAATCTTAATGGAGTTATCCCAGATGCTACATCCACAAAATAGGTTCAGAATTTTGGATAGCTCCTTAAGTGGGAACTTGGATTAATCATCTCACTGATATGGAACCCACCACTTCTTGCTCACTAGAATCATAGAGTTGGAAATGACCTTGTGGACCATCCAGTTCAACCCCCTGCAAGAAGCAGGAAAATCGCATTCAACGCACCCTTGACAGATTATTATCCAGCCTCTGTTTAAAAGCCTCCAAGGAAGGAGCTTCCAACACACTCTGGGGTAGAGAGTTCCATTGTTTAACAGTTAGGAAGTTCCTCCTAATGTTCAGATGGAATCTCCTTTCCTGAAGTTTGAAGCCGTTGTTATGCGTCCTAGTCTGCAGGGCAGCAGAAAACAAGTTTGCTCCCTCCTCCCTATGACTTCTCCTCACATATTTATACATGGCCATCATGTCTCCTCTCAGCCTTCTTTTCTGCAGGCTAAACATGCCCAGGTCTTTAAGACGCTTCTCATAGGGCTTGTTCTCCAGACCCTCGATCATTTTAGTTGCTCTCCTCTGGACACATTCCAGCTTGTCAATATCTCCCTTAAATTGTGGTGCCTAGAATTGTATTCCAGGTGTGGCCTGACCAATGACTTCCCTGGATCTAGACACTATTTATGCAGGCCAAAATCCCATTGGCTTTTTAGCTGCCGCATCGCATTGTTGGCTCATGTTTAACTTGTGAAAAAGATGTGAAAGATCTCGGGGTTGTTGTATGTCTTTCGGGCTGTGTGGTCATGTTCCAGAAGTATTCTCTCCTGACGTTTCACCCACATCTATGGCAGGCATCCTCAGAGGCTGTGAGGCATGGATAAACTGGGCAAGGAAGGGCAAGGAAGGAAGGAAAAAATATATATCTGTGGAGAGTCCAGGGTGTGACAAAAGTCCTTTGTCAGTTGGAAGCCAGTGTTAATGTTTCAGTTAATCACCCTAATTAGCATTGGAAAGGTTTGTCTCTTGCCAGGGGGGCATCCTTTGTTAAGAGTCCTTAGCTGTCCTTGGGGCTCCTCTGCCCTCAGAGTGTTGCTTTCCATCTATTGTTTTGATTTTTGAGGTTTTTTTTTAAATACTGGTAGCCAGATTTTGTTCATTTTCACGATTTCCTCCTTTCTGTTGAAGTTGTCCACATGCTTGTGGATTTCAATGGCTTCTCTGTGTAGTCTGACATGATAGTTGTTGGAGTGGTCAAGCATTTCTGTGTTGTCAAATAATATACTGTGTCCAGGCTGGTTCATCAAGTGCTCTGCTATGGCTGATTTCTCTGGTTGAATTAGTCTGCAGTGCCTTTCATGTTCTTTGACTCGTGTTTGTGCGCTGCGTTTGGTGAAAGATCTTTTTCACATATACTTCTGTTGAGCCAGGCATCCCCCATTCTGTAATTTTGCATTTCATTTTTTCTGCCTAAGTGGAGTATCGTGCATTTATTCCTGTTGACAAATGCACTACATCACCTGGGACTGGCTTGCATCCATCACTAGGTCCTTGCCCAAGGTAGTTCAGCCTTCATTCTGAGCACACATCAAACACTATACCAAGAGTAATAATAATTAAGTCATGCAGTAATAGTTTATTACAATTTTCTCCCACATTCTAGTTCTTTAAAATGAATCTCATCTTCACAGTTAAAACAGATAACCTTTAAAGGTAAAGGTTTTCCCCTGACGTGTCCAGTCGTGACCGACTCTGGGGGTTGGTGCTCATCTCCATTTCTAAGCCGAAGAGTCGGCGTTGTCCGTAGACACGTCCAAGGTCATGTGGCCGGCATGACTGCATGGAGCGCCCTTACCTTCCCGACGGAGTGGTATCTATTGATCTACTCACATTTGCATGTCTTCGAACTGCTAGGTTGGCAGGAGCTGGGGCTAACAGCGGGCGGTCATTCTGCTCCTGGGATTTGAACCTGGGACCTTTCGGTCTGCAAGTTCAGCAGCTCAGCGCTTTAACACACTGCACCACCACCAGGGGCCCTAGATAATCTTTTGTTGTGTTAAAAAGTTCCCACCACTGATAACCACTAGGCTTGGTGGTTGGGCCTGTTGTGTATTAGAGTCCAACCAGATATGGTTGATTTTTCAGATGTAGGTTTTTTGCTTGTCCCACCTCCCGCAGAAGCTCAAGGAAGAAAACCTGGATTAAAACTCCAGTTTCTATTCAGATGGATGAATTTCAGATCAGCACTGTGTGTATCGAAAGGATGAGGAACATATGGTGCACTTTGAATGCAGCCAGGAATGTCACCTAGTCCATCACAGGAATGGCATACCATTTTCCCTCATTGTTCTTAGAACAGGAATGAAATAGTGCAATTAGACTTCAAAATCAATGACTGACAAAGGTTTAGATATATTTAGTCCACAAGAAAGATTTGGGGGAGGGGAGGGGGAGATTTAATAGCAGGTTGCTTAAAAAACAGTCAAAATGAAAGGACAAAGTGAGAATGAGAGAGAGGTTGAGAGGCTGAAAATGGAAAGTAGTTTTAACCATCAATCCTAAACACATTTGCATAGAGAAACATGGCTGCAAGAGAGTGCACTTTGGAATGCAGTTCCAACTTTGTGGCTGGAAACTGGAAAACAGTGTGACAAAAGATGAATCCTCTCATTATATAATAATATATTTTAATACAATGCAATGTAATAACGCAAATATGATATATTATATCGTACGTATTGTATTACATGTTGTGCATTGCATTATAAAGTACATAATATATTTTAATACAATGCAATGTAATAACACATGTACAGTAGAGTCTCACTTATCCAAGCCTCGCTTATCCAAGCTTCTGGATTATCCAAGGCATTTTTGTAGTCAATGTTTTCAATATATCGTGATATTTTGGTGCTAAATTTGTAAATACAGTAATTACAGCATAACATTACTGTGTATTGAACTACTTTTTCTGTCAAATTTGTTGTATAACATGATGTTTTGGTGCTTAATTTGTAAAATCATAACCTAATTTGATGTTTAATAGGCTTTTCCTTAATCCCTCCTTATTATCAAAGATATTCGCTTATCCAAGCTTCTGCCGGCCCGTTTAGCTTGGATAAGTGAGACTCTACTGTATTATTATATTACAACACATGATATATATATTATGCATTCTATTATATATTAAATATTATATATTTCAATATAATGCAATATATAGTTCATAATAAATATTATATGAACAAAATATAATGCAATATACAATACTAAAATACATAGATAATGTATAGATTTTAATATAATATAAATAATGTATCATATATAATATAAAATTTAATACATAATATAAAATATATTATAATATCACTTAAAAAACTATAGTCCGGCCCTCCAACAGTCTGAACTGGCCCCCTGTTTAAAAAGTTTGGAGACCCCTGATTTAGGGGATGTGGGGCTTCTGCATTCCATCCAAGTATGACTGTAACCTCAAAGATTAAAATAGTAAACTTTCTGCTCTGCCCTGCCCAAAATTATAGGTTCTACTGAAGCCAGGCTTTAGGTTGGAATTGGGAGGGATTTTATTAACTAAGCATAAAGTACTAATACTTATTCATCTAACATTAGTATTTTTGTTATTATCTGACCAGATGTTGCATCCATAAAATGGGTTTAGGATCTTGGAAAGTTCCTTAAACTGTGAACTCAGACCACAAATGGATTCATCATCTCACTGATATAGAACCCACCACTGCTTGCTCGCTAGAATCATAGAATCATAGAGTTGGAAGAGACTTCATGGGCTATCCAGTCCAACCTCCTGCCAAGAAGCAGGAAAATCACATTCAAAACATCCCCAAGAGATGGTTATCAAAGAAAGAGCCTCCACCACAGTTCAGAGCAGAGAGTTCCACTGCTGAACAGTTCCCACAGTTAGGAAGTTCTTCCTAATGTTCGGGTGGAATCTCCTTTCCTGTAGTTTGAAGCCATTGTTCCGCATCCTAGTCTCAAGGACAGTAAAAACAAGCTTGCTTCCTCCTCCCTATGACTTCTCCTCACATATTTGGCTTATACATACATGGCTAAGCCACATATACATACATGGCTATCATCCTAAAATCCTAAAAATAACATCTTGGAGTCACAATGTAATTCTCATTTTTTTCTTTCAATAAGGTCTCTTGATCATGAAATGACCACTTTCCCGTTTTCCTAAATGTCCTTATACAATTAAGGACTACATTCACCAAAATTGCATCTTTTCAGAAAAACCATAAACACTCATAATGGCACGTTGAAAAATGTGGGCAGTGAGACAACTTGTCTACAGACCATGATTCTCCTCCACTAAAAGTCTGTATTCGAATGGAGACACAGACATCCGCAGAGGAGAAATGTAGAATGGAGAAGCTGGAGTCTGTTTCAGCTTCACAATTCGTACAGACCCAATTAGTAGCAATGGGAACTCCAGAAAATCTGAAGTATGTGAAGCTAGGCCTAAACAGACAAAATGATAACTGGAATCTGAGATTGGCAGTGTACTTATGGAGCTGTAACTTAATGGTTTATCTCCACCTATCCTCCTAAAGTTGCAGAGACTGGATGGCACAAAGAAGTTTGTTTAGCTGCTGACCAGGGCATAAGAAAGACAACATTTCTATCTTCCTGCCAGCAAGTGAGGCTGCAACAAGGACGTCTAATTGATTTCCATGCCAGTGAAATGATTAATTCAATTTATTCTAAATGCCAAAAGAATCTGTCCAAGCATATCACTTTAGTTTAGGCACAAAGTTTAGTGGTTTGCAAACCCTGGACTAAAGTCAGACTGCATTCAACAACCCACTGATTTGGAATCTAGTAGTAATAGTGAGAAAATATAGCAAGTAACATGCCTAGTCAATTAGTAAAGACTGACTGGCATAACCTTACTGCCCATGAATAGTTCTGTATGAACAATGTCACACTGTGAACTTCTTGTGATATTCATCCTTGTCTTTCTCTATATAGCATTGAATATAATACCATGGCATAATACGAGCTACTGGTGGATAGTGATGGCTTATGGGTTTGTATATCACATTTTGCCTAGGGAGAAGTAAAGGCATTGTGTTTAAGCACTGTTATCTAAAGCTACTCCATCACTGAAATATGTTTTTTAAAAGTCAAACACAATAACAATCATTTTGTCACCACTGGGAACTGTATTAACATGATTGATACATGACCTGTACATGTGGTTCAAGGGCATGATATGGATTTGTAAAAATATGGAAAATGAGGTTCTCATAGATGTATGAAGATATTCTCAGAAATATTTGTGCACTCAAGTTTGTGTCCTACTGCAATCATGACTGTAATCAAACATTTCTGGCTCTGTCACAGCACCAAGAACAACTATTTTTCTCCTTTATTATAGTGAGGTTTTAGGGTTTTTTTTCTTTGTCAACATTCAATAGATATGTTTAAATATGTTTAAAGAATAATGGACTGAACCCAATCTTGGTTCTTAAAGTAGAACCAGTTAAATTAATAAGATAATTAATTTAATCTCAACCTAATGACAACTAACCTAACCCTAGTTGATTTCAAATGGGTCTCCTCTAGGTAGGACTAACATTGGATCTAGCCCAGAAATGGATAAAGTATGGCCTACCAGATGTTGTTGGATTGTGACTTCCATCACTACAAGCCAAATGGTGAAGAGTGCTAATGGACTTTACCATTTTATATAATAGACACCATTTTACTACATATTTGTGTATTATGGGAGTTGAGCATCCATTGGTTTTGGTATCCACATCGGGAATATCCACTAGCAAACCAAACCCTAGTGGACACTGAGGGGTCACTGTATTTTATTTAAGGGGTTTGATTTTTTTGCACAGTAGAGTCTCACTTATCCAACATAAACGGGCCGGCAGAATGTTGGATAAGCGAGTATGTTGGATAATAAGGAGAGATTAAGAAGAAGCCTATTAAACATCAAATTAGGTTATGATTTTACAAATTAAGCACCAAAACATCATGTTATACAAGAAATTTGACAGAAAAAGTAGTTCAATATGAGGTAATGCTATGTAGTAATTACTGTATTTACGAATTTAGCACCAAAATATCATGATGTATTGAAAACATTGACTACAAAAATGCGTTGGATAATCCAGAAAGTTGAATAAGCTAATGTTGGATAAGTGAGACTCTACTGTACTTGAGACTTAGGCATGCACTGATTGTTATTGCTGTGGTACAGTTGGGCCTCCGTGTCCATGGATTTAGTAAGGTAAGGTTTTCCCCTGACGTTAAGTCCAGTCGTGACTGACTCTGGGGGTTGGTGCTCATCTCCATTTCTAAGCCGAAGAGCCGGCATTGTCCGTAGACACCTCCAAGGTCATGTGGATGGCATGGAGCACCGTTACCTTCCCGACGGAGCGGTACCTATTGATCTACTCACATTTGCATGTTTTCGAACTGCTAGGTTGGCAGGAGCTGGGGCTAACAGCAGGCGCTCATTCCGCTCCCGGGATTTGAACCTGGCACCTTTTGGTCCGCAAGTTCAGCAGCTCAGCGCTTTAACGCACTGTGCCATCAGGGGCCCCCGTCCATGGATTTAGCCATCCTATATATCTATTTTTATATCACATTAAAATTTCTTGGACAAAAAGAGGTCACAGTTTAAGAAGCCCTGCTGTATAATTCAGAGGAAGGAAGAAGCAAAATCAGGTCTGACTACTCCTTACATAAGAAAACCCTTTGAAATTCACCAAATGTTGACGGATAGCTTCGAGATTTATACACACACCCTTGTGAGGACTACTAATAAAATTCAGATTTCTTTCCATCTTGCAATTCTAAGAATTGATGTACCTACAATGTATATTGTGAATAAGGTAATGCAATATACAAATATTTTGGTTGTAAAACCAAAATTCTGCTGTAGAAATCTGTGATTTGATTAAGACTGGAAAGCTAGCCACTCTGTATGACTTTCAATCAAAAACAACTTCTTGGTAGTCCTGGAATATAAATGTATCTGTACTTAACAATAATATTGACCAGCTTTTCTAGTATAACAGTGTATCGAATACATCCTTGCGAAGCATGCTGAGGGTAATTTGAACGTTCATCAAGACAAAACTACTTTATTTTTCAGTGATCCTAACAAGCTGGCCAGTTCTACAGACACCTCTATTAAACTGTGAAGGTTTTTTTTTGTCTTGAAATATTAAATAACCTCTTATTTTTACTGCAACTACTATAAAAAGGTAAAGGTTTGCCCTGACGTTAAGTCCAGTCATGTCTGACTCTGGGGGTTGGTGCTCATCTCCATTTCTAAGCCGAAGAGCCGGCGTTGTCCATAGACACCTCCAAGGTCATGTGGCCGGCATGACTGCATGACGCGCCATTACCTTCCCGCCGGAGCGGTACCTATTGATCTACTCACATTTGCATGTTTTCAAACTGCTAGGTTGGCAGGAGGCAACTACTATAGTTATTATTATATTTATTAAGATCTTTATACACCCTTCTTCTAAATCTGGGACTCAAGGTGACTTAAACATATGAGCACCAATGCAGATTCATTATATTACTTTTTTGAATTATTGTAGTAGGATATGCAATAATGCAACATGTAGTAGGACACCCAATTCCACATTCCTCAGTTTACCATGGAAATGGGAAAACATGGATAATAGCAAACTCTATTGAAATGAACAACTTCTGTCACAGGTTATCATAGAGATATCATCTCCAGCAATTTTCGAGATCCCCCAGTAATGTCTGGTGGACAATTGCCATTGAATCTTTTGGTGGATCAGAAATTTCCTTGAGAGGACATATTTTGTTGGAGGCAGGTAGGTGAAACTGTGGGTGACAGTCCCGCAGATATAGAGAGATCACACTCTAGGTAAAATTATTACTAGATTTAACTCTCATAGAGAAACTTGATAGTCATCAATATCCATATGGAATGCCCTCCCAAGCAAGAAGATTCAAATTTCCCCTCTGAACATAACGCTCTTTTTTTATATATAAAGGAAACAAAACTATTGTATTTAGCTAAATGGTTACCTGCAGATAAAAGATGATAAAAAAGGCAAATGGCATTTCCTTTGGGGATTTGCCCTCAAATGAATGTATATGCTGCTCAGTTTCCATGGATGCGTACTAAAAGCTAAATGTCATGACTGATACCTTAGCTTGTTCCTGCCTCATTTCCATCCTTCTCTTTGGGGAGCAGGATTGCAAACAGATATAGCACTGCAGCTCCAGAAGCATTTGGAATCTGTTTGATTCCTGAACTCTTGTTAAACTGGCTTCCATTTAACAACAGAACACTGAAACTAGGCTGACATTCTTGGTTGATGGCACCAATCTGGGAATCACTGTAGGAACTGGACCCAATTGATATGATGAAGATGATGATAGTGATGGTGTTTATTTGAACCTTTTCGTTCCGGCAGTTTCATTGATGATTAGCTGTTCATATTGCAACTGTAGAAAATAGCAGACACTATCAAAGTGTTGCTCCAGAACACTTGTCATTCACAAATCCCAAATGATGAGTGAGATTGGGGTGTGCTACTGAAGTTTTTCATCCTTTAGATAGCATCATTATGAAGGGTCATTTACACATATGATGCATGCATCATGGATAGGTGATTGGAAGCTATTGTGAAGATATAGATCCATTCACCATCAGAGATTTTTGTGTGACAGCTATAGAGCACAATCCTATGCATGTTTTTTCATATATTTCTATGACTCCAATATCCTGTTTCCCCTAAAATAAGACATCCCAGAAAATAAGACCTAGTAGAGGTTTTGCTGAATTACTAAATATAAGACCTCCCCCAAAAGTAAGACCTAGCAAAGTTTTTGTTTGGAAGCATGCCTGCTGAACAGAACACCAGAGCATGCAGGATCGGTAAATGTACATACAATAGATTGTTGTACATAGAAATAATGGTAGTAACAAGAAATTTTTGATAGGATTCACAGTTTGTCTGGTTGTGCTGGTTTGTGATGATAACTACTGTACAGTACATAATAAATGTTCAATTTTTTTGTTCAACAATAAATGTGAATTCTTCTTCATGGAAAAATAAGACCTAGCGCATCTTTGGGAGCAAAAATTAATATAAGACACTGTCTTATTTTTGGGGAAACACGGTAGGTCTTGCTCCCTGTCAAGGGGCTGCAGGACTGCAGTCTTAGGCCCCTTCTACACTGCCATATAATCCAGATTACCAAAGCAGATTACCCACATTATCTGTTACGAAGTAGGCTCATCTATATATATAAAAGTGTCAGCTCACCACAGCCGCTCCTGAATGAACACACGAGACTCTCTGTGGTATCACCAGGAACTTTTACTGTAGGAAACATGAACATCAGAAAAGCCAAGAATGGGAGGCTCCGGCCAACCCTCCTTTATATACCCTCCCCCTCATTTGAACAGTCTCTTCCCGCTCAGTAAAACCCCGCGCAAATTCCCCGCCAAGTCCATCAGCCGTTTCTCCTCCGAGTCCTGGGACGCAGGTGTCTTATCAATGTCAGTGACCCTGAAACTCAGAGCCACATCCAGGCTCTAGTAGCAGGGTTCTGACATGGCGTCCTCCTCCCCTTCGTCCTGGAAGGAAAAGATTAAACACAACTATTGTTCTCCGCTGTCCAGAGTTCCTTTATACTTTTTTAACAGGCTGCAATGGAATACCGGGTGTACCTTTCCTAGGTCCTTTGGTAGCCTCAGCTCATAGGTCACTTCGTTTATTCTTTTTGCTACCCTGAATGGCCCTATATAGCGTGGAGCCAATTTCTTGGATGGGAACCCCAATTTCAGGTTTTTTGTGCTCAGCCAAACCAGATCTCCTTCGCCCAATTTGTCCCCCTCTCGGCGCCTACGATCCGCAAAGAGCTTGTACTTCTTTTGTGTTTCCCGCAATGCCTCTACCACGGTTTGCCACCCTTGCTTGATTTTGGCCGGCCATTCCTCGTCGGTCTGGCCCTCCCCTTCCTTCCACTCGGGTAGCCTGGGGAAAGGTGCCACCTCCTGTCCGTATACTATTTCGAATGGGGCACGACCTGTGGCCGAATGTACGGCCCCGTTAAAAGCCATCTCAGCAAACGGAAGAAGGTCCGCCCAATCATCCTGTCTATAATTGGTGTACATCCTTAAGAATTGGCACAGTGTCTGTTGGGTACGTTCGACCCCCCCGTTGGTCGCGGGATGAAAGGCCGAGCTCAGGTTCCTTTCTGCTCCTAACAGCTGTAAGAATTTTCCCCAAAATTTTGCAGTAAATTGGACTCCCCGGTCACTAATTATCTTGTCGGGACACCCATGTAGGCGATATACATGCTTCACATACAAATCAGCAAGTTTTTCAGCTGAAGGGAGTTTTGGCAGAGCCACAAAGTGTGCCTGTTTTGAGAATAGGTCCAATATTGTCCAAATGTATCTGTGGCCTCTGCTGGGGGGTAGTTCGCCTACAAAATCCATGGCTACGCATTCCCATGGCCTCATGGGCTCCACCACCTTCTGCAATAGCCCCTGGGGCTTCCCCGGTGGTGTTTTTCCCTCTGCACATAATTCACACTGCGTGACGTATCCCCTGGCGTCTTTCCTCATTCCGGGCCACCAGCATTGTTTGGCCAACAGTTTAATAGTCCTGGTGGGGCCTAGATGACCCGCACCCTTGTTATCATGGTACTTCCTTAACATTTCTCGTCTTAAACATTCAGGAATATACAATTTCTTATTTACAAACACCAAATCCCCACACAATTCTCCCTTTTCTTTGTTTGTTTGTAACCATTTGTCCATTCCATACGCTCGCTTCAACTCTTCCTCCCATATTTCTCCTCCCCCCGTGGAAATGGCAGTACGTTTGTTTTCTTTGGCCGCTTGTGCTCGAGTTAGTACTGCCAGGCCCCATTGCTTATCAAGAAAAATACTCCCTTCAGATTCCTGAATTCCTCCCCCGTGCTGAGGCATCCGAGAGAGAGCGTCAGCGAGTATATTATGTTTCCCCTGGAAGAATCTGAGTCTGAAATCAAAACGGCTGAAATATTGGGCCCATCTAATTTGCTTCGCTGATAGTTTACGAGGGGATCTTAGATACTGTAAATTTCTATGGTCAGTCCACACCTCAAACGGTGTTCCACTTCCTTCCAGAAAGTGTCTCCAGCACTCTAGTGCTTTTAGAATCGCTAAGGCTTCTCTCTCCCAAATCGGCCAGTTTTTTTCTGTATCGCTAAACTTTTTTGACAGATAGCCACATGGCTTCAGGTTCCCCCCCTCGTCTTTCTGTAGCAGAACTGCCCCATATGCCCGGTCTGACGCATCGCAATGTAATACAAAGGCTTTAGACATATCAGGGTGCTGTAGGACAGGCTCCTCAGTAAAACGCTTTTTAAGGGCTTCGAAAGCTTCCTGGCATTCTATTGTCCAGGTCAGTTTGGCCCCTGGGGCCTTCACTTTGGCTGTTTCTCCCCTACCTTTAGTCTTTAACAAATCCGTTAATGGCAAAGTGAGGCGCGCAAAGTCCTTGATAAATGTTCTATAGAAGTTTGCGAACCCTAGGAAGGATTGCAGCTGCTTCCGTGTTTTGGGGGCTTCCCACCCCCTCACGTCTTCTACCTTCGCAGGGTCCATCGCCACTCCCTGGGAGGAAATCCTATACCCCAGAAAGTCTATCTGGTCTTTATTGAACTCGCACTTGGCAAGCTTCGCATACAGTTTTGCTTCTCTCAACTTTTGCAGGACTTCCCTGACTAGTTCTATGTGTTGCTCCTTAGTCCGAGATACTAACAATATGTCATCTAAAAAAACAAAGACTCCCTTGTACAACAATGGATGCAACACTTCGTTGATTAATTGCATGAACGCGGCGCCTCCGCCGCACAAACCGAAAGGGAGCACACGATAATTGAATAATCCGAATGCACAGGAGAAGGCCGTCTTCCACCTGTCCTCTGGTTTAATCTGCAATTTATGGTACGCTTCAATTAAGTCCAATTTAGTGAATATCTGTCCCTCCGATAACTGGGCGATCAAGTCCTTCACTAAAGGTAGGGGGTATTTATTTCCAGAACTGATTGCATTCAGGCCCCTGTAGTCAATGCAGAGCCTCAGCGTTTGGTCCTTTTTGCGCCTGAACAACACAGGCGCCCCTAGAGGGGAATTTGAAGGCTCTATGAAACCCCTCGCTAGGTTTTTATCAATGTATTTTCTCAGTTCCTCCTTTTCCCTAGCCGACATTGGGTATATTTTTGCCTTAGGAAGCTCTGCTCCTGGGACTAGCTCTATCTTCACTTCAACTCTCCGCTTCGGTGGGAAACTGTCTGCTTCCTTCTCATCAAATACGTCCACAAAATCCCGATACTCTGGGGGTAATTTATCTGCCAGTTCTGCTATCCTGATAGAGTCTTCCTCCCCCCTTTTCCCCGGCTCCCTTTCCACTTCCTGGCTCCCTCCTTCCAACTTCATCCTGAAGATCATGCTCTTATCCTCCCAGTTGATTTGCGGGTTGGCCTGCCCCAGCCATGGCATGCCTAGTATAACATTATAGCTGGCTATTTGTGATATCACAAATGACACCTTTCCTTCCCAACTCCCTATCTTACACTTTACATCTTCGGCACTGTACTTAGCTAATGATCCCGATGCTGTGGATCCGTCCAACTGCGAAAAAGCTATTGGGGATTCTAGGTTCGTTCTTTCGCATCCCAATCCCTCGGCTAATTCAGGGGAGATGATGTTCCTGGAACATCCACAATCCACAAATGCTTTGCAGGTTGCTTGTTTGCTGCCACTTTCCAGCTGAATGGGGACCACTATCATGGCTTTGTCCTGACTTACCAACCCCCCCGAGTGGTGCCTCATCGGTGGTTCTTCCTCGGCGCGTTTCCCTGCCACGGCTCTTGGTTTGGGCGGGCCTCCGCCTTCCCCTTTTCTCTGCCAGCACTCGGCAGCCCTGTGGCCCAAACGGCCGCACACGAAGCAGCCCCTCCTGCTGGTGCTCACGTTCCCTGTCGGCTCCGTTCTCCTCCCGGCTGGGGTTGATCCCTCCTTCCGGCTCCCCTCTTTCATCTGCGGCCGCTGCTGTAGCCCTCCTCGGTGCCTCCTCGCCTGGGCCAGCGATGTCTCGATGCGCCCCGCCAGCTGAATCCATCCGCGCAGTGTGTCAGGCTCATCACGATGCACCGCCCAGGAGAGGATCTCCCGCCTGAGCCCCTCTTTGAAGAGTTCTATCTTTGTCACTGCAGACCATTCCGGCACCTTTTCAGCGAGGCATTGGAACTCCTCCGCATACTCAGATACCGACCTCTGCCCCTGGGAGACGGTCTTCAACTCCTCCCTCGCCCGGATCTGCTCCAGTGGATCTCGGAAACGGGTCTCCAGGGCCCCCATAAAGCGTCGGAGTGACCCCAGACATGGGTCGCGCCGCGCGTGTAGTTGAACGTACCAGCTGGCCGCTCCCCTCTTCAACACTGCACCAATGGCCCGTACCCGGCTGGATTCCGTTCTAAAAGTGTGGGCATTGTCCTCCATATAGCCCCTCACCGTGGTCAGGAAAAAATCCAGTTCAGAGGACTCTCCCCCAAACTCGATCCTTAGTTCCTCTCGTCTCGGTAGGGGTCCCTGTGGTGGCAATCCCCAATTCTCCGCCCGTCGCAAGCCCCCTTGCGGGCCAGTGGGCCCCGCTGCTGCTTCCCTTTGTCCTGTGCCACGCCCGGCATTCGCCAGGGGCACCAGGGTCTCAGTTGGGAGCGTAGCCGGGATTCTCGGAGGCTTTTCCCCTTCGTCGTCACTCTCCTCCACCCGCGTCAGGCTCGTTTGGATCTTGGGCCGGGCACCGGGCTCCTTTCGCATTTCCCTTCCCTTCGGTGCTGGGAGGTCTGCAAAGCCCTGGCTGCTTCCCATGCTCACGTCCCACATTGAGCTAGCCCGGAGTTCCCTTCCTCGCTCCGGCTCCGCCAAAACCGCCAGGCGCTCCATCGCCCTCGACATCACTGCCAGGGTGGTCTCCATCGCCGACATCCTCTCCTCCAGAAACACCATCTTTTGCGGGCCTGGGGAAGGTGAACCTTCCTCTCCTCCGGTGCTATCTCCCCGCACCACTCCGCGCCTCTGGGTTACCCCATTTGGCTGGGCATAAGCGGTGGATGACGCCAGGGCCGCCAGCTGGTGGAACTCAGCGTCCGTCTCGGGAGTGGCCCTTTCCGACCTTCCTCCTCCGGCGCCCAAGAGCTCTTCATCCTCCACTTGCATGTTACACCTCACCGCTACAGCGGGATGGTGTCCGTTTTCTTGGCTTAGTGTCAGCTCACCACAGCCGCTCCTGAATGAACACACGAGACTCTCTGTGGTATCACCAGGAACTTTTACTGTAGGAAACATGAACATCAGAAAAGCCAAGAATGGGAGGCTCCGGCCAACCCTCCTTTATATACCCTCCCCCTCATTTGAACAGTCTCTTCCCGCTCAGTAAAACCCCGCGCAAATTCCCCGCCAAGTCCATCAGCCGTTTCTCCTCCGAGTCCTGGGACGCAGGTGTCTTATCAATGTCAGTGACCCTGAAACTCAGAGCCACATCCAGGCTCTAGTAGCAGGGTTCTGACATAAAAGGGTAATGAAACTTCGGCCTAGGAAAAAACAACAAAACTACACATCCCAGAAACACTAAACTTGGCAGCACAACCTCTCATCCATGCCTCTACATTCATACAACAAAAAGAAAAGAAAAATAAAGTCCTAATTAGAGGGAGAGGAATAATTAGTTTTATCCATTCCTGCCAGTTAGAAAGCTAAGCAATCCCCACTTGGTCTCCTAGCAACCCACTCAGCCCAGGGGACAGGCAGAGTTAGGCCTCACCTAGGCCTCTTCCACACTGCCTATAAAATACAGATTATCTGATTTGAACTGGATTATATGGCAGTGTAGACTCAAGGCCCTTCCACACAGCTATATAACTCATTTATAATCTTATATTATATTCAGCACTGAGCTGCTGAACTTCTGGACCGAAAGGTCGCAGGCTTGAATTGGGGGAGCGGAGAGAGCCCCCACTGTTAGCCCAAGCTTCTGTGAACTCTAAAGTTCAAAAACATGCAAATGAGAGTACATGAATAGGTACTGCTCCGGCAGGAAGGTACCAACACTCCATGCAGTTATGCCACATGACCTTAGAGGAGTCTATGGACAACGCCGGCTCTTCAGCTTAGAAATGGAGATGACCCCCAACCCCCAGAGTCAGACACAACTTTACTTAATGTCAGGGGAAAACCCTTTACCTTAACTACCACCAATTCCTCAATACTTTATTTCCCATACCACCATACTTCGCCACAGCAACGCGTGGCCAGGCACAGCTAGTATCTTATATGAGCTTACACCAGTAGTTCCCAACCTTTTTAAAATCAGAGCCCACTTGATCAAGGCCCATTTGACCAGGGACCACTCTCCAACATTAGTACCAAAAGTGTTACAAATCAGTTTTTGGCCAACTTTAGATTCAGTTTGGTTCTTTGGGGTGCTGACTCAGAAAACTGCAGTGGATAGACCACATCAGCTTTAGTTTCTGATACAGAACATACGCCATCTAGGAGTCACCATCTGCTCACCCACAGAAAACTATATTTAATAATCTAGAGTTGATGTGGTCTATCCAATGCAATGGTGAGCTCTGTGGAAGGGAGCAGAAATAAAATAAATAATAAAAAAGGAGGTTCACAGACCAGATTTTTGTTCTCGCGACCCACTGTTGGGCTGCACCCCCATGAATTGGGAACCACTGGGCTACACTGTCATATAATCCAATTCAAAGCAGATAATCTGGGTTTTATATGGCAGTGTAGAAGGGGCCCAAGTCTGCTACCCATGAAAATTCAGGTTGAAATCTTGATCAAGAACC
The DNA here is from genome assembly GCF_035594765.1 of Anolis carolinensis. Taxonomy (NCBI): domain Eukaryota; kingdom Metazoa; phylum Chordata; class Lepidosauria; order Squamata; family Anolidae; genus Anolis; species Anolis carolinensis. The sequence continues at coordinate 3,216,539 of NW_026943829.1, read as the reverse complement.
ATTAAGACATGCAAATCCTTGATGATCATCATTATTTCTTAACCAAGCCAGGATCCTAAGGTCAGACTGCAGCAACTGAAAATGCAGTTCATGTTGTTTTTAGAAGCTTGACATACCAGTGTAAGAACCGTAACAGCAAATGGTCATGAAGACTTTAGCTGTGCCAGGATACGGTTACTGGAAATGGAATGGGCAGCAGAATGTATTGTTCTCATTTTTCCGTAATGTATAATGGCACCCAATCACACTCCCAGCAAGTTCACAGTTCTGTTTCTGACATTACGATCCTATTGACTGTTTATACATTCTCTTGTCATGTGATCTAAAGATTTTCATTAGAGATCATTTCACTAATTCGTAGGTTGGGTTGCTGACCTGAAGGCTGCCAGGTTCGAATCCCACCCGGGGAGAGCGCGGATGAGCTCCCTCTATCAGCTCCAGCTTCATGCAGGGACATGAGAGAAACCTCCCACAAGGATGGTAAAACATCAAAACATCCGAGCGTCCCCTGGGCAACGGCCTTGCAGACGGCCAATTCTCTCACTCCAGAAGCAACTCCGGTTGCTCCTGACACGGTGGGAAAAAACAAAAAAACAAACTAATTCCTGGTTGAATGCAGCCTGGCTGAAATAGCGGCAAACAACTGGCATTTTGTGTGACTCAAAAATGCCTGAACAAGTAACTGAAGGCTAAGATCCACACTATAGTTGTTTGCCAAGTACAGGGCAGAGTGCTGTCCAGCAACAAAGAAACAGGAACAAGCCCTTAACACAATGGAAATGAAAATGCTGAGATGGACACTTGACACTTCTTGACAATGTGCCAAATAATGACATCCATCAAAGACTAGGAATAAAAACATAAAAATGCAGGAAGCAAAACTATGGTGGTGCGGCCATGTCATAAGGAGAGAACCAACATCAGTAGCAGAAACACCACTACGTTTTGAGATTGCAGGACAAGGACCACATGGATGGCCAAAGAAAAGATGGATGGACACTGCCAACCTGAGACCTGAGGATGCCCAAAACAAAGGCCTGTGGAAATGTCACTCACTATGCTATTGCTAAACCCTCCATTGGGAAAATAGCTTGGAAAGAAGAAGATAATTCCAGGAACTCCACATTTTTCCAGGGCAAGTGGCTGGGTGTCACACATCAGACGTGTGACTACAAAAAAGAGAGGTGACACCGATGTTATGAATAGTTTTTTGTCTCTAAACCCATTCATTTAGCACACTGCCTATTATTTTGTTAGGAACCCCGGTGGCAAAGTGTGTTAAAGCGCTGAGCTGCTGAACTTGCAGACCGAAAGGTCCCAGGTTCAAATCCCGGGAGTGGCTTGAGCGCCCACTGTTGGCTCCAGCTCCTGCCAACCTAGCAGTTCGAAAACATGCAAATGTGAGTAGATCAATAGGTACCGCTCCGGTGGGAAGGTAACGGCGTTCCATGCAGTCATGCCAGTCACATGACCTTGGAGGTGTCTACGGACAACACCGTCTCTGCTTAGAAATGGAGATGAACACCAACCCCCAGAGTTAGACATGACTGGACGTAACGTCAGGGGAAAACTTTACCTTTTACTATTGTTTTTAGTGGCTTTATAAGATACTTTGTCTGGTTCTTTTATCCACTGGCATTGTTACTTTTGAGGATTTATAGTGGGTTTTGACTGTTTGCATTTTCACACATTGCATTGCTTCTATTGATTGCTGTAGGCCATTTTGAGGATGCTCAGGTCAAAAGCAGGGCAACAGTTCTATAAATACACATATTTCCCCTTCATGCTACCCCATGACAATATCTTAATATCATCAGAGCACCTCCTTGGACTGGTAATCCAAATTTCAAATCCAGACAGTGGTAATAGTCGGGCACCATCATGGTAAGTGATTCACAACTGTAGAAATAGGCAATAATTGTCTAACGTTGAGCCTTCTTCACTACAAACCACAATAGCTCAGAACTTCAGGTTAAAAAATGGACTCAGTTTCTGAATATGGTTCACATGACTCTAAGACTCTCAGGCACTTCTGCAATGCCATATAATCCAAATTATTAAAGCAGATAATCCACATTATCTGCTTTGAATTGGATTATGTGAGTCTACAGTGCCATATAATCCATTCCAAAGCAAATACCGTATATACTCGAGTATAAGCCGACCCGAATATAAGCTGAGGCACCTAATTTTACCACAAAATAACTGGGAAAACATTGACTCCAGTATAAGCCGAGGGTGGTAAATTTCAGAAATAAAAATAGATACCAATAAAATTACATTAATTGAGGCATCAGTAGGTTAAATGTTTTTGAATACAGTAGAGTCTCGCTTATCCAACGTAAACGGGCCGGCAGAACGTTGGATAAGCGAATATGTTGGATAATAAGGAGAGATTAAGGAAAAGCCTATTAAACATCAAATTAGGTTATGATTTTACAAATGAAGCACCCAAACATCATGTTATACAACAAATTTGACAGAAAAAGTAGTTCAATATGCAGTAATGCTATGTAGTAATTACTGTATTTACGAATTTAGCACCAAAATATCATGATGTATTGAAAACATTGACTACAAAAATGTGTTGGATAATCCAGAATGTTGGATAAGCGAGTGTTGGATAAGTGAAACTCTACTGTATTTACATAAAGCTCAAATTTAAGATAAGACTGTTCAACTCGGATCAAATTATTATTCTCATCTTCTTCAATGTAAATGTGCTTAAGTATCCTTTTAATAATAATAAGAGTAAAATAATATATGTAATAATAATAATAATAAATACAGGAAAATAATACAAGTAATAATAAATAGAGTAAAATAGTAAATGCAATAATAATAAGATCAGAGTGAAATAATAAATGTAATAATAATAATAACTGAGTAAAATAAATGTAATAGTAGCAACAATAGTAGAGAAAAAGAATAAATGTAATAATACCAATAATAATAGAAAAAAATAATAAATGTACCATATATTCTCGAGTATAATCTGACCCAAATATAAGCCAACCAGGACCCTCACCCGAGTATAAGCCGAGGGGGGCTTTTTCAGTTTTTAAAAAAGGGCTGAAAAACTAGGCTTATACTCGAGTATATACAGTAATCTGGATTTTATATGGCAACGTGGAAGGGGCCTGAGACAGGGGTTTCCCATCTTCTGTGCAAGCAGTCATGTCATTTGGATGCTTTGAATGTACTACGCTAACATGTTTGTTTTCTTCTACCTTTCTTCCCTTTTCTTCTTCCTTTCTTCCTGAAATATGAACAGGGCTTTCAAAACTCTTTATATTTCCCTAGAGAAAATTGTTGAATTATTTATTCTTGCGAGAAGGATGGAAAAAGCAAATGTTTCCATTCCCTAATAAGAATCCCAGGTACCCTGCCCTGCGTTTATGTGAAGTTTACATGAGCTTACAGGAAAGAAGAAACGTTCACTATAAATTAAGTAAGTACTGTAAGTATTTTTGATTGACTTTTGGCTGAGGAAATATCAGAGTAGAAACCTCTCCCCATGGTAGCAGAACTGTGGAATAATTATCCAATTTCAACAAGCAAATGGCAGAGCCAGAGGAAAAACTAAGAACGGTAACAGAAAACATATAAATTACCTCCTCCCACAGAATCACTATTTAAAATAATGAGGACACCAGGTTGAAAGCTGTACTGTCCGGGCATGAAAAGGAACAGGCATGTGCAGTTCTTATGGACCTTTTTTCATGCATACTGATGGCAGAGAGAATGTGAAATTGGGAAAGACACATCAAAGGGAGGAACAGGAACCCCCTTTCCTTAATTGCTATTTTCATTGAAGCCTTTTTTTCTCTTCAGCATACTTTGCATTCGAAAACATCACAGTACTTTACAGCAGTAAATTAATTCATCTTCACTAGCGACCTCAGAGGACAATAAAAGCATGTTCCACTTTAAACATTTGGGTAAACGTAAGGGCATATTTATTGCACTCTCCATTTTTGTTTATGGGTCTATGCAGATGGGCTCGCTTGGCATGATAAATTAAGGACAGTACTAAATCTGAAGTCAAAATAGTCGGCTGGCCTTATGGCACTGTTTATCATTTAATCTCTACAGCAGCCTTTTAATTAAACATACCTCTCCGCCGCCCCCAACACTGGGTTACATACAGGCTTAGTACATAAAAGGAGGGTGATCCAATTCACAACAATATTTATTTATTTACAGTATTTATATTCCACTCTTCTCACCCCGAAGGGGACTCAGGGTGGATCACATTACACATATAAGGCAAACATTCAATGCCTTAACATAGAACAAAGACAAACGCAGGCTCCGAGCTGGCCTCGAACTCATGACCTCTTAGTCAGAGTGATTTGTTGCAGCTGACAGCTGGCTACTCACGAGCCTGCGCCACAGCTCGCAGTATATCTCTCCATCAGTGAAATGGGTTTTACACTAAAAGACAAGGCACCAAACTAAGGGAAAGACTGAGCATGGGTGAACATTTTCCATGGCCGAGGGAAGATTTGAACCCTAGTCTAGAGAGTAATCCTTAAACCACTATATAATATTGGATCCAAGGGGGTTACTTAAACCTACACCATAAAAATTACCCCCTCATCCCAATAAATAGGCAATGAATTAGTGGGGGTGAAACTGTTCTGGGATGCCTCAGACTGTATTGATTCAATAATGAGAGAGACAAGAAGTTTACTTGCCCTAGAGAAAGAATTGATGCTTTCTAAAATATGTTGGGTTGGAATAAATGTTGGTACAGTAGAGTCTCACTTATCCAAGACTCGCTTATCCAAGGTTCTGGATTATCCAAGGCATTTTTGTAATCAATGTTTTCAATATATCATGATATTTTGGTGGTAAATTAGTAAATACAGTAATTACAACATAACATTACTGCGTATTGAACTACTTTATCTGTCAAATTTGTTGTATAACATGATGTTTTGGTGCTTAATTTGTAAAATCATAACCTAATTTGATGTTTAATAGGCTTTTCCTTAATCCCTCCTTATTATCCAAGCTATTCACTTATCCAAAGTTCGGCCAGCCCGTTTAGCTTGGATAAGTGAGACTCTACTGTACCTCTAAGAACAGTTCCTTTCTTATTTGTTGATTTTTAAATAATACACAGAGCGATGAATGAAGTTGATTGTATTGGAATCATAATACAGAAGTGAATTTTGTAGGAAATGGGAAACATGGCACTGAATCAAATTGCTGTTCCCAACGAGGCAATCCATTATTAGAAATACTATTGTTAAACAAGGGGGATGGAGCCCCCAGATGGCGTAGTGGACTAAGTGACTTGAAGGTTGGGTTGCTGACCAGAAAGCTGCCAGGTTCGAATCCCACCCGGGGAGAGTGTGGATGAGCTCCCTCTATCAGCTCCAGCTCCATGCGGGGACATGAGAGAAGCCTCCCACAAGGATGGTAAAAACATCAAAACATCCGGGTGTCCCCTGGGCAACGTCCTTGTAGACGGCCAATTCTCTCACTCCAGAAGCAACTCAAGTTGCTCCTGACACGAAAAAAAAAACAAAAAAACCAAGGGGGATGTGTCTGTTCTCAACCAGGAGCACATCCATGTGACTATTTAATGCAGTGTGAAGTGAAGCTGACAGCACAATGTTTACATGATGCATGCCATGAACACACGCAGCAACGTGCCTTTGTGACTCTAAACTGGGATAATCAACCTTGGGGGAAACTCCAAAATCGAGTTCATAATATGCATCACCGCATCACATGGCAAAACATACTAAGGGATGGGCACTCCAGCAATTTACACTCAAATTCTCAAGGTCACCTCCTGGAGTGAATATAAGCACCATCCAGGCCTCGAACATGTAATAATCTGCACAGTGAAATCACTTTGTCTCTGCTGGTTTCAAACCAATCTAAATAGTCAATGTAGATATGTTCAGGAGACTGTGTCACAACCTTTATAGCAAGAAAGGCCTTACTAGAAGGGCGATAACATTATCAAAAATTCATGAGGGATTATCATTTAACTGATTTTAAAGTCACTGATGGAAGCATTCCCTGTCTGTGACATTCTGTGATGACTCCTATCATGCTTTCACTTGTCAAAGTCAGTGGATAGGACACACTTTTGAATATACACCTATTAAAGTTCACCCTCTAACTTTGCCAGTTAAAGAGCACTTCGAGAAAATCTGAATTGCCAATTAAAAGAGTTTAGAGATGGCAAGTTAAAATACAAAGCACCTTCATTTATATTTTGTTTATGCTACTAGCAATGCCTTTTCAACTGGAACAGAGGAAAATGCAGATTGCAAGTTGCAATTGCCTGTGTGCACATTTACTTGAAATGCTTCAAAATATTTCCCTAATATAAAGCATCAAGAAAGAAAATTAAAAGGAAAGGACACATCACAAAAGCTTCAAATCCGCAAATACGAAGAAACAGATGAGGTATAATGCCATTTAATGCAAGTGCTTGTACCAGATATCATTGATCATATTATGACAAGTCAGACTGCAAAAGAAATATATGCAATTCAAATTTGTAATATTCAAATCCTAGTAGGAGTAGCAGATGGTCTCTACAGAGGATATTTCCATTTTTTAAAGGACGGGAAGTATATTAGGTAGGAGTTGGAGGCAGAGATTTCAACACTATCTTCCCATAAGCCTTTTTTTGGTGTGAGTATTTCCAATGACTCTGAATTATTTGCAGTAATATGGAAAGTGGGATGCCTTATTTTGGTTCCTGGTTGTGAATCATGCTAAATATGTCCAGAGAACAAGGTCATTCCACAGTAAGAAAGTCATATTTTTCATAGGAAATCACCTTATTGTATAGATTGATTGCTAGATTAATTTTACTTTTTAAGTGCCCAATGTAAAATGCCACGAGTGGTGAGCAAGGAATCAAATATATTAACAAAAATAGCTAGGCACCGCACATAATAAAACCAGGAACAAAATAATGACATCACATAGCATTTGAAACTAAAATAAAGCCAGGACTGGAAATATGTTTTGAATTAAAATTTCTAGAAAACCCCAACCAGCATCCTGGGAGTTATTGTTGAAAGGGTTGGCTGAGACCTGTGTCAAACCAGCAACAAAGGAGAAGATTGTTTTGATCTACAACAGTGGTGCTCAACCTGTGGCTCCCCAGAAGTTTTGGCGTTCAACTCCCAGAAATCCTATCAGCTTGTAAACTGGCTAGGATTTCTGGGAGTTGTAGGCCAAAACACTTCCGGATCCACAGGTTGAGAACCACTGACCTACAAGATCTAAAACCAGTGGTTATCAGGGAAGCTTCTCCAAGAGTGACATTCTACAGATAAGAAGGCATTTGGGACTTGCCATTTGCAGTTGTCTTGCCACTGCAGAGACCCAGGGTGAAACAGGTACCTGACCTTTGGGGTAATAGAGCTGTCATCAGAATACTTCTTCTATATATATAAATGAGTGATGGCATCACGGCGACCCACAAAACAACAAAACTAAACATCCCACAACCTCAAAAATTGACAACACAACCCATCATCCACGCCTCTAGGTTGATACAACAAAAAGAAAAGAAAAATAAAGTTCTAATTAGAGGGAGAGGAATAATTGTTTTTATCCAATTGCTGCCAGTTAGAAGGCTAAGCTTTGCCCACTTGGTCTCCTAGCAACCCACTCAGCCCAGGGCGCAGGCAGAGTTAGGCCTCACTTAGGCCTCTTCCACACTGCCTATAAAATACACATTATCAGATTTTAACTGGATTAGATGGCAGTGTAGACTCAAGGCCCTTCCACACAGCTATATAACCCATTTATAATCTTATATTATCTGCTTTAACTGGATTATCTGGACTCCACACCTTTACCCTTTACCTTAACTACCACCAATTCCTCAATACTTTATTTCCCAGACCACCATACTTCGCCACAGCAATGCGTGGCCGGGCACAGCTAGTTATGTTTTAAAAGCGTATGGCACTTTATCACTGTTACTCATTTCCATGATACAGCACTTTATAAAACCTGTCCCCGCTGGTTTGCTTTTAATTACTCTGATTTTATCTGCTTGGATTTTAATGTATTGTCCATTATTTTATTTTGTGTATCGTTGAAATGTTTTAAGTTTTTGTCAAATATGCTGTGTCATTGTTTGGGCTTGTCCCTGTTGTGAGCCGCCCCGAGTCCCTTCAGGGAGATGGGGTGGGATATAAAAATAAAGTTTATTATTTATTATTTATTAATGCAATGAGGCAATAATAGGAAACCTACTCTGCTGACCAGAGCCAGCATGGTGTCCTGAGTTGGTTTAAACAGCTGATTTAAAATAGACATAACTGATTCTAATGTTTAATGTTTAATGCTTTAATGTTTGTGTATACAGTAGAGTCTCACTTATCCAACATTCGCTTATACAACGTTCTGGATTATCCAACACATTTTTGTAGTCAATGTTTTCAATACATCGTGATGTTTTTGTACTAAATTTGTAAATACAGTAATTACTACATAGCATTACTGCGTATTGAACTACGTTTTCTGTCAAATATGTTGTATAACATGATGTTTGGGTGCTTAATTTGTAAAATCATAACCTAATTTGATGTTTAATAGGCTTTTCCTTAACCCTTCCTTATTATCCAACATATTCGCTTATCCAACATTCTGCTGGCCCGTTTATGTTGGATAAGTGAGACTCTACTGTAATTATTTTATGTCCTGGTATGCAATGCTTGCCTTATAAATGTTGTGCTCTGCCCTGAGTCCCCTTTGGGGTGAGAAGAGCAGAATATAAATGTTTTAAATAAATAAATACAAGGATAGGGTATTTTTTTGGTCTTGATGGAATGAGCCAACCTTTCAATATCTGTCCATGTCTTCTGTACCTCTTGTATGCTGACTAAGATGACTGTGGAAGGGAGTTTCGGCTTAAGAACCCTTTGGAATCTGGAGCCCTGTTTTGGAGGGACATTCATTTCAGCTTATCTTGTGACCATTCCTGCTTCAGACTGTCTATGGAGCTAACAGAGATTGAGAAACTGAGGTTATGGATAGCATGCACAGCCCTATTGTCCCTTCATGCATCTTTGAAGACATGATAAGAGAACAATGATGCAAGCTTTATTTTTTGGTGCTCCTGAACACAAACAAATTCCAACAAATGACAAGAAAATGTACCATAACTAAACTGTTCAACAGAGGGTGGTGGGCTTTCCTGCTTTAAGGGCATTTAAGCAAAAGTTGGATGGGCATCTCACAGAAATGCTTTAGTAATAAGTTTCAGTATGGCAAGCAGTTGGACTAGATAGCCCTTGCAGCCCTTTCTAGCTCTGAAGATTTTGCTGTTTTGTGACTTCTGAGGGGGACTACTGCCAGGTATTGATCAGGTTTAGGTCACTTCTGAGAATTTGGAGGTTGTAATGAACTCTCCCTCCCTAAAGCTGGTCATGTTTTATGTATAAAAGTCTTTCGTTTTAGAAAGAAACCTGAATACCTTACTTGAGAAAGGAGCGTGGTTGACACTGAGTTTACTCATGGGGATTTGGGTATCCTCTAAGGTACCTATTAGCAGCTTTCTAAAGAATAACACGGCTGTCTTATTTGGCAAGCTTGTTTTTTGTGTATTAAAACAGCAAGCTGAGAAATTAGGCTTGCTGCAATGAAGCACAGCAACAAGGTTTTGGCATTTCATTGGATTGCTAGGCCATGACCCTCCACCGCTTTCTTTTTTGTCAATAGTTAGAAGCAATTTTCAAACTTGCAAGATATTTGCTACATGCATTCCATTTTAAATGTGCTGCATAATTATCTCTCTTTGACTCTAATTACATTTTATTATTATACCTTCACCTAGTCTAACTAATGAAAGCATTAACAAGTTAATAAGAGGATACGGAAAGAGATTTTAAATTAGAAGTAAGTAACATGATGCCCATCAAAGCTACATCTTCTTTAAACCCTAGTTGTGAAATCAGTAAGTCATGGATTATGAACGTTGTTGTCCAAAAAATCTGGATACCCACTGAGTTACTCACCCTAAATGATAATTGGATCTATTTCATTTAGTGTCACATACTTTGGCTGGCAGTATCAAACTTGCCTCCTTGCTGAGTGTGTTTACTCCTTCTCTCTAGTCCTCTCATAGATTTATGGTCAGCCTTTTCATTTGGCAGAGTAAGGTGATCTCCTTTTGAGGCAGATGCTGGTGGACAATGGCAGGAGCTTCTCTGGAGTTCCTCTATCAGTAACCCTAAACAAATCTGCTACCTCTACTCCAGAAAACATTTTTTTTCTTATAATCCATGTTGAAATACGAGGGCTATCCAGAAAGCTCATTACGTTTTGGAATTAAAAATAAACAAAGTATAGGAGAAAACATTTACCATATTCAGTTGAAAGCCAGACCCAAATACAGTAGAGTTTCACTTATCCAACATAAACGGGCCGGCAGAATGTTGGATAAGCGAATATGTTGGATAATAAGGAGGCATTAAGGAAAAGCCTATTAAACATCAAATTAGGTTATGATTTTACAAATGAAGCACCAAAACATCATGTTAGACAACAAATTTGGCAGAAAAAGTAGTTCAATACGCAGTAATGCTATGTAGTAATTACTGTATTTATGAATTTAGCACCAAAATATCACGATATATTGAAAACATTGACTACAAAAATGCGTTGGATAATCCAGAACGTTGGATAAGCGAGTGTTGGATAAGTGAGACTCTACTGTACCAGTTCTCACCATAGTCCCAATTGAAATCTAGGCAGTTATCATAGCGATAAAAGTGTTTGGAAAGCCCCCCCCCCTAACATTCCCGCCTGGCTTGCCTCCTGAACCAGGCTGGCTTCCCTTTCCTCAGCTGTGCATGTGCTGCGCTCAGCTTTCCCCACGATCTTCCTGGATCGCTCTTTCGTTTTGTAAATGCTTGCAAGGAAGACGCTCTTCTAAGGTTTTGCAAGAAGCACACCTTTCCTGTCCCAAAAAACCTTCCTTGCAAGCATTTGCAAAACAGAAGAGCAATCCAGGAAGATCGTGGGTAAAACTGAGTGCAGCACATGCGCAGCTGAGGGAAGGGAAGCCAGCCTGGTTCAGGCCAGGTGGGGATGTTTGGGGGGGGGGAGGGCTTTCCAAACACTTTTATCACTATGATAACTGCCTAGATTTCAATGGGGACTATGGTGAGAACTGGTATTTGGGTCTGGCTTTCAACTGAATATGGTAAATGTTTTCTTCTATACTTTGTTTATTTTTAATTCCAAAACGTAATGAACTTTCTGGATAACCCTCGTATGATTCGACTATCTATCTAGTCAATTTTTGTATATGGAATGGAGGAAGTAAGCAACCCCAACCTTCATTTCAGGCATCAAAATGCCTTGGTCTAGCTTTGGATTTCCTGAATCTGTTCTCTCCATGTTCAACCCTGAACTCAGCCACAGGCCATCATATTGACACTGATTTAGGACCTCATCACATGGGTAAAAAACCCTGTGCTATGACACTGCTGAGACAAAGCCAGGACGGAGCTCGACAGAGTCCATTACATGACCCAGGACTACTTCCATTCAGGCTACATCCTGGCTGCATCTTAGCTACATGTTGAGAGGCTGCTTTGAGAACACAGGCAGTCACCCTTGTTCTCATTGACTAAGTTGGGGACAGTGTGGGAACAAGCTGGGGACAGACTGGAAACTGTGTGTGATGGTGAAGGGGTGATGTGGCAATGTGGGGTTCTGCCTGATGGTTTTCCCCACTGTCCCCCGGCTTAAGGAACTCCATGTAATGAGGTCCTAAGAAAGCAAAACAGAGTCACAGAATCATAAAAACATAGAATAGTAGAGTTGGAAGAGACCTCATGGGCCATCTAGTCCAACCCCCTGCCAAGAAGCAGGAAATCACATTCAAAGCACCCCCGACAGATGGCTGTCCAGCCTCTGCTTAAAAGCCTCCAAAGAAGGAGCCTCCACCACAGTCCACCACAGCTGCCGAACAGCTCTCACAGTGAGGAAGTTCTTCCTGATGTTCAGGCGGAATCTCCTTTCCTGTAGTTTGAAGCCATTGTTCTGCGTCCTAGTCTGCAGGGCAGCAGAAAACAAGCTTGCTCCCTCCTCCCTATGACTTCCCTTCACGTATTTGTACATGGCTATCATGTCGCCTCTCAGCCGTCTCTTCTGAAGGCTAAACATGCCCAGTTCTTTAAGCCGCTCCTCATAGGGCTTGTTCTCCAGACCCTTGATCATTTTAGTTGCCCTCCTCTGGACGCTTTCCAGCTTGTCAACATCTCCCTTCAATTGCGGTGCCCAGAATTTGACACAGTATTCCAGGTGTGGTCTGACCAAGGCCGAATAGAGGGGGAGCATGACTTCCCTGGATCACTATACTCCTTTTGATGGAGGCCAAAATCCCATTGGCTTTTTTTAGCAGCCGCATCACATTGTTGGCTCATGTTTAACTTGTTGTCCACGAGGACTCCAAGATCTTTTTCACACGTACTGCTGTCGAGCCAGGCATCGTTCTGTAACTTTGCATTCCATTTTTTTCTGCTGAAGTGAAGTATCTTGCATTTGTCTCTGTTGAACCTCATTTTTGTTAGTTGGTTGTATTTGTTGCTTGGAAGGAGCCATGACAGGGAACACCAATGACCATCTATGGCTAGGAAAGAATCCTACTTGAATCACTTGGAGCTGCTGTTACCAGTTAGAACTGAAAATATTGAGGCAAATGGATTAATAGTCCAACAGAATAATATAAGGCAGCACCCTATATTCCAGTAGGAAATACATGATGAAAGCAGAGCAGACACAGACGACCATTCAGTCAAATCTACTGTAGATGTAACCTAACTATCAGATTTCTGCCACAATCACCAGATCTCATCCTTTAGGCAAAAGAATTTCAAGAGCCTCATACACTGCAAGTGAAAGTGTGCAATTCAGAGTAAGAAGGGAATACAGCCCCGTCGTTTTGCAGGCCGTGGTCCTTGGCAATAAGAAGAAGAGTGCACTTCTTGACTAAATATAGCTACCAGCTAACATATAAAGAAAAGGTTTTCTTGGTAGCCCAAGACCTACATTTAGGTTGGCTTGGAGACATGCACCTCTATCATTAAAATGAAGTTATTCTGCCTGCAGCTTGTGCATTAATATATCCCTAGCCTTCCCTTCACCTGCACTTTTCCCTTCTCCCTTTTCATGCCCTAGGAGGATGTTGTAGGTACACTTAGCATTTTCTAACTACCTTGCCTTTTAACCTTTCCTTGCTCCTTTTCTATTTTGTTACACTTCTTTCTTCCTCCCTGATAATTCCAATGGGAGGCTAACTTAGATCTAAAAAAAACTTTACAGTAATTCAGATGATGTGCATGGGTATCTCAGTATTTTATGGGTCATCATAGTTATTTCTACAACTTCCCAGAATGTACCTCTTTTATTTCATGAAGGAGAATGGACTACTCTCAGCTGCAAAAGAAAGCTTTTCCCTCCTTATCCAGAAACTGTCCATCTCCCACTAGTTATTCTGGTCCTTGGAAGCTCACCAATAGAATTGAATGTAATCTATTATAAAACACGGTGTTAAAAATAAAATGTTAGAAATAGTGTGTTTCTACCTAACACAGAGCAAGATTGATTATTGCAATGAGTTTAAAAAGTGAAAGAGAGAGAGAACATTTGGAAGGAGTGAAGCATTATAACACTACATTTGTAGAACTGGAAACTTCTATTAATTATGTCCTATTTGTTATATAAGGATGTCGGCAATGCCAGTATTAATAGCACCTGTGATTCTACGCACAAAATATTTTAAGATGTGGATGCATAATTACTGACATATTTATGATATATCAAATTGCATCCCCCAGAATTATATTTGCACCTTTTATTTTATAACTTTTCATGATGCAGAAAATACCATCATTAGACTGCTTGTTTTTAAAAGGCCTATTGCATAACAGCAACCCATTTACAAATACAGTAGAGTCTCACTTATCCAACGTAAACTGGCCGGCAGAACGTTGGATAAGCAAATACGTTAGATAATAAGGAGATATTAAGGAAAAGCCTATTAAACATCAAATTAGGTTATGATTTTACAAATTAAGCACCAAAACATTAATGTTATACAACAAATTTGACAGAAAAAGTAGTTCAATACACAGTACTGCTATGTAGTAATTACTGTATTTATGAATTTAGCACCAAAATATCACTATGTATTGAAAACATTGACTATAAAAATGTGTTGGATAATCCAGAACGTTGGATAAGCGAATGTTGGATAAGTAAGACTCTACTGTACGGCATGTTTATTTCATTTGGGTTCGAGGTCTCACCTTAATAGTCTCTCATTAAAGAACATTTTGCATGTTACCACAGCCTATTTTGCAAAATGCTGTTGCTATATATTCAGATTTTACAAAAGGACACAGAATTATACAATTGTACAAACAAGTAGAATTTCTTCTAATATTGTTGTGAAAGTAGAGTTGTTTTGTTCTTGAATGAGAGAGGTGAAATATTAAAATATGCCTTAAGAATTAAAAGGTGTGAGTTGTTGTGGCCCCTCAAAATGAAGAACTAGGACACAATCCATTGCCATCTAGCCACCTGTAGATAGACTGGTAGCAGAGCTTGTGGATTTTTGGAACATTTGACTCCCAAAATGCCTGAGTCTACATGGCCATTAGCTAATCACTCTCAAAAAAAGTAGTCATTTCAAGCTATGACTAGTAACAATAGGTACTCTCAAGTGCCTTGACTTAGGGCCCATCTTTTAAAGCAGATTTTCACACAATGCAAGAGGCCCATTCACACTACCCAATACAGTAGAGTCTCGCTTATCCAACATTCTGGATTATCCAACACATTTTTGTAGTCAATGTTTTTAATACATCGTGATATTCTGGTGCTAAATTCGTGTATTGAACAACCTTTTCTGTCAAATTTGTTGTATAACATGATGTTTTGGTGCTTAATTTGTAAAATCATAACCTAATTTGATGTTTACTAGGCTTTTCCTTAATCTCTCCTTATTATCCAACATATTCACTTATCCAACGTTCTGCCGGCCCGTTTACGTTGGATAAGTGAGACTCTACTGTAATAGCATTATTATTCCAATTCAATTACCATAGGACTTGTGGTCTGGGTAGAGACTGGAGCTCTCTGACTGAGAATTCGAAATGTTATTCCATAAACGGTAAATTCCAGAATTCCATGGGACTGAACCATGGCAGTTAAAGTAGAATCATAACACTATTATTCTGGAGTGTGAATGGCCCCCTGGTTTCTGGAAATATATAGTGACTGGACTCAACCTGGCACAAAACGAGCCCATCTTTCTGAACAGTTGTCCCAGGCTGTTCCTCACATTGCAGGTGTGCACGTGCACACACATACAGAAGCACTTCATATCTGATCATTCACAACTAAAGCCGGGCTGTGGTGCCGCTGGTTAGTAGCCAGCTGCAATAAATCACTACTGACCGAGAGGTCATGCGATCGAAGCCCAGGTTGGATTGAGTACCCAACCATTAATAGCCTAGCTCATTGTTGACCTTATTTATTTATTTATTATTCAAACTTATATGCCGCCACTCCCCTAAGGCTCGGGGCGGCTTACAAGAACAGGCTAAAATCTAGCAGCTTGAAAGACAGTTGCATCTGTCAAATATAAAATTTAGGTACCACTTTATTCAGGGAGGCTAATTTAACTAATTTACAACACCATAAAAACTTCCAGCAGCCTGCAGAAAGGAATGAGGAAGTACTCAATCAAGGACTCGGTGTCACAAGTGGGCAATGAAGTGGCAGCTTCCCCTGTGGTCGGAATTGAGCATACTCTCATGAAGCGGGAAGTTAGTAAATGTTAAATTGCCTCTGTGTCAGTCTAGATGTCATATGTCTAATGGCACTGAATGTTTGCCATGTACAGTGTTCCCTCACTACTTTGCGGTTCACTTTTCATGGATTTGCTGTTTTGCAGTTTTTCAATAAACTCTAAAAGACTATTATAAATTATAAAAATTAAAATTTACAGCTCAAGGAAGGGAGGAAGGAGAAGCCAAAGGGAGAGAAAAGGAGACAAAGCAGCAACAGGAGGAGAAGGAGGCGATTTATCAACAAACAATTGGTTGATAAAGACTTAAAATAGTGTATAACTACTAAAATAATGTATAAATATTAAAATAAATATAGCATCCCTACTTCACAGATTTTCACTTATTGCGGGTGGTCCTGGAACCTAATCTCAGCAATAAGTGAGGGAACACTGTAATGTAATGTAATGTAAACTTTTATTACGGTCAATGACTAACTCATAGCAAGGGCACCCAGTCCCGTACATCCATATGAAATCCGAGAGGTTGTATACTTCAAAATTAATAAAATGCTTATAAAACTAAATAATTGACAAATGTATATGTGCATTGTGATCTGCCCTGAGTCCCCGTCGGGGTGAGAAGGGTGGAACATAAATACTGTAAATAAATAAAAGAGCTCAGTTTCTTTTCTGAACTATGGCAGCCAGCATTGCCACTGGGATGTTCTGGGACTCCTAATCCAAAAAAGCAATTTTTCAAAACTGTTCACAACCCAACAAAGCAATTGCAATCTCACCCTGCCCCAATTGTATGTCTTTTTGTTTAGAGACCATAAGAAATGCAACACTGGCCATGACTTAATGACCAACATGGCACTGTTTATAGGAGCATTCTGCATTTAGTATTTCCAAGCAAAGCAGCAGTTTTATCTCATGCCATCTACCAAACTATGTCTGCCATTGAAAGCTGAAAAGTCTAATCTATACAAGTGTCCTCCATTTACAACATCTAGAAGCAACAACTATTTTTGTGATGCCTTTCACTATGAACAGGCTATGTGTTGCTAGGAGTCACTAATGTGCACTTCCATTGGTTGCAAATGGAATTGTAGCATTTAGCAAAAGGGAAGTTCTACTCTTTGTTATGAGAGTTGGGATTTTATCACAGTAGATATCTAAGTAGGAAAGGGATCCCATTTAATGTATCACTATGGAAATATGAAGGCTTTCTGGGAAGGATGGGATTCAAAACAAATGTATCTTGTGCATGTATACAAACTCACATAATAATCCATGTCAAAAGATGCTTCCTGTGTATTGTCAAAGACTTTCATGGCTGGAATCATTGGGGTGCTCTGTGGTTTCTGGACTGTATGGTCGTGTTCTAGAGCAGTGGTTCTTAACATGGGGTCCCCAGATGTTTTTGGCCTTCAACTCCCAAAAATCCTAACAGCTGGTAAACTGGATGGGATTTTTGGGAGTTGTAGGCCACAACACCTGGGAACCCCCGGGTTGAGAACCACTGTTCTGGAGGATCATTTGAAGATTGAGCCCCCCCAGTGGTGCAGTGGGTTGCCTTGTGCCAGCAAGGGCTGCTGACTGGAAGGTTGGGTTGCTGACCTGAAGGTTGCCGGTTCGAATCCAACCCAGGAAGAGTGCAGATGAGCTCCCTCTATCAGCTCCAGCTCCATGTGGGGACATGAGAGAAGCCTCCCAAAAGGATGGTAAAACATCAAAACATCTGGGCATCCCTTGGGCAACGTCCTTGCAGACAACCAATTTTCTCATACCAGAAGGAACTTGCAGTTTCTCAAGTTGCTGCTGACATGAAAAAAAAATCTGAAGATGCCAGCTGCAGATGTAGGCAAAACATCAGGAGAAAATGCTGCTAAAACATGGCCATACAGCCCAAAAACCACACAGCCCCCTGATGCATACTGTGTTGAAACAGGTATAACTGAGGAATAATCACATGTCATGAAGTCTACCTAAATGGATCATTAGTATAGCACTCTTTTGGAAACAAATACAGTAGAGTCTCACTTATCCAACATTCGCTTATCCAATGTTCTGGATTATCCAACGCATTTTTGTAGCCAATGTTTTCAATACATCGTGATATTTTGGTGCTAAATTCGTAAATATAGTAATTACTACGTAGCATTACTGTGTATTCAACTACTTTTTCTGTCAAATTTGTTGTATAACATGATGTTTTGGTGCTTAATTTGTAAAATCATAACCTAATTTGATGTTTAATAGGCTTCTCCTTAATCTCTCATTATCCAATATATCCGCTTATCCAACGTTCTGCCGGCCCGTTTATGTTGGATAAGTGAGACTCTACTGTATATCTAAAAATAAATATTTCCAATGTGTCTGTTTTTAGTATAGGTTCACAGCTTATAGGTTTTTTGTATAGTTACACAGTTCAGCTCTGTCTGACAAAACCCTGTCTCTTTCATGCTTAAATACTTCCATATGCTGAATGTATATTTTATATTTTTGGTTAAGCTGTTTAGGCAGAACTGTTCTTCCTTAGATCCACAAAGTCATTTTTCTATATATATTGCATGGTTCATACACTTAAACACACAGAGGGAGAGAAGGAGAGGGTGAAATACAAGAATGCTTTTAGAATCACTGTATATTTCCACCTTACTCTTTTCTGATACTGACAAGATTTACAAAGACATCCACTGAGGTTCATCATCTTGAAGGGAAGTGGTGTGTATGTGTGTGTTCAGAAATATAGTTGCCAAAGTTGGCAGAGAAGTACCAAGTTAAAGAGAGAAGTCACTCTGCCCTGGTAGTACAATTGCTTTGCCAGCCATTCATTTAGGGGGAAATGAACACTTACACAGAATGGGAGAAAGGGGGAAAAGGAACAATTCAGCTGCAAAACTTGTCTGAGGTATTGTTTAGGAAAGCGGGAGCAACAGGCCTGGTATCAAGCTGTATAGACTCTATAAAGCTTTATTTATAGACCAAGGCTTTTGTGTTAATTTCTCTCCAATCATGGATAATAGTCACTGAACTTTTAAAAGCTCAGACTGCCATGCAAGGAGCTCTCCAGAGTACTGAACTGTGCACTGCTGTTTAGTTTCCACAATGCTATAGCATTCGCTGTTCCCTGAAGAGCAATGTGGGCTGAAAAATATTGGTCGTCTTTGTACTCCATCAGTACCATTTCTATTTTGATTGGTCTTTTCCTTTTCTGATCCTGCATCTCTTTTGCCAGCTTTTCATGCATTTCTCATCCATACACACTAGGCTTGCTCAAATAATTCGATTTCCCCGTTACCCGTTATTAATTCGTTATTTTCGTTTGTTTTGAAGCAATATACGACCTTGATTGTCCACACGTCTGGATATCGCGGTTTCGAATCGCGAGAGGCCGTTTTTTCTTATTTCTTCGTTTTTTTCGTTAGGAAAAAAAAGCTTTTGCAAATCACCCAAACTCCCACCATTCAGGCCCTTTCCTTTTGCCCCTCAGCAAAAGGGGCGTCACGGGCTCAGCCAATGGGAGGGGGCGAGGGGGAAGGAGGCCGAGGAGGAGGAGGAAGACGGAGGGGGAAAATGGCCGCCGCCGCCGCCTCGCCTCAGCTCAGGCCTGGAGAGACCGAGAGAGACAGAGAGGGGCCCGGCGGTGAGGAGGAAGAGGCCCGGGATGCGAGGGGGTATGGGCCAGGCCTGTCCTCGGCTGCTCCCGGGGAGGGTGGGAGGGAGGGAGGACTACGACTCCCAGGGGCCCAGATTCGCACCCTCCCTCCCCCCAATACAGGTCTCCATACCACGCTACATGAACTTGAATGGATACTGTGGTTGTGTTGTCGAAAGCTTTCATGGCCGGGATCACACTGTTGTGGTATGTATTCCGGGCTCTATGGCCATGTGCCAGAAGCATTCTCTCCTGACGTTTCACCCACATCTGTGGCAGACATAGAGGTTTTGACGTCTGTGCGAAGCTAGGCAAGTGGGATTTATATATCTGTGGAAGGTCCAGGGTGGGAGAAAGAACTCTTGTCTGTGGGAGGCAAGTGTGAATGTTGCAATTGGTCACCTTGATTAGCATTGAATAGCCTTGCAGCTTCAAAGCCTGGCTGCTTCCTACCTGGGGGAATCCTTTGTTGGGAGGTATTAGCTGGCCCTGATTGTTTCCTGTCTGGAATTCCCATTTTCTGGGTGTTTCTGGGAAGGTAATGGCACTCCATGTAGTCATGCCGGCCACATGACCTTGGAGGTGTCTATGGACAACACTGGCTCTTGGGTTTAGAAATGGAGATGAGCACCAACCCCCAGAGTCAGACATGACTGAACTTAACGTCAAGGGATACCTTTACCTTTAGCTATACACACACACACACATAAGCAGGGACTATATACACAGTATATATCACACACACACCAATTTAACAAAGTTTCAGCCACAAAAACAAAGTTTCTGAAGTAGAACAATGACTTTCACAGTAAAGACAACCCAATTTAACAGGAAATAAGACTTTCAAACCAGGAACAGATTTCTGCAATTATTAAAAAATGGTTTATTATACAAGCTATGAAAATTCTCCAAAAATCAGAGGATAAGGGAAACGTTCCAAATTTTGGTGAGCTATCAGTGTACCACTGTACCAAGTTTGAAGAAGATCACTCAAAAAACGAGGGTGGGAGAGTCCTGTAAAGTCCTCTCCCTCTGTGCTGTTTTTGGGAATTGCGCATGCGCGTCCGCCATTAACGAATTAATTTTGAAAATAACGAATTTTCGTTAATTTCGAATTTTTTTGGGGGGCAAAATTCGGAAATACCTTCAGAAACGAAACGCTGCCCCCCTTTAGTTTTGAAACGAGTTTAGAATCAAATTTTTCGTGGATCGATCAAGCCTAATACACACTACCTTTGCTGGGTGTTCTTTGGGCAGTGAAATGCTGGAGTTTTCCTTTCACTGTTAGAGCTGAGGGACACAGGGATTGTGGAGAAGAAAGGACATATCACTTGCAGTTCTTCACTTTCTATTTTCCAAAATCAGAAAAAGCAGTTAAAGGTAATTGAATAAGAGGTATTCAGGAAGTAAGGTAACAAGGATCCGAGGCAAAGGGCTCACCTACATATCTAGTACCATCCTAACAATCAGGCAGACTCATTGGACCAAGAGTTCAAAGCAGAAAACATGGACACATTAGAGCCCCCCCCCCCCCCCCAGATCTCTGCCAGAGATCTGTCTTTGAAATCTGGATGAATTTCCAGTGCCTGAAAAGAGTGAAAAAAGATGCATTGAGACTGAATGTTGATACACATTTATCTGTGATTATTTGCTTGTGCATGTGTTGGGGAGAGCAATACAGAAGAAGCTAATTCCTAGTTTTGGAAAGCTGGGAAGAAGTAAAGCATTGCAATTGGATGAACAAGACTGGAGGTTAATGTGGGGAAAACGCAGAAGAAGATAAGTATCAAATAGGATCAGTTAGTTGATTAGCAAAAAAGGACTACATTGGCAAGATCTATAAGGCTTTGAATGAATAAAGAACTGCTTAGCCTACTATATGTAATGGGGAAATTTTAGTTAATGGTAGATATTAACAGTGATGTTCAGAGGGATTTGAATAAGAGAGCCTTCAGACCCTTTCTGGCCTTGTAATCCTATGAAACAAGGGACACATCATACCACTTGCCTAGCCTATGAATGATCTACAGTGTGTTTGAATTGTGACTGGGTGATAAGAAAATTGTACCTGTAGCAATGAAAGCATGATGGATGGATATGAGTTCAGGCAAGAGACTTTCAAAACCACAACCTGCTCCTTCAAGGAGGAAGGCCAGTGGCACATTGCTAGTCTACATAGATTTCAGTTAGTTTCTCTCCTCTGCTGAGATAATGTTGTAGATCAGAAAGCAGCAGAGGATTTTTCTGACATTTCAGAGGACGATGGGTTTGATGGGTTTCAAAGTGAGGAGTCTGTCAGTGTTATGAGAGAATTGCAGGCAGATGAGGCTGATGTTTTGGATTCCTGTGCTCATTCCCAGGCAACCAGGGAAAGTGAAAGTTCCAGTTCTATTGAGAAACAACCTTCGGCTGATGGGGAGTTTTCCTGAGAAGCCAGATTAGGCCTGAGAATGGAGGGAGTGAGAAATAGACAATTTAGATGTTCTCAGAGAATCCGTGATAAGACCTTAGATGTTCAGGTGCATTCGGCATGCTCTCAAGGCTACTTGGACAGGCTTAAATTAAGCAGTGTTGGCTTCATGCCTCTCAGAGGAGAAAAAGTTGCAATTCAAGTATTCTCAAGTTTCTTGTTTTGGTTCATGCCTTTGTTTCTTTGAAGGATTTACCTTGGAAAAGTTCACGTTTTCTTGTTTATGGATTTATGTTTAAAGTACTGCCGTGGATGTTGGTTCTCTTGACTTGATGTACTTTTGCATTTTGGGATGCTATTTTGTATTTGCTATTCTTCTGATCCTTTTAAAAATGCCCTTTTCCCTTTTTACCTGCTTTCTTCAATAAACATTTTTAGCTGGAACCTCTGGACTCTGGCGTGGTGCTGGGTAAACAGGTGTTTCAGTGCTAGAGTGCAACAGATAACGTCTTTTATGAGTGCAATAGGAAGGAGATCTTAAGTCAAAACTAGGAAGTGTTAGTGTTTTGGGATTCTTTAGCGGTGGCTTAAAACAGCTTCACCTGTCCTTAACTGGTTTTGCCTGATTTGGTCTGACCTTACTTGATATCAGTGGTTCAAAAGGGACTTAACTGAACTCTGTCTATTCCTCATGTGAGCTTCATGTCCAAAGAAATAGCAGAGCAAGAAAGGCAACAGTAACTTCTGAAATAAATTCCAAAACTGAAATAAATTCCAAAGAATTCTGGTGTCTCACCAAACTACAAATCCCATGATTCCATAGTATGGAGGCATGGCAGTTAAAATGGGGTCAAATGGAATTAATTTATAGTCCATCTCAAAAGTAGAGTGTTGGCTTCCAAAATCTGCATCTTTTAAGTTTACCAGCTCTGTTTTAAAAAGTGAAACATGTTGAAATTGGGTCACTTCAGACAAGATAATAGAAACTGGTGACTCCAGAGACCACAGTACAGCAGAATAGCCAAAGAGGTTGGGATATTTTCAAACATTATTTCACATTCCAATTATTAGAAGAATTGGTATATATTTACAGTCAATATTGTACTGATGGATTGTTTTGGTCTATGCGATGTCTGAAGGAAACCTTGCAGTTACAAAGGTCCTGTTTATTTTGCCAGTTTCATAAAATATAGTATAAAATTATTTTTCACCTATATTTGCTAGTGGTTAACCTTAGTGGGACTGCAGTACATGAATCCAAATACAATAGAGTCTCACTTATCCAACGTTCTGGATTATCCAAGCCATTTTTGTAGTCAATGTTTTCAATATATCGTGATATTTTGGTGCTAAATTCGTAAATACAGTAATTACTACATAGCATTACTGCGCATTGAACTACTTTTTCTGTCAAATTTGTTGTATGTCAAATTTCTGTCAAATTTGTTGATGTTTTGGTGCTTAATTTGTAAAATCATAACCTAATTTGATGTTTAACTGGCTTTTCCTTAATCCCTCTTTATTATCCAACATATTTGCTTATCCAACGTTCTGCCGGTCCGTTTATGTTGGATAAGTGAGACTCTACTGTAATATGCATTCATATCAAACACCCACACACATAATGCATGATCATCAAACAACCTTTTTGGATTACTTCCAGAATTTCCAAATCAGCATGGCCAGAGTCTGCACATGACAATCATTTATTGGATGTCAGATACTGTCAGTAAAATTAATATTCATCATTTCATTTGCTGACAATTTCATTTTGAAGAGGTAGAAGAACTGACAAATGAACTGCCTTGATTTTGATCCTTTACAACAGGGGAGAATGGGTCAAGTGGAAATAATGGGAACCTTGGGTAGAAGTCACCATGTTATCTCAGAATTTGTTATAGAGAGGTTAGGGGAAACTGAGTTTTGTTGGACTTTGAGAAATTGACATCAATAAACATAATATACTGAATAAGATTTAGAACCTCTTCACATGTGCTATTTTTCAGCAGCAGGTTTTTTTTAGCAGTTTTGCAAAGGACAAAACTGACAGCACCCATCATACCCCAGAGAAATGTATGATGGGTGAAACTCTGGGGTGAAAATGCCAAAAAAAACCCTGCCGCTACTAAAAAATTGCTGACGGTGAAAGGTGGGAGATATCCCGTCTTTCCATAGAAATCTATGGATCGAGACTACTGCCTGCCTGATAGTTTCCTGTTTTTGTTGTAAGTTCTGGAACATATCCCCCACAGATAAAGGGTTGTACTGTGTTCAAAGAGAACAGAGTTCATGATAAATAAGTCTCCTATCTGAGTTATTGAGGTAACTCATTTGTAGGGTCACCAGTAAGTTGAAGTTGACTTGACGGCAAATAATCACAAATTACAAAAGCCCCCTGGGATACATAGGGTGGTGAAAATGGGGTGGGAGCTCCTAGATTTTCCATGGCTGTGCACGTACTGAGCTTACCAATCTTAGTACAGGCAGTCCCCAAGTTACAAACAAGATAGCTTCTGTAGGTTTATTCTTAAGTTGAATTTGTACGAAAGTCACGTACATTTTTTAAGTGTAACTCCAGCCATTTTTTTTTTTTTAGCTTTGGATAGCATAGGTAAGGGTGTTTGTTTTGCTGTCTGTGCCCCTGTCCAGAAGATTTCTGCACACTTTCTGTCTGTGTTAAATTGATTTTTTTTTTTAAAAAAACGGCTTGTTGTTGAAACAAGGATTGATGAGAAAGTTTCAGTGGAGACTTTTCCCCATAATAACTTTTCCAGGAGTGAATTTCCCTTCCTAGAGATAGATTAACAACAACAACAACAACAACAACAAACAACAAAAATAAAAATAAATAAATAATAATAATAATCCTCCCTGCAGTAAAGAACTGGTGGGATCACAAACCTGCAAAAGTACTGGAAAATGAACACACAAAGATATTGTGGGACTTTCGAATCCAGACAAAGTTCTGGAACACAACACACCAGACTTCACAGTTGTCGAAAAGAAAAAATGCTTGGATTATTGATGTCGCCATACCAGGTGACAGTCGAATTGATGAAAAACAACAGGAAAAAATCAGGACCTCAAGATCGCACTTCAAAGGCTCTGGCAGAAACCAGTACACGTGGTCCCGGTGGTGATCGGCACACTGGATGCCATGCCAAAAGATCTCAGCTGGCATTTGGAAACAATAGACATTGACAAAATTACGATCTGCCAACTGCAAAAGGCCACCCTACTGGGATCTGCGCGCATCATCCAAAAATACATCACACAGTCCTAAACGCTTGGGAAGTGTTCGACTTGTGATTTTGTGATATGAAATCCAGCATATCTATCTTGTTTGCTATGTCAGACTATGTCATTGTGTCAATAACAACAACAGCAACTTTATTTTTGTACCTTGCCTCCATCTCCCTGAAGGAACTCAGGGCGGCTAACATGGGGCCAAGCCCAAGCAATTACAATAAAACAAAATAAAATACATACAAGACAAACGACAACATCCAGTAAAAATGCTTATACAATAACATAGTGAAACAAAACATAATAACAGTAACATACGAGGTTGAGCTGGACCAAAGTTTGAAGCGTGAAAATGATAAAACCCATGGGTGAGGTAGATAGATAAAGTGCTGCATTTAGTGGGAAACTCGGGTGGGATAAACAATGGGGTTATTCTCAACTGAGGGATGAGATAAAGTGCATCAGAAAAACAATTGACACTGGGATGGGACTTGACATGGGAATTATTCATTCTTCAAAAGCACACCAGAAAAGACAAGTTTTTAAACTTTTCCTAAAGTCTGCCAGAGTGGGTGCTTTCCTAATCTCCCTGGGGAGCAAATTTCCAGAGCTGAGGGGCCACCACGGAGAAGGTCCTCTCTCTCATCCCCACAAGCTGTGCTTGTGACGGAGACGGGAGCGAGAGGAGGACTACTCCCGAAGATGGAAGGAATCACATGGGTTTGTAGGGGAAAATGTGATCATGAAGGTAGGTGGGTCCCAAACCCATTCTTATATATGAGTCATTTGTAAGTCAGATGTTTGTAACTCGGGGACTGCCTGTATAGCTCTTTTGTGGTTTGCAGCTCTGTACCCTAGTCCAGACTCTTACAATGAAATTGACTACAATGATATAGCAGTGGTCCCTATAAGAAGTGTAGCATTGAACTCAACTCTTATTTCCTGCTTCAGCTCCCTAGGGGCAAAGAAATTGGCTTTTTTGCAGATCAGCATAAATATAATTGCTTCATGTTGTGTCCTTCTGCTCTATTCATCATGTGCCCCATCCATTTATAATCCTCCCTTACTTTTTATGAATAGGCCTTTGCAGATTGTTTCTCTTCACCTGACATTTAGTTTCATTATCTTCCAGTATAAAAGGTCCTATCCAACAGCCCTAATTTAGGAAAGAATTCTGTTGTGACAAGAGAATTGGATGGAGTGTGGCTATTGTGCCCCATAAGTACAGTCAAAGCAATGCAGCAAAGGCAAAATCTGATTTATAAAATCAGGCCCATTTATGTCGAATGTGTTTTCTTTTCATCACTCTAATTTTATCACATTGTGAGCGTTCCAGCTGGAAGCTACGTCTGACAGCTGATTTGAGGGAAAATTATTTTTTATTTTTATACCGAATAATGGTAAAGCCTGCCAGTGAAAGTTTAAGGGGAAGGGTTTTATCGCCAGCTAAATGGTTTGAGCTGTTACACTGCTGGAGCATGAAATTTTAATGTGCCATTTCCCAAGATGCCATGGGATTCCCAGGTTTCCCACATTCATGGTACTTGATGTTTACAAGATATCCTTCTGGCACTTTTTTGAGTCCAAAGGGGTTGGAGGAATCAGGGAAGATTACTGTCTCCCAGCCTTGTTTGTTTGTGAGCCTGTCTGTTTGCCTGTCAGATTTAAAAAAGATAAATGCAGACTAAATCAAGTTCAAATACTTTATCAGGAAGAGTTAAGCCCACACGTTTGTTCAGATTTATTATTCCAAGGCCAGTGTGGGTATTGGCGTTGCTAGGGCACACAATAAAGCTCACAACACAAGACTCCATCCCCACTGTTCCCTCTTCTCCACTCCACTTACTAACTGAATGCAAACTGTGTTGTCGAAGGCTTTCATGGCTGGGATCACAGAGTTGTTGTATGTTTTCTGGGCTGTATGGCCATGTTCTAGAAGTATTCTCTCCTGACGTTTCGCCCACATCTATGGCAGGCATCCTCAGAGATTGTGAGGTATGGAGAAACTCAGCAAGGAAGGTTTATATATATCTGTGGGAAGTCCAGGGTGAGGGAAGAACTCTTCTCAGTTGGAGGCCAGCGTGAATGTTGCAGTTAATCACCCTAAGTTGCATTGAATGGCTTCATCTACTGGCTACTTTCTGCCTGGGGGCATCCTTTGTTAGCTGCCCCTAGTTCCCATGTCTCAGAGTGTTGCTTCTTATTTACTGTTCTGATTTTTGAGTTTTTTAATACTGGTAGCCAGATTTTGTTCGTTTTCATTGTTTCCTCCTTTCTGTTGAAGTTGTCCACATGCTTGTGAATTTCAATGGCTTCTCTGTGTAGTCTGACATGATAGTTGTTGGAGTGGTCCAGCATTTCTGTGTTCTCAAATAATATACTGTGTCCAGGTTGGTTCATCAGGTGCTCTGCTATGGCTGATTTCTCTGGTTGAGTGAGTCTGCAGTGCCTTTCATGTTCTTTGACTTGCGTATGGTGGTCCCTATGTAGACTTGGCCACAGCTGCATGGTATACGGTAGACTCCTGCAGAGGAGAGAGGATCCCTCTTGTCTTTCACTGACCGTAGCATTTGTTGGATTTTCTTTGTGGGTCTGAAGATCGTTTGTAGGTTGTGTTTCTTCATCAGTTTGCCTATGCAGTCAGTGGTTCCCTTGATGTATGGGAAGAACACCTTTCATCTGGGTGGATCTTTGTCATGACTCTCATGGCTTGCTCTTGGCAAACTGTTCTTGCCATTGAACCCAGTATGCAGCAATTGAATAAAAATTATAACAGAGTGGGAAAATGAAAGGAAAAGAGAAAAACTAGGACATTTTAAAAGCCAAGGATTAATCAAGACTGTCTCTGCCAAACTGGGACAGTTGTGAGGAGGTGTGGAGTAGTAACCTCCAAAACATCCTGCAAACCTCTTGAGAAGATAGGCAGACAAATGTCAGTGTGCTGGAAGACGCAAAGACCACCAGCACTGAAGTGATGCTCCTACGCCATCAACTCTGCTGGACTGGTCACATTGTCTGAATGCCCAATCACTGTCTCCCAAAGCAGTTACTATACTTCCAACTCAAGAACGGGAAACGTAATGTTGGTGGACAGGAAAAGAGATTTCAAGACAGACTCAACACCAACCTGAAAAACTGTGGCATAGACACCAAGAACTGGGAAGCCCTGGCCCTTGAGTGCTCTAAATGGAGATCAGCTGTTACCAATAGTGCTGCAGAATTTGAAGAGG
The DNA here is from genome assembly GCF_035594765.1 of Anolis carolinensis. Lineage (NCBI taxonomy): Eukaryota > Metazoa > Chordata > Lepidosauria > Squamata > Anolidae > Anolis > Anolis carolinensis. The sequence continues at coordinate 3,188,190 of NW_026943829.1, read as the reverse complement.
TACAAATGGAGGGCTTAAGAGAGAAACATGCAAAGAGGAAGGCATGTCAAGCCAACCCTGACCAAGACCGTTTTCCATCTGGAAACCAATGTCTTCACTGCGGAAGAACATGCAGGTCAAGAGGTCTCCACAGCCACCTACACATTCACCGCCAAGATACTACACATGGAGGACCATCATGCTTGAGCTATGAGGTATTGCCTAAGTAAAATGTAGACCAGTGGTTCTCAATCTGTGGGTCCCCATGAATTTTGGCCTACAACTCCCAGAAAACCCAGCCAGTTTACCAGCTGTTAAGATTTCTGTGAGTTGAAAGGCCAAAACATCTAGGGACTCACAGGTTGAGAACCACTGATGTGGACTCTTGTCTTTGTCCTTAATCTCAGAGATAAGCTACAATAAAGGAAAATGCACATGTATACACATAGGTATTTATCTTGTGAATAGCAGCCTTGTTTTTTCCCCCCAGATAACCTGATCTTAAAGAGTTATAGGTTTCAGGTGAATTGTAGTTCAGTTATTTTCTTTTGTTCTTCTCAAGTCCATAATAATATCTATTAAAGCTTGTGTGGAAGATTGTTTTTATTTCTTGAGGCAACATGTAGCTCAATCAATCGATAGATAGATCTATAGATTTTTTTTTTTCGTGTCAGGAGCAACCGGAGTTGCTTCTGGAGTGAGAGAATTGGCTGTCTGCAAGGACGTTGCCCAGGGGACGCCCGGATGTTTTGATGTTTTACTATCCTTGTGGGAGGCTTCTCCCATGTCCCCGCATGGAGCTGGAGCTGATAGAGGGAGCTCATCCACGCTCTCCCTGGGTGGGATTCAAACCTGGCAGCTTTCAGGTCAGCAACCCAACCTTCAAGTCACGAGGCTTTTATCCCCTAGGCCATCATAGATAGATAGATAGATAAGATAGATAGATAGAGGGTTGAGGGAGAGAGAGATTCTTTGACCACTTGTAGAAAGGATTTGTTATTTCCCTATTTTTAATATGGATCATAAGTCAGCAATCTTGGAATTTCTTCATTGCGGGGTCTTTCTCATCAGAAAGTCAAGCCATTGTCACATATCCCTAGATTTGACTCTGTCTGAACTACACTTCTTACTAAAATTAGAAGTTGTAGGGAGAAGAGAAGTGTATCTACTATGACAATTCTATCACCTTGGGAACTGAAACACGCATACCCCCAAAACCTCACAACCTCTGAGGATGCCTGCCATAGATGTGGGCGAAACGTCAGGAGAGAATACTTCTGGAACATGGCCACACAGCCCGAAAGACATACAACAACCCTGTGATCCCGGCCAAGAAAGCCTTCGACAAAACATACCCCCAAAATGTTTTGCTGACCATGCAAAAATCCCACAATCTCTTTTACTCATATTCTCCCCCTCTTAATAGAATTCTGCAGTGGTTGCATGAGATCAATTCAGAACTGATGCCTAACTTCATGGAAGAGAGGGCTCTTGAGCACTGTCCATTCCTGCTATGGAAATAAACAGGCACTTACGGGATGCCCCTTTTCTGGAAGGGATCTTGTGAAAGGCAGGAATACAGTGAGTAGCTTTTTGCAAGACTTGGTATGTTGTGGTGGGAAACAATTCCATTTGCTTAATGTGTGTGTTTTGAAAATTAACTGAAGACACCAAGACTCTGAGAGTGAAATTGATTTTTTCTCACTTCCTGCTCTTAAAAATACTATTAACATGTTTATTGAGCCTGTAGCAGCCAATTTCTCATTTATATGGCTGAGGCATAGAGAAGTAGGTTAGGAAATCTGAAAACTTATGAATTAAGGACCCTGCTTTAACCCCTACTGCCCATTAGCCAAGGTGAAATGTTTTGAAAGACGGGTTTTTTTAAAGAAAGTTTCTGAAAAATTTCCATCCATTCTCTCACCTGTGTACTCACTCAAGTGTACTCTGTTTATGTTTGCATGCTGGCTGCTGAAGGTCATTGCAAGGAGGGATGAAATTATGTCAGGAAGATTAACATGCAAGTGCTTTAGGTAGTTTGGATATTTTTCAAGGTAAATGGGTGTTCAGGGTATCTCAAGCAGATTTGAGAAGGATTATTCAGATAAGGATGGGAGGAAATCCCACAGTCTGTATGCATCTAAAGTTGAAAATTGCTTTATGACGTAACATGTTTTTGCAGGAATTTGAAACCATGCAAAGCATCATAACAAAGCACGAGCAATATTTAAATCCATCTAGTTACACAGCAGACTAGTTATAAGCATTGCATACCCTGGACAGAACTGGTTTTAGGAAATTTCCCTAGAAAACACCTTTCTCTGTGTTTATAGAAGGGCTCTGCAGGCACACATAGGACAGCATAAGGAAGGAGTGACATAGCAAAAATCTTTGGTTTCAGTAGTCTGAAATGTGCTAGATGCAAACAAAGAAAAGGCTAAAAGAACTGCAAAAACAGAAAGGTGTCACATGACAAAAATGATGAAAGGCACTAAGGAAGCATTATCCATAAGGGGAGGAGGGCTAACCTATCCATTATGGTATACTCTAAATTTGGATGCACAGGTGCGCATATTATAATGGTCCTCCACCATTCTTCCAATTAGGTTCCAGAAAAGCAGGCAGATATATATAGGCATACCAATAAACTAGTTCTAAAAATTTTCATATTGAATAAAGGTAAAGGTTTCCCCTGATGTTAAGTCCAGTCATGTCTGACTCTGGGGGTTGGTGCTCATCTCCATTTCTAAGCTGAAGAGTCAGCATTGTCCTTAGACACCTCCAAGGTCATGTGGCTGGCATGACTGCATGGAGTGCCGTTACCTTCTCGCCAGAGCGATACCTATTGATCTACTCACATTGGCATGTTTTCGAACTGCTAGGTTGGTAGAAGCTGGAGCTAACAGCGGGCGCTCACTCCGCTCCCAGGATTTAAACCTGGGACCTTTCGGTCTGCAAGTTCAGCAGCTCAGCCCTTTAACACACTTTGCCACTGGGGCTCCTTTCATATTGAACAGGAAGTCTTTTTCCCCAAAGTCTAACGGGTCTTAGTTGCTCACTCAAGACCAAAATACAGTCAGACCTCCACATTCAATAGGGTTAGGGTACAGAAACCTGGCTAACATGGAATAAAAATGAGAAAATACTTTCCTAGACATTTCTCAGTCTTGTAACTCAACTTTATGTCAACACCCATAGAGCTGTGCTGGAAGATCTAGAGCAGGGGCCAATTCATAGTCCCTTGGACTGCTGGGAGCCAGACTATAGTTTGAATAAAACATGAATGAATTCCTATGCACACTACATGTATCATATTTGTAGTGCAAAAAGACATGACAGAACAATAGATAAAGGTAAAGGTTTTCCCCTGACGTTAAGTCCAGTCGTGACCAAATCTGGTGGTTGGTGTTCATCTCCATTTCTAAGCCGAAGAGCCGGCGTTGTCCGTAGACACCTCCAAGGTCATGTGGCCGGCATGACTGTATGGAGTGACAGAACAATATAATAATTAAAATGAAGAACAATTTTAACCAACATAAACTTACCAGTATTTCAATGGAAAGTGTGGGCCTGTTTTTGGCTGATGAGATAGTCAAGTTAATTAGAATTGTTGTTGTGTGCTTTCAAGTCATTTCAGACCTAGGGTGACCCTAAGTCTAAAGATTAGGGTGGGGGCAAGTAAATGGCCCTGAAGGGCTATTACACCTGGCTGACAGGCATTAGTTTGGGGAATCAACTAATAGGTAAAGGTTTCTCCTGACGTTAAGTCCAGTCATGTCTGACTCTGGGGATTGGTGCTCATCTCCATTTCTAAGTCGAAGAGCCGGCATTGTCCGTAGACACCTCCAAGGTCATGTGGCTGGCATGACTGCATGGGGCGCCGTTACCTTCCTGCCGGAGCGGTACCTATTGATCTACACACATTTGCATGTTTTCGAACTGCTAGGTTGGCAGGAGCTGGAGCTAACAGCGGCCGCTCACAGCGCTCCCGGGGTTTGAACCTGTGACCTTTCGGTCTCCAGCTCAGTGCTTTAACGCACTTCACCACCAGGTCTCCTCTAATCAACTAATATATTCACAAATAATGAAAGCCACAAAAGTCATACCCATAAATGTGGAGGGGTGACTGCTCTTTGGTCTTAGTTGCCCATTTGAGACTCAAAATATTTTTTTTAATACAGCAGGGAGAACTCTTAGAAAAATACTGTTGTTTGGAAAGTCTATTCCTCCCTCTCCAATTTACTGTGGGGAATGCTGCCAAGATGAGGACGGAACAAATAAGCCTGAGAGAGATGGTTATTGGCCCCTATAAGACTTGCTTCTACTACATCAAGATGAAGAGGTTCATCTTCCCAAAGTGAAAAGCAAAAAAATTTGTGGGGTCGGGAACCCACTTGTACAAGAAGCCATTGTGTGCTTGAGTTACGTAGTTGCCCTTTTCTTCAAACCCACACTTCATGTGCCTTGTCGACTCAGCTGGACTGCAAAGTGCAGATAGCTCAGTAGAAATCACATGTCATACCTTCATTAGTTGTAAGTATCATCCATATGTTAGTCAGGCAAGAAGCCATATGTTGTGGGAAGGAGACAGGTAAGACATTGCCTGGGGCTGAACTAATACGGTATGAACACAGCAAGCTCCTTTGTTCTGAGCCAGTGGTGTAGATATTGACTGAACCTTATCAAGTGCATCTACACTGTAGATTGAATCTATGTCTCATTGCTATGAAATCCTGGGATTTGTACAGTAGAGTCTCACTTATCCAAGCCTCACTTATCCCAAGTTCTGTATTATCCATGGTAGTCTGCCAATGTTTTGGTGCTAAATTAGTAAATACAGTAATTACTACATAACATTACTGTGTATTGAACTGCTTTTTCTGTCAATTTCCTGTGAAACATGATGTTTTGGTGCTTAATTTGTAAAATCATAATGTAATTTTATGTTTAACTAGCTGTGCCCAGCCATGCATTGCTGTGGCGAAGTCTGGTGGTATGGGAAATAAAGTATTGAGGAATTGGTGGTAGTTAAGGTAAAGGGTAAAGGTTTTCCCCTGACATTAAGTCCAGTTGACTCTGGGGGTTGGTGCTCATCTTGAGTCTACACTACCATATAATCCAGTTGAAATCAGATAAACTGTATTTTATAGGCAGTGTGGAAGAGGCCTGATTGAAGTGGCCCTGGGCTGAGTGGGTTGCTAGGAGACCAAGTGGGTGGAGCTTAGCCTTCTAACTGACAGCAGACCAAGTGGATGGAGCTTAACCTTCTAACTGGCAGTAATTGGATAAAAATAATTATTCCTCTCCCTCTAATTAGGACTTTATTTTTCTTTTCTTTTTGTTGTATGAACGTAGAGGCATGGATGAGGGGTTGTGCTGCCAAGTTTAGTGTTTCTGGGATGTGTAGTTTTGTTGTTTTGTCCTAGGCCGAAATTTCATTACCCTTTTATATATACTAGCTGTGCCCGGCCACGCGTTGCTGTGGCAAAGTGGTGGTGGTATTGGTTAAAAATTGTTGTGTAATTTTTATTTGACGTTATTTGCATTTTTTAAATTAATTTTATTGTAAGTTATATTTTTATTTATTATATTTTATTATTTTCTTGTATCCAAGATTTTCACTTATCCAACGTTTTGCCGGCCCATTTATCTTGGATAAGTGAGACTCTACTGTAGTTTGGCGAGGCATCCACACTTTGTCAGAGATGGTTAAAGACCTTGTAAAACTTACAAACAAAAAATTCAGTAACACTGAGCCATGACAATTAAAATGGTGTCAAATTGCACTGTCAGTAGTGTAGGCACTGGGGGCTGAAACTGTGACCTGCTGTATGCAAAGCAAGTGTGCTTTTGCTGAGTTAAGACCCTTCCCAAAATAAGGCTGTGTTACAAAGAATCAACAGTTGTATCAAGCATGTTCCTCAGTACTATTATAACCAAAGCAATTCTGACCAAGTCCAGTAAGGCAGTAAATGCATATTGACCTGGGAGTAAATTCTGCTTAATACACTGGGATGTGTGTCACAGTAAGGATGGACAGAATTGTTCTGCAAGTGTCAAAGAAAATAGTCTTAAAACTCAGCTTCCCTTGTAGTGCCTGGGGCTGTGTCAGAGGGTCAGCTATCACTAACCAAGCAAAAACCCTGTGCAGAAACCATCTGGAGAAGTTTGGATGTGTGGAGTTTTGGTAATCCTGAGCTAAACTGCTCTGACAAGGTGCAATCGGCCACCAAGCATTGTAAGCAACTTCTAAGTGTGCTTATTTAACATATGTATCAATGACTTCCGTTCTTCCTCCTTATGCCCTTAATGGTTTGAGTATAAATCCACAACCCTATTAAATTCAGTAAAAATTACATAATAGTATTGTTTCAGTTTTTTCCTCCCTTCTTGATATTCCTGGTGTATTTAGAAATGTTTATTTGCTCATGTTAGGAGCCTCCAATGGCCTAGGGGATAAAAGCCTAGTGACTTGAAGGTTGTGTTGCTGACCTGAAGGCTGCCAGGTTCGAATCCCACCCAAGGAGAATGTGGATGAGCTCCCTCTATCAGCTCCAGCTCCATGCGGGGACATGAGAGAAGCTTCCCACAAGGATGGTAAAAGCATCAAAATATCCAGGTGTCCCCTGGGCAACGTCCTTGCAGATGGCCAATTCTCTCACTCCAGAAGCAACTCTGGTTGCGCCTGATACAAAAAAATTGCTCATGTTTATATAATCTTCAAAGATCTGTCTGTTTATTCTTTTTTTTCTTTTTTTCAATTATTATTATTATTATTTTATTTTTATTATTCTTTTTTGTCTAATTTTTATCTTTTTTCTCTTTTTCTTTTTAAATCAGAATGAACTGTCAGTGTGGGTTTTTCTCCTCTCTCTCTTTTTATTAATCTTATTCTTGATCTATTCTACCTTTTCACTCACCTTTCCTATCGGAAAATTGTTCTCACACTTTCGCTGTATTTATTATATGAAACTTCAATAAAATATATCTTTAAAAAACATATGTACCAATGAAGAAAAGAAACATACAAGTGTTTTGGAGATATTGGAGGGAGGCACTCTGAAAGCAGCTACTTAATGAAATCTAAATGGGAAGAAAAGACAAATCTAGCATTCTCTATACTTTTTTATCCCTCTTTTTTATCACAATAGCCCACTAAGGTCATCTGGTTGCATCATGTTAGAGACAGTAGAACCTTGGTCTAATCCTTTAAGGCTATTCATACTTTCCCTGTGAAGGTGTTCATGTGGGTTCTTTAATGTTCGAAAACAGAGGTGGTACTTTGTGATGGATCGAAGAGCTATACCAAACATATTTCCCACCATCCCTTGGGAATCATGTGCGACACCTTCCTCATTTTCTCCCCTGAGACTAGAAGAGACTAGAAGGCACTGGTTTGAAAGAAAGGGTGATTCCTTCTCCTCTAGGACTACATCTACACTGAATATGTAGTTTGGTGTAGATACAAATCTGCTGTATGCCACATGGTGCTAATCTGGGGCAACCTGAATTGTCAACTCTTGGTAGGGAAATGCTCCTTATTTCTAAAAGTTCCATGGAAACAGTTGCGTCTCTGTAAACCGGTCCATGGAAAGAAGTTATAATTTTAATTTATATTAACCTTTGCTGGGAATTGTCCAAGAAATTGGTATTGTAGTGACCAGGGATGTAAGCAAAAGGAAACCTGGCATATTCTTCCTTCCTTCCATTAGACTGTTCCTTCTTATTTTTATTTATTTATTTATTTACAGTATTTATATTCCGCCCTTCTCACCCCGAATGGGACTCAGGGCAGATCACATTATGTACATATAGGGCAAACATTCAATGCCCATAAACACATTGAACCAAGACAGAGACAACAGACAGACAGATGCAGAGGCAATTTAACCTTCTCCTGAGGGGATATTTGATTCTGGCCACAAGGGGGAGCAGCTGCTTCATCATCCACTCTGATGGCACTTCCTCATTCCAAGTTGTAAATTAGTTAAACTTGCCTCCCCACTTTTATAAGTGGTACCTTATCTCCTACTTGATAGATGCAACTATCTTTTGGGTTGCTAGGTCAGCAACGAGCAGGGGCTATATTTTATTTTTAATTGATGGGTGCTCACCCCGCCACGGGCTGGCCTCGAACTCATGACCTCATGGTCAGAGTGATTTATTGCAGCAGCTGTTTACCAGCCTGGACACAGCCCGGCCCCTTCTTCCCCTTCTCCCCACATGCTATAATGCCAAGACTGATGTCACCCATTTCCATGTCCCCAACCAATTTGAACCCTCCTGAAGATCCATGCCTACTCTTGTCACCAGCTGTTCTTGTGATTTGTTGATATATTTTTCTATGAAACTGCCTGTGAGTATGTTTTGTTTGGGAGCCCAGCTTCTTGGGAACAGAGGGAAAGCATTCATAGTGTGTCATTCACTCCAGTTCTTTCTTCGTTGTCACATCTGCCCACACGCATACAGTGTTTTAGAGCATGCTTATACTAGTAGAACAAAGCAAGTGAGTTTGCTGGTGCAGTCTATTTATATCTCAGACTGTCTCTTCTCACTCCCCACCTTACTCTCTGCTTTCTTTCCCAACTCCTTCCCCTGTTAGAAATCCAGCCTGTTAAAAAAGATAGTGTGATGCAGCAGTCTTAATGAAGGTTATCTCTTGGTTGAATTGCTGGGCTTAGAGAACTTTGTGTGCTGGAATTTGTTTATAACCGGATTTAAAACTGCTGCTTAAAAGATGCTTGTTGATTATGTTAGCCTGGAAAATTTGAAGACTAAGCCAAAACTAGAGGACAAAAGCTTGTAAGGAAGATTGAAAAGGGAGTATTTTACTATAGATCTGGTTTCTTTCACCATTTCTGAATGTAACTAAAGGACTCTAGCTTGTTAAAAAGGTAAGACAAGTTAGAAAGATAATGCAAAGGGAGAGCTAGAGCACTGGCTGTGGGAAACCCAGATTCAACCTGATTGTTGTTGTGTGCTTTCAAGACATTTATGACTTATAGTGACCCTAAGATATCTAACACAGTATTATGTGAACTAACCCAAAATCACCCAATGGGTTTTAATGGTTTAGTGGTTAGTTTAATACTGGTCTTGAGAGTCATAGTCTAATGCTCAAACCATTACAACACACTGACTCTCTACTGAAACATCAAATGTTCTGGGTGACCTTGGGCCAGCTATCCCTCCAACTATCCTTAAACATACTGTAAGGCTGACCAATAGGTACTGCTCCGGTGGGAAGATAACAGCGCAGGTTCAAATCCCGGGAGCGAAGTGAGCGCCTGCAGTTAGCTCCAGCTTCTGCTAACCTAGCAGTTTGAAAACATGCCAATGTGAGTAGATCAATAGGTACCGCTCCGGCGGGAAGGTAACGGGGCTCCATGCAGTCATGCCGGCCACATGACCTTGGAGGTGTCTACAGACAATGCCGGCTCTTCGGCTTAGAAATGGAAATGAGCACCAACCCCCAGAGTCGTACATGACTGGACTTAACATCAGAGGAAACCTTTACCTTACCTATTGGGAATGTGGCCCATCTTTTATTGCAGAGATTCCTACATGGACCACAAATACCACCATTGGGATGTCAAAAAATCCCCACTATTATCTTCTATTGATCAGAGATGACAACAGACTCCCACCCATCCACACTTCAGTTTTCAACTGGGAAGGTAAGCATGACACTCTCTTCGTGAATCAGAATGCCAGTAGTGAATTTTTAGTATCTCTGACATCTGAGTAAATGATTCATCAGTAAATATATGTGTGGTTGTTAGTGTCAGGATAAAATATAATAACTTCCACCAGGCCCAGAATATCTTCAAGTGTCTACAGAATGTGGAAGTTGTCCTTCTTTCTGCTTCTGGTCTTGGATTTGATACCAGAATTAATAATTTTCTCTAGAAAGCCTTCTCATATGCCTGCACCAGTCTAATTTTGTGAAATGGAGCACTTCTGACAGACCTGATGAGTTTTAGATAGGTATCTGTAGCAACCATCCACAGGATTACAGTAAAACATGTAGTGTGTGTGTATATATTTGTTCTATTAAGTTGTCATCCCTTTTCTTATCCGTAGAGTGAGATATCAAATCAATGAACCAAAGCCTACTGGAATGTTTGCCATGTGATACTGGAATGTTGTTAGAACGGCTCCTTTGCAAGGGATGCACATTACAGTAAAGCTCCTACTGAGATAAAAGTGTGTCCAACAAAGCTGTTTACATATGTACTCTTTTGCTGCAAGCTACATAGCATTTTCCAGGGAAGGCTTTTTGTCCCCAAAATTGTTGAAATCAGAGGCTGAGGGCTGTGTTTTCTTCTGATTTTCATGAAATAGTAAATGAGATGACGGAGAAGCATTGCGCAGTGTCAGACTTCACTGTCAGTCTGAAGTGGTATATAACCAAGGTGCAGCTTTGTTACTACAATGCAAATTAGGCATGTGGAAAGGAGATAAAATGGAATAGGGCGGTTTTCTGCGTGGTCTGCTAAAAATTGCCATTGAAAGCACCTAGACTGGAGATACTGTATCTGTATTGGAGGAGCCCTGTTTTATTTATTCAGAATTAATTACATTCATATTCCTGGAATACTATGTCAAATTCTGAGCACTGCAATTGAAGGGAGATGTTGACAAGCTGGAATCTGTCCAGAGGAGGGCAACTAAAATGATCAAAGGTCTGGGGAACAAGCCCTATGAGGAGCGGTATGTTTAGCATTCAGAAGAGAAGGCTGGGTGGAGATATGACAGTGATGTATAAATACATGAGGGGAAGTCAAATGGAGGAGGGAGCAAGCTTGTTTTGTGCTGCCCTGGAGACTAGGATGCGGAACAATGGCTTTAAACTTCAGGAAAGGAGATTCCACCTGAACATCAGGAAGAACTTCTTCACTGTGAGAGCTGTTCAGCAGTTGAACTGGATGGCCCATGAGGTCTCTTCCAACTCTATGATTCCATGATTCTATATCCTACCTGCCATTAGCAAAAAGAACAACTCACAACAACAATTCTGGAAGGAAGGTCAGTCTTAAAAGGTAAAGGTTTTCCCCTGAGGTTAAGTTCAGTCGTGACCGACTCTGGGGGTTGGTGCTCATTTCCATTTCTAAGCCGAAGAGCCAGCATTGTCCATAGACACCTCCAAGGTCATGTGGCTGGCATGACTGCATGGAGCACCGTTCCCGCAGGAGCGGTACCTATTGATATACTATTGATTGCATGTTCTCAAACTGCTAGGTTGGCAGAAGCTGGAGCTAACAGCGGGTGTTCACTCCACTCCCCTGATTCGAATCTCCAACCTTTCGGTCTGCAAGTTCAGCAGCTCAGCACTTTAACACACTGCGTCACCGGGGGCTCCTACATACATTCCCAGTATGTTTCAGCAAATTCCCTTGAGTATATGTTTGTACACATTTCCCTGAAGGAAATTCCCCCAGTAGTTCTCAGGGCACTCATTTAAACATTTTAGTATGCAGTTTTTGATGGGAGCATTAGACTGCAAAATTCAGAGAACTGCAAAAAAAACAAAAAGTCAAATGATAATTTCATTTGGGTTCTCGTATTTATTTGGGAAGTGTGAATGAGATCAGCTCGTATTAAAATGTAAACCAAATGGGCTTCTAACCCCAGTCCTATTTATAGCGCTCACAGTCAAATATGTATATGACCAATTCCCACAGTTAATTTGTCTTTACATGGGGCAAAGGCAGGAATGACTCTTTAGTCCACAAAGTCAGCATTGCTAAATTAAGTCTATTTTATTTTATTTTTTAGTATGAAGGACCTCTTCCAAAGACAAAGAGAGTAATTTTTATTGCTGCTATAACCTTCTTTATAGACATTTAGGAAACAAATCATGGAACTGCTTGCATGTCAGTGAGGTGGTGAATTGCATGCCGATTTCAGTGTGCATGCTCCAAAAGAACTATCCAGAGTACTGAAACTCATTCCCAAAGCTAATTCAACATTTGTACAATGGATAGCATTTTCAAAGTTTAGGTTAAAGCCCAGGATGGGCTCTTTGCCTTACCAGGTGCCATTGCTATTTGCTTGCAGTGGTTTGTCATGATCTTGTCTAACTGTTTCTTTAATGCAAGGGACCTAACATTAGCAACTTCCTAAGAGAATTGGTTGAAGGCAGAAGGTGTTCTGTATTAATCGGAATATGTATGAAGTGTTGCAGTCATTTCCTGTGGGAAAAGATACTTTATGACCTTGCAGTGATTGCTTGTATAAACTTATATATTGGTTACTTTTCTTCACAATTCAACATTCAGATTGACATAGGCATTGCTTTAGATATTAGTTATTACTACAGTAGAGTCTCACTTATCCAACATAAACGGGCCGGCAGAACGTTGAATAAGCGAATATGTTGGATAATAAGGAGAGATTGAGGAGAAGCCTATTAAACATCAAATTAGGTTATGATTTTACAAATTAAGCACCAAAACATCATGTTATACAACAAATTTGAGAGAAAAAGTAGTTCAATGCGCAGTAATGCTATGTTGTAATTACTGTATTTACGAATTTAGTACCAAAACATCACAATATATTGAAAACATTGACTACAAAAATGCGTTGGATAATCCAGAACGTTGGATAAGCGAATGTTGGATATGTGAGACTCTACTGTACTAGTTATTATGGTTGGACTATAGGAGCAAAGAAAGGTGAAAATGTGATACTGTGTGTTTCCACAGAATCATGGCTTTCTTTTTTTTTTAAAGCTAACTTTTAGTTCTTCTAGTTATGTGGGAAATGACTTGTACAATCAAAGATATCAAAAGAAGAAAGAGAATTGTCTAGCTTATAGGATCAGAACTGAATAGTTCCTTGCTCTTCAAAATAAAGATGTAAAAGAAGAGGTATTGTGCAAATCTACTCCTTATGCAGTTTGCAGAGTTTAGATTTTATTTGGTTTTTTTTTTTTTTTTGCAATTTTCATTTTTGTTGTACAGTGTTCCCTCACTTACCACTGGGGTTAGGTTCCAGGACCACCCGCGATAAGTGAAAATCTGTGAAGAAGGGACGCTATATTTATTTTAATATTTATACATTATTTTAGTAGTTAGACACTATTTTAAGTCTTTATTAACCAATTGTGTGTTGATAAATTGCCTCCTGCTCCTCCCGTTGCCGATTGGGCTCCTTTTCTCTCCCTTTGACTTCTCCTTCCTCCCTTCCTTAGGCTGTAAATTGTAATTTTTATGTTTTATAATAGTCTTTTAGAGTTTATTAAAAAGATGCGAAATAGCAAATCCGCAAAAAGTGAACTGCGAAGTAGGAAGGGAACACTGTACAGCCTTTGCAGAACCAGATCAAAAGGAAAGACAAAGTATCAATATCAACATAATTCATTGCAAGCTTTTTTGGATAGTGAGCTTATGCTGTTGGATGAGAAGAACAAATAATTAGAGAGGGAGAAAGGCCTTTTGATAATAAGTGGAAAACCCCACTTACATGTATGATAACAACCTTCAATTTGCATCAGTGCTTTTATTGCTATCTGAATTTGTTTCTTTCTGACAATGCTTTGTGATGAAAATAATCATTAAAGGTTTACTCTGACCATCTTTCTCAGACCTTTATTTCTATAACACTCCTTCAATTTAGTACCAATCACAAGACAAGGCAATAATGATATTCACTTCATCCTGGTCTGTCAGGGTAAGATGAATCAGATCTATGATTGCTGAAGAGTTTCACTGATGAGTTATCTTTTGGATTTGTGAATTCAACCCTTCATTATCACATCTCAATCACACACACACGCAGACAGAGTTACAGACAAACATGGCTATACATTTGTTCCTTACTATGTGATTTCATAAATAGAAGGTGGAAGCTGCTTCACGGGAAAGGGTCACACAAGAATCCTGTGCATACTGGTAGAACCAGCAAACTGATCTATTTTGATGTACATAAATAAGCACGTGGCAGAGCTGCACAAATGCCTGGGCTCCCTTTAAGGCAGGGGTTCTCAAGTTTTGACACTGGATGACAAAAAGAATGCTTTTGCTTTTCTATAGAGGGATATTTGGAAATCTAAAAAATAGATTATATGTATAATATAATACTTGTGTGGAAGATACGGATGCAACAACTAAAAGGTAAAGGTTTCCCCCTTACATAAAGTCCAGTTGTGTCCAACTCTGGAGGTTGGTGCTCATCTCCATTTCTAAGTTGAAGAACCAGCGTTGTCCGTAGATGCCTCCAAGGTAATTTGGCCAGCATGACTGCATGGAGCACCAGTACCTTCCCACCAGAGTGGTACCTATTGATCTACTCACATTTGCATGTTTCCAAACTGCTAGGTTGTCAGAAGCTGGGACTAACAGTGGGAGCTCACCCCGCTCCCTGGATTCGAACCAGTGACTTTTTGGTCAGCAAGTTCAGCAGGTCAGTGGTTTAACCAGCTGTGCCACCTATTGTTGTTATTATATAACATATTATAATATGGAGCCCTGATGGTGAAGTGCGTTAAAGCACTGAGCTGCAGACCGAAAGGTCCCAGGTTCAAGCCCTGGGAGCGGCATGAACAGCCGCTGTTAGCTCCAGCTCCTGCCAACCTACAGTTCGAAAACATGCCAGTGTGAGTAGATCAATAGGTACCGCTCCGGCAGGAAGGTAACGGCGCTCCATGCAGTCATGCCGGCCACATGACCTTGGAGGTGTCTACAGACAACGCCGGCTCTTCGGCTTAGAAATGAAGATGAGCACCACACCCCAGAGTCAGACATGAGTGGACTTAATGTCAGGTGAAACCTTTACCTTTACTAATATGTTATAAAATATAACATATTTATATACTTTTATCTCCCCAAAACCCTTCCCATTCTTTGATGATACAGCAGATATTTATATAACTCTACTCTACTACTAACCAGAGCTCTACAACCCCCACCTCGTTTATTTTTATCTTTTTTGTGTGAACAGTATTATATGTTTCTATTTTAATTTTTTTAAGGTATAATAATAAAAATATTTTTGAAGCAAAAGTTTCTTGTGGAGCCCCAAGAAATGTTTATATATTATACTATATATTATATACAATATATATGTATATCAGGCATGGGTAAACATTTCATGCATTGCATTTTAAAATTTGACATGTGCTGGGCCAGTGGCAGATGGATGGATAGTATTTGTGTAAACTAACTGAAAAAAACATGAACAAATTGCTATGCACACTGCACATGTCTCATTTGTAGTGCAAAAAGAAAAAAGAAAAAAAGAAAGAACAATACAACATTTAAAATGAAGAACAATTTTAACCAACATAAGCTTAACAGTATTTCACTAGAAGACCCCAGGGTCAATCCAGTCCAACCCCCTTCTGCCATGCAGGAAAAGCACCCCTCAACAGATAATCATCTAGCCTTTGTAGTAGTAGCAGTAGTAGTAGTGGTAGTAGTAGTAGTAGTAGTAGCAGTAATAATAATAATAATAATAATAATAATAATAATAATAATAATAATAATCTTGTTCGTAACTTGGGAACTGCCTGTAGTAGCTAACAAGGGTGACTCAAGGTGCCTCAGCAGACAGGAAGGCCGGAGGCAGGCCAGGAGGAGGAAGAAATGGCTGTGCCCTCTACCCTACTCTCCGCCTTTGCCACAGGTCTCTCGGGGCCTCCCAAGGCCAAGGAAATCCCAGGATTTGGGGTCGGTATGAGGCCTTAATCCCAAACCTGGGTTTAAGCAACTCAGTTCCTCCCAGGATCAAGGCCTGTCTGGAAGTGCCCTGAAACACAGTATTCAGAAATCCCAAATGAGTACTTCGGTAATACTGTCAAATTATTATTCTCAAATGAGTAAGGAAGCAAAACAGAAACTATTACATTCATAGAAAAACAGAAATAATACAACCGGATTAAAACTTGCGTACTATTGCTTAATCCCAACTAGATTGGATACATTAAAACATTTTTTTTTCGTGTCAGGAGCAACCAGAGTTGCTTCTGGAGTGAGAGAATAGGACGTTGCCCAGGGGACGCCCGGATGTTTTGATGTTTTACCATCCTTGTGGGAGGCTTCTCTCATGTCCCCGCATGGAGCTGGAGCTGATACAGGGAGCTCATCCGCGCTCTCCCCGGGTGAGATTCGAACCTGGCAGCCTTCAGGTCAGCAACCCAACCTTCAAGTCACAAGGCTTTTATCCCCTAGGCCATCGGAGGCTCCGCATTAAAACAATTAAAACAATTGTTGAATGGTGAGTCAACAAATTAGTGAATTCCATTTTTTCCAGTGGAGACTAGCAATAGCATTGAGGCCTATGTGTGCAACTTTTTGATATACTCCAGATGGCAGCCCTACCTTCTGCCCATATCATTTCATTATTTTGGCACAGACTTCCAGAGCCATTTTTTAGCCTGATACACCACAGGAGATCTGCTGAACATTAACCTGATGCCAGGTGTTTTCATCTGGCATTTATTTTGTTGTTCTTCGGCTGTAATGCTTCGCACGCTTAGAGGGGAGTAAATGAC
Source organism: Anolis carolinensis (assembly GCF_035594765.1). NCBI lineage: Eukaryota > Metazoa > Chordata > Lepidosauria > Squamata > Anolidae > Anolis > Anolis carolinensis. Next base: position 3,171,713 of record NW_026943829.1, on the reverse strand, counting down.
AATTACAAGTAGGGCTGGAGACAAAACGACTGATCTAGTGTTGTGCACACAGTGCTTGCGTGCCTACCCTAGTCCACTGTCCCTCCTCATGGAAGAGGAAGAAACTGAGAGGTAAGAGTGAGGCAAGCTTGTGGAGAACAACAACAAGAACAACCACTGAGGTTGTTTCCAACATCCCCTGTGGATATCTAAATCTATGGATGCTCAAATCCCTTTATATACAATGGCATAGTAATATAAAAAAAGGAAGAAAACATCCAGCTCGTCATGTTCCCTCCTGTTTCCTTACATTCTCTCTTTTCCATTTTTTTATTTTTATCTTTGCTTCTTCCCCTCCCTTTAACCACATGCTGATTTGTTTAGAGTTAGTGATGGTGCTTGTCTAACAACACCCGGGGAGTTGCATTAGAGGAGAAAGAATTAAAGAGCACGTCTCATTGATACAGCCGTAATTGTATCCAACTAAATAGTTGTAATGACATGATGGCTATTTGCTATCTTGCAGATAAGAAACAACACACCCCGAATACCAGTCAATACAACAAATGCAAGATATTATTCTCATCTGTTTGCATTCTTCTTGTGGTTATTGGCAATGGTTCTGCTGGATTATAGTCTGGTTTTTCTTCCTTCCTCCTTTCTTCACAGTCTCTAGCTGCTGAGTTGGTGTTCATCTTCAGTACATCGACTATGAGCTGAATCCTGTCACTCTACTCAGGAGCACTGCAGAGAATGAGCCAATGAAAATAATTCACATCTAGAGCTCTCATATTTGATGTGTTTGCATTCCCTTGGTAACTTGGCTTGCTTCCTTTCTTTGGGTGCCCAAACTGTTTTTCCAAAGGGGATTGCTGTGAGTTTTCCGGGATGTCTGGCCATGTTGCAGAAGCATTATCTTCTGACATTTCACCCACATCTATGGCGGGCATCCTCAGAGGTTGTGAGGCATATTGGAAACTAATATGTGGAAGATCCAGGAAGGGAGAAAAACTTTTCTGAAGTTTTAAGCTATTGTAATACTAGAAATTTGAGGACTAAAGGAAACTCCCCATGGTGTATTTGACCACTGCAACTACACCAGTACAAGTGGTATCAGTAGGTAAAAGGTAAAGGCTTTCCCTGACTTTAAGTCCAGTCATGTCTGACTCTGGGGGTTGGTGCTCAACTCCATTTCTAAGCCGAAGAGCCAGCGTTGTCCGTAGAAGCTCATGTAGCCAGCATGACTGCATGAAGTGCTTTTACCTTCACGCCGGAGTGGTACCTATTGACCTACCCACATCGGCATGTTTTCGAACTGCTAGGTTGGCAGAAGCTGGAGCTAACAGTGGCCACTCACGCCGCTCCCGGGTTTTGAACCTGGGACCGTTCGGTCTGCAAGTTCAGCAGCTCAGTGCTTTAACACACTTCGCCATCGGGTCAGTAGGAAGAGAGAGAAAAAGATTGTGGGTGCAAAAAAGTAAGAAGTGCAAAAACAGGCTTATAGCTGAACATTCAGAAAACATCAACAATGACAACAAATGATTTCCATGTCTTTAGTGTGGGTAAGTCTATTGCATGTACAGTAGAGTTTCGCTTATCCAACATAAATGGGCCGGCAGAACGTTGGATAAGCAAAAATGTTGGATAATAAGGAGGGATTAAGAAAAAGCCTATTAAACATTAAATTGGGTTATGATTTTACAAATTAAGCACCAAAACATAGAATCATAGAATAGTAGAGTTGGAAGAGACCACATGGGCCATCTAGTCCAACCCCCTGCTAAGAAGCAGGAAATCGCATTCAAAGCACCCCCGACAGATGGCCATCCAGCCTCTGCTTAAAAGCCTTCAAGGAAGGAGCCTCCACCACAGCCCCGGGGAGAGAGTTCCACTGTCGAACAGCTCTCACAGTGAGGAAGTTCTTCCTGATGTTCAGGTGGAATCTCCTTTCCTGTAGTTTGAAGCCATTGTTCCGTGTCCTAGTCTGCAGGGCAGCAGAAAACAAGCTTGCTCCCTCTTCCCTATGACTTCTCTTCACATATTTGTACATGGCTATCATGTCTCCTCTCAGCCTTCTCTTCTGCAGGCTAAACATGCCCAGCTCTTTAAGCCGCTCCTCATAGGGCTTGTTCTCCAGACCCTTAATCATTTTAGTCGCCCTCCTCTGGACGCTTTCCAGCTTGTCAACATCTCCCTTCAACTGTGGTGCCCAAAATTGGACACAGTATTCCAGGTGTGGTCTGACCAAGGCAGAATAGAGGGGGAGCAGGACTTCCCTGGATCTAGACGCTATTCCCCTATTGATGCAGGCCAAAATCCCATTGGCTTTTTTAGCAGCCGCATCACATTGTTGGCTCATGTTTAACTTGTTGTCCACGAGGACTCCAAGGTCTTTTTCGCACACACTGCTGTCAAGCCAGGCTTCCCCCATTCTGTATCTTTGATTTCCATTTTTTCTGCCGAAGTGAAGTATCTTGCATTTGTCCCTGTTGAACTTCATTTTGTTAGTTTTGGCCCATCTCTCTAGTCTGTCAAGATCGTTTTGAATTCTGCTCCTGTCTTCTGGAGTGTTAGCTATCCCTCCCAGTTTTGTGTCGTCATCATGTTATACAACAAATTTGACAGAATAAGTAGTTGAGTACACAGTAATGCTATGTAGTAATTACTGTATTTACGAATTTAGCACCAAAATATCACGATATATTGAAAACATTGACTACAAAAATGCGTTGGATAATCCAGAACACTGGATAAGCGAGTGTTGGATAAGTGAGACTCTAATGTATTGTCAAAGACATGTTTTGGGGTGAAAATGATGAATTTTACTATGATCCATGGATAAGTCAAATCATTTCCTTGCCCAGGCCTTCAAAAAGACCATAAGCTTTGCCATGGCAGAAAGAGTAAAGGGGTTTGCCACTTCTTTTAAGTTCTCGCAGGATGGACTAAGATCTTTCCTTTCACCACTTTACTCAGAAAAGGCAATGGTTCCTCTTTTAAAAAAATAACAGTTGAAGTACAGTACTCACATAGACCCAGCTTTTTTGGGTTGATGTTTTGACTAAGATTTTTAGACATATAGGGTAAATAAGAACTTCAGTTGTAAAGATTTGTCGGAGATGCTAATGTCAGAATTGCCCGTGCCATAGTATTTCTGAGGATATTCTGAATACTTTTTTTCTTCTAAGGAAGAAAAAAAAGACTGTGTGTAATGGTCATGAAGCCAGGTTTTGAAGAAATAGTCATACACCTTTATCCTGCCTCTCCTTGCCATTGCTGTACAATTCTTGGGGAAAATACGGCTATTTGCATAAGGCAATAAGAAAACCATGACCTCTGTATTTGCTTCCCTAGCTTCAAATCAATCAAGTTTCAGCTCAACAACACAAGCTACTGTGATGCTGGTAGCATAAGACCCTTACAACAGCTTATAAAAGTTTTAATTTAAAAATCTACTGAGAGGAGGCAGCAGCAAATATTCAGGGAAGATGCGGGGGCTAAGTATCAAGTCAAAAGACTACTCTGGAAATGGATCATTTTTAGTGTTGATTGATCTGCGTGTACTTGTTCATACATTTAATATTTTTTCCAATAAAACAAAAACAAAGCAAGGTTTCCCATTGTCTGTAAGTGAAGAATATATTTTATCCCAGAATAATTTGTAATGAGTGATGGGATTGCTAAAGTTTGACAGGAATTTCTGAGCCATGCATCAATATTTTGGAATTAAAATATGAACTGTGACGAATAAATTTCCCATCAAACATTAAGGCAATCCAAACCCTCAAAGCTGAGGTGGTTTGGAGGCATAAGGAATAATCCCATACTGGATGAAATATATTCCCAGAATATTTGTCAGCATTCCTGATTATGGCATGTATTCCCAAAGGTAGAACAAATTCTCCTCGCACATTCTAATCTAGTTGGGATCAGCCGGTTGAATCCAAGTTTTAGTCTCATTGTATTATTTCTGTTTTTCATTTACAATTTTTTCTTTCTCTTTATTACTCATTTGAAAGTACAGTAGAGTCTTGCTTATCCAATCTCTACTTATCCAACGTTCTGTATTATCCAACGCAGTCGGCCTTTTTAGTCAATGTTTTTGTAGTCAATGTTTTCAATGCATTGCAGTATTTTGGTCCTAAATTCGTAAATACAGTAATTACTATATTTTGTTACTGTGTATTGAACTGCTTTTTCTGTTGGTTTGTTGTAAAACATGATGTTTTGGTGCTTAATTTGTAAAATCATAATGTAATTTAATGTTCAATAGGCTTTTCCTCAATCCCTCCTTATTATCCAACATTTTCACTTATTCAACGTTCTGCCGGCCCATTTATGTTGGATAAATGAGACTCTACTGTAATTTTAACTTAAGTTTGTGAACACAAGGATTCAGAACCAGGACTGCTGACCTGAAGGTTGGGTTGCTGACCCGAGGGTTGCCGGTTCAAATCTGGGGAGAGCGCAGATGAGCTCCCTCTGTCAGCCCCAGCTCCCCATGTTGGGACATGAGAGAAGCCTCACACAAGGATGGTAAAAACATCAAAACGTCCTTGCAGACAGCCAATTCTCTCACACCAGAAGTGACTTGAAGTTTCTCAAGTTGCTCCTGACATGAATTTTTTTTTGGCTAATTACTTAACTAAAGAGGCTAAACCAGGAAAAAGATAGGATGAATATGACCTCTTATTATCATCTCTGCTAGTGAGATGAAAGTGGCTATTATAGAAATGTATTCACGAAGAATGAGGCATAGCTCAAAGATAGTGCAACGGCTTGTATCTATGGGGATTCAAGTTTAATCTTAAGTGTCTACATCTAAATGGTTCTTCACCTGACAGGTGCTGCAACTGATGATCTGATACAGTATAGAGCAGGTCCTGTACAGTCATATGGAATAAAGAAGAGATGAATGATATGTGCAGCCATTAGTTCTTTCCTAAGGTTACCTAAGGATATCTCTGACTCCTGGGACACAAAGTGCTGCTCCATGATAAACAGATTGTGGAATAGGTGTCGACTGCATTCTGCACCTTTGTTTATGTGTGTGAACACTTTATTTCTGTTGCACTCAGCCTCCCTGGATTTGAAAATGTATCTGAGCTGAGCCAGTTTTGTAAGCTTTGGTTGTCTTCGGAAACACAGATGGCTCAGAGGGAGGCAAGTAGATTGTGTGTTTTGCCTAGAGGGCTTACCTAGGGATTGTGGGTGCTGTTGTCACCTTGAATGAAATCACTTCTCTAAAATGCCATTTCTTACACTAATGCTTCCTGGAAAAGTACCGCTTCTTTCTTCCATATTCAGGGTCACTTGAACAAGATGGAGGGAACAATGCTTCTTTCAACAAGGAAGCTCCCAACTTTATATATAACTGAACATAAGCAATGTGTCTAGAATAAGCACACCACAGATAGTTTGAATACAGCAATGAAAAGTGCATGAAACGAAGTTGGTGTTCATTGAAACCTCTGGAAGGAGTGAGATATTTGTCCAGTTTGCTTTCAAGGAAAGAATACAAAATCCACACTTCCTGAAAATAACTACAATACATTTTGTCTTTAAATTCCATATTTTATGAGATTTATCATGATGTCTTGGAGCCCCGGTGGTGAAGTGCGTTAAAGCACTGAGCTGGAGACCGAAAGGTTCAAACCCTGGGAGTGGCGTGAGCGGCCGCTGTTAGCTCCAGCTCCTGCCAACCTAGCAGTTCGAAAACATGAAAATGTGAGTAGATCAATAGGTACCGCTCCGGCGGGAAGGTAATGGCGCTCCATGCAGTCATGCCAGCGACAAGACCTTGGAGGTGTCTACGGACAACGCCGGCTCTTTGGCTTAGAAATGGAGATGAGCACCAACCCCCAGAGTCAGACATGACTGGACTTAACGTCAGGGGAAACCTTTACCCTTTACTTTATCATGACGTCTTAATGTGAGTTATTCTGAAAACAGATAAATTTGGGAAGCAAGTGCACAAAATGCATTAAAAAATCACAAACATTGACATGGTTAAAAATGAGAACTTGTAAGCTACTATGCAGGCAGCAAGAGAATAAGAAAGATTCAATGACATTACCCTAAAAGTAATATGATTAATAATATAGTAAGATTTCAGATGTAATGGGTGGCATTTAATTGTTATCTCAATTAAATGCTTTTGGAGGAGACATTTATTGTTCCCTATTCTGCTAGGAAGATGGTCAGACCGATGAAATATAGAATGACTGGAGAGACCATAGCTTCTATAAGGTCACTATTCTAGAGAAAGAATATAGTACAAAAATAATACTACTACTTATAAGCTACTATGCAGGCAGCGACAGGATAAGACAGATTCAATGACATAACCCTAAAAATAATATGACTGATAATGTAGTAAGATTTCAGATATAATGGGTATCATTTAATTGTTATCTCACCATGTTTTGAGAGGAGACATTTTGGGGAATTGAAAATATTTTTAAGAGCTTAAAAAGAAAATTATTATTATTATTATTATTATTATTATTTATTATTATTTATACAGGAGACTCAATGGAAGTAATGTGTATGGTGCAAAAATAAAAAGTAATGTGTTCATGGTGCATTACTAGTGAGTAATGTTAGTTGTTTCTTACAAATAATGCATAACAAGTGGTAAATTACTTGTTTAAAATTACTTATGTCACTGTGCTGGCCTTTCCAATAAAGTTTGTAAGTTGGGGGCAGCTATCTAAATGCTGTCTTATCCTTGTGCCAGATCAAATATCTAACCAAACATACTATTTTCAGTATCAGTAAGTTGTGTAGCCTTTTACTTGTATGTGGAAAGTAGGTACACCTTATTCCTCCTGGTTTGCCCCAATTTAACACATGATGGGGGAGTAGCAGTTAAATTCTCTCCTCTTTACAAATTCACATTTTCTCTGAGGTTCTGATAGGGCCATCTTAACAGCATTATAGGCCCCTGGGCAAAGCAGTGCACTGGGTCCTGCCTATACAGCTACTCACAGGAATAAACATGTAAATTGCGGATATAATAAACTTGTATTTATTGGTATGCTTGTTTTCTCTTTCTTCTCTGCAGGTCATTTCCTCCTCAAAACATTACTTTTCATTTCTGCTCAAAGGTTTTTTTTATGAATTTCACTGACACTTAATAAGTTTACCGTTTCTTTTTTCTCACTTCACTTTCTTAAACTTCCTCTATCCCTTTACTACGCAAACAGAATTCTTGAAAAACAAACAGCAGAGGCTCTTCTTCTGATAATGGAAATTCACACTGTCAGCAATTGTTGTCTCCAACCATTAATTGCGTCCTGCGAAACCATTACAATATTCTGCTTCCATAACATCGCAAGCAATAAAAAACAGTAAAAATTCTCTCTTAAATGCAGGCATGCCAACTCTTTGCTACAAATTAATTTTTTTCTCTTTCTACCAAGTTAATGGGAGATTATGGGTGTGATCTTCACAGGTACCACTTCACCTGATATGTCCAAGCATCTGGAGAAGGCTTTTGGAGAAGTCTCCTTTTAGAAATTTCTGGAAGTGTGTTGTCTTAATTAAAGAATGACACCTCATCTGTACTCTAGTAATGATGTTTACTGTGATGTTGTAAGATCCATGAGCACAGGCTCAAGATGGATGCAGAGGAAAGTAACGGGATTTTGTACACTTAAACTCTAGCAAGTTTTCTCACAGTAAGAAGTATTCTGTCCGAAAGAAAGAAAGTTTTTTGGAATGACTAATATAACAAGGCCCTGGAGAGGGTTCTAGCTGCTTCTTCATGGTTTCAGATAAAATGCACAGCACGCAAAGAAATGAAGACTTTCAAGTGAAGTTTGAAAAAGAAAGTGGTACTGAGTTGCAGAGATGTTCAGAGCATGGCAAAAGTCGATCCATTTGGTAACAAAAGTGTATTGCATTATAACTGCTTGTCCTTCACAGAGGGGTAGCTACGTTCATCTGTTTCCACAAGACAAAGTTCTTGCAGCACCCAGCGGGGCAGGTTCACCCACAAAAGGTCAAGCTACAATAATTTACAGGGTTGTTGTATGTCTTTCGGGCTGTGTGGCCATGTTCCAGAAGCATTCTCTCCTGACGTTTCGCCCACATCTATGGCAGGCATCCTCGGAGGTTGTGAGGTACCTCCCATAGATGTGGGCGAAACGTCAGGAGAGAATGCTTCTGGAACATGGCCACACAGCCCGAAAGACATACAACAACCCTGTGATCCCAGCCATGAAAGCCTTCGACAACACATACAATAATTTATCTTGCCTTTAGGAAATCTCAGGACTCTTTTAAAGTCCTTGCTTGATAGTCATCTTTGGAGTGTATTGGGAATAAGGTCTCCACTCGATGTGATAAGGAAAGTTAGAGGTGGACACAAAGATGCAAACTCCGAAATTAACCATGGGTATCTTGTTATTGTTGCACTTGGTTGTGTGTACTCTGGGAACGACATTTCCTAATACTCCTTGTGGTGACTTTTGTCTCTGATTTGGAAAGGAAGGTTGCTTATTCATAAGAGAAGGAAGAAGGAAAAGCAGAGTGACAATCTGGAATCAGCTCTATATGAGCAATTGAAATTCTGAGCTGGAGCAAAAGAACATACAGTAGAGTCTCACTTATCCAACACTCGCTTATCCAACATTCTGGATTATCCAACACATTATTGTAGTCAATGTTTTCAATATATCGTGATATTTTGGTGCTAAATTTGTAAATACAGTAATTACTACATAGCATTACTGTGTATTGAACTACTTTTTCTGCTAAATTTGTTATTTTGGTGCTTCATTTGTAAAATCCTAACCTAATTTGATGTTTGATAGGCTTTTCCTTAATGCCTCCTTATTATCCAACATATTCGCTTATCCAACATTCTGCCAGATCATTTATGTTGGATAAGTGAGACTCTACTGTAATTAGGATTTTGAAAACAAAGGTCACAATCCTAAGTGCCTTTCTATGTCATAGAAAAAGCAGGAACAATATCCGGATACTAGAACTGGGACTTAAAAAACAGTACTGTTGATGGGTTATTCCATGTTTTAGGAGCCCCAGTGGTGAAGTGCGTTAAAGCACTGAACTTGCAAACTGAAAGGTCCCAGGTTCAAACCCCGGGAGCGGCGTGAGCGACCGCTGTTAGCTCCAGCTCCTGCCAACCTAGCAGTTCGAAAACATGCCAATGAGAGTAGATCAATAGGTACCGCTCTGGCGGGAAGGTAACGGCCACATGACCTTGGAGGTGTCTACAGACAATGCCAACTCTTCGGCTTAGAAATGGAGATGAGCACCAACCCCCAGAGTCAGACATGACTGGACTTAACATCAGGGGAAAACCTTTACCTTTACCTAGGGCGGCATGGCCATGTTCCAAAAGTATTCTCTCTTGATGTTTCGCCCACATCTATGGCAGGCATCCTCAGAGGCTGTGAGGATGCCTGCCATAGATGTGGGTGAAACGACAGGGCAGAATACTTCTGTAGCATGGCCATACAGTCCGGAAAATATGCAACAACCCTGTGATCCCAGCCATGAAAGCCTTCAACAACACAGTACTGCTGATGTCAGTTGCCAATCTGTGCATAAGAGAAGTAAAATGAGCCAGCAGTCATAATAAGTAGTAGAAGAAGACCAATCCTATCGTTAGACAAACTGAGGCAACCATGTCAAGTCTTCCTTTTGAATCCTTTGGCCCTTCCCCTTAAGATTTTACTGGGAAAGAATGATTTGTGTTCTCAAATATGGTGGAGGACCACGTCTCATTGCAAATATTTAAGAGAGTTCAGTTGCCTATCCAACCAGTTTCAATACATGGAATGTATGTGTGTGGTAGAAGATGCCATCTTTGTCTTTTGCCTCAAGCAGCCAAATGCCTTACACTGGAACAAAGTTGGAAGGATTTAGAAACCAGCAGTCCCTTTGCCCTCACATTCACCTTTCCTGCAGTCTGAGGCAAAAGCAAATTGTTGAACAATTGTTGAATTGTTGACAGACTAGAGAGATGGGCCAAAACTAACAAAATGAAGTTCAACAGGGACAAATGCAAGATACTTCACTTCGGCAGAAAAAATGGAAATCAAAGATACAGAATGGGGGACGCCTGGCTTGACAGCAGTGTGTGCGAAAAAGACCTTGGAGTCCTTGTGGACAACAAGTTAAACATGAGCCAACAATGTGATGCGGCTGCTAAAAAAGCCAATGGGATTCTGGCCTGCATCAATAGGGGAATAGCGTCTAGATCCAGGGAAGTTATGCTCCCCTCTATTCTGCCTTGGTCAGACCACACCTGGAATACTGTGTTCAATTTTGGGCACCACAGTTGAAGGGAGATGTTGACAAGCTGGAAAGCGTCCAGAGGAGGGCGACTAAAATGATTAAGGGTCTGGAGAACAAGCCCTATGAGGAGCGGCTTAAAGAGCTGGGCATGTTTAGCCTGCAGAAGAGAAGGCTGAGAGGAGACATGATAGCCATGTACAAATATGTGAGGGGAAGTCATAGGGAAGAGGGAGCAAGCTTGTTTTCTGCTGCCCTGCAGACTAGGACACGGAACAATGGCTTCAAACTACAGGAAAGGAGATTCCACCTGAACATCAGGAAGAACTTCCTCACTGTGAGAGCTGTTAGACAGTGGAACTCTCTCCCCGGGGCCGTGGTGGAGGCTCCTTCTTTGGAGGCTTTTAAGCAGAGGCTGGATGGCCATCTGTCGGGGGTGCTTTGAATGCGATTTCCTGCTTCTTAGCAGGGGGTTGGACTAGATGGCCCATGTGGTCTCTTCCAACTCTACTATTCTATGATTCTATGATTCTATGATTCTAACTCAATTTTAGTTAGTGTGTTTTTCCTCATTAATAATGGTGGCCATCTATGACATTATCTGACCTGATTTTTATCTGTGAACTGTTAAAAGTTATGCCCGTCCCAACTAGAATAGACTGAGTCGACGAGCTCTATACAATTATTGGCTTAATGTCAAATAATTGATTAAATGTGGGAGTCGCAATTGGATTCAGACAAAAGAGATTGCTGATAACTATACTTGTCAGTTGCACAGGCAGCTAGCTGGTCTCTATCAAAAGCTGACTGATGAACCCCAGGTGATAAGGCTTTGGGAATGGATAAAAACATATCCTCTATCCACAGAACAGACACCAGTAGAGCTTAAGATTTCCTGTCTTCTCTGCTGGAGGTTATATTTGAGAGGAAGGAACTGGCAAAACAAACACTGAGTATTCATTGCCTAAGAAAACCCTATGAAATTGGGAAATATATATACAGGATCTCTGAAGTGGCTAGGACGCTTTAAACGTAATTTCCAGAGGGCTCTGTACCTAAAAGCAGATATGCCAAGACACCTAAGAATCACTTTCACTAGGGCAAGATTCGAACAAATGGAGTCCATGGAGAGACACGGCAGATTCAATCATATCCCATATGAAGAAAGATTATGTATTTGTGGCAGCCCTGTAGTCGAAAATTTGAACCACATTTTGCATAACTGTAACCTATATGAAAAAGAAAGGAAACAATACTTATGGCCTTTTATTGGCAATAAAACAAGCTGGGTTATTGAGGCCAAAACTTCATTTTTGTTGGCTGGTTATAACCCCACTCTGACAACAAAAGTGGCCCTGTGTTTGTTTAAAGCTGCTAAAAGGAGATCAGAGTACATAGATCAGATTGGGGTGCAGTGTAGGGGAGACGAGGATAGTTGATGCATAGATCTTTAGCTAAACTACATTGGCACCAAGCAGGCAGACACCTGTATATCTGTATTTTATTTTAAATGAACTAGATGTATGTTGTATGTTGTATGCTGTTTTTGTATTGTCTGTCCTTGATAAGGCCAACTGGCTAATCAATAAACTGTTGTTGTTGTTATTGTTGTTGTTGTTGGGAAATATATGGAGTCACCATAAATTCATAGACAACAAAGGCACATAAACAAGCACTCTGTAGTCTCCCATGCATTGCCCTCCTCAAATTTGCTTTGAAGGCTTAATATTTAGGCAATTCACTCTGCCTCAGCCGAGGGAAACTTCAATTTCCTGAGTGGAAATCCATTTTCATACCTCCCATAGATGTGGGCAAAACGTCAGGAGAGAATACTCCTGGAACATGGCCACACAGCCCGAAAGACATACAACAACCCTGTCTGCTCACCTGTCTGGATATGGGGCCTGAAAATATGTCAGGAAACAGCTAAAGGAAGGACAACACAAAGCACCTGTTCCTTCAATGCTCCCTGTTTCTTTTCTTGGATATTCAGACTGAAGAGAGCTGTGTAACCTAAAGATTTTAGCCCTGCATTTGAAACACTGTTTGGTTTAAATTTTATGCGCACTAGTCTGGGAGTAAGTTTTACCGAGCTTGCAAATGTGTCTTTTGGGACCAGAGTTCCCAGAGCAGGGGTCTTCAAACTTTTTAAGCAGAGCCGGTCCACGGTCCTTCAGAGTGTTGGAGAGCCGGACTATAGTTTGAGAAAAATACGAGCAAATTCCTATGCACACTGCACATGTCTTATTTGTAGTGTGAAAAAAATTGGAAAGAACAATACAATATTTCAAAATAAGAACAATTTTAACCAACATAAACCTACTAGGATTTCAATGGGAAGTGTGGGTCTGCTTCTTGCTGATGAGATAGTCAAGTTAATTAGGATTGTTCTTGTTGTTGTGTGCCTTCAAATCATTTCTGACTTAGGGCAAGCTTAAGTCTAAAATGGAGCATGGGGGCTAGATAAATGACCTTGGAGGGCCAAATCTGGCCCATAGGCCTTAGTTTGGGGACCCGTCCCAGAGGTTCCCAGACCGGATGACCATGAGTCATTCTAACAGTGTTATGATGAAAATCAAAAAGAGGCACATTTCCAGGATGCATTAGTGAATAGACACATGCAGAGGATTGTGCTGCTAGTTTGATTGGCAGTTTTATGTGTTTTTTCACCTATTTCATTGAAAGAGGAGAAAGGAAACAATGGTTGACCTTTTAGTACTAAGAAGTGGGAGAACTGCTGAAACATCTTTGTGGCCCAGTCTGGGATCATATCATCAGAATTTATGAAGCAAATCCATATTAGGTAGCACACTTTGAAAGAAGCTAATATTATAATGCTATTAAATCTCTCTGTCTTTTGAGAAATGTGAAACGCAACTGTTCGGCCTTGGTCTATTCTAAATTTAATGTCACCGAATATATTATATGGCTTGTTTGTTTTCTGCTGACATTAACAGGTTCTCACTAAATATGAAAGATGATTTAAACGAATGAAACAGGAGGAGTTCAAAAGGCTTCCTGGTATAGAAATGTTTTTTGGATATATAACAGCATTGATAGAATCTTTTAGAGAATCTAAAGTATTTGTTTAGATTGTTTTAATGTGTACTATGGCTGCCAACCTAGCAGTTCGAAAACATGCCAATGTGAGTAGATCAATAGGTACTGCTCCAGCGAGAAGGTAACGGTGCTCCATGCAGTCATGCCGGCCACATGACCTTGGAGGTATCTACGGACAACACCGGCTCTTCGGCTTAGAAATGGAGATGAGCACCAACCCCCAGAGTCAGACACGACTGGACTTAATGTTAGGGAAAACCTTTACCTTTGCCTTTTGGCTCCAATACCCACAGGACTGGTATTATTTCACCTACCCATATCTGGCAAAATATGTCCTCTCTTGGAATTTTCTAGGTCCCCCTGGGTGACTCGATGGTAACATCCAATGGCAGGCATTCATTTCAATAGAGTTCACTATTATCCATGGTGTCCTGCTTCTACAGCAAGTTCAGGAACATATGTCCCATGCAGAGCCGGCCCAAGATAATTTTCAAGTGTAAGCGAATAGAAATTTTGGTCCCCCCCCCCCCACACACACACACCAAACAACATGAACGGGCCAGCAGAGCATTGGATAAGCAAAAATGTTGGATAATATGAAGGCCAAGTGTGAATAACTGCAGTTGATCACTTTGATTAGCATAGAATAGCCTTGCTAGACATGGTTATGGTTATTGAGCATTATTCCTAGCAGTGCAATAATTGAGGACTTTTTAAGTATTGACCATTGGACTGATTCTGGACTATGATTTTGAACTTATGTGGTTGTAATTGTTGTTTTTAGTAGTTTTTGTTTTAATGTTTGAGTTTAATTGTCATTATATTATTGGAATTTGTATGTCGGCCATTGAATTGTTGCCAGTTGTGAGGCCACCCTGAGTCCTCTTCGGGTGAGAAGGGCGGGACAGAAGTATGGGAAATAAATAAATAAATAAATAAATAGTAAAAAAAAGGACAGTAAAAAAAAGGACAGTAAAAAAGAACACTCAAAAACAGGGGAATTCCAAACATGAAACAATCAGGGCCAGTTAACACCTCTCAACAAAGATATACAAACCCCACTTGCCTAGTTTCCAACACACCTCACAACCTCTGAGGATGCCTGCCTTAGATGTGGCCCTCCTCTGGACACTTTCCAGCATTATTTGGCAGAGAAGGAAAAAGAATTTGGGCCCTTCCACACAGCTCTATAACTCAGGATATCAAGGCAGGATAACCCACATTACCTGCTTTGAACTGGATTGTCTGAGTCCTTACTGCCATATATCCCAGTTCAAAGCACGTAATGTGGGTTATTTGTTTGAAGCCATTCTTCCAAGTTCTAGTCTCCAAGGCAGAAGGCAACAAGCTTGGTCCATCCTCCCTATGACTTCCTCTCACATTATTATACATGGCCATCAAGTCTCCTCTCAACCTTCTCATCTACATGCAAAACATGCCCAGATCTTTAAACCGCTCCTCATAAGGATTATTCTCCAAAGCCTTGATCATTTCAGTCACTCTCCTCTAGACAGATTCATGTTATCATTTAGTATTACAGTAGAGTCTCACTTATCCAAGCCTCGCTTATCCAAGCCTCTGGATTATCCAAGCCATTTTTGTAGTCAATGTTTTCAATATATCATGATATTTTGGTGCTAAATTTGTAAGTACAGTAATTACAACATAACATTACTACGTTTTGAACTACTTTTTCTGTCAAATTTGTTGTATAACATGATGTTTTGGTGCTTAATTTGTAAAATCATAACCTAATTCGATGTTTAATAGGCTTTTCCTTAATCCCTCCTTATTATCCAAGATATTCGCTTATCCAAGGATTAGCTTGGATAAGTGAGACTCTACTGTACTCATTATTTTTCCTGGAAACTTTCCAAGGCCTGAAGATAGGAGGTATGGTGGCACAACGGGTTAAACTCTTGTGCCAGCTGAACTGTTGAACTGAAGGTTGGGTTGCCGACCTAAAGGTTGCCAGTTCGAATCTGCAAGACAGGGTGAGCTCCTGTCCGTCAGCTCTAGTTTGTAGGGAGATGAGAGAAGTCTCCCAGTAGGATGGTAACACATCTGGGCATCGCCTGGGCAACATCTCTGTAGATGGCCAATTCTCTGACACCAGAAGCAACTTGCAGTATGTTCTCAAGTCGCTTCTGACAAGGAAAAAAAGCTGATGGTTTGTAGATCAGTCATAAAGAAATTACCATAAATAAATGTCTCTTAAATATTTTGCCAATATCTGCTTATTATTCCTTCTATCCAATAGAGAAAAGTTCCATAATAACCTCAGGCCCATCATGAAAGTTGGGCAAGGTTACCTTCCGTACAATTTATAGAATCTTTCACCTAGCATGAACACAGAACTTTTGGTAGGTAAAGGTAAAGGTTTTCCCTTGACGTAACCAACTCTTGGGGTTGGTGCTCATCTCCATTTCTAAGCCGAAGAGCCGGTGTTGTCCATAGACACCTCCAAGGTCATGTGGCCGGCATGACTGCATGGAGCGCCGTTACCTTCCCGCTGGAGCGGTACCTATTGATCTACTCACACTTGCGTGTTTTCAAACTGCTAGGTTGGCAGAAGCTGGAGCTAATAGTGGGCGCTCATTCCGCTCCCGGGATTTGAACCTGGGACCTTTTGGCCCGCAAGTTCAGCAGCTCAGCACATTAACACACTGCGCCATCAGGGCTCCCACTTTAGGTAGCTCTGCTCAAATGAAATCATCCAAATGAAATCATTACAAAGGAAATCCAGTTAGTTCATCCTTTCATAGACCAAAACAGTTTAATGGAGACACCCAACCCACATAAACTGGATTACTCAGGATGAGGTCAGAAATAACCAGTCAGCTAATCATAGAATCATATGGGACATCCAGTCCCAAACCCTGCCATACAGGAAAAGCACAATCAAAGCACCCCCAAAAGATGGCCATCCAGCCTCTATTTAAAAACCTTAAAAGGAGAAGCTTCTACTGAACTATGAGGCAGTGAGTTCCACTGCTGAACAGCTCTTACAGTCAGTAAGTTCTTCCTAATGTTCAGTTGGAATCTCCTTTTCTGTAATTTGAACCCACTGCTCCATTGAGTCCTAGTCTCCAAGGCAGCAGAAAACAAGCCTGCTCCTTTTAGATCAGGGGTCCCCAAACTTTTAAAGCAGAGGGCCGGTCCACGATCCTTCAGACTGTTGAACGGCCGAATTATCATTTGAAAAAAAAAAACGAACAAATTCCTATGCACACTGCACATATCTTATTTGTAGTGCAAAACAATAACAATAACAATGAAAGACCAATACAATATTTAAAAATGAAAATAAATTTAACCAACATAAACCTGTCAGGATTTCAATAGAAAGTGTGGGCCTGCTTCTGGCCAATGAGATAGTCAGGTTAATTAGGATTATTGTTGTTGTGTGTCTTCAAGTCATTTCAGACTTTGGGCAAGCCGACGTCCAAAATTATTTATTTATTCATTTACTACATTTATTTACTACATTTATATCCCACCCTTCTCACCCTGAAGGGAACTCAGAGCAGCTCTATGTACATACAATATATTATATTATTAGCATAGCACAATATTAGCATTATATATTACTATATTGAACTATACCACTATATGTAACATTATATGTAATATATAACATATAATTAATATTATTATATGGTATTATTATTAGTATTATATTGTATAAAATGATAATATTATTATCAATATCATATGTATATACAATATATTATATTATTAAAACTGATATAAAAATATTATATTATAAATGAGGGTGGGGGCCAGGTAAATGACCTTGGAGGGCCGCATCTGGCCCCCGGGCCTTAGTTTGGGGACCCCTGTTTTAGATATTTAAACATGGTGATCATGTCTCCTCTCAACCTTCTCTTCTGCAGGCTAAACAGACCCAGCTCTTTAACCTACTAATCATAGGGAAGGTGGGAGCCCCCAATAGCACAGTGTGCCAGCAGGACTGATGACTTGCCCGTTCGAATCCAACCTGGGGAGAGCACGGATGAGCTCCCTCTATCAGCTCCAGCTCCATGTGGAGCGGTCTGAATCAAGGTAAATCAGGATGGTGGCGATGAGGAGAGCAGCCAGTTAGGGAACATTTAAAAAATGGTAATCAAAGATATGGGAAATAAAGAACATGGACAGACTGACTTTCCTGATGAAGAAGCATAATGGAAAACCAATCAAAGAAACAGGAATATATAAGAAAAGGACAGACACAGATTGAAGGAACTCCATAACTGAAATAAGAAATAGCCAACCCAGGCAACATAAAAGGGGGGCACAATCTGCCCCCTAATAAAATAAAACAACTACTCCTCTACATCCAGCAACTTGCTCCACAAAGAGACTAGACTGATTGAACCGAAGATCCAATGGAATATACCGATCCTCTCCCCCTCACCCAATCCCCCCTCCCCCACCACGAATTCCATGTTTTTTCTTTTATTTTTAATTGTAAATTAAAAAACATCAATTAAAAATATTCAAAAACAATTTTTTTATCATGACTGTATGCATTGCATTGCTGCTGCTGCTGACTGACCTGAAGGTGGGCACTGACTGGGCAGGCAGGCACAAGTGAGATGGTTTTAACAGCAAGATAGAAGCTGCTCTGCTACGATCAGTCAGCCGGGCCCTATCACCTCCTGGCTGGCTGTTCCACGTGGTGGGTGGCTGGAGGCTATGCCTGCACAAAAACAGCCAAAATGGCTGATGGGAGTCCTGTGCGCGTGCGCATAGAAGTCCCATCGGCCATTTTGAGTGATGGCATGCCAGTCCTGTGCATGCGCTGCACTCAGGGCCTCCATTGCCGGCGCCAGGACAAAGAAGCCCCATCGGCCATTTTAGGCGATGGCATGCCAGTCCTGTGCCGTTGTGTGCATGCGCTGCACTCAGGGCCTCCATTGCCGGCGCCAGGACAATTTGGACAAACACTGTGACCGGAGCAAAACGGGGGTGCTGCCAAGGACTCCACACAGCGCCCCCCCTCGCCTGCGCCCGACGCCAAGGCGTAATCTACGTACTGCATTGGACCGGGCCTGGTCCCATGTGTGGTTGTATTGCATAGGTAAAATAGGTAGGATGCCTAAGTTTGCCAATACATTTTTCAAAGCTTCCTAGAAAATTCTTAGAAAAAGTGTACATCTTTTTGAAAGCTTTTTTCCCAAACAAGCTGTGGAAAATTGAGCCTGGGGAAGCTGAGGGTGGGTGCAAGAGGCGAGAAACAGTATAGAAGGCATGTTGAAAACAGAAGGTAGCTAAAGTGCAAATGAATTGGGGCAGGGGTCATTGGAAGCCATGTTCTATTCAAGGAAAGGAATCTTTCCATCCAGGCCTTGAGGAACAAATCTCAAAAGCATCTGTTCTCTCAATTGAGTCCTCCACTTTTAAAGTTGCTTAGGAAGTGCCGGTGTAAAAGCACTGAGCTGGAGACCGAAAGGTCCCAGGTTCAAACCCCGGGAGCGGCGTGAGCGGCCACTGTTAGCTCCAGCTCCTGCCAACCTAGCAGTTCTAAAACATGCCAATGTGAGTATATCAGTAGGTACCGCTCCGGCAGGAAGGTAACGGTGCTCCATGCAGTCATGCTGGCCACATGACCTTGGAGGTGTCTACGGACAACGCCGGCTCTTCGGCTTAGTAATGGAGATGAGCACCAACCCCCAGAGTCAGACACGACTGGACTTAATGTTAGCGGAAAACCTTTACCTTACCTTAGGAAGTGGTAAGGGGATTTGGTTGTTGAAAACATGGAATGCATTATGAGACAGGTACAGATCGGAACTTCAGAAAGAGGTTGGTCTTACTGTCAGTCTACCGAATTACTACAGATTGAGTCTCCCTTATTTGAAGTGCTAAGGACCAAAGGGCTTTTTGATTTTGGAATTTTTCGTGGGTGGAACACCTGCATTTGCATATACATAGTGAATTAGGAAGTGGGAGAGAAGGGAGCTAGTTACACATCCAGCCCTGCTGAGTTTTTTTGCATGGAGCTATCACACCACCGCAATCAGAAATTTGACAGAGGAAAGGGAATGGGGGAGGACTCTGAGTTTGGGTGCTAGACTTGCACGAATACCCTGTAAAAAGCCAATCTCAGGGAGGGAGGGAAAAAGTCAAAATGTATCTGGCTTCCACAGGCTTGGAGAATGTTGCAAAGCTCCAGCTGCCTTGAATCCATTTTTCACTTGCACCCTTTCACTTCCAGGGCACCCACCCCACTATTGGCCAAACAAAAGGTAAACACGATGTGAAACACCAGGAACATATGGCATCCTCACAGAGCCGGCCCTAGGTATTTTTCAAGTGTAGGCGAACAGAATTTTGGTGCCCCCCCCCAAACCAATCACTGAAAAATAAAAGCGTTGGATAAGCAAAAATGTTGGATTATAAAGAGGGATTAAGGAAAAACCTAGTAAACATCAAATTACAAGATTTTACAAATTAAGCACCAAAACATCATGTTTTACAACAAATCAATAGAAAAGCAGTCTCGACTGCGCCCCCGTATGTTTTGCGCCCCAAGCAACCACTTAATTCGCCTCATTGTTGGACCGGCTCTGCATTCTAATAAAGTTGGTTCAAGGTGGAGAAACAGAATCTACTCTAGTTCTAAGAAAAATCTACAAAGAGGTGTGATTGGAAATGTTTCATATACATTCCAGTGCCCAAGAAAGGGGATACCAAGATTTTCAGTCATCACAGGATCGTAGCATTAATCTTCCATGCAAGGAAAATGATGCTCCAATTTCTACAGTGAACAATTTTACTGTATACTAGCTTTGCCCGGCCACGCTTTGCTGTGGCTTATGCTTTCAGAGTGTTGCTCTTTATTTACTGTCCTGATTTTAGAGATTATATTGTTCTGTATTATTATATGACAGTAATTATTACATATTATATTTATAATCTTATATTATCTGCTTAGAACTGGATTATATGAGGCCCCTTCTTCACAGCTGGATAAAATGCACACTGAAGTGGATTATATGGCAGTGTAGAGTCCAGATAATCCAGTTCACAGCAGATAATATAAGATTATAAATGGGTTATATAGCTGTGAGGAAGGGCCTTGAGTCTACACTGCCCTATAATCCAGTTCAAATCTGATAATCTATATTTTATAGGCAGTGTGAAAGAGGCCTAAGTGAGGCCTAACTCTGCCTGTCCCCTGGGCTGAGTGGCTTGCTAGGAGACCAAGTGAGCAGAGATTAGCCTTCTAACTGGCAGCAATTGGATAAAAACAATTCTTCCTCTCCCTCTAATTAGGACTTTATTTTTTTTTTCTTTTTGTTGTATGAATGTAGAGGCATGGATGAGGGGTTGTGCTGCCAAGTTTAGTGTTTCTGAGGTGTGTAGTTTTGTTGTTTTGTCCTAGGCTGAAATTTCATTACCCTTTTATATATAGATGGAAAATGAAAAGCTGAATACCCAAGAAGCAGCACTAGGGATCATATTACAAACATATGGGAAATGGAATTCAGCAAAGAATTTCAGAAGAAAATCCATTTGTGCTTTATAAATTGGATTGATGTCGGTTAACAACAATGGAGCCAGTAAACACTTAGCTATGTCCCAGTAGTATTGATGCAATTATTTTCATAATTCAAAGCAAGAATGATCTGAAGTCATGTGCTAAAGTATACTCCTGGTTTGAG
This sequence comes from Anolis carolinensis, assembly GCF_035594765.1. Lineage (NCBI taxonomy): Eukaryota > Metazoa > Chordata > Lepidosauria > Squamata > Anolidae > Anolis > Anolis carolinensis. The sequence goes on along the minus strand of NW_026943829.1, from coordinate 3,150,738 downwards.
AGTTTTAATGAGTTCCACTCTGGTGATGAAGAGGGAGATCAGTATCTACTCAGGATAATGATATAAAAATGGAAAATAAAGATGGGAGTCACTGTGGGTATTTTCCACAAAAACCGCAGAACACAGTGGAAGCTACGAATACGTACAAACAGTGAAGTTAATATTTCCATGAGTCAGACATCATTTATAGCCAAGTGAAACTGAGATTGCAGTAGATGGAAATGACTGCAACCTCTGCTGCCCCTTCCAGCCGTTGTTCTATTCTCATGCTCCACAGATAATTGGCCAGTAGCTATTTATCTGCATTGAGAAATGTGATACAGTAAAACGGGATGCACATTGTTCATTTCAATTAAGGTTTTTTTTTAATTAGAGTAGAAATGAAGTTAATTCCCAGAAATTCTCATCTGTTTTCTTCTCACCTCAGGTGTCTGTTCAGTAATCCCTCTGTAAAACTGAACATTTGCAGATTTATTTGTATATATGTATGTATGCATTTAAAATACTTCTACACTGACCTGCAGCTGAGCTTCTTGTGCAATTCACCATCCATAGAATATAATTTCAACACTTCTTAAATGACATGGATATGATTTTTCTATTTGATTTTTATCAGTATTTAGAATCACAGAATCATACAATAATAGAGTTGGAAGAGACCTCATAGGCCACCCAGTCCAACCCCACTGCTATTCCATATTGACAGTATTAGGCTAGATCAGGGGTCTACAAACTAAGGCCCGCAGGCTGGATGCAGACCTCCAAGGTAATTGACCCATCCCCAGTTCTAAATTTTAGGCTTAGGGTTGCCCTAAATCTGAAATGACTTGAAGGCACACAATAACAACAACTCCCTGCCCAGGGAAGGCTAAAACCTTATTCAGACAGGCTTGTAAAGATGAAGGGTTTTGAAATCTAATCAGGGGGTACTGTGGTTTTTAGCTTTGAATTTGTTTTACTGGATTTTAACTGTGAATTTTTAATCCTGTTCTGTTTAATTCTGTTTTAATGTTTGCATATTTGTATAGTTTAAATTATGTGGTCTTACCTTTAATGTAAGCTGCTTATAGGATTCTTTGGGAGAGATAACGAGGGATATAAATAAACATAACAACAACAACAACAACAACAATCCTAATTAATTTGACTACCCCATTCACTAAAAGCAGGCCCACACTTCCCATTGAAATATTGGTAAGTTTATGTTAAAATGGTTCTTCATTTTAATTATTGCAATGTTCTTTCATGTCTTTTTGCATTACAGATATAATATGCATAGGAATTGGTTCATTTTTTTCCCCAAACTATAGTTGTTCCCCCATGAACTGGCCCTCTGATTTAAAGTCTGAGGACCCCTGGGCTAGATGGATGACTCCTTTTGTTAAATGGAAGCCATACAGTTCTTTATCATGTTCTAAGAGCCCTTGGATCTGACTGCTGTCAAAAACATCTATACCTCAAACATTAATATTCCGGGAGATACTGTGGAGTTGTGATCCCACCCCATGAAACAGCAAAGCAGCACTTCTGAAACTTCCTTCAGTCAGCAGATCTGCACTGATAGAATTATACTGAAAGATGTTCTCTGTATTAAAATCTGTGGTAAGATATTTAGGACTCTTTCCTTTTATAATTAAAGCTCAGCATGGTGTTAAATTATATTATGCAAATATATGACACATTTAGTCTTATAGAAGTACATTTTTTTACAGTAAGAGGTAATTGCTTCCATGTGAAGGATCCATCCAGGGTTCTGCTGATCCAAACATTTGCAGATTGTTAGGTGGGGTTGGTTATGGGGACCATAAAAAAACCTTTGTTTTGTAACTCTTAATATAGCATGCTTTGATATGTCTATTTTCACTTGGTCTATATAAATTGTATCTTATATCTTATATAGAGCACAATACTAGACCTTTTCCTTTTATTTCTTAAAGATAAACTGAAGCAGAGCCAACAATATACAAATTAAGCAGAGCCAACAATATACTAATTGAAAATTATTTGCTGCTTATCCATTGCCGCTTACCAGAAGAAGGACAACCAAAACTGGAGTAAACCCGGGAACCAGTAGTAAACGGACTATTGCAATCTACAGCCAGCTACTTAGAAACAGCATTGTGTTCTCCTAGCTGGGGAGCTATAAACGGCTCTTTTTGACAACTACTCAGAATCAACATCAATGCATAGTTTGTTCCCCAGACTTGGGATTTTACTCTTGAGAAACAGAACATACTTCCAATAGACTGTAATTTCAAGAGATATTCTATACACTTGATGTCATCAACACAGGATCTCAAAGAATCAAAAGAACTTTTGGTCAAGGTTTTTTCTAGAATAAGCTTTTCAATACCTGTGAAGTCTTAAAAGATATATTATCCAATATTATTTTGCAAAGGTTGAATGTGTTTATATTATGTTGGTTGCCAAATCCAATTGGAGTCTTCAGAAACTGTTTAAATAGTGGAGATTACTTGATATGTTTTGACTTTAGTCCACATTTAAGCCTTGATAATTACAGTTTCCTTTAAACATTACAGTCTGGAAGATACTACTGTGAATTACAACAGTTGACTGTACTTATTATTTTCATTATTGTTGTTAACTCTCAGGTTATAATGTTTGTACATGATGCTCTAAATTACACAGCACATTTTATGTTTTGAACCTTTATAGTATTTGCTTATCTTTTTCAAATAGAAAGAAGATATCTCTATACTCAGAGAGGCCTGACTATTTCTCTGGCCTTTACATATCACATCTCTTTTTATGTTTTGAACCTTTATAGTGTTTGCTTATCTCTTCAACATTGTATAGACATTTGTGTGTATTTATCATTATGGGGAGCACATGTCTGGCAATCTTGTTGCAACAGCTCTACTAGCTGCTGGTCCATTTCAAGGTACAGTCGAGTCTCACTTATCCAAGCTAAACGGGCCAGCAGAACCTTGGATAAGTGAATATCTTGGATAATAAGGAGGGATTAAGGAAAAGCCTATTAAACATCAAATTAGGTCATGATTTTACAAATTAAGCACCAAAATATCATGTCATACAACAAATTTGACAAAAAAGTAGTTCAATACACAGTAATGTTAAGTTGTAATTACTGTATTTATGAATTTAGCACCAAAATATCACGATATATTGAAAACATTAACTACAAAAATGCATTGGATAATCCAGAACCTTGGATAAGCGAGTCTTGGATAAGTGAGACTCTACTGTATAATTCTAAATGCTGGTTTAAACCAATGTAGCCTAATACAACTCTCATATAAAACTGCCTCTGTTTTGAAATCTACTAGGGAGGTCATTGTCTCTGTCTCAGCACACTCACAGGTACTTTGCTGGGAACATGGGAGAATGAAGACTTTGTTCTAACAGGACTTTGGGAATTGAGTTTTTAGGCTGAAGGGAGCTTTTATAGTATGTGAGTTTATGACTGATCTAGTTTTGTTGTAAGCCATCTTGAGTTCTGAAATAGGAAAAAGTGGAAAGGGTGGGAAGTAGTGCAATGAGTTACTTAAATGATCTGTTCAAGGTGCTGAACTGTATAGGTGCTAAACTCTATCCTCAATATAGGTTTAGCACCTTGCACAGATCCTTTAAATTTAGGTTACACCCCAGAGTACATTCAGAGCCCCAATGACCTGGAACCCACTGTTTCCTTGCTATTCTTAGAAATGCTGTATTGTTTTCCTTCACTAATCCCTCAGATTGTTTCAAATGCATATCCACAAAATACATTTCACATGTCAAGGAGGGAAAGGAAATGAGAAACGACAGCAAAATGAAATGACAAACAACATTGATTTCGATATACCTTGACTAGTGAACTGAAATGATGAGTAAGAATTGCAACTTCCCTGCTGTGGAAAATGGAAAGATCAAATGAACACGATGTTGGCAAGAAATAAGTCTCTGTATTAAAAAAAAAGACAATAAGCACAACAAATAGATAGAGGCAAAGGTGGGGTGCCAGAGCCCTGAATCATTCGAAATTTTGTCTCCATTGTTTCTTCTTAATGTCATGGCAACATCTAAGGCTGAACTCACATAAGAAGTTATCTAAGGGTTCAAGTTTGGAGAGTGTGGCAATAGACCAACATTCGTTTAAAATACCCCAAATAATTGTTGGGGAAAAATAATCTCTACAGGTCCCTGATAATGCTATAGAATGTCAGTTACTGTACAAAGGCTAAAAATAGGGAATGCCACCAAAATAGAGAAATAAATGTTCCTGGGTCTTGGACTAGTGTCAATACTAAAAAAAAAGGTGGAATATGTTTCTCACTTTATTCATGTCTGCATGATGTGTACATTCTGTTTGGTAATTTTTTCTTACAAAACCCATTAGAAGCAACTAATTAGGATTGATACCTCTCTCATACGAGGCCAAAAATCATGCCTAGAACCTGAAGTTTTTAAAAACTGACCATAGTTTGGAGTATAGGTTGGAGATTACCTGGCATGCTGAGTGTGTGTCAGGATGGCAAATGGTCCAGACCTTCAGTCCTCTTCCTAACTCCAGATTTATCCTGTATTAAACTGATCTGCACCAGACAAAAGGTGCCCAGGGTCACTTTTCTGAGAGTCTCTAAGGAGATGTAAGAGGAGAGCAAATGGGAGGACTTTCCTGTATAATTCACACATCCTTTACGGTAAGAGTAGTGCTAAGACAATATTCTCAGCTAATCTTAGAATGAAATGGGGCATAGAAGAGCTGAATTTGGATCCCATGATGCAAGACATTTGCAGCAACCTAAGTAACCTGTTCACAATCCATCTGCACTGAAAAACTGCAACTGTCTTTTCAGAGGGCCAAAACACACAAAACATACAGAGAGATTGCATGAACTACTTAAGGTAAAGTTAAAGGTTTTCCCCTGACATTAAGTCCAGTCGTGTCCGACTCTGAGGGTTGGTGCTCATCTCCATTTCTAAGCCGAAGAGCCGGTGTTGTCCGTAGACACCTCCAAGGTCATGTGGCCGGCATCACTGCATGGAGCGCCGCATGAACTATTTACTTCCAGTTGTGAGGCAGTCAAGTCCAGATATATTAAGCCACAATTCTACTGGCCTTATTTGCTAGGGATATGAGTTGCAGTCTATCATATCAGAAAGATATCAAATTTAAAATTTGGCTTTAAAAGGAGAGAGAAAACATTCAGGTGACTGAGGGCCAATTCTCAACCCTGGATCAAACGGAGGTCCAAGTGTATGGGGAAAATGCTTATTTGGATGTTAAAAAGGAGCACATAGAGGTGGATGACATGTGTTCAAAAGATCAACAGTTACTTCTGGTTAGGGCTGGACAGAATATTTGGAATCATTTATTCCTAACAGATAAGAAGAAGAATAGACCAGCAATTTTTTTTTTGATATTTGAATATCCTCAAAGAAAGAGGAGAAAATGTATGGGTTTTTCTACAAAAATGTCCCATGCTGTCTGTGGAGAAAATGGCTTTCCTGAAAAGAAAAGACTGTTTCTTATGAACTTGTGTAGAAAACAGGGTTTGGTGAATACAGAATGTGTTTTTCTCTGCAGAATAATTCCTCTACAATATTTCAATTTGTTCAAATACAGAGAGAATAGTACAGAGGAATTTTTTTTATCTCCCTGCATCAGGAAGAAAACATTCATAATTATTGGGTTGTTGTATGTTTTTTGGGCTGTATGGCCATGTTCCAGAAGTATTCTCTCCTGACGTTTCTTCTACATCTATGGCAGGCATCCTCAGAGGTTGTTAGGTACCTCACAACCTCTGAGGATGCCTGCCATAGATGTGGGAGAAACGTCAGGAGAGAATACTTCTGGAACATGGCCATACAGCCCAGAAAACATACAACAACCCTGTGATCCTGGCCATGAAAGCCTTCGACAACACATTCATAATTATTTGTCCTCACATTTGAGAAGGAAGCAACTCATGATATACATCTCCATTCCTGGATGCTTCCAGCAGTGGCAATTCAGATGGTGATGATAAAGGGAAGAGCTAATTTCAGGCCTTGTACTACCCTGTTTTCCCTAAAATAAGACATCCCCAGAAAATAAGACTTAGTAGTGGTTTTGCTGAATTGCTAAATATAAGGCCTCCCCCAAAAGAAAGACCTAGCAAAGTTTTTGTTTGGAAGCATGCCCATCAAACAGAACACCAGAGCATGCAGGATTGGCAAATATATGTACCATAGAATTGTTGTACATGGAAATAATGGTAGTAACAAGAAATTCTTGATAGGATTCACAGTTTGTCTGGTTATGCTGGTTTGTGATGGCAACTACTGTAATATAATAATAATAATAATAATAATAATAATAATAATAATAATAATAATAATAAATCCAGCATATCTATCTTGTTTGCTGTGTCATACAACGTCGTTGTGTCAATAATAATAATTTTATTCTTGTACCCCGCCTCTATCTCCCCGCAGGGACTCAGGGCGGCTTATAAATGCAAAACAAGTATACATACATAAAACATCAAATACCAAAAACACATGAATGAAAATTAAAACATACGATTAAAATCAAAACATTAATAAGAAAGTTAAAACACAGCAATAAAACATAAGGATTATTATAAGTACAGTATATAATAAATGTTCATTTTTTTGTTCAACAATAAATGTGAATTCTTCTTCATGGAAAAATAAGACATCCCCTGAAAATAAGACCTAGAGCATCTTTGGGAGCAAAAATTAATATAAGACACTGTCTTATTTTCGGGGAAACACGGTAGCTAAGCTTATCCTAAGCTGTAAAAAGCATTCAACATTCCTAAGTGTGCATCAGTCAGAAATCTTTTGATTGTGTATTCCTGCATGACAAGAGGCTGGACTGGATGGCCCTTATGGTCTTCCAGTTCAATGATTCTGTGATTCTATGTTGTCTGCAAATGAAATGCAGTTTACTGTGGTTCACGGGCCACAAAAATGGTCTTGGAGAATTTTGTGTGATCCTCAAGCAGAAGAATCCCCACTATAGCAGAGAATGGGAAAAATACCTTTTTGGAGTATAGCTCCCTGAATCCTTTAGGCCAGTGGTTCTCAACCTGTGGGTCTCCAGATGTTTTGGCCTTCACCTCCCAGAAATCCTAACAACTGGTAAACTGGCTGGGATTTCTGGGAGTTGTAGGCCAAAACACCTAGGACCCACAGGTTGAGAATCACTGCTTTAGGCCAATGTGAACAGTAACTTTTCCTGGCTATGGATTATAGGAAGGTGAAACATTTGGCTCAGTAGAATGGCTGAGTCTGTTCAGCGTTTCACTATGGCAAGCTATTCCCTCAACGCTCACATCTACTTAGTGGTCCTGAAGAGTTGATTGACTACATTGACCTGCCTTTACCTTTGTTCCCACACATTCTGGCAGCTCTGTGCCCTTGGACCTGATTGGGGACAGCTCCTATTGGCAGCTGAGAGTGTCTTTGTTACAGCTTCCTCACCCTAACCCTTGAAAATGCCATTCTTAAAATAGAATGAAAGAGAGATAATAACAACCAGCAAGTGACCTTTGCCATGCAGAATCGTAAATAAACAGAGCTTCAGGAGATGAAAGGAATCTTAATATAAAAGGTCTTGGCTGATAACAGGGCCAACAGTTGCAAGAGATATCAGAGTGAGATATTGTCTGGCAAGAATGGTCTCCTTGGTGTGTTTTTTCTGGAGTGGTCCAAGTGATAATGCAGCCAATGAAAGAATAGTCCTATAGCCACGGAACAGAAAAGATGAGGATGCATGTGATGGGGGGTTCAGCTACCCTAAAAAAGTTGTCAGACCTTTGGTCTGGCTTCATTATTTTTCTCCAGAGAGAGACCAATACCTCGGGCCATACATTATTCACAAAACATACTGGGACTCACATATTAAAACTACATCTTTGTTGGCCAGCCAGAATCCTAAAATAACACATAAAACAGTCCTTTTCAAAGCAACACAGCTGAAAACTGCTTATAATATCTGCTATAATTTGCTGTTTTGTTATGTAACATTTCATTAATACAGTAGAGTCTCACTTATCCAACATAAACGGGCCGGCAGAATGTTGGATAAGCGAATATGTTGGATAATAAGGAGGCATTAAGGAAAAGCCTATTAAACATCAAATTAGGTTATGATTTTACAAATGAAGCACCAAAACATCATGTTATACAACAAATTTGACAGAAAAAGTAGTTCTATATGCAGTAATGCTATGTAGTAATTACTGTATTTATGACTTTAGCACCAAAATATCACGATATATTAAAAACATTGACTACAAAAATGTGTTGGATAATCCAGAACATTGGATAAGCGAGTGTTGGATAAGTGAGACTCTACTGTAAACTGTTTACCCACCCAAAAAAAAAAAAAAAGAGAGAGAGAGAACTGCTTATTTGGAATCAATTGGGGTAAACTGTAAAGGTGATGCAGATATTTGACCTGGATGGGATCTAGTTAACAGCCTGTTTATTTTAACTTCTTTTGTACCGAGGGTTGTATGTGTATGTACAGTAGAGTCTCACTTATCCAACATTCGCTTATCCAATGTTCTGGATTATCCAACACAATGTTTTCAATACATCGTAATATTTCGGTGCTAAATTCGTAAATACAGTAATTACTGCATAGCATTACTGCCCATTGAACTACTTTTTCTGTCAAATTTGTTGTATAACATGATGTTTTGGTGCTTCATTTGTAAAATCATAACCTAATTTGATGTTTAATAGGCTTTTCCTTAATCCCTCCTTATTATCCAACATATATGCTTATCCAACATTCTGCCTGCCCATTTGTGTTGGATAAGTGAGACTCTACCGTATGTCTATGTGTTAAATGTTTTGATACGGCCGATAGGCTAATCAATAAAACGTACTACAAATCTTCTCCAGAGAAGAAGGAATCTCAGGAGGAGAGCACTGCCTTGAAATGGGTGTGGGGCACGCATCATTCCCATATACTGGTGTTGTGCTTTTACTTTGAACGTGTAGCTATATTTATTTACTTTTTATCCTGCCCTTTTCCCAATACAAGGACTCAAGGCAACTTGATACTTAATGTTCTATGCTTGATGACATCATCATAGATTGATCCTTGTAACATCATCTTTGAAGCATCACCAAAGCCTGTTGCTGTGACATCACATGAAATTATCTCTTGGTGATGCAAACACAGTTTGGGATTATTTGGACCTGGCAACCCTAACTCCAAACATCCCTCTGGCAAGACAGGCCATTCATCGCATTAAGCTGCTTGTGCCCATATTAGTTTTCCAATGGAAGATCCAAGCATAATGTTGGACATAATATAGCACTGCACCTTACAGACCTATGGTAGGCTCTTTCTACTAAACAATCTCATCTCAAAATCTCTGGTTATGGGCCTGTTTTTTTTAAGTGTGTGTGATTTTCGGAAAAGCAATGTGCAAGAAGATTTCAAGGATGTGATGGTTTTGAAATTATTAGACTGGCCGAGCTGTGGCGCAGCTGGCTAGTAACCAGCTGCTATAAATCACTACTGACCGAGAGGTCATGAGTTCGAACCCCGGGTCGGGTTAAGCCTCCGACCATTAATAGCCCTGGCTTGCTGTTGACCTATGCAGCCCCGAAAGACAGTTGTACCTGTCAATTAGGGAAATTTAGGGATGCTTCATGCGGGAGGCTAATTTACAACACCATAAAACTGCCAGCAAAACACGAGGAAAGGAATGAGGAAGTACAGCCACTACTGGACGGTGAAGCAACAGCTCCCCCTGTGGCCGGAATCGTGAAGCTGTAAAAATGTTAAAAATGCCTCTGAGTCTGTCTAATGTATGTGGTTTGTCTGTTGGCATTGAATGTTTGCCATATATGTGTTCATTGTAATCCGCCCTGAGTCCCCTTCGGGGTGAGAAGGGCGAAATATAAATACTGTAAATAAATAATAAATAGACTGCAGTTACTTCTGTTAGTAGAACATCTTCTCAACATAACACTAATGAGACTTTGCAGTTGTATAAAAGGAAGGGAATATGTTTGAAAAAGGTGAGCAACACATTAGGTTAAGATCCATTGTTATTGTGTAAATTGAAGTCATTTTTTCCTGTCTTTCCGAAAAAGAATGAAAACGTGGTTATGGGACCAGGCTTTTGAGCAAGAGTAGCAGCAGAAATGAGATATGAATATATGACTCACTGACAGACCCCATCTGGACATGAAAAGTGCCTCAAATGTACATTTAAATGTATAATTATGACAGTTTTTAATGTATGTTCTTAACTTTTTGGAATTTTTAATTTTATTGGATTTTAAATTTGATGTAAACTGTTTTTTGGTGTAGATGTTTATATTGTAAGCCACCCTGAGTCCCCTGATGGGTGAGAAGGGTGGGGTGGAAGTGATGTAATAAATAAATATTAATAAATTTTTGACTTATGGTGACCCTAAAATAAACCTATTATGGGGTTTTCTGGGACTAACTGAGTGACTCACCCAAACTCACCAAGTAGGTTTCCATGATTGGGAATTTGAATCCTGATCCCCAGAGTTGTGGTCAGATGTTAAACTGCTATGCTATGCTGGCTTACCTAAGAGGCATGTTGTTGTTTATTCGTTCGGTCACTTCCGATTCTTCATGACCTCATGGACCAGCCCACGCCAGAGCTCCCTGCTAGCTGTTGTCACCCTCAGCTCCTTCAAGGTCAAGCCAGTCACTTCAAGGATATTATCCATCCATCTTGCCCTTGGTTGGCCTCTCTGCCTTTTCCCTTCCATTTTGCTACCTAAGAGGCATACTCGGTTGCTTTTCTTAAGAGGAGCAGAACCCGCCCCCCGCCCCAATGATCTTATTTCAACTAAACAAATGTAATAACTGCCTCTGATTGACATGAAAATAAAAAGCTTATTTTATATGTATTTTAGGAATATGAAATTGTCTACAGTCCCTTTTATTAGTTGAACATTTCACAGAGTAAGGATAATGAGATTTTGCAATTCGAATGGAGGAAGGGAATGTGTTTGCAAAGGAAAGCAGCGCAATGGGTTAAGAGGCATGATCAGTTGCTTTTCTTTAGTGAAGCAGAAAAAGAAAAGGCCATAATGATCTTATTTCAGCTACACAAATGCAATAAGTACCACTGACTGATGTGAAAATAAAAAGCTAATATTCTATTATGTATTGCTTCCAAAATGTTCTAAGACTACAATCCTTGTTTATGAGCACACTCTGTGAAATTCAATGAGATATACTTGCAAGCATACAAGCAGAGGACAGCAGTGTAAGGCACGACGTGGCAATTGTCTAGAGTTCTTTCTGATTCCTGATCCCAAATTACTGTTTTCAGGATTGGGAATCAAATGAAAAACTAGGCCAATATCTATTTGTTTGTGTATTTTTCATAACAATTTATCATGTTTTAATTTTACCCTCAAGGTTGGGAGAAATTTAAGTCCATTTTAAGAGTTTGGGCAGAAATCTCACCACTCACCAGGGATTTTCAGTCCCTGTATATGAGGTGAAAGGAGGGTGAAGAGTCTATGATCAGTTATATTCTCTTCTCTCGGGCTCTTTTCCTTGTTGAAGACACTAATGCTTTTGAATGAGCATTTTAAAAATATTAGGCATTAATCAATTTGAATGGAACCAGGGCACAATCCAAATCACTGAATCTGTTCCTGAATTGAATTAGGAAAGTGAAGGAGATGGGGCAATGGCGAGGGGGAAAATCTCTCACAACCCTTATAATGTTTGTGTTTACGTTATTGAATACTACACTTAACCTACATCTCCACTACTGAGAGGCTGTAACCACCACAGCAATTTATACAGCCCACAGGTCTCATAAACGAAGCGAGGCTTTCACATATTGACCCTTAAAGTATTTTGTATGCACTGCAGATGCAATTGAGTTACAGTCCTATAATGTAAGAGCATGAGAAAGGGATAAAGAGCTGAAAGGGAAAGTTTTTCTAGTGTCTTTACTGGAATCGGGTAAATTTGTATTTTTTTGAAGTATGATTCAGATTTTCTATTTGCATCTCATAAAAACAGTTTTGCTATATTGGATTCCACAGTGGAAAAAAGATAGAAGATATACAGTAAGACCCTCGTATATGTGTGTGAGTATGGTTACTTGAAACCATGGATACAACTGAACACCACTAAATTATCTGACTTCCAATCCCAGCTTACCATAGAGTTGCCCTAGAGGACTTAGTGATCCCTAAAGAGGTTTCCTACCTAGCAATCTGCCATGTTCTCAAGCACAACTCTAGGGTAACTTCCAAGTGTACCATATAATCACATGAAGGATATAGAAAATTCCAGAGATACTATTTTTTCCAAGTGTGGATAACTGAAATCATAGATACGGGTTCTGCCAGGCATGTAGCCGGGGGGAGGGGGAGGGGTTAGGGGTTCAAACCACCTCCGAAATTTTTCAGGTTAAAAAAAAACCTGGTTTATTTATGAATTTTAACTGGTTAACCAAATTCCCATGCCAAGTCTATGAGACGCAAAAAATTACGAGTCCCTCCAGGAACTATCTCAAGCAGATATTGACAGGTCTGTAGCCGGGGGTGGGGGGTGGGGTGGGGTTAGGGGTTCAACCCCCCCCCCCACGAAATTTTCAAAACCCCCTCCGAATTTTTTTTCTTGCTATGGCCCTGGGGTTCTGCAATTATGAACGTCTTACTCTATATTCTACTATACTATATGATTCCCCCCTTCTCTCTCATTCATCACTTTGGGGGCTGCTTCTCCCCTTGAGTATACTTGCACACTCAACAATACAATCTGTCGCTTTTACACAGGAGTGAGTCTCATTTCATGTAATAAAGTTTACCCGTTCTATATCCACTCTTGTACCCTTCCCCATTCCTTATATATTTGCAATAAAATTATATGAATAAATAAATAAATTATAAAGTTTACCCCAATGAGAGTTTAACACTGCAATCTAAACCTTCAGTGGAGATGTGTTGCCGAAGGATTTCATGGCCGGGATCACAGGGTTGTTGTATGTCTTTCAGGATGTGTGGCCATGTTCCAGAAGTATTCTCTCCTGATGTTTCGCCCACATCTACGGTCAGCGAAAGACAAGAGGGATTCTCTCTCCTCTGCAGGAATCTACCGGATACCATGCAGCTGTGGACAAGTCTACATAGGGACCACCAAACACGAGTCAAAGAACATGAAAGGCACTGCAGACTAATTCAACCAGAGAAATCAGCCATAGCAGAGCACTTGATGAACCAACCTGGACACAGTATATTACTTGACAATACAGAAATGCTTGACCACTCCAACAACTATCATGTCAGACTACACAGAGAAGTCATTGAAATCCACAAGCATGTGGACAACTTCAACAGAAAGGAGGAAACCATGAAAATGAACAAAATCTGGCTACCAGTATTAAAAAACTCAAAAATCAAAACAGTAGATGAGAAGCAACACTCTGAGGGCAGAGGAGCCCCAAGGACGGCTAATGACTCTTAACAAAGGATGCCCCCCAGACAAGAGACAAACCTTTCCAATGCTAATTAGGGTGATTAACTGAAACATTAACTCTGGCTTCCAACTGACAAAGGACTCTTGTCACACCCTAGACTTTCCACAGATATATATATATATTTCCTTCCTTGCCCAGTTTATCCATGCCTCACAGCCTCTGAGGATGCCTGCCATAGATGTAGGCGAAACTTCAGGAGAGAATAATTCTGGAACATGGCCACACAGCCCGAAAGACATACAACAACCCTTCAGTGGAGATGTCTCTCCATATATACAATTTTGGCACTGCAACTTTATAGATCCTGTAGTAAACATAATCATTTGTTAAGAGGGCTGTAGTGATTCTGGGCATTGTATTTTTAAAAAAAATCAAATTCTGGTGGTGAGGATACCATGGACAAGGGCTTCTCAATGGAGATGCCAAACTCTTGCTGAACCCTTTCCTCAGTGCATTTGTTTGACTCAATCCCCATCTACCTTTTATGTCAGAATGCTATTGCAGTGTTCCCTCCCTACTTTGCGGTTCGCTTTTCACTCCCTCTTTGCTTCACGTTTTTTTTCTGAGAGGTGTACATGTACAGAAGATGCCAGTTTCCCTTTTGTGCATGTGCCCTCCCTCTTGTTGGCATCTAGCTGGGCTACTCTAGATGCCAACGAGAAGGAGGCACATGCACAAAAGGGAAACTGGCAGGTGCTGGAGAGGAAGAAGTGCAGTAAGAAGGCTTGCAAAGGGGAGAAAAGCCACCTAACTACTAATATTAAAAGGTAAAGGTTTCCCCTGACGTTAAGTCCAGTGATGTCTGACTATGGGGGTTGGTGCTCATCTCCATTTCTAAGCCGAAGAACCGGCGTTGTCCATAGACACCTCCAAGGTCATGTGGCTGGCATGACTGCATGGAGCGCCGTTACCTTCCCGCCAGAGCAGTACCTATTGATCTACTCACATTGGCATGTTTTCGAACTGCTAGGTTGGCAGAAGCTGGAGCTAACAGTGGGCGCTCACTCCGCTCCCGGGATTTGAACCTGGGACCTTTCGGTCTGCAAGTTCAGCAACTCGGTGCTTTAATACACTTTGCCACCGGGGCTCCAACTACTAATATAATGTGTTAATATTGAAATAAATATAGTGCCCCTACTTTGTGGAATTTAGCTTTTTGCGGGTGGTCCTGGAACGTAACCTCCATGATAAATGAGGGAAAACTGTATACCAATGTCCTTTTAACCAGGGCAGAAACTGGTTGTTGAAAGCTTGTGTTTTTTTTTCTGCTCTTCTTTCTGTTGAATTGTATTAAATTTTTGGGACTGGCATTTTATTTTTAATGATGTTGAAAGTATTGGTTTGTTTGTTTCACATTCTTTTCATTTAACCGATTGATTGACAGACAGGGTGCTGCAAGAATGGAAAGGCAGCAGAAAAAATACACATATAAATAAATTCCAAATCACATTTTATACTAACAGTGCTTTTCCACATCCTGCTCTAGGAAATGATAATAGAAGTCAGGAGGGTATACAAAGTTATGTCCACAAGTGTCCCTAATTATAACAATTAAAAATACTGTCTTTTATTTTTTTAAAATAGTATTTTTAAGCATTGCTGTCTGGCAGTTCAGCAAATGCCTTTTGTAATGCAATTTAGGGATTATAAAACAATTATTTAGTGAAGAGAAAAATAATAATTACTATGGTAGCAAGAATTCCCTAATTATAGTTACTCTGAAAATGAATTATTTGTGGCCTAGATAGAAACAGGGAGACAGGGAGCAGATAATAAAGGAAGAGAGGCAATGTGAAAAATTGGCAAAAGGTTTAAGGGTATATATTTGACTTTACATTAGGCATAGGTTGATTCCTCTTAATGTGAAATGCTTGGAACCAGAAGCTTCTTGGATTTTGGATTTTTGGGGATTTTGGAGTCCCTGTATTTTAATAGACATAAAATACAGTATGTACAAGAGATCTGTGGGGAGCCTGTGAACAAATTAGTAGGAATGCCATCACAGTTGTTTATTCTGCTCACCTTTCTTTCAGCCCAGCAGCCCCTTAATGATTGGCAGAGTGAAGGGAAACATCAACGACATGAGCAGAGAAGGAGGAAAAGAAGGAGGAGGTGGAAAGGCAACGAGGAGGAGAATATAGAGGCAATAGGAGTGTAGGGAGAAGGAGAAAGAGCATATGCCAGCCCTGCTCCCTTTCGTGCCTCCTGGCTAAGAACCTCCGGGCTAAGGCCCGGGCTGTGGCGCAGGCTGGAGAGCAAGCCAGCTGCAACCAGCTGCAATGAATCACTCTGACCAGGAGGTCATGAGTTCAAGGCCCGCTCGGAGCCTATGTTTGTCTTGTCTTTGTTCTATGTTAAAAGGCATTGAATGTTTGCCTATATGTGTAATGTGATCCGCCCTGAGTCCCCTTCGGGGTGAGAAGGGCGGAATATAAATACTGTAAATAAATAAATAAATAAATAAATAAACAAACATTTCTTGGGCATCTGGCCAGTGGAGAGCAGTCCCCACCTTAACTCGGGAGATCCAGTCCTGCTCCCAGAAGGAGGCACAAAAGTGGTGGTTCTTCCTTTTGGTGAGTGAAGTTTCAGCACAAACACAAGATGGTCTATGCACAAAGAAAATATGTCCAAATAGCATATAGTATTTTTAAAGTTCCCCGTACAAAGCTCAATTTGGCAGTACCAGACAAAGTGAAAAGGAGCAACAGCTCTAACACAAAAGTTATCCAAGTCTGATATTGCTTCCAATGTATATAGGCTTCAAGGATACAAAGTCCATGAAAACATCTTCCAAACAAAGTAAACAGACGGTTGGTCATATTGCTGTATGCTGGAATGAAGAAAATAAAGATGGAGCACCGCTCTCAAAAAAGTCTTCGCAAGTAAAGTCCAACTCCCGAAGAAGGGGATTTTCTCTCTGAAACAGGGTACAAAAATACCCGGGAACCCCTGTAGACTTGGGACTTTATTTGGACTTTACATAACTCTATGTATTGTATAGAACTGTATTGTATTGTATTGTATTATTTATATTGTGAGCTGCCCCAAGTCCTTTTGAGAGGTGGGGCGGGATATAAATAAAGATTATTATTATTATTATTATTATTATTATTATTATTATTATTATTATTACAGTAGAGTCTCACTTATCCAACCTTCCCTTATCCAACATTCTGTATTATCCAACGCAGTTCTGC
Organism: Anolis carolinensis; assembly: GCF_035594765.1. Lineage (NCBI taxonomy): Eukaryota > Metazoa > Chordata > Lepidosauria > Squamata > Anolidae > Anolis > Anolis carolinensis. The sequence goes on along the minus strand of NW_026943829.1, from coordinate 3,134,054 downwards.
CTTTTAGTAGTCAATGTTTTTGTAGTCAATGTTTTAAATTCATTGTGATATTTTAGTGCTAAATTTGTTAATACAGTAATTACAACATAGTATTACTGAGCACCAAACATCATGTTATACAACAAATTTGACAGAAAAAGTAGTTCAATCATAGAATCATAGAATAGTAGAGTTGGAAGAGACCACATGGGCCATCCAGTCCAACCCGCTGCTAAGAAGCAGGAAATCGCATTCAAAGCACCCCCGACAGATGGCCATCCAGCCTCTGCTTAAAAGCCTCCAAAGAAGGAGCCTCCACCACGGAACTCTCTCCCCAGTGCATTTTGGTTGCCCAATAGGTAAAGGTAAAGGTTTCCCCTGACGTTAAGTCCAGTCATGTCTGACTCTGAAGGTTGGTGCTCATCTCCATTTCTAAGCCAAAGAGCTGGCGTTGTCCATAGACATCTCCAAGGTCATGTGGCCGGCATGACTGCATGGAGCGCCGTTACCTTCCCGCCGGAGCGGTACCTATTGATCTACTCACATTTGCATGTTTTCGAACTGCTAGGTTGGCAGGAAGGTTGCCCAATGGTTACTGCTTTTTTGGAGGATTTTGGCACGTTTTATTTTGCTGTATGGCCAACACAGCCATACAACAAAAGTTTCTTCTTATTATATTGAAGAAAATTTTTTCAAGTATCCATGTTTAATATTTTGAATGTGCAAAAGTACCTTTAGGTGAAAACCAATATGCAGAAGTATTATATTTTGCACTACATTTTTCTACACATTATTTTTATTAACCTTCATAAATCCATAAGATTTAAGGCTTATTGTTTTTAAACCAATTCTTAGACATGAGTCAGTCGCAAGGCATTTGAAAATAATTAGAATCCAAATTCTTGATTTTTTTTTCAAATTGTGGATGTTATATTTCTTTAATTGTATTTGTTTAGTTCTGCTATCTGCTGGCATGTCAGCTCATGATGCTTGACAGCCCAGTATACTCAGTTCCAGTTAGATCATTGCAAGGTCTTCAATCAGATTAGGGATTTTGTTATGATTGTCTAGTTTCTTACAATCCATTTCCTTTAAAGCAAATCTACCAGTAATGCCAAGCAGAATCAAAGCACAGAATGATATATACATAGAGGTACATACACATACACAGACAAATAAATGTGCAGATCACAAATGTAGAATATTTGTATCATTATTTTTAATAGTAGTCATATATCTTCTGTATAACTAGTTCCTAGTTATAGATTTATTATGGTGTGTATTAGGCCTGACTAGGGCTGAGCAAAGCATGGTGCTTCAGATGTTGGTGGACTGCAATTCCCATCAGCCCAAGAGAGCATAGCCAAATGGGAAGCATGCTGGGAGTTGTAGTCCAACAACATCTGGAGGGCCACACCAACAAATCCAATGAATATGAGATGAGAAACACTTTAGGATACAAAACCGATCCTCATTAATGCTCAATCACAGTGCTACTGGAATATTTCTCCGACAGTTACATTATAATTTCAGCACTTAATTCACTGGACACTGAGTGAGGGAATGTTTCAAATTAAATTATTGATTCGGTAGAAACCTCAGCTAAAATGTCAACAAACTCTTTGCTCTTTTTCAAACCTCTGATGTGGAGAGATCAATAGCAAGGACTTCAAATTATGTTTGTTTTCCTTGAATATGCCTGTCTCAATATTCATAGAAATAAAATATCAATAAACGGTTGATCTGAGCTATAAAGGTTAGATAATGGGGGGAAAGTTAACTCTTAAAGTAGTTTTTTGGGGCTGGTAATGTTTTTGAATCCCTTAAACCACAGAAAGGAAGCAAAAGAATGAGCTCTGTAAGTGAGTTTTATCATTTTCTCACTTCCAAAGAGGGTTGCTCCCTCTTCCTTTTTCATTATGTTTGACACAGTAGTTGAAAGTAAAAAAAAATGCCTCTTAAAATTAAAATGAACTATAGGTAACAAATTCTTGGCTGGAATCCTATTGAGGGACTTTCATCTCTAAACTAGAAGCTACATAGGGACTCTAAATATGAAACATTCATATATGCATCACTCTGAGTTACAAACTTATAGTTGCCCTACAGGATTCAAGCCCTTTTTTTCAATACAGTAGATTCTCGCTTATCCAACGTAAACGGGCCGGCAGAACGTTGGATAAGTGAATAAGTTGGATAATAAGGAGGGATTAAGGAAAATCCTATTAAACATCAAATTAGGTTATGATTTTACAAATGAAACACCAAAACATCATGTTATACAACAGATTTGACAGAAAGGTAGTTCAAATCGCAGTAATGCTATGTAGTAATTACTGTATTTACAAATTTAGCACCAAAATATCATGATGTATTGAAAACACTGACTACAAAAATGCATTGGATAATCCAGAACGTTGGATAAGTGAGACTCTACTGTAACTAAGGAATTTACAGCAACTAAGGATTGCAAAGTGATGAGGCATAACTTGCCCGTAAGTTGCTGTAACTAGTTTTAGTTTTTATTACAGTGTGTTTCCAGTCTCACTTCTTGAGTATTTCATGGTTTTGGGTACTATAGGCAAAAGATAGGCTTTTAAAATATTCTGAAAATAGTTGTCAGTTACTCTTGAATAGTGAGATGTGAGACGTGGGACTTTGCAATGCCAACTCATTATATTAATAGCAGTTTCTAACTTCTTCGAATTCTTTTTCACACATATTAATCCAAATGTATGTAGTAGATGGGGCAAAAAACCCCAATTGCTTTGAATCATAGAATCATAGAATAGTAGAGTTGGAAGAGACCTCATGGGCCATCCAGTCCAACCCCTGCCAAGAAGCAGGAAATCGCATTCAAAGCACCCCCGACAGATGGCCATCCAGCCTCTGTTTAAAAGCTTCCAAAGAAGGAGCCTCTCTGAGTTCATTGGATAGGTTTCAGGCTAAGAAGTTTGCATAATGTCATACGGACTTCAGTGGATCATGACTTGATCTGAAAATTGAACTATAAAGGCCTTTGTTTGATCCGACAGGACTCTTTTTAAAAATGTTCAAGAGATATGAAAGCTAGGTATGTGTTGGCAGGGGTGTTGATTATTTGTTTTCAGACTTCCACTTGTCTTCCCCCCCCCTTTGCCCTTGCATCCTATTTTTAAAGAAGTGTTGTAAACAAGGGAAGCTTATTGCTTCAGATGTACTGACAAAAGGTCTCTGATCACAGTGTGCAAAGCAGAACATCAACTAACCTCATTTTGCCAGTATAGAACTGCTAATAAGCCAAAATAATGAGAACTCAAAATACATTATGGGGAGTTTAGTGATGACATTCAGAATTTATAAACCTCTGGGGGAATGATTAAGCTGACATTTTGATGACCACCGTATCTCCCACCATTCCCAAGGATCCTCTGACTTTCAGGAGCACATCACTCCCGCTGCTCCTAATGTTTCTTCCTGTTGTTGATGATGTTGTTGCACGTCCTACAACATGTCACAAATAAAAACCATGACACATGTGCCAAACAATATCAAAATTTGGTCAAGACAGCAAAAGTTATTATTGGGGAAAACACCTACACACATGGGGGAGGCTGCAGCAGTTTGTTTTTTCTCGAGCCTCCTCTCCCCTTGTTAAGTCAGTTGGGTGCCAACTATTGTTGCACATTAAAGTCAATTTGCAGCAGTTGAAATAAGCAGAGGACAAAAGAGTAACGTGAGAGGACAAGGAGGGAATTTGGAACATTTTAGAAGCATCTGAAAATACATGATAACAAAGGATTAATTGTGATGGTCCCTGCCAAAATAGGATATTTAGGGCACTTGCTATTCTTGTTGTTGTTAAGGACTAAAGAAGAAAGGATGAGATGGGAAACTCCATTCCATAAATGGAATTCTATCCCTTCCTCTGAAGAGAACTTGGATCTATTTGTTGAAGGGAAATGAAAAGAAAATAATCTTCTTTCATTCATTTCAGAACCTAGCCACTCAAGGCTTCTTCAAAATATTTTACGAACCAATACTGCATGAGACTCTGTGACAGAATTATCTGAATCAGAACTAGGCAAAATTCATAGGATTTGTCAGTAGGGTGTTTACAGTTGACCTTAAGCTGAATATTATAAGTACAGTAGAGTCTCACTTATCCAAGCCTCACTTATCCAAGCCTCTGGATTATCCAAGCCATTTTTGTAGTCAATATTTTCAATATATCGTGATATTTTGGTGCTAAATTCATAAATACAGTAATTACAACATAACATTAGTGTGTATTGAACTTCTTTTTCTGTCAAATTTGTTGTATAACATGAGGTTTTGGTACTCAATTTGTAAAAACATAACCCAATTTGATGTTTAATAGGCTTTTCCTTAATCCCTCCTTATTATCCAAGATATTTGCTTATCCAAGGCTCTGCCGGCCCATTTAGCTTGGATAAGTGAGACTCTACTGTATTTGTTGAAGGGAAATGAGAAGAAAATAATCTTCTTTCATTCATTTCAGAACTTAGCAACTCAAGGCTTCTTCAAAATATTTTACTAACCAATACTGCATGAGACTTTTTGACAGAATTATCTGAATCAGAACTTAAGCAAAATTCATAGGACTTGTCAGTAGGGTGTTTACAGTTGACCCTTAAGCTGAATATTATCAGTACAGTAGAGTCTCACTTATACAAGCCTCGCTTATCCAAGCTTCTGGATTATCCAAGCCATTTAATAATTAAGTAAGTTAATAATTTTTAACTGTTTTATAGCGCATTGTACAATTTTTATATATGTGTTTTATTGTAAGCTGCCCTGAGTCCCCCGTTGGGTGAGAAGGGCGGGATATAAATATTGTAATAAATAAATAAATATTGTAATTTTTGTAGTCAATGTTTTCAATATATCATGATATTTTGGTGCTAAATTCGTAAATACCGTAATTACAACACAACATTACTGCGTATTGAACTACTTTTTCTGTCAAATTTGTTGTATAGCATGATGTTTTGGCACTTAATTTGTAAAATCATAACCTAATTTGATGTTTAATAGGCTTTTTCTTAATCCCTCCTTATTATCCAAGATATTCACTTATCCAAGCTTCTGCCGGCCCGTTTAGCTTGGATAAGTGGGACTCTACTGTAGTTTAAATTTCTACTTCAGTTACATTTAAGGTATTCCCACCATCCAGGATGTTACTTTTGTTCCTTTTTTTTTGGCTGAACTCAAGAGTTTGAATGAATGACTATTTTGGACTTCAGCTCCCACATAGCATTTCTAGAAGAGCCACATTTCCCCCTTTCTCTTTCAAGATGCTTAGAAGGCCATCTAGTTAATCAATCACCTTCCAGTTTTCATTCTCTGGATGTCACCATCTTACATCTCTATTTCAGAAAATCTTTACATAATGCTTGTCTGCATGGTAGAGTAGATTTCCAATATGGCACCAATGAAAAGTGTGTATGCATTTCATCTCAGACTTTATATGTGTTGCATATAAAATAGGTTGAACCACCAGCTTTTAAGGAATCCATAATACAGGCCGAACAATTTTTGTCTGGAAATCTGAAATACTTTAAAAACTGAAATTGTCTGCACGGGTGGCTGAAGAATTGACAGTTTTAGTTTCTGTTGGTCCTATTAGTCATGTCAACAACTAAGGACAAAACTGTTGATTGCTATTTGCCAGGAGCAAACTAGGAAAAGGGGTATTTCCATGAAATAATTTTGTGAGTTTCAGACATGTCAGGTTGGGCAATGTCAGATACAGAAATGAGCTTAGCTAGATGGAACTTAAGATTAATTCAGTACAGTGATTATTGTGTTCATGCAAGAGTCAAATACAGTAGAGTCTCACTTATCCAAGCCTTGCTTATCCAATGTTCTAGATTATCCAAGCCATTTTTGCAGTCAATGTTTTCACTATATTGTGATATTTTGGTGCTAAATTAGTAAATACAGTAATTACAACATAACATTACTGCGTATTGAACTGCCTTTTCTGTCAAATCTTTTGTAAAACATGATGTCTTGGTGGTTAATTTGTAAAATCATAACCTAATTTGATGTTTAATAGGCTTTTCCTTAACCTCTCCTTATTATCCAACATATTCGCTTATCCAAGCTTCTGCTGGCCTGTTTAGCTGGATAAGTGAGACTCTACTGTATCTCTAAAATATAACATTACCTCAGTTAATTTTTCCAAGTTGTATTCCTATGTGCCCTTTAAGCAGAAGTAGCATTGTACTTCAGCCTGGATATGATTGATTATTCTAATTTTACTGGGCAAATACAGTTTCGTGACCTTTAATGCTCACAACATCATGTTGCTGTGGACTCTTAAATAACAACACAGATTCTGGTAAAGGCAGATTATGCCAAGCCAGTCATCCATGTATGTGAATTGTAATGAGAGAACACAAATGTCTGCAATATAGTTGCTCATCTCCATTTCCAAGATGAGCGGGCCGGTGTTGTCCGTAGACACTTCCAAGGTCATGTGGCCAGCATGACTGCATGGAGCGTTGTTGCCTTCCCGCCGGAGCGGTACCTATTGATCTACTCACATTTGCATGTTTTCGAACTGCTAGTTTGGCAGAAGCTGGGGCTAACAGCAGGAGCTCACCCTGCCCCCGGATTCAAACCTGCGATCTTTCGGTCCGCAAATTCAGCAGCTCAGCACTTTAACATGCTGTGCCACTGGGGGCCTGTACAAAAAAGCATACATTTGCAAAAATAACATTGTCTTTGTGGGTGAAACTGGTTGCCTGAAAAGGTGTGTTAAGGCATAATTATGTACGTAGATGTACATTAGGAGAAATGTGCATGCTAAAATTCACAGTTCCGGTTTGAATAGTGTTTTTAAAAAAAGAAAATAAAAGAAAACAGCAACTGATGTGCAAATGGGACAAAATGATTGCGAAAAGGAGACAACACCAATTGGATACATTTTGTCTGTCACTCGCTGGAACCATGACGTTGAAATGCATATATTCTTGAAACTGACACTAAAATGTGATATACAGTATTAGGAAAATTGTTTTTGAGAAATAGTCACAGGAGGAATGTGCGCACAAATATATATGGATTTCTGAGCAAGGTTATACAAAAAAACTTTTCAAATGGAAATGGTGAATGAAGAACATCTCAAGATTTGGTAGCTCCCATGTCAGAGGAGCACTGACTGCGCTCTGGGTTTTAGTCTGATATTTAAAGGAATTATCAAAAATATTGCAAGTATCTGGTGGAATACTTTGAACGGCTCCTTTAAAGTTGAGAGTAATACCTGGAGCAGATTGAATGTCCCACTAACATGGAGGATATCACTGTATTTTAAGAAAACATAGATTTGGAAGATGTCACATACGGTAGTTCAAGGATGGAAAATGCCAAAAGATATCAACTCGGTTGACTCAAGAAGTTTCAACAACAAATGCTTCCTCCCTTCCCAGCATTGCCACAGCTTTCCTATGAATATACACCACCCCACGAAGTACATATCATCTGCTAAATGATAATAACAGAACTCTGGATCACTCTCTGACTTGAATATCAAGCAAAAGTGGGTGCTAGAAATAATATCATACGAAAGCTGACTGGCACAACCCGGAGATCACAACCGGACACAGTGAAGACTTCTTGCGCTATGCCATTCTGCTGCTGAATACGAATGCCCAGTGTTAAAATAGTGAACGTGGCTCTTAATGAGACATGCTGCATCATCACATGATGTCTATGCCCAACACCACTGGAAAAATTATACTGTTTAGCTGGTATTGCACCACCTGACATCCCTAGGGAAATAGCAGCCAATAACGAAAGGACCAAGGCATTGACATCTCTGGCCAATCCTCTATTTGGATACCAACCAGCATGCCAACGCCTTAAATCAAGAAACAGCTAAGATCTTCAGAGACACTCGCAGGAACACCTCAGCAAGTGAGAGTCCAAAAGTGGCAGGTTAAAACCTGGAACCTCAATCCATGGCTGATACAGAATGAGAGACTCCCTCCATGGCACACAAAAGACTGAGCGACTTGGAAGGCTCTGAACAGACCGTGCTCTGGCACCACGAGGTGAAGAGTCAATATTAAGAAATGGGTTTACAAAGTGGAGTTTATGACATGCGAGTGTGGAGAAGAGCAAACCTCAGACCACTGACTACAATGCAGCCTGAACCCTGCCACATGCACAGCGGAGGACCTTCTCACAGTGACGCCAGAGGCACTCCCAAGTGGCCAGCTTCTGGTCCAAGGACACGTAATATAATGCCAAGTTTTTAATGTTGTATTTTTAAATACATGATAACTGTACCCTCAATTTACTTCTGACATGATAAATAAATAATATCATACTGAGATAGATATTTCAAGTGTGGGCATACAGGGCCGGCCCTAGGTAATTTTCAAGTGTAAGCGAACAGAATTTTGGCGTCCCACCACCCCAAACCAATCACTGAAAAATAAAAGCATTGGATAAGCAAAAATGTTGGATAATAAGGAGGGATGTGCGCATGTGGGAGCACCTCAATTGCGCCCCCTAGAGGATGGTGCCACAGGCAACTGCCTAATTTGCCTCACGGTTGAACCGCCCCTGTGGGCATGCTATTTACATGAACAATTTAAAGCACAAAATTGAGCGCAAATATGCACACGCAAAACCTAAGTCTGGATATGATGATTAAATAGCCTGTAGCAGTTAAAAACTTTCTTTTGGTGCTGAAAAGATAGCCAAGGGAGACTCCTTCTCTAGGGAGAAAATGCAGTGGAGAGGGAGACTCCAAAGAGGGAAGGGAAATGAACTCCTTCTCACCATGCCTCCTCTTTTTACAAGTTGATGAATTTTTTCACAAGTCTGACATTCTGTGTAACATAGCATAACACTGCCACATAGATCACTTCTGTTCTGGCTGCCAGCCCTTTTTCAGGATCCTATATTCCATACCCTTTCACCCCATCCCATAAGTGAGCCAGCAAGTCATAGACGCTGCAGATGCAGCTTTTGTACGTTTGTGCTGCCTCTTGTTGACCTTCCATTGCAGTGGTCAAAACTGTTATTCTTTTGCATGGCCTTTGGTTTATAAAACTGCTAGCGCTGTGCTTTCGAACGGTGTAATTTATAGAGTCTATTGGCATCACTTGGGGAAGTCCTGGTGGGCGGAAAGCAATTAGCAAATACATTTCATACTTGACAGCAACAACAAGAGCAACAACAATGTCATCGCTTAGGGCCTGGAGTGCAGCGGCCATAGTGGCCCAGTGTTTCTTCCAAAGGCCTAAACTTTTGGCCAAAGGAAGGAGGCAGCCAGATAGTTGCAAACCAAAGCACCGTTGTACGAGGGTTGAATGAAAAGTAATGCCTCCACCTTCGTAACACCTCAACAGATGACAGTCCTGGTCTGCGGCAGGTACTGGCTTGTTCAGTAGACTCTCCTCTACAGTTCCATTTGGCAGGAAGCCTTAGCATTGAACAGTTGTGTTGTTAAAGTGCGAAGTATGGAACCCTGCGCAGAATGGGAAGCCTTAGCCTTGAACGGTTGTGTTGTTAAAGTGTGAAGTATGGAACCCTGCGCAGAATGGGAAGCCTTAGCCTTGAACGGTTGTGTTGTTAAAGTGCGAAGTAAGGAACCCTGTGCAGAATGGGAAGCCTTAGCATTCAACGGTTGTGTTGTTAAAGTGCAAATTATGGAACCATGTGCAGATGGGGAAGCCTGAGCATTGAACGGTTGTGTTGTTAAAGTGCAAAGTATGGAACCCTGCGCAGACGGTCGGTCAATGCGACTTAAGCAATGTGCAGTCATTGAATTCTTCACCGCAGAAGGTGCCACCCCAAAGGAGATTCAGCAGAGAATGCAAGCTGTTTATGGTGATTGTGTTGATGTGAGGTTAAAGAGGTTGAGGTAGGAACATCTGACTTGCGTGACAAAGAAAGAGTTGAACGTCCTGTGACAGCAACCACTGAGTTTCACAAGCAAAAGGTTGACAGATTGATTTAGGACGATCGTTGTATCCCTCAGAGAGAAATTTCAAGCACAATTGGCATTTCACAAGAATGTGTGGGTCACATTATTGCTTTGCATGGTGATCGGAAGATCTGTGCACAATGGGGACTGTGGGACGCCGGTTGTGGAAACCGAGTGTTGACATCTTCCCGTGACGACTTCAGAAAACGTGTTCATAGTTGGCAGAAATGTATCCAATTGTCTGGTGATTATGTGGAAAAGTGAATAGTGATAGTTAAAGACCACATTCTAAGGATTATTTCTGCATTTGATTTATTAAAATATTCCCATCCAAACTGAAGTAACGAAGGTGGAGGCATTACTTTTCATTCAACCCTTGTATAATTCAACTCTGTTTGGTCTAGTTCTTCACAGCAAAAAGAAAACAGTTTTTTTCCCCTCTGCCATGTGCAAATCCTTTTTGAGGCACCCTAAGAGGTCTCTCTTCCCCACCCCTATATCTCATACCACTCCCCCCATCTTCTCTTTTCCAGTCTAAATATTCTTCCAGCGTTTATTTTCTCACAGGATTTGTTTTCCATGGGGGCAGATTTGCAAATGCTCCAAATGAGGTTCGTAATAAGGATTTAAAAGATGAATAATGTTGGTCTGGAAGAACGAACCAATAAATCACACGAATTGAGTCATTCATCATCCACTGGAAATGTGCATGCTAAAAATCTCCCTGAATGGATCTGTGGCTGACAGTTTCTTAACTCACAGGATCCCGGTGCATCTGGCACGGCTTTGCTTGTTGGGTGTAAGCCCACGACTCAATGGGATGAAAGGGAAAGCACTCTGCACATGCTCCTTGTTGTTTATGCCATGTGCAAAAGGCCCAGTCCCTATGCTGTCTGGAGATTTACCATATATACTCGAGTATAAGCCGACCCGAATATAAGCCGAGGCACCTAATTTTACCATAAAAAAACTGGGAAAACATTGACTCCAGTATAAGCCGAGATACCAATAAAATTGCCGTATTTTCTCGAGTATAAGTCGACCCAAATATAAGCCAAGGCACCTAATTTTAGCACAAGAAATCTGGGAAAACATTGACTCGAGTATAAGCCGAGATACCAATAAAATTACCCTATTTTCTCGAGTATAAGCCGACCCAAATATAAGCCAAGGCACCTAATTTTACCACAAGAAATCTGGGAAAACATTGACTCGAGTATAAGCCGAGGGTGGTAAATACATCGTGATATTTTGGTGCTAAATTCGTAAATACAGTAATTACTGTGTAGCTTTACTGCATATTGAACTACTTTTTCTGTCAAATTTGTTGTATAACATGATGTTTTGGTGCTCAATTTGTAAAATCATCACTTAATTTGATGTTTGATAGGCTTTTTCTTAATCCCTCCTTGTTATCCAACATATTCGCTTATCCAACATTCTGCTGGCCTGTTTATGTTGGATAAGTGAGACTCTACTGTACCAATACATTTACATTAATTGAGGCACCAGTCGTTTAAATGTTTTGGGATCTTTACATCAAACTGGAATTTAAGATATTCAACTCTAATTAAATCATTATTTTCATCTTCTTCAATGTAAATGTGTTTATGTATCCTTTTAATAATCATAGAGTGAAATAATCAATGTAATAATAATAATAATAATAAATGCCGTAAAATAATAAATGTAAAAATAGAGTAAAATAATACATGTATTAATAATAAAAATAGAGTAAAATAAATGTAAAAGTAACAACAATAATAGAGTAAAATAATAAATGTAATAATAATAATTAATAGAATAAAATAATAAATGTATTAATACCAATAATAACAGAGAAAAATAATAAATGTACCATATGGTTGTTGTATGTCTTTCGGGCTGTACCATATATTTTCGAGTATAAGCTGACCCAAATATAAGCCAATCAGGATCCTCACCCGAGTATAAGCCGAGGGGGCCTTTTTTAGTCCTAAAAAAAGGGCTGAAAAACTAGGCTTATACTCGAGTATATACAGCACATTCCTTAATCATTTTCAAAAAGCTATGGGCAATTTGCTGTGAAAAAACAGCTGGTCCACTGTAACTTCTTTGTTTCAAGCCTTTTTCTGTTCCAAACCAGAGTAAGTCCATTTAATTAGCAAGATTTGCATATGTGTTTACATCACATTCAGGAATTGATTTAATAGGATTTTGCCTTAGTCTCTTACCACTGGCTCTGAGCCTAAAGCAGTTTTGGGTTCCTAAGATTTTAAGCCCTTGTTTTGTTTTGTTTTTTAAATCGTTATTTATATAGGCCTCCCAATAACAATGTTCTATGGCCAGCTCACAAAACCATAAAATATTTAAAAAGACCATAGTCAAAACACAATAGCCAAGTGCAATGAATTGCAGCATGAAATATTGTGTTGGCAGCAGAGAAAATAAATCCAACTTACACAGCATCAGCACAGGCTCAATAAGATGCAAGAGGTTTGCCTTGTTTAGTCTCACTTCCCAGTTTGGCCACCAACAAACCTTCCAACAGACCTCACAACCTCTGAGGATGCCTGTCATAGATGTGGGTAAAATGTCAGGAGAGAATGCTTCTAGAACATGGCCATACAGCCTGGAAAACTCACAGGTTAATCACCTTGATTAGCATTGAATAGCTTCATCTCCTGGCTTCTTCCTGCCTGGGGGCATCCATTGTTTAGAGTCGTTAGCTGCCCCTGGTTAATTCATGTCTGGAACTCCTCTGTTTTCAGAGTGTTGCTTCTTATTTACTGTTCTGATTGTTGAGTTTTTTTAATACTGGTAGCCAGATTTTGTTCAGTATATGGCTCAAGTATTTTATAATGTACTAGCTGTGCCCGGCCACGCGTTGCTGTGGCGAAGTCTGGTGGTCTGGGAAATAAAGTATTGAGGAATTGGTGGTAGTTAAGGTCAAGGGTAAAGGTTTTCCCCAGACATTAAGTCCAGTCGTGTCTGACTCTGGAGGTTGGTGCTCATCTCCATTTCTAAGCCGAAGAGCCGGCGTTGTCCGTAGACTCCTCCAAGGTCATGTGGGATGACTACATGGAGCGGTGTTACCTTCCCGCCAGAGCAGTACCTATTGATGCACTCACATTTGCATGTTTTCGAACTTCTGGGTTGGCAGAAGCTGGAGCTAACAGTGGGGGCTCTCTCTGCTCCCTCAATTCAAACCTGTGGCCTTTCAGTCCAGAAGTTCAGCAGTTCAGCGCTTTAACACGCTGCTCCATCAGGGGATATTATTTCCTAAAGGTTATGAATATACAATATTTCTGATTGGTTTTTTTTGTTTGTTGGAGGCAAGTATGAATGCTGCAATGAGGAAAAATGATTAGGATGTAATCGCCTTGCAGCTTTAAAGCCTGGCTGTTTCCTCCCTGAGTGAATTTTTTGTTGGGAGGTGTTAGCTGGCCCTGATTGTTTCCTGTCTGGAATTCCCTTGTTTTCAGAGTGGTGTTGTTTGCGATATTTTATGTGCTTCTACTGTCTGTGGCCCTGAGAAAACAGAGGATTTTCCAGACTTTGATGATGGGAATACTTTGTTGGGAGGTGTTAGCTGGCCCTGATTGTTTCCTGTCTGGAATTCCCTTGTTTTCAGAGTGGTGTTGTTTGCGATATTTTATGTGCTTCTACTGTCTGTGGCCCTGAGAAAACAGGATTTGCCAGACTTTGATGATGGGAATACTTTGTTGGGAGGTGTTAGCTGGCCCCGATTGTTTCCTGTGTGGAATTCCCCTGTTTATTTACTGTCCTGGTTTTAGAGATTATATTGTTCTGCATTATTCTATCCGAGTAATTATTTCATATTAAAGAAGAATCTCACTTATCCAACATTCGCTTATACAATGTTCTGGATTATCCAACGCAGTCTGCCTTTTCATAATCAATGTTTTTGTAGTCAGTGTTTTAAATTCATTGTGATATTTTAGTGGTAAATTTGTAAATACAGTACAGTAGAGTCTCACTTATCCAACATAAACGGGCCGGCAGAACGTTGGATAAGCGAATATGTTGGATAATGAGGAATTAAGGATAACCCTATTAAACATCAAATTAAGTTATGATTTTACAAATTAAGCACCAAAACATCATGTTAGACAACAAATTTGTCAGAAAAAGTAGTTCAGTACACAGTAATGCTATATAGTAATTACTGTATTTATGAATTTAGCACCAAAATATCACGATATATTGAAAGCATTGACTACAAAAATGTGTTGGATAATCCAGAACGTTGGATAAGCGAGTGTTGGATAAGTGAGACTCTACTGTAAATACTACATAGCATTACTGCGCATGGAACTACTTTTTCTGTCAAATTTGTTGTATAACATGATGTTTTGGTGCTTAATTTGTATAACGATTACCTAATTTGATGTTTAATTGGCTTTTCCTGAATCCCTTCTTATTATCCAACATATTCACTTATCCTGCCGGCCTGTTTACGTTGGATAAGTGAGACTCTACTGTATATTGATAATCTTAAATTATCTGCTTAGAACTGGATTATCTGAGGCCCCTTCTTCACAGCTGTATAAAATGCACACTGAAGTGGATTATATGGCAGTGTGGAGTCAAGATAATCCAGTTCAAAGCAGATAATATAAGATTATAAATGGGTTATATAGCTGTGTGGAAGGGCCTTGAGTTTACACTGCCATATAATCCAGTGCAAATTAGATAATCTGTGGAAGAATTCTAAGTGAGGCCTAAATCTGCCTGTCCCCTAACTGAAACCTGGCTGTCCTTTGGTTGCTAGGCAACCAAGTGGGCAGAGATTAGCCCTCTAAACTGGCAGCAATTGGATAAAAAAAATTATTGCTCTCCCTCTAATTAGGACTTTATTTTTCTTTTCTTTTTGTTGTATCAACCTTGAGGCGTGGATGATGGGTTGTGTTGTCAAATTTTGAGGTTGGGGGGCCTGTACTTTTGTTGTTTTGTGAATTGCCGTGATGCCATCACTCTTTTATATATATAGACTAGCTGTGCCCGGCCACGCGTTGCTGTGGCGAAGTATGGTGGTATGGGAAATAAAGTCTTCAGGAATTGGTGGTAGTTAAGGTAAAGGGTAAAGGTTTTCCCCTGACATTAAGTCCATTATAAATGGGTTATATAGCTGTGTGGAAGGGCCTTGAGTCTACACTGCCATATAATCCAGTTAAAATCAGATAATCTGTATTTTAAAGGCAGTGTGGAAGAGGCCTAAGTGAGGCTTAAGTCTGCCTATCCCCTGGGCTGAGTGGGTTGCTAGGAGACCAAGTGGGTGGAGCTTAGCCTTCTAAATGGCAGCAATTGGATAAAAACAATTATTACTCTCCCTCTAATTAGGACTTTATTTTTTGTTTTCTTTTTGTTGTATGAACGTAGAGGCATGGATGAGGGGTTGTGCTGCCAAGCTTAGTGTTTCTGGGATGTGTAGTTTTGTTGTTTTGTCCTGGGCCGAAATTTCATTACCTTTTTATATATATAGATGGTTTTAAATCTATTTATTGTATTTTGTTAAATTACCTAATTGTTTTAATTGCTTATGTTTTATCTTTTTGTATTGTATATTGGCATTGAATTTGGCCAGATTGTGAGCCACCCTGAGTCCCTTCGGGTGAGAAGGGCGGGATAGAAATGATGGAAATAAATATATATAAACCTTTCTTGCTTAGTTATCCATACCTCACAACCTCTGAGGATGCCATGGATGTGGGTGAAACGTCAGGAGAGAATACTTCTAGAACATGGCCAGACAGCCCGGAAAACATACAACAACCCTGTGATCCTGGCCATGAAAGCCTTCGACAACACAAAGATTTCAGTTCTGAATATGAAACACTGGAATAAGGTTACAAAGGCAACAAAAGGCAGCTCAGTGGGAATGGGGAACACACACTGAACACAGCTGTGACAAATTAAATTAAAAAACACTAATAATGAATGCAATTACTAGCAAATGGTGGATGTAAAATAGACACAGTTAGCACTGAGCAGGAAAGATATTTAGAATGGAAGGAGGAGGGTTGGCCTTTAGTTTCAGGACCATGGACAGCAAACAGAAGGACTATAAGCGGTCCTTTCTAGATTGGAATTCCCGCTCTTCCTAATCTTGGATTCTCTCTTAATGTTTAGGCCAGGGGTCCTCAAACTTTTAAAGCAGAGGGCCGGTCCACAATCCTTCAGACTGTTGAGGGGCCGAATTATCATTTGGAGAAAAAAACCGAACAAATTCCTATGCACACTGCACATGTCTTATTTGTAGTGCAAAAAACAACAATAACAATGAAAGAACAATACAATATTTAAAAATGAAAATAATTCTAACCAACATAAACCTATCAGGATTTCAATAGGAAGTGTGAGCCTGCTTCTGGCCAATGAGATAGTCAGGTTAATTAGGATTGTTGTTGTTGTGTGTCTTCAAGTCATTTCAGACTTTGGGCGAGCCGAAGTCCAAAATTATTTATTTATTTATTTACTACATTTATTTACTACATTTATATCCCACTGTTCTCACCCCGGAGGGAACTCAGAGCAGCTGTAATACATACAATATATTATATCATTAGCATAGCACAATATTAGCATTATACTATATTGAACTATACCACTATACTGTAATATTATATGTAATATATAACATATAATTAATATTATTATATGGCATTATTGTTAGTATTATATTGTATAAAATGATAATATTATTATCAATATTACATGTATATACAATATATTATATTATTAAAACTGATATAAAAATATTATATTATAAATGAGGGCGGGGGCCAGGTAAATTACCTTGGAGGGCCACATCCGGCCCCCGAGCCTTAGTTTGGGGACCCCTGGTTTAGGCGAATCCATTGCTCCGTGTTGTAGTCCCTAAAGTAAAGCAGCAGCTATCACATATACAAGTCGAATCACCCAATCTGTATGGAAAAAGTCACACGAGAAAGGACAAAGACCCACCCCGAGGAAAAGTGTTCTTGCCATACTTCAAGGGAACCACTGGCCACAAAGGGAAGCTGATGAAGAAACACAACCTACAAACTATCTACAGACCCACGAAGAAAATAAAGAACAGCACTCAGAAAACAGGGGAATTCCAGGCTGGAAACAATCAGGGCCAGCTAACACCTCCCAACAAAGGATTCCCCCAGGCAGGAAGCAGCCAGGTGTTGAATCTGCAAGGCTATTCAATGCTAATTAAGGTGGCCAGAGTCACCATTCACTCTATGGAGCCCCTGATGGCATAGTGGGTTAAAGCCTTGTGACTTGAAGGTTGACTTGAAGCAAAGGCTGAGTTTGTGCAAAATAAATAAATAAATAAATAAAATTCCAGCAATGTTATTCTTTTATCATTTGGAGGCATGGCCTGATGCTCCAAAGGGCGGGATATAAATGTATTAAATAAATAAATAAATAAATAATTTTCCTACTTTTTCTTGTGTGCAAGGCAAAGGCTGAGTTTGTGCAAAATAAATAAATAAATAAATAAAATTCCAGCAATGTTTTCTTTTATCATTTGGAGGCATGGCCTGATGCTCCAAAGGGCGGGATATAAATGTATTAAATAATACCTTGTTTCCCGAAAAATAAGACAGTGTCGTATATTAATTTTTGCTCCCAAAGAGGCGCTAGGTCTTATTTTCAGGGGATGTCTTATTTTTCCACAAAGAAAAATTCACGTTTATGGTTGAATGTTTAAAAAATGAAAATTTATTATCTACTGTACAGTAGTTGTCATCACAAACCAGCATAACCAAACTGTGAATCCTTTCAAGAATTTCTATATTATATTTTATTGCTATACTGTTTTTAAATTACTGTTTTAAATTTCTGTTCATATGTAAATTTATGTTGTTGTTGGGCTTGTCCCTGTGTAAGCTGCCCTGAGTCCCTTCTGGGAGATGGAGGTGGGATACAAGAATAAAGTTATTATATTATTATTATTATTATTATTATTTCTTGTTCCTACCTTTATTTCCATGTACAACAATCCTGCATGCTTCCAAACAAAAACTTTGCTAGGTCTTACTTTCAGGAGAGGCCTTATATTTAGCAACTAGCTGTGCCCGGCCACGCGTTGCTGTGGCAAAGTATGGTGGTATGGGAAATAAAGTATTGAAGAATTGGTGGTAGTTAAGGTAAAGGGTAAAGGTTTTCTCCTGACATTAAGTCCAGTTGTGTCCGACTGCACACTGAAGTGGATTATATGGCAGTGTGGAGTCAAGATAATCCAGTTCAAAGCAGATAATATGAGATTATAAATGGATTATATAGCTGTGTGGAAGGGCCCTTGAGTCTACACTGCCATATAATCCAGTTCAAATCAGATAATCTGTATTTTATAGGCAGTGTGGAAGAGGCCTAAGTGAGGCCTAACTCTTCCTGTCCCCTGGGCTGCGTGGGTTGCTAGGAGACCAAGTGGGCGGAGCTTAGCCTTCTAACTGGCAGCAATTGGATAAAAACAATTATTCCTCTCCCTCTAATTAGGACTTTATTTTTCTTTTGTTTTTTGTTGTATGAACATAGAGGCATGGATGAGGGGTTGTGCTGCCAAGTTTAGTGTTTCTGGGATGTGTAGTTTTGTTGTTTTGTCCTAGGCCGAAATTTCATTACCTTTTTATATAGATAGATTCAGCAAAACCTCTACTAGGTCTTATTTTTCTGGGGATGTGTTATTTTCAGGGAAACAGGGTAAATAAATAAATAAATAAATAAATTTCCTACTTTTTCTTGTGTGCAAGGCAAAGGCCGAGTTTGTGCAAAATAAATAAATAAATAAAATTCCAGCAATGTTTTTCTTTTATCATTTGGAGGCATGGCCTGATGCTCCGGCACATGCCACGGAAGTTCTCCGATTGCCACCTGGTGGTGCCCAGCCTGCTCAACAGTGAGTAAGGAGTAGAAGCCATGCCCTAGGAGATGTTCCACAGGGAGAAAAAGACACACACACACACACACACACACAGCATGCATTGCATCTTTTGGCAGCCGTGCTTGGCAACCGACCTTGGGCTGTCCTTGCAGGGAACACCAAGGCTGGCTGGGCCTGGAGCCCCCTCGACAAGGAAAGCAATTCAGCAGGAAAAGAAAAATAGGAGCGGAGTCACTCGGCACCCATCATGGGAAGCAAAGCTAACGGGAACAGGCAGGTGGGCACCACTGCAGGCCTGCCTATGGGTATGGCGTGAGCGAGAGGGATGGAGAAGGGCTGATTCAAAAAAAGGCAGGGAGAGGGGGAAAGAGAATAAACAAAGGGAAGCTGGAGGGGAGGAGAGGGAGGAGAGAGGCAAGGCAGCCAAAGGAGCAGTCTGCGGAAAGAAATATTGAAGCTGATGAACTGACGGAGCAGGGAGAGACCATTCCAGCCTGTGGATAGTTTAGTACAGTAGCAAAGGACATGGTTTTATTTATTACCCTTATTTATTACCCTTCTTCCGTCTAAAGAGCTCAAAGCAGGATATGTCACCCTTTCTCCCCAGCCCACCTATGTTAAATTTAAAGCAACCATGTGGTGACAATAGCATCCATTTAAATGAAAGGATGAATTCATTCCAGGTTTGAGTCTGATAGGAGGAACCCAAAATGCTGAATCATACAAATATGAGGGTTGGATGAAAAGTAAGGCCTCCACCTTTGTAGGTTAAAAGGTAAAGGTTTCCCCTGATGTTTCTCTCCATTTCTAAACCGAAGAGCCGGCATTGTCCATAGACATCTCCAGGTCATGTAGCCGGCATGACTGCATGGAGCACCATTGCCTTCCCACCGGAGCGGTACCTATTGATCTACTCACATTTGCATGTTTTCGAACTGCTAGGTTGGCAGGAGCTAGGGCTAACAGTGGGCGCTCATTCCATTCCCGGGATTTGAACCTGGGACCTTTTGGTCCATCTTCGTAACTCCTCAACAAATGGCAGTCCTGGTCTGCGGCAGGTCCTGGCTTGTTCAGTAGACTCCCTTCTACAGTTAGTTCCATTTGGCGGGAAGCCTTAGCATTGAATGGCTGTGTTGTTAAAGACCGAAGTATGGAACCCTGCGCAGACGGGGAAGCCTTAGCATTGAACTGTTGTGTTGTTAAAGTGCGAAGCATGGAACCCTGCGCAGACGGGGAAGCCTTAGCATTGAATGGTTGTGTTGTTAAAGTGCGAAGCATGGAACCCTGCGCAGACGGGGAAGCCTTAGCATTGAATGGTTGTGTTGTTAAAGTGCGAAGCATGGAACCCTGCGCAGACGGGGAAGCCTTAGCATTGAATGGTTGTGTTGTTAAAGTGCGAAGCATGGAACCCTGTGCAGACGGGGAAGCCTTAGCATTGAACGGTTGTGTTGTTAAAGTGCGAAGCATGAAACCCTGTGCAGACGGAGAAGCCTTAGCATTGAATGGTTGTGTTGTTAAAGAGCGAAGTATGGAACCCTGTGCAGACGGGGAAGCCTTAGCATTGAATGGTTGTGTTGTTGAAATGCAAAGTATGGAACCCTGCACAGATGGGGAAGCCTCAGCATTGAACGGTTGTGAAGTATGGAACCCTGTGCAAATGATCAGTCAATGCAACTTAAGCAACGTGCAGTCACTGAATTCTTGAGAGAAGAAGGTATCGCCCCAAAGGAGATTCATCAGAGAATGCAAGTTGTTTGTGGTGATTGTGTTGATGTGAGTCCTATGCATTGCTGGGTGAGCAAGATTAAAGATGTTGAGGTGGGAATGTCTGAAGAGTTGGACGTTCTGTGACAGCAACCACCAAGTTTCACAAGCAAAAGATGGACAGATTGATTCAGGACGATCGCCGTATCACTCAGAGAGAAATTTCAAGCATAATGGGCATTTCACAAGAATGTGTGGGTCACATTATTGCTTTGCTTGGCTATCGGAAGACCTGTGCACGATGGGGACTGTGAGATGCTGGTTGCGGAAACAGAGTGTCAACTTCTTCTGTGACGGCTTCAGAAAACTTGTTCATCGTTGGCAGAAATGTATCCAATTGTCTGGTGATGATGTGGAAAAGTGAATAGTGGTAGTTAAAGAGCACATTCTAAGGATTGTTTCTGTGTTGGATTGATTAAAATATTCCCACCCAAACTGAAGTAACGAAGGTGGAGGCATTACTTTTCATTCAACCCTCGTATTATCCTTCAACTCTAGCTGTTTTGGCTAGGGCTGTTGGGAGTTGCAGCCACGTGCAAATGATCACCCATTCTCCATTCCTGCCATGGAAGTTGTTCTACAAGGGAAACTGTTCACCGTCTCCATGAAAAATTCAGTCTATATTATTGGTGGAGGAAGGGCATTATGTAGTGGTGCCCTTCCAATTTTTCTGCCTTAACACATCCTCTGTTCTTATGCTACAACGGGAGCACGATTTGGAGGCAATTCCCTACTGGGGATGAGATTCTGGCCCATAATATGAGTTGGGCTGAGCGAGAACATAAAAGACCCTTCCAGAATCACAAAAAGATGTTTGTGCTTATGGACTGCAAACGACTCACGGTAGCAGTTTCCGAAAATTTGCTCTTTTGAACTTCAGTGGCCCTGAACTGTTCAGGCATGGTTCCTCAGGGTGTTCAACTTGGAACACTGTGTCCAGTTCCGAGCACCACAGTTCAAGAAGGATGTCGACAAGCTGGAACATCTCCAGAGAAGGGCAACCAAGATGTTCAAAATACTCTCAAGACGAATGATTGAGGAGGCTGGGCATGTTTAGTTTGGAGACAAGTAGACATAGAGGTGATGTGATAGTCATAATATCAGAACGGAGTGAGCTTGTGTTTGGCAGAATCACAAAATCACTTAGTTAGAAGAAACTAAAAGGGCTGTTGAAGGCTTTCATGGCTTTCATGGCCAGAATCACTGGGTTGCTGTGAGTTTTCCGGGCTGTATAGCCACGTTCCAGAAGTATTCTCTCCTGATGTTTTACCCACATCTATGGCAGGCACCCTCACAACCTTTGAGGATGCCTGCCATAGATGTGGGCGAAACGTCAGGAGAGAATACCGTATAGACTCGAGTATAAGCCGACCCGAATATAAGCTGAGGCACCTAATTTTACCACAAAAAAACTGACTCCAGTATAAGCCAAGGGTGGTAAATTTCAGAAATAAAAATAGATACCAATAAAATTACATTAATTAAGGCATCGGTAGGTTAAATGTTTTTGAATATTTACATCAAGATCAAATTTAAGATAAGACTGTCCAACTCTGATCAAATCATTATTCTCATCTTCTTCAATGTACATGTGCTTATGTATCCTTTTAATAATAATAGAGTAAAATAAGAAATGTAATAATAATAATAATAATAATAATAATAATAATAATAATAATAATAAATACAGGAAAATAATGTAATAATAAATAGAGTAAAATAATAAATGCAACAATAATAATAATAATAAGATCAGAGTGAAATAATAAATGTAATCATAATAATAATAATAATAATAGAGTAAATAAAATACATGTGCTTATGTATCCTTTTAATAATAATAGAGTAAAGTAATACATGAAATAATAATAATAATAATATAGGAAAATAATACATGTAATAAAATGCAATGATAATAATATCAGAGTGAAATAATAAATGTATTATTATTAATAATAATAAAAATAGAGTAAAATAAGTGCAATTGTAGCCACAACAATAGAGAAAAATAATAAATATATACCAATAATAATAGAGAAAAATAATAAATGTACCATATATTCTCGAGTATAAGCTGACCCAAATATAACCAACCAGGACCCTCACCCGAGTATAAGCCAAGGGGGGCTTTTTCAGTCTTAAAAAGAGGGCTTACTTTACTCTATTTTTATTATTATTAATAATACTTCTGGAACATGGCCATACAGCCCGGAAAACATACAACAACCCTCTTCCTCAAAACATTTATAAAACAGCATATGTTATCTGACCCAAGTACCTTACCAATCTTAATCTTCTACCGTTATAGGAGCATTCAACATCTATCTCTGACTGTTTTAGATAAACAGTTTTACCATCCTTGTGGAAGGCTTCTCTCATGTCCCCACATGGAGCTGGAGCTAACAGAGGGAGCTCATCCGCACTCTCCCCGGGTTGGATTCGAACCTGGCAGCCTTCAGGTCAGCAACCCAACCTTCAAGTCGCAAGGCTTTAACCCACTACACCACCGGTGGCATCTCCTGGGCAACGTCCTTGCAGACAGCCCATTCTCTCACACCAGAAGCGACTTGCAGTTTCTCAAGTCGCTCCTGACATGAAAAAAAAGATAAACAGTAGATTTTGTTTCTCTAAGGATTCCTCTTTCTTTACCAACAGCATTTGTTGCCTTTTCTATAACGAAGAATATCTGTGGAACACCTTTTGAATATCTGCATTATCAGCAATTATCTCTTTCCCCTCTTGTATCTTTATTTCTCTCTCTCTCTCTGTTTCTTTTTATAACTTAAACGCCAACAATCTCCCTGGCATATTTGCAAATTCAACGTTCTTTGGCTTTTGCATAATGCATTTTTTTTTCTCTCGATCTCAAGTCACAGTTAGCACTGATAGCCGTCTCTGTAAAATTTTAATATATGATTCATCACAGCCATTTTTTGAAGGAGATTTCTCTAATTCTTCTACCAGATGCATCTTGTATATATTTTGGCATAATGAGACACAGGCGGTATTTATATTTTGAGATACTGAAACCCCATCTGATAATTTCAACTCGGTCTTTTCATTCACATTTTTTTTCGAATATATGACTTCCAGTGCTAACTTCATTATTTGGATTTAAAGAGATTGATGATGCACATAAATTTTTGCTTATCTTGCAGAATGAAGACAGCTTGACGCCACTTTAAATGGCGTGTCTAAATGTCATGGAAACACGGGAGTTGTGGTTTTACAAGGTCGTGAGCCTTCTCTGCCAAACTACAACTCCTATTCCAACAAAAGAAAATGACAAGCAGTTTTCTCTCACAATTGTGTGTCTCTATGGCAAGGACATCCTCTTGCATCTGCCCTCCAAGGTTTCGTGAGCAAGCATGCAAATGACCTGACCGGAGGCTGCTTGGTTTAAATATAGGCAGTGCCAGGAGGGCATCCGGCGTGGCACATGGAGAAGAGACAAACACAGAGATGGAAACACCCCTCGAAAACACCGCGAGTTTGCTTCTGAATTCTTCTGGAGTGGCCACATGCTCATATGCTCAATGCTTCTTGGCTTGATGACAATTAGGGGAGACAATGTCAGCCAATTTGTCATCAGGTGGATTGCAGGCCTCTCTAATGCTATATATTCAACGTTCTCATAGGTGCAATCTGCACTGATTCTGGTAGAATAGAATCCCACTTACACGACTTCCGCTAATTATAATATTATAATGGAATACAATATTATACTACTAATAATGCAATATAATTATATTAATTATATATTATATATTAAATGTAATATTACTAATAATATTACCATATAATGATATAGTACAATATAGTAATTTAATGCTTATATTGTGCTATGCTAATAATATATTGTATGTTCATTTGATTTGTAAGCCGCTCTGAGTCCCCTTTGGGGTGAGAAGAGAGGGATATAAATGTAGTAAATATTACTATTTACTATAAAATTATTACTAATAATATTACCATATAATGATATAGTACAATATAGTAATTTAATGCTTATATTGTGCTATGCTAATAATATATTGTATGTTCATTTGATTTGTAACCTGCTCTGAGTTCTCACCGCGGGGTAAGAAGAGCGGGATATAAATGTAGTAAATATTACTATTTACTATAAAATTATTACTAATAATATTACCATATAATGATATAGTACAATATAGTAATTTAATGTTCATATTGCGTTATGCTAATAATATATTGTATGTTCATTTGATTTGTAAGCCGCTCTGAGTCCTCTTCGGGGTAAGAAGAGCAGGATATAAATGTAGTAAATAAATATTACTAATAATATTACCATATAATGATGTAGTACAATATAGTAATTTAATGCTTTAACAACACAACCGTTCAATGCTAAGGCTTCCCCATCTGCACAGGGTTCCACACTTCGCACTTTAACAACACAACCGTTCAATGCTAAGGCTTCCCCATCTGCACAGGGTTCCATACTTCGCACTTTAACAACACAACTGTTCAATGCTAAGGCTTCCCCATCTGCGCAGGGTTCCACACTTCGTACTTTAACAACACAACCGTTCAATGCTAAGGCTTCCCCATCTGCGCAGGGTTCCATACTTTGCACTTTAACAACACAACCGTTCAATGCTCAGGCTTCCCATCAAATGGAACTGATCTTTGTAGGTTCGACCTATTTGCCGACTTAGCATAGACCCACAGGTATGCCTTCTCAGTATTATACTTAGCACTTTAATGCCTTCATCAGTTGGGCAACTACCCCTCCCTGATGACTCTGACATATTTTGCACTTTGGCCCAGATCTGTGATTTTAACTCATGTTTTTAACACCTTATTTTGTATGTTGACCTTTTATGACTGTTCAATGCTAAGGCTTCCTTCCAAATGGAACTGTAGAGGAGAGTCTACTGAACGAGTGAGTACCTGCCACAGACCAGGACTGCCATCTGTTGAGGATTATGAAGGTGGAGGCATTACTTTTCATTCAACCCTCGTAATATGAAATATTTTGTGGTGGCTTAGTCTTTTTTGGGCAACTAAGTCCCACCAGCCTTACAAGAGACCGGCTTCTGATCTGAAGTTGGAATTGCTACTGTGGTTCAAATGCCCACTGGCTCCACTGGCTAGGAAATTCTTGGGAGTTGTAGTTGAGTGACCAGGGTGAGTGTAGGATTAGGTCTACTCATTGCTGAAGGGAAAACTAAATCCTTTAGGCATATCATAGGCCGGGCTAGAGCACAGGAAGAAAGGAAGCATGTACAAATGATCTCTCAGTCACTTGCATTCCAACTTTCCTGCTGTGTCATTGAGAAACTGCACACTTTGAGGAGCATCAAATGTGTTTGAGTCTAAATCCATCAGCCGGCCGGGGCCCTGTTTCCATGGCAACAGGGCTAGGTGACAGCTACCCCGGCCGTGACAATCGCCATCGCCTTCTTTTGCACAACCGCCACCCAAGAGTCAGTGGGCTGAAATGTCTGCCACAGCTGCCTGTGTGAGAGCTAATGGAGGCTTCTCCATCATCGCCAAGCCATCTCTACAACAACTAGCCATGTTTGGTCGCTACAACCATCTGCTTTCCAGACTCCTCCTCTCCCCCCCCCCCCACACACACACACACAAACCCAGACAACATGTAGCCGGGAGCGAGTGGGTGGGTGGTCTCAGCCCAAGTGACGGTGCGTGTGGGTGTTGTTGTTGTGCGTCTACATGGGAAAAGAAAACTTGGAGAGACTTCTTGACGTAAGCGAGAACCATTTGGCACTCCTCGTGAGACGAAGGGCGTGTTCGTGGAGGGGTTATGTAAACTGAAACTGTCTGGTTGCTGTCGGGATACTAAAACACATTGCCGTCGGGGCCTTACACACACACACACAAAAGGCAAACAGAGAAGGGTTAGATTTGCACAGGGATGGAGTGACAAGGTTTAAGGCACATTACCTATATGCAAACAGCCCTGAATCTGCAAAGCTGGCAGGAGCCAAGGCTCCAGTGTTTGTAATCCATGAATAGAGCCTCAAACAGAAAAGCATCTTAGTTTTGGCCTCCCAGAATCTCATTTTTATCCCTGCTGCTACCATCCCAGTATATGTCACTGCTCCAGAACTGGTTCTGAAAGAGTAGCGGAAGTTCTCTGGGATTTCAGAGAACGCTCTTTCTCAGCCTACTAAGAAAAAACAGAGTCTGGACCTAGGGCTTTCTCCCTCCAAAACAGATGCTCTGGTGCTCTAGATCCTCTCTAATTGCAAGCTGCATTATAACCTCTAGATCAGGGGTCCCCAAACTTTTTAAGCAGAGGGTCAGTCCACAATCCTTCAGACTGTTGAGGGGCCGAATTATCATTTGAAAAAACAAAAAACAAATTCCTTTGCATACTGCACATGTCTTATTTGTAGTGCAACAACAACAACAATGAAAGAACAATACAATATTTAAAAATGAAAACAATTTTTACCAACATAAACCTCTTAGGATTTCAATGGAAAGGGTGGGCCTGCTAATGGCCAATGAGATAGCCAAGTTAATTAGGATTGTTGTTGTTGTTGTTGTTGTTGTTGTTGTTGTTGTTGTTGTTGTTGTGTGCCTTCAGGTCATGTCAGCCGAGCCTAAGTCTAAAATTAATTATTTATTTACTGCATTTATTTACTACATTTATATCCCACCCTTCTCACCCCGAAGGGGACTCAGAGCAGCCGTATGTACATACAATATATTATATTATTAGCATAACACAATATTAGCACTATATATTACTATATTGAACTACACCACTATACTATTATATAATATGTAATATATATATACAGTAGAGTCTCACTTATCCAAGCTAAATGGGCCGGCAGAAGCTTGGATAAGCGAATAACTTGGATAATAAGAAGGGATTAAGGAAAAGCCTATTAAACATCAAATTAGGTTATGATTTTACAAATTAAGCACCAAAACATCCTGTTATACAGCAAATTGGACAGAAAAGGTAGTTCAATACGCAGTAATGTATTTACGAATTTAGCATCAAAATATCATGATATATTCAAAACATTGACTACAAAAATGGCTTGGATTATCCAGAGGCTTGGATAAGCGAGGCTTGGATTAGTGAGACTCTACTGTAACATATAATTAATATTATTATATGGTACAGTATTACTATTAGTATTATATTGTATAGCATAAGATTATTATTAATATTATATGTATATACAATATATTATTAAAACTGATGTAAAAATATTATATTATAAAACTGAGGGCGGGGGCCAGGTAAATGACCTTGGAGGGCCGCATCCGGCCCCCGGGCCTTAGTTTGGGGACCCCTGCTCTAGATCATCTCTATGAGGGTTGAATGAAAAGTAATGCCTCCACCTTCGTAATTCCTCAACAGATGGCAGTCCTAGTACGCAGCAGGCCCTAGCTTGTTCAGTAGACTCTCCTCTACAGTTAATAATAATAATAATAATAATAATAATAATAATAATAATAATAATAATAATAATAACTTTATTCTTATACCCCGCCCCATCTCCCCGAAGGGACTCGGGGTGGCTTACATGGGGCCATGCCCAAACACCACAATATAAAAGCAAACAAAACAATAAAGCAAATCACTCAACAATAAAAACAACAATATCGATAAAAACAGTCATAAAAGGTCAACATACAAAATAAGGTGTTAAAAACATGAGTTAAAATCACAGATCTGGGCCAAAGTGCAAAATATGTCAGAGTCATCAGGGAGGGGTAGTTGCCCAACTGATGAAGGCATTAAAGTGCTAAGTATAATACTGAGAAGGCATACCTGTGGGTCTATGCTAAGTCGGCAAATAGGTCGAACCTACAAAGATCAGTTCCATTTGATGGGAAGCCTGAGCATTGAACGGTTGTGTTGTTAAAGTGTGAAGTATGGAACCCTGCCAGATGGAGAAGCCTTGGCATTGAACGGTTGTGTTGTTAAAGTGCAATGTATGGAGCCCGGCACAGACGGGGAAGCCTGAGCATTGAACGGTTGTGTTGTTAAAATGTGAAGTATGGAACCCTGTGCAGATGGGGAAGCCTTAGCATTGAACGGTTGTGTTGTTAAAGTGCAAAGTATGGAGCCCGGAACAGACGGGGAAGCCTTAGCATTGAACGGTTGTGTTGTTAAAGTGTGAAGTATGGAACCCTGCCAGACGGAGAAGCCTTAGCATTGAACGGTTGTGTTGTTAAAGTGCAAAGTATGGAGCCCGGCACAGACGGGGAAGCCTGAGCATTGAACGGTTGTGTTGTTAAAGTGCAAAGTATGGAATCCTGCGCAGACAGGGAAGCCTTAGCATTGAACGGTTGTGTTGTTAAAGTGCCAAATATGGAACCCTGCGCAGACGGTCGGTCAATGCAACTTAAGCAACGTGCAATTCTTGACAGCAGAAGGTGTCACCGCAAAGGAGATTCAGGAGAGAATGCAAGCTGTTTGTGGTGATTGTGTTGATGTGAGTACTGTGTGTCATTGGGCGAGTAAGTTTAAAGATGTTGAGGTGGGAACATCTGACTTGCGTGACAAACAAAGAGTTGGACGTCCTGTGACAGCAACCACTGAATTTTACAAGCAAAAGTTTGACAGATTGATTCAGGACGATTGTTGTATCCCTCAGAGAGAAATTTCAAGCATCATTGACATTTCACAAGAATGAGTGGGTCACATTATTGCTTTGCTTGGCTATCGGAAGATCTGTGCATGATGGGTCTTGTGAGACACTGGTTGTGGAAACCGAGTGTCGACTTCTTCCATGACGGCTTCAGAAAACATGTTCATTGTTGGCAGAAATGTATCCAATTGTCTGGTGATTGTGTGGAAAAGTGAAAAGTGATTGTTAAAGAGTACATTCTAAGGGTTATTTCTGTGTTGGATTTATTAAAATATTCCCATCCAAACCCAAGTAATGAAGGTGGAGGAATTACTTTTCATTCAACCCTCGTATTATTCTATGATTCTATGATCAATGTGGATAATATTGAACTTTTAAGTGTTTTGGTTTTGGGAGTTCTGGAAAAAAGGATGCTCAACCTATATTGTACTAGGGATTTTTATTCCAAGAATTGCATTATAAAATTCAGAGTCTGAGGTATAACCATGTTGCTATTTTCATAGCAGTCTGTTGGAGTCTGAATTAGATCAAAAAGGTAGACCAGACAAAGTTCTCCAGCAGATTTTATCTCTGAACATGAGAACAAAAGCATACCTTTCAGCATTTCAAAGATGGAAATTGCAGCAGATGCGGCTTAAACAAGCTCAGAGTGTGGTCAGAATGGCAAAGGTTGTTAAGAAGGGAGGAACACACAAGCGGAGAGTGCTGGACATAGTTTGCTTTTGCCCGAACCTTCTGGAAAGTCACAAGTCTGCACTCTCCTCTTCCCATGTGAAAATGAAAAATCATACCGTAAATAAACACAGATTTTTTACTTGAAAGAAAACCTCTCTAGGAATTTCTAGGTCTTCTAGCACATTTCTGTGGTTCATTGACAGGATCTCACTTTGTATTTTTCATAGGGAAAAACAGAACTTGCAAAAAAGTTACTTTCGGGCAGTATGTCTCAGAATCCCTAGTTTTTCCAACCTCTGAGGATGCCTGCCACAGATGTGGGTGAAACATCAGGAGAGAATACTTCTGGAACATAGCCATACAGCCTGGAAAACACACAACAACCCTGATCTAATTGTGTACATACTGTAGTATATGGAAATAAGGTACCGTATATACTCGAGTATAAGCCATCCCAAATATAAGCTGAGGCACCTAATTTTACCACAAAAAAACTGGGAAAACATTGACTCCAGTATAAGCCGAGATACCAATAAAATTACATTAATTGAGGCATCAGTAGTTTCAATGTTTTTGAATCTTTATGTCAAACTAATTTAAGATATGACTATTCAACTCTGATTAAATCATTATTTTCGTCTTCTTCAATGTAAATGTGCTTATGTATCCTTTTAATAATCATAGAGTGAAATAATAAATGTAATAATAATAATAAATGCCATGCCAAAAGATCTCAGTCGGCATTTGGAAACAACAGACATTGACAAAATTACGATCTGCCAGCTGCAAAAGGCCACCCTACTGGGATCTGCGCGCATCATCCGAAAATACATCACACAGTCCTAGACACTTGGGAAGTGTTCAACTTGTGATTTTGTGATACGAAATCCAGCATATCTATCTTGTTTGCTGTGTCATAATAAAATAAATGCAGTAAAATAATAAATGTAATAATAAATAGAGTAAAATATTAAATGTATTAATAATAAAAATAGAGTAAAATAAATGTAAGAGTAACAACAATAGAGTAAGATAATAAATGTAATAATAAATAGAGTAAAATAATAAATGTATTAATAATAATAAAAATAGAGTAAAATAAATGCAAAAGTAACAACAATAATAGAGTAAAATAATAAATGTAATAATAATAATAAATGGAGTAAAATAATAAATGTAACAATACCAATAATAATAGAGAACAATAATAAATATACCATATATACTTAAGTATAAGCCGACCTGAATATAAGCCCACCAGGACCCTTGCCCGAATATAAGCCGAGGAGGTGTTTTTCCAGTCCTAAAAAGGGGCTGGAAAACTAGGCTTATACTCGAGTATATACAGTATCATAAAATCCAAAACACATCTAATGCAAAGCATTTCCGATTAAGGGATGCTGAACCTGTATTAGGAAACGGGAAACTATGCTCTGCACAAGCAAAGGATTCCAGAAAGAGAGTGAGAGTAAGAATGAGTGCTCTCCCTCAATTACATCACTGGGATCCACCCACTGGCATCCAAGCAGGGAAGCAAGGGACTTTGGAAAAACAGCCCAGGGTCTCCCTTTGCAGTCCGCCCACACCAGCTTCCCCAGTGCTGGATGCCTGCAGCCCTTGTTGGCTTCCTTCCAGAACAGCAGGCACAGTCATAAACAGATAAGTAATAGCTGAATAAATTGTTTGTAGCTAGGGACCAGATTGCCTTTGACCTGCAAGGCATTTGTTTCCTCGTCTAGGACCGATTATGACCACTCCTGCACAGCAACATTCTTCATAGCATGAAAGTGATCCTCACACAAATCTAGACACATAATAGAAGTGAAAATATGTATGTGTATGTGTGGCTGGGGTGTCCACTTCCACAGACAAGCTCCCACTTCCACAAACAGCTATAGCTCCCACTACACAGGAGACACCAATGGCTCTAACTCCAATGACATTGCAGGTTATAGCGAGCTCCAGTTGTGTCTGAATCTGGGGGTTGGTGCCCATATAATAATAATAATAATAATAATAATAATAATAATAATAATAATAATAACAACAACAACAACAACAACAACAACAACAACAACAACAACAAAAGGCCACCTTGCTGGGATCTGCGCGCATCATCCGAAAATACATCACACAGTCCTAGACACTTGGGAAGTGTTCGACTTGTGATTTTGTGATATGAAATCCAGCATATCTATCTTGTTTGCTGTGTCATAATAAAATAATAATAATAATAATAATAATAATTTTATAATAATAATATAATTATTATTATATAATTATAATTATAATAATTTTCCAGGGAGACTCATTGTCCCCTCTGCTTTTCATTATTGCCATGATCCCTCTGTCAACAATCTTACAGAAAGCAAATCTTGGCTATCAAACATCTAAGAAATCTCACAAAATTTTGCATCTGATGTACATGGATGACCTGAAGCTGTATGGAAAAACGGAAACTGAAATCCAGTCTCTGACTAACACTGTCCGAATTTTTAGCACTGATATCAGCATGGAGTTTGGCTTGGACAAATGTTCGACAGTGGCATTGAAGAAGGGAAAAATCATTGAAAGTAAGGGCATAAATATGCCTAATAGCCAAACAATAAAGTGTCACCAGCCAGAGGCCTATAAATATCTGGGCATATTACAGCTGGACAACATCAAGCATGAACATGTGAAGACTGTGGTCAGTAAAGAATACACACAAAGGGTCAGAAAAATTCTCAAAAGCAAGCTCAATGGAGGCAACACCATCAAGGCCATAAACACCTGGGCCATACCTGTCATAAGATATACTGCTGGCATTATAAATTGGTCACAGGTGGAACTAGACAATTTGGACAGAAAAACAAGAAAACTCATGACCATTCATCATTCACTGCACCCTCGTTGTGTTGTTAAAGTGCGAAGTATGGAACCCGGTGCAGACGGAGAAGCCTTAGCATTGACCGTTTGTGTTGTTAAAGTGCGAAGTATGGAACCCTGTGCAGACCGGGAAGACTTAGCATTGAACGGTTGTGTTGTTAAAGTGCAAAGTATGGAACCCTGCGCAGATGGGGAAGCCTTAGCATTGAATGGTTGTGTTGTTAAAGTGTGAAGTATGGAACCCTGCGCAGACGGGGAAGCCTTAGCATTGAACCGTTGTGTTGTTAAAGTGCGAAGTATGGAACCCTGTGCAGACCGGGAAGCCTTAGCATTGAACAGTTGTGTTGTTAAAGTGCGAAGTATGGAACTCTCAGTGCTTTAACACACTTCGCCACCGGGGCTCCTTATAAATAAAGATAGAATTGCCTAAAATAAGCTTACAGTAACAATATTGTCAGTAATTAAATGAGTAAAAAGTTCAGTACTGGTTGCCTAGAGAGACAGCTGTGAATCCGGGTGGGAGGCAGACTACCTTGAATAATCCAGAATGTTGGATAAGTGGATGTTGGATAAGTGAGACACTACTTTTACAACAACCATTCCCCATCTTTGGCTACCGTACCCCTGAGTGGTTCAAGGAACTCAATCCTGGGCTGTGGCGCAGGCTGGAGAGCAAGCCAACTGCAACCAGCTGCAATGAATCACTCTGACCAGGAGGTCATGAGTTCGAGGCCCGCTTGGAGCCTGTGTTTGTCTTGTCTTTGTTCTATGTTAAAAGGCATTGAATGTTTTCCTATATGTGTAATGTGATCCACCCTGAGTCCCCTTCGGGGTGAGAAAGAAGGGCGGAATATAAATGCTGTAAATAAATAAATAAATAAATCCCAGAATCAGAGTGTCTTACCTTCACTGCAAAACTTCCCCTGGAAGCCGGTAAGGCTGCAATCACATTGCACCTCGCTGTTGATGACGGTGCAGATCCCACCATTGACACAAGGATTTTGTTTGGTGCACAGGTACTCCATGTCGCTGCGGATGCCCTGGCTGCCCAAGAGCGCTGGCGGCATGTCTCCCACTTTCAGATTGGCCACGATGCCGCGGAAAGGCATCTCGTACTTGACGGTGCTGAGCGTGAGGGCCGAGAGGCGGACGTCGGGCGGGATGCCGCCCACGAAGAGGTCGCTTTCCACCGTCATGTCGCGCCGCTTGGACTTCACCTCGGCGACCCGGGCCTCGCCGTCCACCACCAGCATGGTCTCTCGGTAGTTGCGCGTCAAGAGCAGCATGTGCCAGCGGTCGTCGTTGACGGGCGTCTCCAGGTGCAGGCTGGCCGGCTCTGCGCAGGAGATGGTGAAGCGCAGGCGGAAGCGCCCCTCCAGGATCAGCAACTCCAAGAAGTCGCAGTTCCCGCCGTCGTCCAGGTAGAGCACCAGCGCCCGGGAGACGTTGGTCTTGAGGCTGAAGCTCAGCTCCCCCAAGGAGCTGGCGTCCCACCGCGCATAGCGTGCCCACTGCCCTGTCGTGCCGCTGAACTCCAAGGCCGCTCCGCCTGCGCCTGGGCTCAGCATCGAGGCCACCAGCAGCGCCAAGGGCACCAGCAAACGCACCGGCTTCGCCATGGCTTCGCCTGGAGGTCAAGGAGGCCTCCCGTCCTCGAGATGCTTTCAAATCCACATGAGACAAAAGAGTAGCGCCGTGGAGAGGGAAGATGGAGAAGAGGTTACAATCTGGTCTGTTTCTCAAACGATGAGGAACCCACAGGGACCGCTGGACATGGGGAGGGGGCTCTCTCAAGCAGAAAAGTCCCAATGTCCGTGGGTCTCAAGGCAGAAAGGTCCTTCCACCTCCCCTGTTCCCCCTCCCCAGGAGCACAGGGCCGCTCTTCTACAGCATCTTCCTCCACCCAAGAGCAGGTCAAGTCAAGCAAAGTCTCTGACCGGTTCCCAAATGTTCACAGGCTCCAATATTCCTCCAAGGACCATATATCTCTCTTGATGCCCGGAGCAGCCGGCCTTCTTCCCTTCCTAAGCTGCCCCGGTTTCAAGTTCAGTCTGGAGTGTACATCATAGAAGGCTCAGGCCTGGAAGAAGAGAAGAGAATAAGAATGAGAGGGAGAAAAAAGAGGAGGAAAGCAGTCAGTTATTTTTTTTAAAAAAAAATCAATTATAATAGAGCATTGAAATTTTTTCCTGCAATATGGCAGTGAACAAAAAAACCACTTTATTAGCTCCACCCACACAACAGCCTCCAGAAGAGGGACCAGTTGCACTCTTTCTCTTTCTGAGAGTAAAATAATAAATGTATTAATAATAATAAAAATAGGATAAAATAAATATAAAAGTAACAACAATAATAGAGTAAAATAATAAATGTAGGTTAGGTAAAGGTAAAGGTTTTCCCCTGACGTTAATTCCAGTCATGTCCGACTCTGGGAGTTGGGGCTCATCTCCATTTCTAAGCCAAAGAACTGGCGTTGTCCGTAAACACCTCCAAGGTCATGTGGCCACTGGCATGATTGCATGGAGCGCCGTTACCTTCCCGCCGGAGCGGTACCTATTGATCTACTCACATTTGCATGTTTTCGAACTGCTAGGTTGGCAGGAACTGGGCTAACAGCGGGCGCTCATTCATAGAGTAAAATAATAAATGTAACAATACCAATAATAATAGAGAAAAATAATAAATATACCGTATATAAGTCAACCTGAATATAAGCCCACCAGGACCCTCACCCGAGTATAAGCTGAAGAGGTTTTTTCCAGTCCTAAAAAAGGGCTGAAAAACTAGGCTTATACTTGAGTATATACAGTATATATTTAAGTTGTACCGAACTGCATTAATACTACAATGTAGCTGCATCCTCTAACACAGGGGTCCCCAAACTAAGGCCCGGGGGCCAGATGCGGCCCTCCAAGGTCATTAACCTGGCCCCTGTGCTAACTTTAGGCTTAGGGTTGACCTAAGTCTACCTGGTTTTTGAAGGTCTCTTTGCTTACCTATGGTCTTATGAGATTGTCTAGATGGTCTTTGGAGGTCTCTTTGCTTAGCTACAGCCGTATTAGACCATCTAGATGGCCTTTGGAGGTCACTTTCCTTACCTATGGTTCTATGAGACCGTCTAGATGGTCTTTGAGGATCCCTTTCCTTACTGATGGTCTTATGAGACCATCTAGATGGCTTTTGGAGGTCACTTTCCTTATCTATGGTCTTATGAGACCATCTAGATGGCTTTTGGAGGTCACTTTCCTTACCTATGGTCTTATGAAACCATCTAGATGATCTTTGAGGATCCCTTTCCTTATCTATGGTCTTATGAGACCATGTAGATGGCTTTTTGGTCACTTTCCTTACCTATGGTCTTATGAAACCATCTAGATGATCTTTGAGGATCCCTTTCCTTATCTATGGTCTTATGAGACCATGTAGATGGCTTTTTGGTCACTTTCCTTACCTATGGTCCTATGAGACTGTCTAGATGGTCTTTCAGTATCCCTTTCCTTATCTATGGTCTTATGAAACCATCTAGATGGCTTTTAGAGGTCACTTTCCTTATCTATGGGCTTATGAGACCTATCTAGATGGTCTTTGGAGGTCTCTTTGCTTATCTATGGTCTTATGAGACCATCCAAATGCTTTGAGGATCCCTTTCCTTATCTATGATCTTATGAGACCATCTAGATGGTCTTTGGAGGTCTCTCTGCTTACCTATGGTCTTATGAGAACGTCTAGAACATAACTCCTGTGAGCCAACCGCAATTGAATCTAACAGCAGCCCAACAAATCTAGAGTCACATCCAAGCCCTCCCAACCGTCTCTAAATTATCTCCTTTTTCCTCCCGCAGCTCCTGAGCATTTCTGTGCCTTCTCCACAAGCATTGCTGGGAGGCATAGGTTGCATCTTTTCCCTTCACCTCCTGCAGGATCAGGACCTCGGTGTCACTCACAATGCTAATGCAATGCAAATTTCATTCCCGTCAAATTGCCTTTTTGGAATGATTACCCTTGTAACTGACTGTCAGAGAAGCAATTTATTTCTCTCCCCCCCCCCCCACTCCCCAGCGCCTGCTGCTCTAGGAGGAGGCTGAATTTGCATCTTGTTACTGCATAAGAGCTTGATTATTTATAGCATGGGAGGGGGAAATGTACTAGAAGGGATGGGGGAGGAAAGGCAAAGTGGAAGGGAAGAGAGATCCCCAGTTTATCATGCCAGCCCAGTCAACTTTCCACCCGACACATCAAAGATTTGGCTTCTTATAACAACTGCAGATACACACAAATCCCCTTTGCAACCTTAAGGTCAACATTAAACTATGAGAACGAGAGGAACTTTTTGGAGAGTTGTTGTAGGTATGTTTTCCGGGCTGTATGGCCATGTTCCAGAAGTATTATATATTTTATTTATTTATTTACAATATTTATATTCCACCCTTCTTTCTCACCCCGAAGAGGACTCAGGGCGGATCACATTATATACATATAAGGCAAACATTCAATGCCATATACACATAGAACAAAGACAGAGACAGACACAGAGGCAATTTAAACTTCTCCTGAGGGGATGTTCGATTCCGGCCACAGGGGGAGCAGCTGCTTCATCATCCACTGCGACGGCACTTCCTCATTCCAATGGCGGCTGGATGATTTTTTTTTATGGAGTCGTAAATTAGTTAAATTAGCCTCCCCACTTTATAAGTGGTACCTTAATTTCCTACTTGATAGATGCAACTATCTTTCGGGTTGCTAGGTCAGCAACGAGCAGGGGCTATTTTTTTATTTTTAAATGTTGGGTGCTCACCCCACCATGGGCTGGCCTCGAACTCATGACCAGAGTGATTTATTGCAGCTGGCTGCTCACCAGCCTGTGCCACAGCCCGGCCCCATTCTCTCCTGACGTTTCGCCCACATCTATGGCAGGCATCCTCTGAGATTGTGAGATATGAAGAAACTAAGCAAGGAAAGTTTATTATTTATTTACTACCTTTATATCCCGCTCTTCTCACCCCAAAGGGGACTCAGACCGGCTTACAAATCAAATGAACATACAATATATTATTAGCCTAGCACAATATAAGCATTAAATTAATATATTGTACTATATAATTATATGGTAATATTATTAGTAATATGACATTTAATATATAATACAGTAGAGTCTCACTAATCCAAACCTCGCTTGTCCAAGCCTCTGGATAATCCAAGCCATTTTTGTAGTCAATGTTTCCAATATATCGTGATATTTTGGTGCTAAATTCGTAAATACAGTAATTACAACATAACATTACTGCGTATTGGACTACTTTTTCTGTCAAATTTGTTGTATAACATGAAGTTTTGGTGCTTAATTTGTAAAATCATAACCTAATTTGATGTTTAATAGGCTTTTCCTTGATCAGTCCTTATAATCCAAGATATTCGCTTATCCAAGCTTTTGCCGGCCCGTTTAGCTTGGATTAGTGAGACTCTACTGTATATATATTATACTAGCTGTGCCCGGCCACGCATTGCTGTGGCGAAGAATGGTGGTATGGGAAATAAAGTATTGAGGAATTGGTGGTAGTTAAGGTAAAGGGTAAACGTTTTCCCCTGACGTTAAGTCCAGTCGTGTCTGACTCTGGAGGTTGGTGCTCATCTCCATTTCTAAGCCGAAGAGCCGGCGTTGTCCGTAGACTCCTCCAAGGTCATGTGGGATGACTGCATGGAGTGGCGTTACCTTCCCGCCGGAGCAGTACCTATTGATGCACTCACATTTACATGTTTTTGAACTTCTGGGTTGGCAGAAGCTGGGGCTAACAGTGGGGGCTCTCTCCGCTCCCCCAATTCAAACCTGCGGCCTTTCGGTCCAGAAGTGCAGCAGCTCAGCGCTTTAACATGCTGTGCCATCAGGGGATATTATTTCCTAAAGGTTGTGAATATACAATATTTCTGATTGTTTTTTGTTTTTGTTTTTTTGTCTGTTGGAGGCAAGTATGAATGCTGCAATTAGGAAAAATGATTAGGATGTAATGGCCTTGCAGATCTAAAGCCTAGCTGTTTCCTCCCTGAGTGATTTTTTGGTTGGGAGGTGTTAGCTGGCCCTGATTCTTTCCTGTCTGGAATTGCCTTGTTTTCAGAGTGGTGTTGTTTGCGATATTTTATGTGCTTCTACTGTCTGTGGCCCTGAGAAAACAGAGGATTGGCCAGACTTTGATGATGGGAATACTTTGTTGGGAGGTGTTAGCTGGCCCTGATTGTTTTCTGTGTGGAATTCCCCTATTTTCAGAGTGTTGTTCTTTATTTAGTGTTCTGATTTTAGAAATTGTATTGTTCTGTTTTATTATACCACATTAATTTTTATATATTCTGATTTTAGTGTTTTTGAATACTTGGAGCCAGATTGTATTCATTTTCACGGTTGACCGCAACACAATAATAATAATAATAATAATAATAATAATAATAATAATAATAGTAGTAGTAGTAGTAATGATAGTAATGATAGTAATAAGAATGACTTTGGTAATACATAGTGCTTCACTGCCTTCTCAGCTTCCTTTCTGGAAGAATCCTTTCTTGGGAGGTGTTAGCTGGCCCTGATTGTTTCCTTTGTGGATTTTCCAGTTTCCTTGCTTTATTTACTTTCTTTATTTCTTTATTACTGTCCTGGTTTAGAGATTATATTGTTCTGCATTATTCTATCCTAGAAATTATTTCATATCAAAGTAGAATCTCACTTATCCAACATTCGCTTATACAATGTTCTGGATTATCCAACGCAGTCTGCCTTTTCATAATCAATGTTTTTGTAGTCAGTGTTTTAAATTCATTGTGATATTTTACTGGTAAATTTGTAAATACAGTACAGTAAAGTCTTATCCAACATAAGTGGGCTGGAAAAATGTTGGATAAGCAAATATGTTGGATAATAAGGAGACGTTAAAGAAAAGCCTATTAAATATCAAATTAGGTTATGATTTTACAAATGAAACACCAAAACATCATGTTAGACAACAAATTTGGCAGAAAAAGTAGTTCAATACGCAGTAATGCTATGTAGTAATTACTGTATTTATTAATTTAGCACCAAAATAGATCTTGTCGTGGGTGTCTACTACAGACCTCCGAGTCAGGATGAAGGACTTGATGAAGCCTTCTGTCAACAGCTGACCAAACAGGCACAAAGAAGAGATATAGTAGTCATGGGCGATTTCAATTATCCCGATATCTGCTGGAAAACAAACTCAGCCAAGAGTACAAAGTCCAACAAATTCCTCACTTGCCTTGCAGATAATTTTATGGTCCAGAAGGTAGAAGAGGCAACAAGGGGATCAGCAACTCTTGATCTAATCTTAACAAATGTGGAAGACCTGATCAATACAGTTGAAGTGGTTGGATCCTTAGGGGCAAGTGACCATGTGCTCCTGCAGTTTGCAATACAAAGGAATGCTGAAACTAAGACAAGTCAAACACGCATTCTGGACTTTAAGAGAGCTGACTTCCAAAAAATGAAGGAATTACTGAGCGGCATTCCATGGACGCCGATATTAAAAAACAAGGGAGTTAAGGATGGATGGGAGTTTTTCAAAAGTGAAATACTCAAGGCGCAAATGCAAACAGTGCCAACAAAGAAGAAAAATAAGACAAGTGCAAAGAAGCCAGAATGGATGTCCAAAGAACTTCTATCTGAGCTAAAGCTCAAAAGTGACATGCACAAGAAGTGGAAAAGGGGAGAAATCAACAAAGAAGAATTCAAACGTATAGCCAACTCCTGTAGGGAAAAGGTTCGCAAGGCTAAAGCGCAAAATGAGCTCAGGCTTGCCAGGGACATAAAAAACAACAAAAAAGGTTTTTTTGCTTATGTTGGTAGAAAAAGGAAGAAAAAGGAGGCGATAGGGCCACTGCAAGGAGTAGATGGGGTGATGGTGACAGGGGATAGGGAAAAGGCAGAACTGCTTAATGCCTTCTTTGCCTCGGTCTTCTCACAAAAAGAAAGCCATCTTCAACCTCAGCAACATGGAATGGACGAAGGATTGGGGGAAATCCAACCCCAAATAGGGAAACAAGTTGTCCAGGAACACCTGGCCACTCTAAACGAATTCAAGTCCCCAGGGCCAGATCAGCTACATCCAAGAGTATTGAAGGAACTAGCGGAAGTTATTTCAGAACCACTGGCAATCATCTTCGAGAGTTCTTGGAGAACAGGAGAAGTCCCAGCAGATTGGAGGAGGGCGAATGTGGTCCCTATCTTCAAGAAGGGAAAAAAGAACGACCCAAACAATTACCGTCCGGTCAGCCTCACATCAATACCAGGCAAGATTCTGGAAAAGATCATTAAGGAAGTGGTCTGCAAACACTTAGAAACAAATGCGGTCATTGCTAATAGTCAACACGGATTTACCAAAAACAAGTCATGCCAGACTAATCTGATCTCTTTTTTCGATAGAGTTACGAGTTGGGTCGATACAGGGAATGCCGTGGATGTAGCATATCTAGATTTCAGTAAGGCCTTCGACAAAGTCCCCCACGACCTTCTGGCAAACAAACTAGTAAAATGTGGGCTAGACAAAACTACGGTTAGGTGGATCTGTAATTGGCTAAGCGAACGAACCCAAAGGGTGCTCACCAATGCGTCGTCTTCATCATGGAAAGAAGTGACAAGTGGAGTGCCGCAGGGCTCCGTCCTGGGCCCGGTTCTGTTTAACATCTTTATTAACGACTTAGACGAAGGGTTAGAAGGCACGATCATCAAGTTTGCAGATGACACCAAACTCGGAGGGATAGCTAACACTCCAGAAGACAGGAGCAGAATTCAAAACGATCTTGACAGACTAGAGAGATGGGCCGAAACTAACAAAATGAAGTTCAACAGGGACAAATGCAAGATACTTCACTTCGGCAGAAAAAATGGAAATCAAAGATACAGAATGGGGGACGCCTGGCTTGACAGCAGTGTGTGCGAAAAAGACCTTGGAGTCCTTGTGGACAACAAGTTAAACATGAGCCAACAATGTGATGCGGCTGCTAAAAAAGCCGATGGGATTCTGGCCTGCATCAATAGGGGAATAACGTCTAGATCCAGGGAAGTCATGCTCCCCCTCTATTCTGCCTTGGTCAGACCACACCTGGAATACTGTGTCCAGTTTTGGGCACCACAGTTGAAGGGAGATGTTGACAAGCTGGAAAGCGTCCAGAGGAGGGCGACTAAAATGATTAAGGGTCTGGAGAACAAGCCCTATGAGGAGAGGCTTAAAGAGCTGGGCATGTTTAGCCTGCAGAAGAGAAGGCTGAGAGGAGACATGATAGCCATGTACAAATATGTGAGGGGAAGTCATAGGGAGGAGGGAGCAAGCTTATTTTCTGCTGCCCTGCAGACTAGGACACGGAACAATGGCTTCAAACTACAGGAAAGGAGATTCCACCTGAACATCAGGAAGAACTTCCTCACTGTGAGGGCTGTTCGGCAGTGGAACTCTCTCCCCCGGGCCGTGGTGGAGGCTCCTTCTTTGGAGGCTTTTAAGCAGAGGCTGGATGGCCATCTGTCGGGGGTGCTTTGAATGCGATTTCCTGCTTCTTAGCGGGGGGTTGGACTAGATGGCCCTTGAGGTCTCTTCCAACTCTACTATTCTATGAAAATATCACGATATATTGAAAATATATATATTGGATAATCCAGAATGTTGGATAAGCGAGTGTTGGATAAGTGAGACTCTACTGTAATTACTACATAGCATTACTGCGCGTGGAACTACCTTTTCTGTCAAATTTGTTGTATAATATGATGTTTTGGTGCTTAATTTGTATAATGATGACCTAATTTGATGTTTAATCAGCTTTTCCTGAATCCCTTATTATCCAATATATTTACTTATCCTGCCGGCCTGTTTATGTTGGATAAGTGAGAGTCTACTGTATATTGATAATCTTATATTATCTGCTTAGAATTGGATTATATGAGGCTCCTTCTTCACAGCTATATAAAATGCACACTGAAGTGGATTATATGGCAGTGTGGAGTCAAGATAATCCAGTGCAAAGCAGATAATATAAGATTATAAATGGGTTATATAGCTGTGTGGAAGGGCCTTGAGTCTACACTGCCATATAATCCAGTGCAAATTAGATAATCTGTGGAAGAAGCCTCAGTGAGGCCTAAATTTGCCTGTCCCCTAACTGAAACCTGGCTGTCCCTTGGTTGCTAGGCAACGAAGTGGGCAGAGATTAGCCCTCTAAACTGGCAGCAATTGGATAAAAACAATTATTGCTCTCCCTCTAATTAGGACTTTATTTTTCTTTTCTTTTTGTTGTATCAACCCTGAGGCATGTGTGATGGGTTGTGTTGTCAAATTTCGAGGTTGGGGGGCCTGTAGTTTTGTTGCTTTGTCCGCTGCCCTGATGCCATCACTCTTTTATATATATAGACTAGCTGTGCCCGGCCACGCGTTGCTGTGGCGAAGTCTGGTGGTATGGGAAATAAAGTATTGAGGAATTGGTGGTAGTTAAGGTAAAGGGTAAACGTTTTCCCCTGACATTAAGTCCAGTCGTGTCTGATTCTGGGGGTTGGTGCTCATCTCCATTTCTAAGCCGAAGAGCCGTCGTTGTCTGTAGACTCCTCCATGGTCATGTGGGATGACTGCATGGAGCGGCGTTACCTTCCCACCGGAGCAGTACCTATTGATGCACTCACATTTACATGTTTTTGAACTTCTGGGTTGGCAGAAGCTGGGGCTAACAGTGGGGGCTCTGTCAGTTCCCCCAATTCAAACCTGCGGCCTTTCGGTCCAGAAGTTCAGCAGCTCAGCGCTTTAACACACTGCGCCATCAGGGGATATTATTTCCTAAAGGTTGTGAATATACAATATTTCTGATTGTTTTTTTTTTTGTCTGTTGGAGGCAAGTATGAATGCTGCAATTAGGAAAAATGATTAGGATGTAATGGCCTTGCAGATTTAAAGCCTAGCTGTTTCCTCCCTGAGTGATTTTTTTGTTGGGAGGTGTTAGCTGGCCCTGATTGTTTCCTGTCTGGAATTACCTTGTTTTCAGAGTGGTGTTGTTTGCGATATTTTATATGCTTCTACTGTCTGTGGCCCTGAGATAACAGAGGATTGGCCAGACTT
Source organism: Anolis carolinensis (assembly GCF_035594765.1). Lineage (NCBI taxonomy): Eukaryota > Metazoa > Chordata > Lepidosauria > Squamata > Anolidae > Anolis > Anolis carolinensis. The sequence goes on along the minus strand of NW_026943829.1, from coordinate 3,090,245 downwards.
TGATGATGGGAATCCTTTGTTGGGAGGTGTTAGCTGGCCCTGATTGTTTTCTGTGTGGAATTCCCCTATTTTCAGAGTGTTGTTCTTTATTTAGTGTTCTGATTTTAGAGATTGTATTGTTCTGTTTTATTATACCACATTAATTTTTATATATTCTGATTTTAGTGTTTTTGAGATTGTATTCATTTTCACGGTTGACTGCAACACAATAATAATAATAATAATAATAATAATAATAATAGTAAGGATAGTAATGATAGTAATAATAATGACTTTGGTAATACATAGTGCTTCACTGCCTTCTCAGCTTCCTTTCTGGAAGAATCCTTTCTTGGGAGGTGTTAGCTGGCCCTGATTGTTTCCTTTGTGGAATTTCCAATTTCCTTGCTTTATTTACTTTCTTTATTTCTTTATTTCTTTATTACTATCCTGGCATTATTCTATCCTAGAAATTATTTCATATCAAAGTAAAATCTCACTTATCCAACATTCGATTATACAATGTTCTGGATTATCCAACACAGTCTGCCTTTTCATAATCAATGTTTTTGTAGTCAGTGTTTCAAATTCATTGTGATATTTTACTGGTAAATTTGTAAATACAGTACAGTAGAGTCTCACTTATCCAACATAAGTGGGCTGGCAAAATGTTGGATAACCGAATATGTTGGATAATAAGGAGGCATTAAGGAAAAACCTATTAAATATCAAATTAGGTTATGATTTTACAAATGAAACACCAAAACATCATGTTAGACAACAAATTTGGCAGAAAAAGTAGTTCAATACGCAGTAATGCTATGTAGTAATTACTGTATTTATGAATTTAGCAATATATCATGATATATTGAAAACATTGACTACAAAAATGCGTTGGATAATCCAGAACGTTGGATAAGCGAGTGTTGGATAAGTGAGACTCTACTGTAATTACTACATAGCATTACTGCGCATGGAACTACCTTTTCTGTCAAATTTGTTGTATAATATGTTGTTTTGATGCTTAATTTGTATAACGATTACCTAATTTGATGTTTAATCAGCTTTTCCTGAATCCCTTCTTATTATCCAATATATTTACTTATCCTGCCGGCCTGTTTATGTTGGATAAGTGAGAGTCGACTGTATATTGATAATCTTATATTATCTGCTTAGAACTGGATTATATGAGGCCCCTTCTTCACAGTTGTATAAAATGCACACTGAAGTGGATTATATGGAAGTGTGGAGTCAAGATAATCCAGTGCAAAGCAGATAATATAAGATTATAAATGGGTTATATAGCTGTGTGGAAGGGCCTTGAGTCTACACTGCCATATAATCCAGTGCAAATTAGATAATCTGTGGAAGAAGCCTAAGTGAGGCCTAAATCGGCCTGTCCCCTAACTGAAGCCTGGCTGTCCCTTGGCTGGTTGCTAGGCAACCAAGTGGGCAGAGATTAGCCCTCTAAACTGGCAGCAATTGGATAAAAACAATTATTGCTCTCCCTCTAATTAGAACTTTATTTTTCTTTTCTTTTTGTTGTATCAACCTTGAGGCGTGGATGATGGGTTGTGTTGTCAAATTTCGAGGTTGGGGGGCCTGTAGTTTTGTTGTTTTGTCCACTGCCCTGATGCCATCACTCTTTTATATATATAGATTTATATATGTGTGGAAGTTCCTGGGTTGGGGGGGGGGAAGAACTCTTGTCTGTTGGAGGCCAGTGTGAATGTTGTAATTAATCACCTTCATTAGCATTAAATGTCCTTCCAAGCTTCACCTCCTGGCCTGGGGAAATCCTTTGTTCAGAGTCGTTAGCTGCCCCTGATTGATTCCTGTCTGGAAATGACTCTGGAATGACTCTTTGTCATTCAATGCAAATTAGGGTGATTAACTGCAACATTCACGCTGGCCTCCAACTGACAAGAGTTCTTCTCTCACTCTGGACTATATATATATATCTCTTATATATATCTCTTCCTTGCTTAGTTTCTCCATACCTCACAACCTCTGAGGATGCCTGCCATAGATGTGGGCGAAACGTCAGGAGAGAATACTTCTAGAACATGGTCATACAGTCCGGAAAACACACAACAACCAAACTCTTTGTCAGTTGGAGGCCAGTGTGAATGTTGTAGTTAATCACTTCAATTAGCACTGAATAGCTTCATCTCCTGGCTTCTTCCTGCCTGGGGGCATCCTTTGTTCAGAGTCGTTAGCTGCCCTTGGAACCAAGACATGGGAACCAGGGGTAGCTAACAAAGGATGCCCCCAGGCAGGAAGAAGCCAGGAGATGAAGCTATTCAATGCTAATTGAGGTGATTAACTACAACATTCACACTGGCCTCCAACTGACAAAGAGTTCTTCTCTCACCCTGGACTTTCCACAGATATATATAAACCTTCCTTGCTGAGTTTCTCCTCTGAGGATGCCTGCCATAGATGTGGACGAAACGTCAGGAGAGAATGCTTCTGGAACATGGCCATACAGCCTGGAAAACATAAAACAACCCTGTGATCCCGGCCATGAAAGCCTTCGACAACACAAGAGCCTAATCCTCCTTCCGCCCCACCAAATCCTGCCCAGGTTTGATGCCAACTTAAACAAGTACCCTCCATCCTTTGGAAGCTGGTGGGGAGGGTCCGGTCTCCATAGCAACGGCAGGTATACGGCATCATGCAAATGAGTCGCACAGAGCACGGGGGTTATTTATAAATTCTCCCTCGTCTGCCGCACCTCATTGGGTAATGGGCATAATTAACATTCGGCTTCTAATTAGCCAATCAAATTAAATTCCGCACCTGCAATGGGTGCTTGATTGAAGCTAGCTAGCTGCAAGCCTTCTTCGGTCTCTCTGCCCCACACCCACTGCCACTCACTCCCACATCCCTGAAGGGCAGCGGGTGCAGATCCAAAGCTAAAGGCACCCCCAAAAAGACAAGAAGCCAGGAGATGAAGCTATTCAATGCTAATTAAGGTGATTACTACAACATTCACACTGGTCTCCAACTGGCAAAGAGTTCTTCTCTCACCCTGGACTTTCCACAGATATATATAAACCTTCCTTGCTGAGTTTCTCCATACCTCACAACCTCTGAGGATGCCTGCCATAGATGTGGGCGAAACGTCAGGAGAGAATGCTTCTGGAACACAGCCATACAGCCCGGAAAACATAAAACAACCCTGTGATCCCGGCCATGAAAGCCTTCGACAACACGCAGAAATAATCCTTAGAATGTCCTCTTTAACTATCACTATTCACTTTTAAATATAATCACCAGACAATTAGATACATTTCTGCCAACGATGAACAAGTTTTCTGAAGCCGTCATGGGAAGAAGTCAACACTTCTGCACAGATCTTCTGATAGCCAAGCAAAGCTATAATGTGACCCACACCTGCCAAGTTGGCCAGTCTTCTTTGTGCCCAGGAGGGAATCTCTCGTCCAGAATTTATTTATTTATTTATTTATTTATTTATTTATTTCCAACATTTATATCCCACCCTTCTCACCCAAAGAGACACAGGGTGGCGTACACAATTGGCAACAATTCGATGCCAACACAATAATAATAATAATAATAATAATAATAATAATAATAATAATAATAATAATAAGACCTCAATATTGAACTGCAAAGACTCTGGCAGAAACCAGAGCAGGTGGTCCTGGTGGTGATGGGCACACTGGGTGCCGTGCCAAAAGATCTCAGCCGGCATTTGGAAACAATAGACATTGACAAAATTACGATCTGCCAACTCCAAAAGGCCACCCTGCTGGGATCTGGGTGCATCATCCGAAAATACATCACACAGTCCTAGACACTTGGGAAGTGTTCGACTTGTGATTTTGTGATACGAAATCCAGCATGTCTATCTTGTTTGCTGTGTCATACAATAATAATAATAATAATAATAATAATAATAATAATAATAATAATAATAATAATACTTTATTTATATCTATCTCCCAGATGGGACAATCAGCCAATGATTGAGGTTCTGGGTGTTAACCTGCCTCTTTTGGACTCTCACTTGCTGAGGTGTTCCTGCAAATATTTCTGCACTTCTTAGAAAGCTATTTCTTGATTTAAGTCAGTGGTTCCCAAACTTATTTGGCCTGCCACCCCCTTTCCAGAAAAAATATGACTCAGCGCCCCCTGGAAAGGGGGGCATGGCTTAGACGGGTGGGTGTGGCTTCTGCTCAAGAGGGCGGGGCTGAGCCTCTCCCCTAGTCCAAGATGCAGGGCTGCGAGGGGAGGTGGGCGGGGCCACAAATGGGCGGCCAGGACTGGGATGGGCGGAGTTACGAGCTCTGAGGCAGGGCTGAGCTTCTATCCCTGTCCTGTGGTGCCTGCCAGGACACAGGGGGTGGGGCTAGAGGAGGGGGCGGGGCCTCTTCCCAAGTGTCTGAACATCTATACCCCACCCCCGTGTACTAATGAGCGCCTCAGGGGAGGTATAGAGGCTCAGCCCTGTCTCACGCTATTGGGAAGAGGCCCCGCCCCCACCCCTAGCCCCGCCTTTTAGTCCTAAAAGGCCTCTTAGGAGAGATATAGAGGCTCAGCCCTGTCTCGGGCTCTTGCAAGGAGGCCCCGCCTCCTTCCCTAGCTCCGCCCTCTGTGTCCCAACAAGTGCCTCAGGAGAGGTATAGAGGCTCAGCCCTGTCTCAGGCTCTTGGGAAGAAGCCACGCCCACTCCTCTAGCTCCGCCCCCGTTTCCTAATAGGCGCCCAAAAATCTGCCCTCTACTTAATCTACTTAATTCTACAGTATAGATGCCCTCTAGATATTCTTACAAAATAATTAGCTCCCATCAGTGCTCCAAGAGTACTTCCCCACTAGACCAGAATTTTTGTAAGCCACTTCAATTTCTCAAAAGAAACCAAAACCCATTATTTTTAAAAACACTTATGCGCATGAGGTGCAAAATGTGCTTTCCAACATCTCAACACCCACAACACAGCACAAATCAGCACTCGAACCGCATGATGGTCCTCCTCTACCATTTACTCAGCCACAAATACTAGAGTAATTGAAAAGGCACTGTTATGCCACAAAAGTATGGAAGTTGCCACTCGGGCTGACTTACATTCAGGGCATGGCGCATTGGTTGTTGTGGGCCTTCAAGTCATTCCTCAACGGCAATACTAGACGGAAATGGACAGTCAAAATGGTTCAATTGCATCTTCATGCAAGGCAGAATGGGGTCAGACTGGATAGTCTTTAAGAAGTATTCCAAAATTATGCTTCTATACCTTTCAACCCTGCAGCAAGGAGTTCCGCTGGTGAACACCACTAACCCTGGACCCTAGTTCTTCCCAGAAAGAGCACCCTCACTGTCTGGGAGCTCCCTTGCTTTTGCTAGCTGCCATGACATGCCCTCGGTGCACCGTCGTTTCCCCCCAAGGCCCCAGCCACGCTGCCTTTCAACCCTGCAGCGAGGAGTTCCACTGGTGAACGCCACTAACTAACCCTGGACCCTAGTTCTTCCCAGAAAGAGCACCCTCACTGTCTGGGAGCTCCCTTGCTTTTGCTAGCTGCCATGACATGCCCTCGGTGCGTAGTCGTTTCCCCTCAAGGCGCCAGCCATGCTGCCTTTCAACCCTGCAGCGAGGAGTTCCACTGGTGAACGCCACTAACTAACCCTGGACCCTAGTTCTTCCCAGAAAGAGCACCCTCACTGTCTGGGAGCTCCCTTGCTTTTGCTAGCTACCATGACATGCCCTCGGTGCGCCGTCGTTTCCCCCCAAGGCGCCAGCCACGCTGCCTTTCAACCCTGCAGCGAGGAGTTCCACTGGTGAACGCCACTAACTAACCCTGGACCCTAGTTCTTCCCAGAAAGAGCACCCTCACTGTCTGGGAGCTCCCTTGCTTTTGCTAGCTGCCATGACATGCCCTCGGTGCGTAGTCGTTTCCCCTCAAGGCGCCAGCCATGCTGCCTTTCAACCCTGCAGCGAGGAGTTCCACTGGTGAACGCCACTAACTAACCCTGGACCCTAGTTCTTCCCAGAAAGAGCACCCTCACTGTCTGGGAGCTCCCTTGCTTTTGCTAGCTGCCATGACATGCCCTCGGTGCGCCGTCGTTTCCCCCCAAGGCGCCAGCCACGCTGCCTTTCAACCCTGCAGCGAGGAGTTCCACTGGTGAACGCCACTAACTAACCCTGGACCCTAGTTCTTCCCAGAAAGAGCACCCTCACTGTCTGGGAGCTCCCTTGCTTTTGCTAGCTACCATGACATGCCCTCGGTGCGCCGTCGTTTCCCCCCAAGGCGCCAGCCACGCTGCCTTTCAACCCTGCAGCGAGGAGTTCCACTGGTGAACGCCACTAACTAACCCTGGACCCTAGTTCTTCCCAGAAAGAGCACCCTCACTGTCTGGGAGCTCCCTTGCTTTTGCTAGCTGCCATGACATGCCCTCGGTGCGTAGTCGTTTCCCCTCAAGGCGCCAGCCACGCTGCCTTTCAACCCTGCAGCGAGGAGTTCCACTGGTGAACGCCACTAACTAACCCTGGACCCTAGTTCTTCCCAGAAAGAGCACCCTCACTGTCTGGGAGCTCCCTTGCTTTTGCTAGCTGCCATGACATGCCCTCGGTGCGTAGTCGTTTCCCCTCAAGGCGCCAGCCATGCTGCCTTTCAACCCTGCAGCGAGGAGTTCCACTGGTGAACGCCACTAACTAACCCTGGACCCTAGTTCTTCCCAGAAAGAGCACCCTCACTGTCTGGGAGCTCCCTTGCTTTTGCTAGCTGCCATGACATGCCCTCGGTGCGTAGTCGTTTCCCCTCAAGGCGCCAGCCATGCTGCCTTTCAACCCTGCAGCGAGGAGTTCCACTGGTGAACGCCACTAACTAACCCTGGACCCTAGTTCTTCCCAGAAAGAGCACCCTCACTGTCTGGGAGCTCCCTTGCTTTTGCTAGCTGCCATGACATGCCCTCGGTGCGTAGTCGTTTCCCCTCAAGGCGCCAGCCATGCTGCCTTTCAACCCTGCAGCGAGGAGTTCCACTGGTGAACGCCACTAACTAACCCTGGACCCTAGTTCTTCCCAGAAAGAGCACCCTCACTGTCTGGGAGCTCCCTTGCTTTTGCTAGCTGCCATGACATGCCCTCGGTGCGTAGTCGTTTCCCCTCAAGGCGCCAGCCATGCTGCCTTTCAACCCTGCAGCGAGGAGTTCCACTGGTGAACGCCACTAACTAACCCTGGACCCTAGTTCTTCCCAGAAAGAGCACCCTCACTGTCTGGGAGCTCCCTTGCTTTTGCTAGCTGCCATGACATGCCCTCGGTGCGTAGTCGTTTCCCCTCAAGGCGCCAGCCATGCTGCCTTTCAACCCTGCAGCGAGGAGTTCCACTGGTGAACGCCACTAACTAACCCTGGACCCTAGTTCTTCCCAGAAAGAGCACCCTCACTGTCTGGGAGCTCCCTTGCTTTTGCTAGCTGCCATGACATGCCCTCGGTGCGTAGTCGTTTCCCCTCAAGGCGCCAGCCATGCTGCCTTTCAACCCTGCAGCGAGGAGTTCCACTGGTGAACGCCACTAACTAACCCTGGACCCTAGTTCTTCCCAGAAAGAGCACCCTCACTGTCTGGGAGCTCCCTTGCTTTTGCTAGCTGCCATGACATGCCCTCGGTGCGTAGTCGTTTCCCCTCAAGGCGCCAGCCATGCTGCCTTTCAACCCTGCAGCGAGGAGTTCCACTGGTGAACGCCACTAACTAACCCTGGACCCTAGTTCTTCCCAGAAAGAGCACCCTCACTGTCTGGGAGCTCCCTTGCTTTTGCTAGCTGCCATGACATGCCCTCGGTGCGCCGTCGTTTCCCCCCAAGGCGCCAGCCACGCTGCCTTTCAACCCTGCAGCGAGGAGTTCCACTGGTGAACGCCACTAACTAACCCTGGACCCTAGTTCTTCCCAGAAAGAGCACCCTCACTGTCTGGGAGCTCCCTTGCTTTTGCTAGCTGCCATGACATGCCCTCGGTGCGTAGTCGTTTCCCCTCAAGGCGCCAGCCACGCTGCCTTTCAACCCTGCAGCGAGGAGTTCCACTGGTGAACGCCACTAACTAACTGGACCTTAGTTCTTCCCACAAAGATTTCCTGCCTTGATATTCTGGGATATAGGGCTGTGTGGAAGGGCCCCAAGAGTACATATGTACCCCAGGACTACCTCAGAAAACCTATTTTTTCCATTTATTTCCATTTATTTACCTCTGGAATCCCTTTGCTTTTTGGTTAACTATACCCCATGTTGGCTTTTTTACAAGGCCAACAATTTGGGGTTTTTCTTCCCATTGTTCCTCCTTTTTAAAAACCTAAGAGAAGCCTTATCTTCCCCCTTTCCATCCAAAAGTGTATTACCATATATACTTGAGTATAAGCCGACCCGATTATAAGCCGAGGCACCTAATTTTACCACAAAAAAACTGGGAAAACATTGACTCCAATATAAGCTGAGATACCAATAAAATTACTGTATATACTTGAGTATAAGCCGACCCGAATATAAGCCGAGGCACCTAATTTTACCACAAAAAAAACTGGGAAAACATTGACTCCAATATAAGCCGAGATACCAATAAAATTACCGTATATACTCGAGTATAAGCCGACCTGAATATAAGCCAAGGCACCTAATTTTACCACAAAAAAACTGAGAAAACATTGACTCCAATATAAGCCGCGATACCAATAAAATTACCGTATATACTCAAGTATAAGCCGACCTGAATATAAGCCGAGGCACCTAATTTTACAACAAAAAACTGGGAAAACATTGACTCCAATATAAGCCGAGATACCAATAAAATTACCGTAGATACTCGAGTATAAGCCGGCCCGAATATAAGCCGAGGCACCTAATTTTACCACAAAAAACTGGGAAAACGTTGACTCAAGTATAAGCCGAGAGTGGTAAATTTCAGAAATAAAAATAGATACCAATAAAATTACATTAATTGAGGCATCAGTAGGTTAAATGTTTTTGAATATTTATATAAAGCTCTAATTTAAGATAAGACTGTCCAACTCTGATCCAATCATGATTCTCATCTTCTTCAATGTAAATGTGCTTATGTATCCTTTTAATAATAATAGAGTGAAATAATAAATGTAATAATAATAATAATAATAATAATAATAGAGTGAAATAATAAATGTAATAATAATAATAATACTGTAAATACAGGAAAATAATACATGTAATAATAAATAGAGTCAAATAATAAATGTAATAATAACAATAAATAGAGTAAAATAATAAATGCAATAATAATAAGATCAGGGTGAAATAATAAACATATTAATGATAATAAAAATAGAGTAAAATAAATGTAATAGTAGCAACAATAATAGAGAAAAATAATAAATATAATAATAGAGATAAATAAATGTACCATATATTCCCGAGTATAAGCTGGCCCAAATATAAGCCAACCAGGACCCTCACCCAAGTCTAAGCCAAGGGGGGCTTTTTCAGTCTTAAAAAAAGGCTGAAAAACTAGGCTTATACTCGAGTATATACAGTAATAAATGTACCATATATTCTCGAGTATAAGCTGACCCAAATATAAGCCAACCAGGACCCTCACCCGAGTATAAGCCAAGGGGGGCTTTTTCAGTCTTTAAAAAAAGGCTGAAAAACTAGGCTTATACTCGAGTATATACAGTAATAAATGTACCATATATTCTCGAGTATAAGCTGACCCAAATATAAGCCAACCAGGACCCTCACCCGAGTATAAGCCAAGGGGGGCTTTTTCAGTCTTTAAAAAAAGGCTGAAAAACTAGGCTTATACTCGAGTATATACAGTAATAAATGTACCATATATTCTCGAGTATAAGCTGACCCAAATATAAGCCAACCAGGACCCTCACCCGAGTATAAGCCAAGGGGGGCTTTTTCAGTCTTAATAAAAGGCTGAAAAACTAGGCTTATACTCGAGTATATACAGTAATAAATGTACCATATATTCTCGAGTATAAGTTGACCCATATATAAGCCAACCAGGACCCTCACCCGAGTATAAGCCGAGAGGGGCTTTTTCAGTCTTTAAAAACAAGGGCTGAAAAACTAGGCTTATACTCGAGTATATACAGTAATAAATGTACCATATATTCTCGAGTATAAGCTGGCCGAAATATAAGCCAACCAGGACCCTCACCCGAGTATAAGCCGAGAGGGGCTTTTTCAGTCTTAATAAAAGGCTGAAAAACTAGGCTTATACTCGAGTATATACAGTAATAAATGTACCATATATTCTCGAGTATAAGCTGGCCGAAATATAAGCCAACCAGGACCCTCACCCGAGTATAAGCCAAGGGGGGCTTTTTCAGTCTTAATAAAAGGCTGAAAAACTAGGCTTATACTCGAGTATATACAGTAATAAATGTACCATATATTCTCGAGTATAAGCTGGCCGAAATATAAGCTAACCAGGACCCTCACCCGAGTATAAGCCGATAGGGGCTTGTTCAGTCTTAAAAAAGGCTGAAAAACTAGGCTTATACTCGAGTATATACAGTATGTACCTAAAAAGTACCTCAGAAAACTGCTTTCTCTCATTTATTTACCTCAGAAAACCTATTTCTCCCATTTATTTACCTCAGAAAACTCTTTTCTCCCATTTATTTACCTCAAGAATCCCTTCCATTTTTTGTCAACTATATCCCAGGCCTGCTTTTTGTACGTTTTGGAGGTTTTCTTCTCATTTTTATCCCCTTTTTGAAAACCTAAGAGAAGCCTAACTTCCCCGCTTTCTGCCATTTTGTGAGGAAAATGAGCCCAACATGGCCGTTTGAAGCCTTTTCTATTTTCCCGCCTTTTTTTCTCCTCAGGATCCTTGTGAAACTATAACACCCATTATCCTTCAGTATTAAGCCCTGGTTTCAAGAGTTTCAAACCATTTGTTCTACGCTCTTGGCCATTTTATAACACAACTAGCTGTACCCGGCCACGCGTTGCTGTGGCGAAGTATGGTGGTATGGGAAATAAAGTATTGAGGAATTGGTGGTCGTTAAGGTAAAGGGTAAAGGTTTCTCCTGACGTTAAGTCCAGTCATGTCTGACTGTGGGGGTTGGTGCTCATCTCCATTTCTAAGCCGAAGAGCCGGCATTGTCTGTAGACTCCTCCAAGGTCATGTGGCCGGCATGACTGCGTGGAGCGCTGTTATCTTCCCGCTGGAGCGGTGCCTATTCATCTACTCTCATTTGCATGTTTTTGAACTTTAGGGTTGGCAGAAGCTGGGGCTGACAGTGGGGGCTCTCTCCGCTCCCCCAATTCAAACCTGCGACCTTTCGGTCCAGAAGTTTAGCAGCTCAGCGCTTTAACACACTGCGCCATCAGGGGATATTATTTCCTAAAGGTTGTGAATATACAATATTCCTGTTTTTTTTGTCTGTTGGAGGCTAGTATGAATGCTGCAATTTTGATTATGATTAGCATGTGATGGCCTTGCAGCTTTAAAGCCTGGCTGTTTCCTCCCTGAGTGAATTTTTTGTTGGGAGGTGTTAGCTGGCCCGGATTGTTTCCTGTCTGGAATTCCCTTGTTTTCAGAGTGGTGTTCTTTGCGATATTAATTAGATAATCTGTGGAAGAGGCCTAAGTGAAGCCTAACTCTGCCTGTCCCCTGGGGTGAGTCGATTGCTAGGAGACCAAGTGGGCGGAGCTTAGCCTTCTAACTGGCAGCAATTAGATAAAAACAATTATTCCTCTCCCTCCAATTAGGACTTTATTTTTCTTTTCTTTTTGTTGTATGAACGTAGAGGCATGGATGAGGGGTTGTGTTGTCAAATTTCGAGGTTGGGGGGCCTGTAGTTTTGTTGTTTTGTCCGCTGCCCTGATGCCATCACTCTTTTATATATGTAGATAGGAATTCAGAAGAAGTATGAAGCAAGCCTAGGCCAACTTGGGCCCTCCAGATGCTTTGGACTTCAACTCCCAGAATTCCTAACAGCCGATAGTCCAAAGCACCTGGAGGGCTGAAGTTTTCCCATGACTATAAAGTGAAGAGAACAAATACATTGTTTCAATGTTGTATCTCTTTCAAATGGATATTTATTTGGGAAGCCGAATGTAACACAATGTCACACCAAACAAACATTTGTTACTACCGGTAATGTCAATATTGTTTACGTCAAAGCAAGGGAAAAGAAACCAGGTCATTTTTGGGATTGAAAAAATATATACAGTAGAGTCTCACTTATCCAAGCTAAACGGGCCGACAGAAGCTTGGATAAGCGAATATCTTGGATAATAAGGAGGGATTAAGGAAAAGCCTATTAAACACCAAATTAGGTTATGATTTTACAAATGAAGCACCAAAACATGTTAGACAACAAATTTGACAGAAAAAGTAGTTCAATACGCAGTAATGCTATGTAGTAATTACTGTATTTATGAATTTAGCACCAAAATATCACGATATATTGAAAACATTGACTACAAAAATGGCTTGGATTATCCAGAGGCTTGGATAAGCGAGTGTTGGATAAGTGAGACTCTACTGTATCATGATATTTTGGTGCTAAATTCATCAATACAGCATATAGATCTCGTTTGCTGTGTAATACTGTGTCTTTGTGCCAATAATAATAATAATAATAATAATAATAATAATAATAATTTTTAATGTCAGGAGCTACTTGAGAAAGTGCAAGTCGCTTCTGGTGTGAGAGAATTGGCCGTCTGCAAGGACGTTGCCCGGATGTTTTTGATGTTTTTATCATCCTTGTGGGAGGCTTCTCTCATGTCCCCGCATGGAGCTGGAGCTGACAGAGGGAGCTCATCCATGCTCTTCCCGGGTGGGATTCGAACCTGGAAGCTTTCAGATCAGCAACCCAACCTTCAAGTCACGAGGCTTTAATCCACTACGCCACTGGGGGCTCCATAATAATAATAATAATAATAATAATAATAATAATAATATTTAGTCCAACCCCCTTCTGCCTTTGTGCACCAAAAGCACTGTCAAAGCACTCCTTAATAATTAATAATTAATTAAATAATGATTAAAATACCGTGATAAACAAGCAAAGCTTGGGAAGGCACACACCAGGCTGCATGCGCCTTCCTCGGCGGAGGAGGAGGGAACCGCTGCCACATCGGGGGCCGGATAAATGGCTTCAATGGACTGCATGTGGGCACCGGGCCTTAGTTTGGGCACCCCTGGCTTGGATAGTGTCTCCCTTCCTTCCTGGGTTGGACTGGATAGCCTTTGAGGTCCCTTCCAGACCTTTGATTCTAAGTGGTACATAATGGGCATCCGGTTTGGGAACATAGAACAGAATGCCTTGCAGTGAGGCCTGTTTTGCGTCAGGGCCTAGTCTGTTGTGACCCTCGTTGTGCCTCCATCGCTCTCTTTCTTGGGCAGGTTGTTTTCCCGGTTGTAGCGGATGCCACTGGCGGCCAGGCATGACGGAAGCCTTTATTAATAGCAGCGGGTGCTGCAGGGCGGGCAAGGGTGGCTTCATCTCCCTCCGTCTCCCCCGCTTGTTGCTCGATTGGGCCCTTGGAGCCAGGCCTTGGGAGAGTCTCTCTTTGGGAGCAAAATCCCCGGCAGACATGCTCTTCCTCGCTAACCTTTCTCCCACGAGGCTCCAACTGCCCGGGTCAAGAGCACGGCATCCAAGAGTCAGAAGGTCAGAGCTAGAGCTGGCTTTTATTGGGAAGGGCACCTTGGCAGAAGAGAAGTGGCAGTGGAGTTGATAAGCGGATAGGACACTGACTTATAGGATCATCGAGCTGGAAGAGACCTCTCGAGAGCATCCAGTCCAACCCCGATCTGACAGAGCAGAAGACACCAGCTAAGCCCTCCTAACAGATGGCCATCCAGACTGGGGGTCTCTTCCAGCTCTAGGATTCTGAAAATGGAGACTCCATCATCATCACCATCACCATCAATAATAATAATAATAATATACATCACACAGTCCTAGACACTTGGGAAGTGTTCGACTTGTGATTTTGTGATATGAAATCCAGCATATCTATCTTGTTTGCTGTGTCATAATAATAATAATAATAATAATAATAATAGTAAGTCCTAGACACTTGGGAAGTGTTCGACTTGTGATTTCGTGATACGAAATCCAGCATATCTATCTTGTTTGCTGTGTCATAATAATAATAATAATAATAATAATAATAATACATCACACAGTCCTAGACACTTGGGAAGTGTTCGACTTGTGATTTCGTGATACGAAATCCAGCATATCTATCTTGTTTGCTGTGTCATAATAATAATAATAATAATAATAATAATAATAATAATAATACATCACACAGTCCTAGACACTTGGGAAGTGTTCGACTTGTGGTTTTGTGATACGAAATCCAGCATATCGATCTTGTTTGCTGTGTCATAATAAAATAATAATAATAATAATAATAATAATAATAATAATAATAATAATAATAATAATATAATCCTAGCCTCTGCTTGAGAACCTCGGAGAGACTCCAATGGGCTTTGAGGCAGCATATTATTCCCCTTGAAGCTCACAACAGCCTTGCAAGGTAGGCAAAGCAGAGGGAAAAAATGATAGACTGGGCCCAAGGTTGCCGGGTCAATTCCGTCACCGAGCGGAGATTCACTCCAGCGTGAGCTTTGCCTGTCAGCCTTCATCCATCCCGTTTCCCAGTGTTTATCCCTGCCCTTCACAAACACCCCGCACGACAGAGATTATAAGGCCTCTGGGGCAAAGGCCTGTCTTTTTCTGTTCATGTTACTCCGCAAAGCCATAGACGTCAATGTATAAAGGAATTAACAAGTCGCGGCTCTGCCTCGCAGACACCCAGGGCATCTCCATCCAACGCCGGAGCCCAATCCCACCTGGCCCTTTGCTTCCCCTTCACAACAACCCTGCAAGGTGTGCCAGGCAGAGAGAGGGTGGCCAACCTCACGTCACCTTGCCGGTATTTACGAGCCTCCGAAGGAAGCTCTTTGTTCCAGCCGCTCTCTCCACCCGCCCGAGGAAGATTTCGCTTTCGCCCTCCCTATAAAAAGACACAGCTCTTTCACTGTGCATTTTTAGGGCTGATTGATTATAAGGACACAGTACACTTTACCCCTTGAAATCTGATATATACATATAAATATATCTAACATACATTTGGTACAATGCCTGCTTTCCTAATTATGCGCAAGGATGCAATAAAGCAAAGGCTGCGAGGGCCAGATTTCTATACTTTTCCATTAGCAGGAAACATGACATCATGGTTTTGGGCATTGGAATACAACTCTGAAGAGCTGGGTTCGAATCCTTTCCCTGTCCTGGATGAGACACACACTCATCCAGGACAGGTTGTTGCGAGTTTTCCAGGCTGTATGGCTAGGTTTCAAAAGCACTATCTCCTGATGTTTCACCTGCATCTGTGGCTGGCATCTTCACAGGTTCTGTTGGCAGTAAAGCATTTGGACTGTGTGTGTGTGTGTGTGTGTGTGTGTGTGTGTGTGTGTGTAGATAGATAGATAGATAGATAGATAGATAGATAGATAGATAGATAGATACCATATATACTCGAGTATAAGCCTAGTTTTTCAGCCCTTTTTTAGGACTGAAAAAAAACCTCCTTGGCTTATACTCGGGTGAGGGTCTTGGTTGGCTTATATTTGGGTCGGCTTATACTCAAGAATATATGGTACATTCATTATTTTTCCTGTTATTAATGATATTATTACATTTACTATTTTACTCTATTTATTATTATTATTTTACTTTATTACTGTTGTTATTACTACACTCGAGTATAAGCCTAGCTTTTCAGCCCTTTTTTAGGACTGAAAAAAACCCGCCTTGGCTTATACTCGAGTGAGGGTCCTGGTGGGCTTATATTCAGGTCGGCTTATACTCAAATATATATGGTATATTTATTATTTTTCTCTATTATTATTGGTATTGTTACATTTATTATTTTACTCTATTATTATTATTATTATTATTATTATTATTATTACATCTATTATTTTTCTCTATTATTGTTGTTACTATTACATTTATTTTACTCTATTATTATTATTATTATTAATACATTTATTATTTTACTCTATTACATTTATTATGTTACTGTATTTATTATTATTATTATTACATATATTATTTTACTCTATTATTGTTGTTACTTTTACATTTATTTTACTCTATTATTATTACTATTAATACATTTATTATTTTACTCTATTATTACATATATTATTTTACTGCATTTATTATTATTACATTTATTATTTCACTCTATTATTATGAAAAGGATACATACGCACATTTACATTGAAGAAGATGAAAATAATGATGTAATCAGAGTTGGACACTCGTATCTTACATTACAGTTTGATGTAAAGATTTAAAAACATGCCTCAATTAATGTAATTTTATTGGTATCTGGTTTTTTATTTCTGAAATTTACCACTCTCTTCTTATACTCGAGTCAATAAGTTATCCCAGTTTTTTTGTGGTAAAATTAGGTGCCTTGGCTTATATTCGGGTCGGCTTATACTCGAGTATATACGGTATATATATATGTGTGTGTGTGTGTGGAAGAAAGAACCCTTGTCTGCTTAAAGCAAGTGTGAATGTTGCAATGAGCAAGCTTGAATAGTATTGAGTAGCTACGAAGCTGGAGAGTCAATCAGTGAGGGTATCTGCATAGAGGTAGCCTGGATGTTGTTGCCTGGAGGCACCCTCTGCCAGTTAACACCTCCCAAACAGAAGGTGCCTCCAGGCGACAGAGGCCAGGCTAGCTCTATGCAGATGCCCTCACTGATTGACTTTGCAAGCTTCATGGCTACTCAAAGACTAATTCAAGCTTGCTAATACTCTGACTGAGTATTCCATCTAAGTCGAGCCATACTTCCTTCCCTTCCCATTCTGAAAATTGCTTATTTATGTCTTATTTGGAGTACCTTGGCCTCTAGGGTTCGTGCTTCAGAAAATCGGCTTCGGATTTAAGTTCGATAATTGTTACTTGTTAGCTTTGGGTGTTACAACAATGTTTAGTGAGCTGAATATATATATATACTAGCTGTGCCCGGCCACGCGTTGCTGTGGCGAAGTCTGGTGGTCTGGGAACTAAAGTATTGAGGAATTGGTGGTAGTTAAGGTCAAGGGTAAAGGTTTTCCCCAGACATTAAGTCCAGATGTAGAGAAATATAATTTGGAAGTTGGAGAAGAGATATTTTGAATGTGGAATTCCAGCTACATACATACACATACCCAGACCCAGACGCACATCCATATATATATATATATATATATATATATATATATACAGTAGAGTCTCACTTATCCAAGCTAAACGGGCCGGCAGAAGCTTGGATAAGCGAATATCTTGGATAATAAGGAGGGATTAAGAAAAAGCCTATTAAACATCAAATTAGGTTATAATTTTACAAATTAAGCACCAAAACATCATGTTATACAACAAATTTGACAGAAAAAGTAGTTCAATACGCAGTAATGTTACGTTGTAATCACTGTATTTATGAATTTAGCACCAAAATATCTTGATATATTGAAAACATTGACTTCAAAAATGGCTTGGATTATCCACAGGCTTGGATAAGTGAGGCTTGGATTAGTGAGACTCTACTGTATATATAATAACCTGCCTGGCTGCTTCCTGCCTGGGGGGGAATCCTTTGTTTGGAGTTGTTAGGTGGCTGTGATTGGTAATTTAGACAAAAATAATTTGGAAGTTGGAAAAGGGACATTTTGAATGTAGAATTCCAGCCACACACATACACACACCCAGACCCACATGCACATCCATATATATATATATACATATATAATAACCTGCCTGGCTGCTTCCTGCCTGGGGGGAATCCTTTCTTTGGAGTTGTTAGCTGGCTGTGAATGTTAATTTAGATAAATATAATATTGAAATTGGAAAAGGGATATTTTGAATGTGGAATTCCAGCCACATACATACACATACACAGACCCACACGCATATATAACCTGCCTGGCTGCTTCCTGCCTGGGGGGAATCCTTTGTTTGGAGTTGTTAGCTGGCTGTGATTGTTACACATGGGGGAGGAATTTGGGTAAGAGTCGGAATGATATAAAGGCTATGGTAACAATGAACAATGTTAATGAATAATATACTTTGTATATATAGGAAGGTGACTAAATTTTATTCCTTAACTATAAAAATAAATGATTTTAAAAAATTAGATGCAAACTGCAGTTTGGAATGTGACATTTTAGAAAGTGTTAAGTTACATTGCTCTGATAATCTAACAGGTCATTGCTTGTTAGTGCAGTCCAAAAAGTAATTTACTACATTACCACATTTCTGTGGCTGTTACCATTGTGATACTGATATCTTCCCTCTCTGAACACCATAATTCTCAGAAGGCTCTCTTACATGGATTCCTATCCCCCAACCACCTTATATAACAGGCAGATTCCACGAGGACTGCATACAGATGCTCTGGGCAGAGATGCCGAATAGTAACTCCCTCTTCCTTCCTCAGTTCGCTCTCCTCCAAATGATTGCTGCAAATCTCATGCCTGGTTCGATTTCAGGCATGTGGAGAAAACTCCTTCCTATTCCAAACTCTTTCACAGCTTGTTCTAATCCTGCCAGTTCAAGAGAACATTCTGTGCTGCTGTTTGGGGAAGCCAACCTATAGTAAGGCACCCTCCACTCCCATCACTCAGAATGATTTTCTCTTTTGGAGCTGCCTGAAGCAGTATCTTTCACTTGGTAGAGAACTGATGAAGGCAGAAACTTTAAAGTTATCTTTCAAAATTTCCACCTAACTGGACCCAACAGTCCTGTTCATTTTTGCAGTGTGTTTCCTCCTTTACGTCTCCACATCTCTCTCTACCCACTCCCCTCATCCAAGCCTTCCTTCCTTCTTGTTGGTTCTTCTGCTTTTCATTAATGGCTCCAAATTCCACAGATAGCATAAGGCAGCCACTCATATGACCCTTCCTCTTTGACCTCTCATTTCTCAGACTGAGGCAGAAAACATTCAGTAAGACGCAAAAGTTTTATTACTATGTGTAACTGAAAGTTACTGGATTATATCCCTGACCATTAAAGGCAAGAGATTAAACTACTCCAGCTCATTACTTCAAGATATACTAAGTCATCAAAGTAACTTGATAACAAAATGCAACAAGTTATCAAAGTAACTGGTTTCTAGTCAAGCTTGATTTGTGTTGTTTCAAAAGGCACATATTACTTGTAGCAAATTACTGACAACTTGCTACAAGTAATATGCTCTTTGAAACAACACAAGTCAATATTGACTAGAAAGATTACTATGAAACTGAAAAATAGAGGTATGTGTTGTTGCTATGGGAGAAAGAAAAAAATATTTGATATACATTTTTCAGTGAACCAACTTAAGCGCATTTCCCAAAATAATAGAGATCAGAAATCCATTATTCTTTTTGCAACACACTTCATGACTCTAAAACTGTAGCAGAATAGGTTGGGACTAACTCATCCCTACATTATCATGCCCAGTGTTCACACAGCCTAAGACTATACAAAGTATATTTGATAACCTGCTTTCTTTATGAAGCTTTTGTTGTATTTGGAGCAGAATGTCTGTTATTTCAGGGCTCACTTTGGCTATTATGGTTGTCCCACTTACCTATGCTTAGTCATCTTCTGATCATGGCAAAAATGATTAATGAACCTGGCGTAGTACAAATGCATCACTGCATGTTCCTTTCCTCCAATGTACAGATCCACAGGCATCCAATGATCTGCCAAGTCTTTGTCAAATGCTCTGTTAGCACAAAACCAGGAAAAATCACCCACAGATGAAAATATGATCAAGAAAGATGAGAAGTAAGTATTGCATTTAGACTGAATATATACTGAAGAGGACTGGCAAACCGACAGAGGAGGCTTACAATTAAATGTTAGCATTAGGGAGCAACCTGGTGTTATGACATTAGAACAAAATCTATTCCAAATGTTCAATGGCTAATGAAATCTGAACTGTTGGACCACAAAATCCAATCTTTCCATTGTCTGTGTTCACAAAAATCAAGAACATTAGACAGTTATTTGAAGGTTGCACAGGAACACATAAAGGCAAGGAATATACTGTACTGGCAGAGGAGAAGGGTGATAGAAAAATCAAATAGAAATGCATTTATTGTCTAAAAACTACAAAGCTATTCCAAGGTAACCATTCCACTTAGAATGAAAAAAAAACTTTCATTTTTAAAGTATAGCAACAGGAAAAGCAAGCCAATACCTATGTTTAGAGTTGAAACAGATCAATATAAACAACAATCTTAAATAACCTCAAGTTTATTTCAAAAAAGTGTAGCAGTAAATATAAGTAAACAAGTGCAAATGTAACAGTAAATTTTGTTTGGCTTTTGAGCTGCTAATGCAAACAGTGTAGTATTTGTGTAATACTAGTGGATTTGTTGCTAAATAACATTAATTTTTTCCTCATTCCTAGTTAGAATTCTTGTCAAAATACCAACAAGAAGCCTTTCTCCAAGGATTAAACGGTCAGCAAGATGCAGTTAACAAGTTCTTGCAGACAGAGAGCCACAAATACACATAGCTCAAGAACAGTTTTTGCATATCTTTCATGCAAACCAACAGAGGCAGAGTTTGAAAACAGGAGGCAGAAAACCACTTTCATACATTATATGATTAATGTAATAATGATGCTGATATTATTCCAGACTATGACTATTTTTTTTAAAAAATGGTATACCAAATTTGACTGCATATGAGCCTATTTAACTCTTAATTGTAAGTCACCTCTGGCATATAAATGGTTTTGGCTCAGCAGAAATCAATTCAAATTACAATGGCATGTTTAAATCCACTTGTTTTAGATCAATTCTCATCAAATACTGCAAGACTTTGCTTTTGAGTAAGTAGGCAGAGCATTCTGCTATTATTCATTATAATGCCACATTTCTTACCTTAGCTATGTTTCTGTTTTTAGTTATTTATTCTTCACAGCGTACACTTGACAACTGTGATTCTGGTATAAACCAGTTTCAAATGACGCATGTGAACATGTGCTCAGATCTTTAAAAAATGTATATGTGCATGTCTGGACCCTGCTTAACTTCTAAGAGAAGGCAGGATAGTTCCTCCATTGTGGCAGCACTTCTGGCTTTTTAAAATGTCTGGTGGCAGCCAGGAGTGACTGATCCCTAAAAGAGGTATTGGTGCTTTCCCTTCTCCCTGAAATTACCCCTGACCTATTTACAGGTCATAAAAAATCCATAATTTTTGCCCTTGACCAAAAATTGCAAGATGAAGGTTGGGAAGGGAATTGATTAGAAAGCTTTTCAGGTCCTGGGAGGTTTTGACAAGCTATAACATGCCTTCCAAGGTTATGAACAGATTTGTATGATGACATCAGAAGCTGCACTAAATGATATATTTTTAAAAAGCCAGCCCTTTAATTCTATTGTGTGTGAGGAAAGGACAAAAATGACAAAATCACAGAAGTTTCCCTTCCAGGAATCCTCATTCCATTGTGTTCTGTGTAAGCTAGAGACAAAAGGAGTATTCTAGTCTTTTCTTCCAATCCAGGCAATGCAGGACAGGACCAGCTAATAGGATTACAGGTAAAGCTGACTGACAGAAAACAGGACTTTGAAACTACTTACCTCTCAGTGTTATGGGGATCAGTATATCTTAAATAATACCAAGCTGAATCAACAAATGTATCCATGGTATCTGTTTCTCTCCTTGAAGGTTTCTTGCATCTGAAGAACAAAAAATATCATTATTATTATAATCAGGGTTCCACTGAGATAGACGCTATTAGGGTAGAAATTTTGTTTATATGGGTTGTTGTGTGTTTTCCAGGCTGTATGGTCATGTTCCAGAAGCATTCTCTCCTGGCGTTTCACCTACATCTATGGCAGGCATCCTCAGAGGTTGTGAGGTTTGTTTATATGATTTTCTACTATTGTTCCCTGGAGACTACATTAGAGCCAATGTGTCTAAAACAAATCTTGGATTCTTACTTATTTCACAAATATGGCTTCTAACCAAGCATGTGAAAATGAGGCTTCACAGGTCTTGGCAGAGGCGAAATCCACAAGTCTGTACTTTTCAAGTCAATTGACAATACAGGGTCATAAAAAAGAGCCACTCAAGAATTTCTGTTGTAATTACTGTTTAAAACCAGCCCTCTGTTATTTTCCTTCCTAAACTTCCTACAATTGGGCCACAAATGGAGAAAAGACATTATAAGCACTGTCATTACCACTACTTTTTCAGTGTGGATTCAATGATTTTCAGACCTTCTATTGCCAAACCTCAAAATTTTCTAGGAGCCACAATCCTTTCCTCCTTTTATCAGTATTCCAATGCAGCTGCCAAAAACTCAAAAGAATGGCAATGTGTACTGTTTGTTGGAAAATTGATATAGAAACAAAAGACTGCTGCCAACCAGATCTCTGAAACTTATCAGTGAGCCATCAAAGTCAAAATGTATCATGTTACTTAAGATTTGGCTTCACTGTATCAGGATTATAATCGTGCATATAGAGTTATAAAATATCACGTATAGGTCCCAATAAAATCAATGTGAAAAATGAAGTTCTACAGTCCAGGTTCTGATTTTTGGTAGTTACACAGTTACAAGTTTAGCTCTTTAACTATATACTTTTATTCTTGACAATCTTTTGACCTTATAACCCCCTTCTGAAATCTCAAATGAATATGGGCTAGTTGTAGTTTCTCAAAGAATTCTATATGAATGGTAGAATCACAGAATCGTAGAATCGTAGAGTTGGAAGAGACCTCACAGGCCATCCAGTCCAACCCCCTGCAAGAAGCAGGAAAATCTCATTCAAAGCACCCCCGTCAGATGGCCATCCAGCCTCTACTTAAAAGCCTTCAAAGAAGGAGCCTCTACCACACTCCGGGGCAGAGAGTTTCACTGCTGAACAGCTCTCACAGTGAGGAAGTTCTTCCTAATGTTCAGGTGGAATCTCCTTTCCTGTAGTTTGAAGCCATTGTTCTGCGTCCTAGTCTGCAGGGCAGCAGAAAACAAGCTTGCTCCCTCCTCCCTATGACTTCCCTTCACGTATTTGTACATGGCTATCATGTCTCCTCTCAGCCTTCTCTTCTGCAGGCTAAACATGCCCAGCTCTTTAAGCCGCTCCTCATAGGGCTTGTTCTCCAGACCCTTAATCATTTTAGTCGCCCTCCTCTGGACGCTTTCCAGTTTGTCAACATCTCCCTTCAACTGCGGTGCCCAGAATTGGACACAGTATTCTAGGTGTGGCTGACCAAGGCAGAATAGAGGGGGAGCAGGACTTCCCTGGATCTAGACACTATACCCCTATTTATGCAGGCCAAAATCCCATTAGCTTTTTTCGCCGCCGCATCACATTGTAGGCTCATGTTTAACTTGTTGTACATAAGGACTCCAAGATCTTTTTCACACATACTGCTGTCGAGCCTGGCGTCCCCCATTCTGCATTGCATTTTTTCTGCCTAAGTGGAGTATCTTGCTTTTGTCCCTGTTAAACTTCATTTTGTTAGTTTCGGCCCATCTCTCTAATCTGTCAAGATCGTTTTGAATTTTGCTCCTGTCTTCTGGAGTGTTAGCTATCCCTCCCAGTTTGGTGTCATCTGCAAACTTGATGATCATGCCTTCTAACCCTTCATTTAAGTCGTTAATAAAGTTGTTGAACAGAACCGGGCCCAGGACGGAACCCTGCGGCACTCCACTCGTGACTTCTTTCCAAGATGAAGAACAACACAAAACTGAGTTACATAATTCAGGATTAGAAGAGGAGCTGAAAATAGAAATGTTTACTCTTGTTTTAAAACACACACAAACTTTCATATAGATAGATAGCACTCAGTTAACCGGCACCCATGGGAATTGTTAGATGCCAGATAGATGTAGTTTCTGGTTGCTATACCATACTATAACCTCTGTATTGACTTGATATTAATATGATCAAGGGTCTGGGGAACAAGCCCTATGAGGACCGGCTTAAAGAGCTGGGCATGTTTAGCCTGCAGAAGAGAAGGCTGAGTGGAGACATGATAGCCATGTACAAATATGTGAGGGGAAATCATAGGGAAGAGGGAGCAAGCTTGTTTTCTGCTGCCTTGTGGATTAGGATGCGGAACAATGGCTTCCAACTACAGGAAAGGAGATTCCACCTGAACATTAGAAATAACTTCCTCACTGTGAAACCTGTTCAGCAGTGGAACTCTCTACCTGGTGGAGGATTCTTCTTTGGAGGCTTTTAAGCAGAGGCTAGATGACCATCTGACGGGGGTGCTTTGAATGCTTCTTGGCAGGGGGCTGGACTGGATGTCCATGAGGTCTCTTCCAACTCTATGATTCTATGAATATTGAAATATAGTAATTAAAATAAATTAAAACAAATAAAAGACAAACTTAACTTAATGGAACACAGTTTTACTGTCTTATAAAAACACTGAAATGTGGATGTAGTATTACTTGTACATTTTTGTTTTGTTTTTTGTTTTGCTGGTTGCTTGAGAGTTTGGGTTGCTTGGATTGTGGTTAACTGAGTCTACTGTATTAAAATCTGCTATGTGGTTTTGCTCCACAGAGACAGGAATGAAACCACAAATTTAATCTCTATGCCTGTAATTTTTAAAAAATCTAATAGTTTTCAAAAACATATAGAGTGGTAGATAGAATATAAGATATATTAGAATAAATGCAGGGCCGGGCGGAGATAATTTAAAATATTAAGCGGGGGTGGGGAAAAGTGCCCCCCCCCCCCCGCCGGCGCTGCAGGAGGCATGGCCATGTGCCATGGGAGGGCACATGGTCCCTGACGGCGCCCCCCGGGGACCTGCGCCCGAGGCGGCCGCCTCACGTGGCCTCTATGGTGGGGCCGGCCCTGAATAAATGCCTCCAACTGGCTTTCTATAGTCAATGGAATGAATAGGAATAGGGATCCTATCGTGCAATGACATATGTATGTTCTGAATTAGAATAGTTTCAAGACAGTCAAGACTTAGTTTTACCATTAAGTCAGATATGCTAAAAATAACTGAGAATACGAGAACAGACTGGGCAACCAATATGTCAGGACTGCTTTGATTGTATTTTCCTGCATGGCAGGAGATTGGACTAGATGGCTCTTGTGGTCTTTTTCAACTTTTATGATTCTAACTCTTGATGACAGCAGCCCACTCTTTATGGGCTCCCCAATGATATTGAGAATAACTGTTATTACCTTAAAATATCTCAGGGTACAAATATGGCATTGAGAGCAATTCTGAGCCCCATTAAGTCCTACTATTCTCAGACAATACTGATATCAGTGACAATCCTTTGCTCTGGTAAATTTTAATCATATTAAAAATAAAGGCAAACAGTGCAAGGAATTGTTTGTGTTGAAATTTGCTAGTATTTGAGTTCTTTTTTACCTCAAATGCCTTTGGGAACAACAACAAGAAAATGAAACTGGGAGTCTCCTAAGCCACAGTGCTGATACACCTCATGCCAAGATGCAATCATTTCATTTGTGCTTGAATGTTCAGAAAAAAGTGGGAGTTTTACTGCAACTGCGAGAATGGCTTGAGATCACTTACAGTTCCAGCAAAGCAGCCTAATGATATAGAAATCACCATGCCAGCTCTGCTGAGAGCAATGTTCCATTATTTGCAGGATGAAGAAAAAGTCTCCCTAGGACAAGGATACATTCCAATACTTCCCGCGTACCATGCCCACAGCCATAGATGCTACAAAGAGAACAGCTCCACTTTCCTCACTGAATAGGTAGTTCTCTCAATCTGAATTAGTCTGTTAGCTGAGCAAACAGCAGAAGCCTTAAATTTGGCCAGAAAAAAATCCCTTTCTGATTCAAAGAGTTGCCTGCCATAAACAACATAGAGCTCAGATTTATGCTGAAAAGCACCTGTCTCCAAGTGACTTTGCACATTGTAATTTTCCAATGTAGAGATAATCTTCTGGTCTACAGAACAATAACTTACTGATGCCTGATCTGCAGCAAAATAAATCATAAACCATGTTTACTATGTGATATCTTTAAAAATTACAGCAGCCCTAATTCTAGACTCATACAAGTACTGTAAGAAAGGGAACAAGAATCCCTTGTTTCTTTGGTGAGCGACAGAAGAATAAAAGAGGTCTACAGATTTTAAATTGTGCTTAGG
The DNA here is from genome assembly GCF_035594765.1 of Anolis carolinensis. Taxonomy (NCBI): domain Eukaryota; kingdom Metazoa; phylum Chordata; class Lepidosauria; order Squamata; family Anolidae; genus Anolis; species Anolis carolinensis. The sequence goes on along the minus strand of NW_026943829.1, from coordinate 3,064,142 downwards.
ATTGTGATATAATCTTGAACTGAGAGAGAAAGAAAATGGACTTTAACCCTCCAGAAAGCCCCTATATCCTACCATACTAGCTGAGCTCAGGAGTGGCAAAACCAAAAACAAAGTCATAAATTTTGGGTATTTTTTTCTTGTTAGAAAATAATCTGGTACACTAGAAGAAACTGCTTTGATTGTGGGTAGTATTTTCTGTCTTCTGTCTTAAACACTAGCCACTGTCTAAAGCAAGGGCTCAAAAAAACACAATTATTCACAAATTATGGCCTGAAGATAAGTTTCATAACTTGAATCTTCTTTCCCCTCACCCCAAACAGCATATTCAGACATTATACACAATACAATAATGAACAGAATTTTAAAAAGTTCTAAGTCTGAAAGGCATGAAAAGCTATTTCAAATAGTTAAAATGATACATTCCAAATTAGATTTTTTAACCAATATATAACACAATGTACTCACTTTGGACAACAGCAGTTGACCCAATCTGAAATTGAAGCTAATGGTGAGCCACCCTTGCCTGTAAAGGATGCAATATTTGGCAACTGTACAGGTAAATCTTTGGAGGCTTTTAAGCAGAGGCTGGATGGCCATCTGTCGGGGGTGCTTTGAATGCGATTTCCTGCTTCTTAGCGGGGGGTTGGACTAGATGGCCCTTGAGGTCTCTTCCAACTCTACTATTCTATGATTCTATGAAATCCTCATACGGCACAGGCACAGGACCACAGGACTGGCAATGAATAACTGGAATAGGTGTTCCCCAATAACGTTGTCGGGAGATCAGCCAATCTTTCAATTTATTACTTGTTAGGTATCCTCCTACTCCTTTATTTTTGGCTTGCTCAGTGATTGCATTTAACGCTTGTTGTCTACTCATACCTGTGAACTGGTAAAAAGAAAAGATTAAGAGCATAGTAAGTACACTGCACTAATTAAGCTATTGGAGTAGTCCAAGTCATGTCCCTACCTATGGGAAATATTCTTCATCCACTTGTACAAAATACAACTATTCATGTGTGAGAGAAAAAGTCAGTGAGGTGAAATGCCATGACTGTCTTTTTTTCTTTGCCTGCTGGTTCCAAAAACAGAAACTAGGCCCCTCCATTCACACAAGCCATAAACATAAATCAAAGCAACAAAGAGGTAAAATAAATTGCTGGTAGAAAATTGTAGTCCATGCTACCTCTGGTTTAACAATATAGTATTTTTTGTGGTTGCCGTTTTTATAATGCACCTTCAAGTGAATTTTGATTTGTTGTGACCCTGTCTTAGGGTTTACTTGACAATACTGATTCAGAAGAAAATTTGTCATTGACTTCCTCTTAGGGCACATCCACATTTAATACAATTTCAAACCAGTAGTGAGGAAAGTGACTTAGGGCCCTTCCACACAGCCCTATATCCCAGAATATCAAGGCAGAAAATCCCACAATATCTGCTTTGAACTGGGTCTGCTTTGAATCTGAGTCCACACTCAGATAATGTGGGATTTTCTGCCTTGATATTCTGGGATATAAGGCTGTGTGGAAGGGCCCCTGTAACTAATTTTGAAGCCTGGATAATTACAGAAACCGCAGAGCAGTAATGTGCATTAAGAGCTTTCTTTCACGTGTTTTTGTGAGGGGGTTTTTTCTGACACAGTTTGAAGCTAGCTTCGAACTGTATTAATTGGCCAGTGCAGGTGGACCTTGGCCTGAGAAAGTATGACTTTCCCAAAGTTATGTAGTGGGTTTCTATGTCTGAGGAGAAATTCAAATGCTAGTCTCCCAAAGTCCTTACACAGCACTCGGAGAACTACACCACACTGGATTTTATTATCCAAATCAACCACATGTAAGCTGCTTTAGCAGCCAAAGAACATGGTGAAAAATTAATGTAATGAACAATAATAATTCTGACTCAGTTTCCATTAGACTTTCCTTCATCTGTTGAAGCATCTCCTTTATACTGATATCCTCTGGAGTCTTCCTAGGCACTGTTAAGGAGCAGGGGTCATAAAAGCAGAAACTCACAGCAATGCACCAACCTCTCCAGAGTGGATCAGTCTCTGTGAGCCATCTGACAGAGTTTCAATAACTTCTTCAAATGACAGGCCCAAACTCCTAGCAACTTTAGCATCATCTGCTTCAGTGCAAGGGATTCCTGGAGAGGGAAAATAAAGGAAAGTATTTCTTAAACAGTTTTTAAGAAACAGAATACATAACTCTGTATAATTTAAAAATTGAAGCTCATTCCAGCAGACTTTCTATTCAGAACTTAGCTGTCAATAGTAACTGCATTCTCTTCATGAATACTTTCAATTTATTTAACCCATATTTTGTTTATTCCTTTCAGCACACAAAAAGAGTCTTAAAATAAAAAATGTTTCAACTCCTATAAAACTAAAACACTTTATGTTCTATCTAATTGTAGCCCTTTGCAGATTAAATTCTTTATGCATTTACAGATTAACTTGGCCTTGTCATTTTTGCATCATATTCTGAGAAGCCAGGGTTATTTTTTCTCAACCTGATTTTTCTACTGACAATACCTGAGCAGATTAAATTACTACTGTGACATCAGGCTCAAACTATTAATTTGAAGGTTTTCTACTAGATGTTAAGACTCCAGTTATATCCAATTCTATTAAACCAAAGACTAACAAGAGAGTGTGTGTGGGGTGTGCATGTGTGGGTGGAAGTTAAGATGCGTCCATCTAAAACAGCTGTTCCTGCCCTAAATGGCAAACTTGTTTTTGAAATTCTATTCAAGCAACTGGATGAGAGAGGCATGTCAACTGTTTCAGACAATAAGAGCAAACTCTGTCCCAATCAAAATTATGATAAATAAGTGGAATCTGAAACCAATTATGTCAGTGGGGAGTGCTCCTATTCAGAACTGTAGCGAGACGGCCACATCCAGAATATTCCATTATGCTGTCTCGTTCTTGTGGTTTTCCAGTTTATTCCCTGCAAAATAAGTCAGTGTTTTCTGGTCAGTGAATATACTCATGTTTGCTTGGGCTTTTAGAAAAGGTTGTTTAGGACACTTTCTTGGGTAAACTTTTGATATTTTTACAAACCCTGCAGCATTCCAAGATCGTGGTTACAGGAGGCAGCCATGTGTTTATATATGGATGGATTGTCATGGAGCCAATTCCCAGAGCTGAGTCTGCAAGCTCTGGAATTGGAGCCATAACATCAAGCACTCCCCGATAGCTCATGCAGACACCTGGCCGCGGAGCATGGGAACTTTTGGAGTGAGAATCAAAACAGCTTAAATGAATAGTTGGTGTTGTAGGGGTAGAAATGTGAGATGTGGGGTGGAGTTTGGTGATGATATTTACGTGTGATGTGACGTTGTAGCAAAGGTAATAAAAATGATTGTATGTAAAAATTATGTCATTCTCGACTTTTCCAAGTCGTGTGTTCTTCAATAAAGATTGGTTTTGATAACAGCTTCTTTTGATCTGTGTTCATGCTGGTCGTTTGAAGTGAGCGTGACATGGATACTACCCTTTTGGTGACATATTGTCTTGGTTTGGGACAGAGAGAAATTAGATGGTTATCAATACTTATGATACTGATATACTGATGTTGTCTCACTCCCATTTGTAAATATAAGTCGTTTGTAAGGCAGATGTTTGAAAGTCGGGGACTGCCTATATTGATTTTGATTTAATAGATATTTCAAATAAAGACCTTGAATGTGTGTTTATTTCTTTAAGCTATTAGCTGGAAAAAACATAATAATAAATGAAACAAGTGATATTCACTCTTTAACAGGTATAGTTTAAACTGGAGAAGCATTAATGGAACATTTTGCTTCACCTAAAAATAAATTAACATTCAAGCTTACAATAATTGCATCAGTTTGGTCTTTGTACTCCAAGTACAACACAAATTTGGGACTGCATAACATAACTTTGTATCAAATCTTAAAAACTATCTGTATACCTAGGATTGACAGATTTGAATCCCCAAACATTAACATAGCTTTAAATCTCCTGATGTGATGGAAATAACCACCATTTTCCTGCTTCAAGATAATACAGAGCTGGAAAAGATGCAGAAAGGGGCAATCAAAATGATTAAGCAGCTGAACAACTCTCCTATAGAGAAAGGTTACATAGAGAAATGTTTCTAAGCACTGTGTTTAGAAAAAAGCAGGCAAGGTATACAGCAAGTAATGATAGGTATGTATGAAATTATGCATGGTGCAGGAAAAGTGAATAAGGGGATGCCTTTCTTTCTTTCACCTAATCCAGAGCCATCCACATTCTCCCTACTTTTGTTCGGTCATGTAAAATTTTATATATTTGTGTCCTTAAATGCTGAATACCTTACTTGCCTTTTTTCTAAGGACAACGCTACACTGAATGATGGAAGCATCAGGAAAAGGAAGAACTTAATCACACAGCATATTGTCATCTACCATTTCCTGGTAGATGACATAAAAGCTGCCAATTTGGATAGTTTTAGAAGGGGACTGGTCAAATTCAAGTGGTTAAGACTACTAATTATTGTTTGTCACGACTTCCATTATAGCTGAGTCACACACTCTCAGTCCTAGAAAATCCCGGAAACAACAACAAATCAGAAAGATCATATTGGTTGCTTGGGAACCATATTCATGTCTTGCTTGTGGACTTTCCCTAGCAGTGTGGCTGGCCATTGTATGAATGGGCTGCGAGATTGGCCATGCCATTGATATTATTCAGCAAGATTCTTCTTACATTGTCATATCTTCCTAACCTTGTTCTCCACACCCTCTGCCTTCAGCGCAGCACAGCTGTAATCCTTAGCAATGACACCAGGTTGGAGATAAAGGTTGGATTAGGGTAGTGGTTCTCAATCTGGAGTCCTCATATGTTTTGGGCCTACAACTCCCATAAATCCCAGCCAGTTTACCAGTTGTTAGTATTTCTGGGAATTGAAGGCCAAAAACATCTGGGGACCCCAGGTTGAGAACCACCAGATTAGGGAGAAAAGGAGCCAGAGAAGCCACAGCTATGTTATTTTCACTAAACCGAGAGAGATACCTGTTGAATCTGGCAAAGTCTATGATGGCAACATCCATTATCTTTCCATGTCACTATTAGAATATAGAGATGACAACTTTAGCAATTTTGACTGGAAGCAATTTCAATGAGGAACATAAAAAACACAGTCAGTCTTTTATACTCACCTATTTTAGCATCAAGGTAGCCTTCAAACTCTGATTTTGCTGATATGACTACAGGGATCTCCTGATTGGTAAGCAGGTTCATAGCTGTCACTGAAGTAAGAGACTCTAGAAAAAAAAGAATAGAAGGATAATGCAAAAACTATAGTACGCTACTGGCCCAAGTTTAGTCAAAATAAAGGGCTTGCTGTTATTCATGGTTTCAGGTATCCATGTGTTTGTGTGTGTTGAAACATATCCCCCATGGATATGGTGCTTGTACCATACAATAGTTTGCTTTTTTAGCATTGTTCAGGGATTAGGGACTAATGATTATTTCACTTTATACTGTAAGGATTGATGTTCTAACCATCTAGGCAAATTGTCTGTACAGACAAACTTAGTGAAAAGGACATCTCCTATCTGCTCATTCCCGTTGTACCTTTTCACCTTTTTTAAAGGTTTTCTTTGTTTGTTTGTTTATTTCTTTTTGATACATCATAACAATTAACTATTTTTGCCATACATAACTTATTTCAGTATACATTGTTCCAAAGGTAACTATTTCTTAAATGACATTTTAAACAGTCCTTAGAAATGTATCACCCTCTTCTTCCATTATTTTTCTTATTTTTCTATAGAAGTTCTGAATTTTTCTACAGTCCCACCTTTATCCAACCTCTGACTTTACCCATCAGCTCTAACAGATTTCAAGCCTCATAATAGGTATACTCTATTCATATTTGAAAGCAACACATTTTAATTACTCATTTTGCTGAAACTTGTTAGGCCTGACAAACAAAACTCTGCCTTAGAAAATCAGAAACTACTTTATTTATTTGTTACATTTCTACACTGCTTTTCTCACTCCTTCGGGGACTCAAAGCGGTTTACAACATAGTAGATGGCAAAATTCAATGCCTTACATAAATGCAAAAATACATCACATATCTCAAAATAATATATCTGTGAATTAAAATAATAAAAACTATAAAATATCAGATATAGACAAACATAAAACAGAAATAATAATAGAAATAAAGCATAACTGGGGAAATTACCTTTGCCTGGTATCAAATCCTTCTGGAAGGCTTCCTTTAGACTGCTATTTCCATGTAACAGTCTGTGGTCAGGTAAGATATGTAAATAAGACATACCATAAATGGCTTCAGGTACATATGCAAAGGCTGCTATTTTCTCTCCTGTTGATTTGTTATTAACCTGACCACAGACAGAAAAAATTACTGCAATTTTCTTCAGAACAGCATAGGCCATTTCCACTTGCAGTGAATCTTAAATATTCTAGCTGTTTATAAAATCCGCCAACATATTACTTCCTGAAGGCCATATTCTGCATCTGAGAATACAATGGTTCAGTTCAATCAAAATGCTCAATTTGGGAGCTAGCATGGTCTGTGGCCAAGCTGGCTGGGAGGTTCTTGGAGCTATAGTAAAAAAAGGTTTTCAAGACCTATTGATCTATAGTTGCCTAGATTTACAACAGTGTCTTGGCCTAAGGGCTGCACTTGACTTACCAGTGATTTCAAGCTTCCTGAACTGCCACTGCCAACTTATTTTCCTTGAATATCTTTTTCTGCAACCATCTACCCATCCCTTTGCCTTTCAAAGACTCCTGTTACTGCCTTATGGCTTGTACATTGCTTACCAGGTATGTCTTATTGAACGAACAATCACAGTGACAGCACAGTTGTTTGAAGTAAGGGTAAGACATTTTAGGGCTGTTGTTTTACTCAAGAGTATCATTATCTCCACTAGTGATGCATTCATGTTCCCCACCCAATTTTAGCAAACCTCTTTGCAAAGATGCAAAAGGTTTGGTATTGCTATAGTCTTTAATAAGAGGTGAGCAACAGAACGCTAAGTTAAGCAAATACTGATTTGTTAGGGATTCTGCCTTATTCTAAAATTATGGCTACCTCTGACATTACTATGGGTTAGCACTACAACCAAACTATAATAACTATTACGGTGCAGATCTATCCATGTTTATGCAGAAATCAGCCCAACTATGCTAAACAGTGGGCTTATCGCTACAGCCAGTCAAAATGTTTACAGAGAAAATGATTTTCTATATAACCTTGGTTATAGATATTATATTCAAATCAGAGGACAAGAAGTTGTTGGACACTGGCATTAGGAATTGTCCTTTTGTCTTTTATTTTGTACATACATGTAAAGGGCCCATATTGTAAAAAAGGTTCAAAAATAATGTATAAAGTTTACAAAGGGCATTATATAAAATTCTCATATACAGGCGCCACTGTCCCACAAACCCTTCTGTTCCCTTTCATGCCCAACTTCCCCCTTCACTATCGTTTTCCGAACTAATCATGAAGCAGTAGTTCACAAGTAACTTAATGGAGATTGTGGAAGCAAATGTTACTGCTTTCTTTTACTGCTTTTTTCACAGTTATTTCACAGCTTTTTGGGGTGGGGGTGAAAGTGCGTTGGCCAGGTCGGAACATCTGAGTAAAACTTCTTTTTATAAAATCTCAAGCAAGCAAGATGTATATCTGGATTCTAAAAACATCACATTTTCTCACTGATAGGATGTAGAAACCATCTTTGTTTAATTTAGATGCCAATGGGTGTTGAAAGCTAGTGTGATGAATTCGGATCCTTCTGGCTGGCTTGAGAAAGGTACTTAGGAGATTCTGGGTTTTGCTTTATGGTCGACCAGGTTACCCTTGCAGTATATCCATAAATACACTGACTAACCACAGTTAAGTAAAAATAAACAAATTCTAGTTATTACTAACGGTAGTTTATACCTAATTAAGGTTTGTAATATGCAATACCACATAATAGTTAGTTCAAACTATGACTAAGAGGTATGAATTTGGGCAAAAGATGGACACTAGTGAAGAACATGTCACCTATTGGCATGCCTGATCTTTCAACCATGATGAGGGAATTGGACCACTGAGTTCAAGTCAGCAGTAATTAAAATGGCATTTCATTGATTCAAAATATTCTATTCAGAGGGTTTCCCATTTTACCTAGACCAGATGTTTGTTTCTAATATCTGAAGTTATATTTTAACACCTCTGATTATGAGAAATGTCACTGCAATTTTCAGTGATTGCACTCACCTTCAAAATAAACTCAAAGTAGCATCCAGTGCAGTCTCCTAGCCAATTGGCTTGCATTTCTTTTATTCCATACCACTTAGGGAGATCTGACAAACCATCAAGCATGGACTGCAATCACAACAGAAGAAATTATAGAATCCAAATATAGATGCAACACATTTGTACAAATCTGGCTCTGTAGTCACTTCTCAAATATACCCTCCACAAATAAGGAACACTTCTTTCTAACTCAGAAATTCTCATCTCCCTCCGTTTGGTTTCTTTTCATTTAGAGATAATCCAAATTCTTCTGATTACATAGATGCATGGAGGCGATGGCGTAAGGCAACTCTCCAGATACATTGTGGATCAAAATGCTCACCATGTATAACCACTGTGAGCCATACATCTAGGGGCTGCCAAGCTGGGAAAAACTGATCGTAGAGTTTATATATTAATGTGAAAGGGCACTGGGGTTACTCAATGAGCAGACAACTCTGGCTACCCCCCCCCCCCAATGCAACCTGTAAGGAGCCCTCTTCCTTCCATTTTATAACTTGTGTGCGACATTAGAGGTTGAGGAAATCCTGGCACAACTTATAATGAATTAAAGATCATAAATATAATTTAAATAAAACTATTATTTTCTGCCTCCATTCCATAACTCATTCATACCTTGGATTTCAGTTCCTAATTACATTTGTCCTCCTTTCTTATTCTGTAAAATGGCAGTGCAATAAAACACTATATAAAATATATTATAGAGTAATATTTATATAAATAAATAATAACAGTATTAACAGAAGAAGCAAGTCTATTGAAGTGAAAACTACATAAGTCTTATGGCATCACTGTTGTTGTTGTGTGCCTTCATGTCCTTTCTGACTTATGGCAACCCTCGTTTTTGTGGCAAAATTTGTTCAGAGGCAATTTGACTTTGCCTTCTGCTGAAGCTGAGAGAATGTGATTTGTTGAAAGTCACTTAGTGGTTTCCATGACTGAGCAGGAATTTGAACCGAGATCTCTTAACACACAAACCACTACATCATGTTGGCTCTATAGCGCCATATAGACTAACATATTCATTGTAACATAATTATCTGTGTATTACAAGTGCACCTCTTATACATGGATTGCTATCCTAAATTACAGGCAAAATGGTGTATGCATGTGTATGTTGGCAAAGGATGATGCATGTATACTTTGCCACTATTTGCTTCCTTTAAATGATAGTACTATGTTAGCTCCTGACTGAGTCCAATAGCAGACCAGACACAGGAAGGAAATTGAGCAAGAAATCTAATTTACAGAAATAAAAAGAAAAAAAAACTCACAAGAAATGCACACAAATTACTAAATAAAATTTGCATTAAATAACCAGAGCCAATATTTAAGACAAGGAAATGAATCCAAAAGGGAAATAAGGATGTAACTAAAGGTTAAAATGTAATTTGGCAAATTTTATGAGCAAATAAACACTAAGCATTACTCACGTAATGTACCATGAGAGCAAAGGAAATTATTTGTATTCAAAAAGGTGGCTGTCAAAGCAATCTGCATCATCAAGAGGCGGAAGAAACCATAACAACTTCTGGAATTTCTTATGAAAATGTGACTTTAAAAAAAACTAGAACATCTGAGCACAGAACTCAGAAACTAGGAAATCTTTCATTAAAGAAAAAGGAATGCATTAAAATGATACCCTAAAATATTAATAGGATGCAAACAAGCCAGTTTATAAACTGGCAGATGCTTGTTTGTTCCTCTTCCCCCTAAACATTAAGAGAGGGAAGAGATGATACTGCTTTAGTAAAAATTTAATGTCTAGTAACTGCAATTCCAAACTCAAATCAGAAAAATAGATATACCACAGCTGTCAAATTCTTTAATATGCATATGTACATTTACAAATATGCATATGTTTGATATATGGAAAAATACAAAACAGTATGATTTCAATTAACAGATGCTTGTTAATCCGCTTAGGTTATGTCACAACAGATAAACTGCAATACCATATAAAATATTCTAATAAATAAATCAAGTGGCATTTATAAGGCTTGCTAAGTCAAACTCATATCAGAGCTTGGAAAAGTTACAGTTTTAACTACAGGTCTGAGAATCTCTCTGCTAGCCTTGACAATGGGAGATGTTGGGAATTATACTCTAAAATAGTACCATTCCAAGGTCTGACTTCTCTATATACCCACTCCATCAGCTGACAGTTGTGAGTCATGAAACAATGAAACTTATATACAAAACACTTATCTGCACAACATCAAAATGTGATTTTAGCCAAGAGGCAGTGCATACTGCTGAGTGCACTGTTGGGAAAAATAAATATCTTCAGGAACTCAGTAGTGCTGGGGACAATCATGAGAAAAGATAGCACTGGGACAAAGTGTGCTTCTTCATGAAGCCAGCTGTCATACAGAAGCCACCTAACTAGGTGGGAGAGAGAAAAAAAATCAATAGTAGACACAGCTAAGTACAGTACAAACAAGTCTCTTGCTGTGCTAGCTATCACAGTGAATTCCAAAGAGGTAACAGATACCTGATCTTGAAGCTGACCTAGCAAAACAAATCCAGAGGAGAAAAGGAATGAATCCATGCCTTCAGGGACTCCAGTCTCATTTCAGCTACCTCTTGCCACAAGGGTCTTATTTTACACAACCCAAATGACTGATAAAATATACTGCTTGCCAGACCAGCATGGCTAAAATTTAACCACCATTCATTCATCACCTAAACTTTCAAGACAATATTTAAAAAACCTCTCAAGTGTTCTCTGAAGTAAAATGAGTTCCAGTTTCTTTTCTCAACTGAAAGCAACTTCAGATTAGATACAGGAGAAAACTGGCTGCAGTTCCAGTCTTAAGTTCCAGTCTTAAAGCAGGACAGCAAGGAAGCAATATAACACTCAAAGAAGGCTATTTATCTAAGAAAGTCAATAGGATGCAACCCAGAAAGATCTGTTAGGAAGGTGACACCAAGAACATAAGAACTCTAAAGCCAGAACTAGTATACAGTATATGTGACCACTGATGAAAGCAGCAATTTTGAATCAATCCCCTAAATAACCTGGCTCCAATTAGGACTTGAAATCTGTACTCTCACTTTACTGTTGTCCTCTACCCAAAGATATTATCCCCCATCTTACATTGCTCACCCCTACTCATCAGACTTATGCACTTTATCCATTAGCCCTATTTTCAAAATGAGTTCTGCCCACCCACCTGCCCATCCATGCCTAGAAATGGACTTTATTACAGGTCCATTGGTGGTGGGTTTGAGATTGTTTTTATTCTATCACAACTGCTATGTTGTTTATAATTGTTGTCTTATTCCATTTTATGATACTGTGTATGTATTTTAATGTGATTATATTCTATGATGTTGACCAGGCTCGTCCTCATGTAAGTCGCTCCGAGTCCCCTTGGGGAGATGGAGGTGGGGTACAAAAATAAAGTTACTGTTGTTGTTGTTGTTATCATCATCATCATCATCATCTGTAAGATGATGCAACAGTATCAAGCATAGAGCTACAAACCTTCATTTGCAGCAGGGCAGATCAATCTCTGTGAATCTGGAGATCAATTTTGCCCCTTCTAGGACGTGCCATGCACTGACACCTCCTTCTAAAATACAGTTTTCCCCCATCTCTCCCCAACCAAAAGTAACTATGTTATATTTCAATACTGTTTTTTAAAAGCTTGCCTCCCTTATTTGATAAGACAATTGTCATGATTGGAGACTCCCCAGGAATGACAATTCTCTTTTTTGTACCTTCAAAAGGTGGAAGGAGTCTAGAAGAGGTCACAAAAACAGATAAAAGGCTACAAGCTGCCCACCTTTAGTCAACACAAAGAGTTGATTAGTCTGATCAGCGAGATATATTTATAATAAATAGGGAGAAGTCAGCAGAGCAACAAGAAAAAGAAAACACATGGCGGAGAAGAGAATCTAGCAACAGATAAGGAAAATCTGAGATCATTTGGAGATAGCAGTCAATAGCACCAGTTGCTAAGAAACAGAGATATGAGGGAATTATGAAGCTAGAAGCACCTAACAAAGTACTGACCTAGATTGAAAACAGATGTGAGATGTTGCAAAGAGAAAGGATTAGCATCCAGAAATGAACATCTCAAATTGTATTTAAGGTTTACGCAGCAAGAGAACCTATATAGATAATTTAAATAATAGAAGTATAATGAAAGAGAAAAAACTGTCAGACATAATAAACTAGTTTCTTATCAAGCAAAACAGCAACAAAGAACTGGAGGAAGGGCACACAGATGGATAGATGGAAGACAGATGACTACAAAGAGGAAATCAAAAAATGTTTATAAAACAGTACATAATACTGTGTAAAACATAAGCAGAAGGGAATGCAATACAGTTGAATATCGTAACTTGTACTATACTGTTGCCTCTCATTTGCAGTTTTGACTTTTTGTGGATTTAATTACACTATGTAACAAAATTTGAAAAAAAATTATGTTCTAGTTTGAAAGTGTTATTTCCTGTTTAATTTTTTTTATTGCGTCAGAAGCAACTTGAGGACATACTGCAAGTCGCTTCTGGTGTGAGAGAATTGGCCATCTACAGAAACGTTGCCCAAGGGATGCCCAGATGTGTTACCATCCTGCTGGGAGGCTTCTCTCATGTCCCTGCAAGCTAGAGCTAACAGACAGGAGCTCACCCTGTCTTGCAGATTCGAACTGTCAACCTTCAGGTCAGCAACCCAACCTTCAGGTCAGCACTTCAGCCGGCACAAGGGTTTAACCCAATGAATCACCGTGGCTCAACTTCCTGTTTATAGAATCATAGAATCATAGAATAGTAGAGTTGGAAGAGACCTCATGGGCCATCCAGTCCAACCCCCTGCCAAGAAGCAGGAAATCGCATTCAAAGCACCCCCGACAGATGGCCATCCAGCCTCTGCTTAAAAGCCTCCAAGGAAGGAGCCTCCACCACGGCCCCGGGGAGAGAGTTCCACTGTCGAACAGCCCTCACAGTGAGGAAGTTCTTCCTGATGTTCAGGTGGAATCTCCTTTCCTGTAGTTTGAAGCCATTGTTCCGTGTCCTAGTCTGCAGGGCAGCAGAAAACAAGCTTGCTCCCTTAATTGTGCACTACTTACTTGGAAAGTAGGTGTTATAATTCAGAAACGTAATTTTTGTGGCAGCCATTTTTAACTTTTCAATATGCCATTTTAGACCTTTTTTTGCAGGCCGCAAAAACACGTTTTTACAGTTTAATAAACTTTTCTCATGTTTTTATGATAGAACCAATTAGGAAAGGACACCTATAACCCAGAGGAAAGAATCGTGTCACATAGTGTTAGTCACAGATTTTATTCTCTCTAGGAATCTCTAGATCCTTCCAATGGTAAGTTTACAGAGTCATGCTGGAAGACCTAGAAATTCTTAGAGAGGTACTTTCAGGTTAAAAAAAAACTAATTCCTTTGCTCACAGATATTTACTTCCATGAAGGATCTTGTACTCCTAACCACAAGGAATGAGAACTATATACAAAATTGGTAAAAGTGAGGTAGCAATAATAGAACATGTCAGTATAGCTATTGAGCAAATAGCTAAAATCAGGTATGGAAAGCTATAATAAAGGATGAAGCTATATAAATATCCAAGTCGGTCAAACATCTTTGTAATAGGATAAACAGGCCAAATATGGCACAGGAACAGCTGGATTTTAACTACAGCCAATTTTTCACTTTTGTGGGGTTTAGGGGTACAGGAGACCTGCAAAAGTTGAAAAAACATACAAATAAACATTATTCCTACCAGGATGACAAACGGCTCTAGACAACAGTGACAGCTATGGCAAGCCCCAGCTGCAGTATATGCAATCTTCATGTTCCCCTTCTGTCTCCTTCTTCCGCTGAGACAGGAGCATGCTCCGCACAGCCAGGCTTCGTGTTACTCTCTCAGCTGAGGAAGGAGACAGAGAATTCTTCCTCCACTAAGAAAGGGGCCATGCTACTCTTCCCTCAGTCAAGAAAGGGTACAAATATTCCTTTCTTTGCCAAGACAGGGACACACCATGTAGCTGGGCTTCCGGTCCCTTTCTTGGCCACGAAAGGAGATGGACACTCCTTCCTCCACTGAGACATGGCACACCCTGTATAGTTGGGCTTCCCACACCCTCTTGGCCAATGAAGGGGATGAGGATTCCTTCTTCTTTTGAGAAACGAACAGATGCACCCAGCAAAGTAATGGAGTGGCACGTGGGCTGAGCAAGGTAAACAGAGTGAGCCAGCCAGTGATAGGAAAATCTGTGTCTTGCGTTCTCAGGCCTCCACTGACCATGCTGAGCTGAGGCTAGCTAGAGGAAAAGGGACTGGCACACTCATGTGGTAGCCTTCTCCAACCTGAGACCTGCTTGGAGCCATGCTGTCTGTTGATAATGGAATTATGTGTGTGCACATATATGCCTTCAAACTGCATGTCAACTTATGGCTGCTCCATAAGGCAAGAGATACTCAGAGATGGTTTTGTCATTGCCTTCTTTGAAATATAGTCTATGGCACTGCTTCTTAAACCAAGGGTCCTGACCCCAAATAGGGTTCCCTTAGCTCAATGTTGGGGGTCACAAAATTTGGCAACAGTAAAAGGCTTCTGAAAGCCACCTAATCACAGAAATCAGCAACAACAAACAGTGTTCACTCTGCAGAAAATGCTTCAGCTGTACTCCACAAAAAGAAAAATCAGCCTGTTTAACAAGCCTTTCAAATGTTGATTCATTATCATTAAATGCTTGATTTTATATCTATTTTATATAGCTATATACCTGGAGTCATGGAAAATTTCTTAGGCAGAAAGGAGTCACAAGTAGAAAAAGTTTTTAAAGTCCTTGTCTACAGCATTTGATATTCAGTGGTGGGATCCCATCCAAATAAAAACCAGAACTGCAGTGATTTAGGATGTTTAGAAACTGGCTGATAAGTTTGACCTTTCACAATGAAATTTTAAAAACATACAATAGTATGTTGAAGTTCATCATGATATCAATGTTTCTTTTCATTTCAAAGAGAACATTGCCCCACCTTCTTCTGGCCAATCCATTAATTGCAAACTGTAGTGGACCATAAATAGGCTAATACTATACTTTGAGTTATTATCAAAAATGACTCATGAGAAAGAGAATTTATATACCGCCCTCTCTCCCCAAAGGGACTCAGGGCGGTTTACAAGCATAAAAACAGAAGCATACATTACAAGCAACACAATACACTCATTATTAAACAAAATTAAAGACCTATACAACTCGTAAAACAGTGAAGACCATAAGAAACAATCACAATAACCAGAAGGAACAAGAATACATAATCAGATGGGTTGACATGGACTGTTATTAGGGATAGATGATCCTTGTTCAGAATGTTTACGGGCCAGGGGTCGGCAGTACACCTGAGAAAATTATTCAAAGACCCACTGAAACCAGGTTTTCAACTCCTTGCGAAAGGACGACAGAGTAGGGGCTTGCCTAATCTCCTTCGGCAGGAGATTCCAGAGCCGGGGGGCCACTACCGAGAAGGCCCGCTCCCTTGTCCTCACCAGTCGTGCTTGGGACGAAGGTGGGAGCGAGAGGAGGGCCTCCCCGGATGATCTCAGGGCCTGCGGCGGTTCATAGGGTAAGATGCGATCACGGAGATAGGCAGGGCCCAAGCCGTATAGGGCTTTATAGGTCAATACCTGAACCTTGAATTGGGCCCGGCAGTTTATCGGAAGCCAGTGGAGCTGCTTTAATAGGGGCATTGTATGCTCCCTATAACCAGCTCTGGTTAGAAACCTGGCTGCTGACCTTTTGAACAAGTTGGAGTTTCCGGACCATCTTCATGGGCAGCCCTACGTAGAGAGCACTGTAGTAATCCAATCTGGATGTAACCAAGGCATGGACCACCATGGCCAAGTCAGACTTCTCGAGGTATGGTCGCAGCTGGTGCACGAGTTTTGATTGTGCAAAGGCGCTCCTGGCCACCTGAGCCTCAAGCGTCAGCGATGAGTCCAGAAGGACCCCCAGATTGCGTACCTGCGTTCTCAGGAGGAGTGCAACCCTGTTGAGCACAGGTTGCCACCCAATACCCCGATTGGTCCCATGATTGACCAGGAGGGCCTCTTTCTTGTCTGGATTAAGCTTCAACTTGTTAGCCCTCATCCAGTTCATCACAGCTGTCAGGCACTGGGGTTTAGGATCTGGGCGGCTTCCTTGGAGTTCGGTGGAAAAGAGTAATAGAGTTGGGTGTCATTTGCGTAGAGATCGCACCGCACCCCAAAACTCTGGATGACCTCACCCAGCAGTTTCATGTAGATGTTAAAAAGCATGGGGGATAGAATGGAACCTTGCATGACCCGACAGGTCAAAGGCCAAGGGTCCGAGCAGGTATCCCCCAGCTTCACCAACTGGGTGTGATCCCTCAGGAAGGAGCGGAGCCACTGCAAAGCAATGCCCCCAAGACCCATTCCTGAGAGCCTCCAGAAGGATACCATGGTCGATGGTATCGAACACCGCTGAAATGTCCAAGAGAACCAGTAGGCATGCACTCCCCCTATCTAGTTCTCTGCGGAGGTCATCCACCAAGGCAACCAAAGCCATCTCAGTCCCATGACCAGGCCTGAAACCAGACTGTGACAAATCTAGATAAATGGTCTCAAACAAGAATTCCTGGAGCTGGGAGGCGATCACCCTCTCCAAGACCTTGCCCAAAAATGGGAGGTTGGAGATTGGTCGGTATTTGTTTAATAGAGACGAATCCAAATTTGCCTTCTTCAATATAGGCTTTACAATTGGTTTGTTGAGGCAGGATGGTAGATGCCCTTGTTGAAGAGAGGCATTGATGATTCTCGTGAACCAATCAGCCAACCCCCCACTGACCAATTTGATAAGCCAAGTTGGGCAAGGGTCCAAGACACAAGTGGTCGACCTCACGCACCAAGAACCTTGTCAACGTCATCAGGCTGAACAAGTCGAAACGAATCCAAGAAGACCTGACAGACAGGTGCCTTGGTTACATCCTCTGGTACTGCATTAACATCGGCATCTAAGTCGGAGCGCATTCGAGTGACTTTATCTGCAAAGTGATGTGCGAACACACCACATCGGGTTGTCAGGTGATCAGGGGGGCCCTCCCCCTCAAGGGGATGGAGAAACTCCCTGACCACCCGAAACAACTCTCCAGGTCGAGAAGGACTTTCTGGCTGCACGCATTGCCGCGGAGTAGGCCTTAAGAGAGGCTCTAGCCCGTGGATGCTCTTTGAATCCTCCGCCAGCGGCTCTCTAGGCCCCGCCTTGTTTACAAGACAGCTGATGGTGACTACTAATTTATTTATGGCAGATGAAAGGGGGGGACGCAATAAACCATCTGCCCCAATTCTCAATCACTTTATTCACTTCCTGGGAAATCAAAAGTACACGTAACTGTCAGAACCCTGCTACTAGAGCCTGGATGTGGCTCTGAGTTTCAGGGTCACTGACATTGATAAGACACCTGCGGCTCAGGACTCGGAGAAGAAACGGCTGCTGGACTTGGCGGGGAATTTGCGCGGGGTTTTACTGAGCGGGAAGAGACTGTTCAAATGAGGGGGAGGGTATATAAAGGAGGGTTGGCCGTTGTATCCCATTCTTGGCTTTTCTGATGTTCATGTTTCCTACAGTAAAAGTTCCTGGTGATACCACAGAGAGTCTCGTGTGTTCATTCAGGAGCGGCTGTGGTGAGCTGACATTAAGCCAAGAATACGGACACCATCCCGCTGTAGCGGTGAGGTGTAACATGCAAGTGGAGGATGAAGAGCTCTTGGGCGCCGGAGGAGGAAGGTCGGAAAGGGCCACTCCCGAGCCGGACGCTGAGTTCCACCAGCTGGCGGCCCTGGCGTCATCCACCGCTTATGCCCAGCCAAATGGGGTAACCCAGAGGCGCGGAGTGGTGCGGGGAGATAGCACCGGAGGAGAGGAAGGTTCACCTTCCCCAGGCCCGCAAAAGATGGTGTTTCTGGAGGAGAGGATGTCGGCGATGGAGACCACCCTGGCAGTGATGTCGAGGGCGATGGAGCGCCTGGCGGTTTTGGCGGAGCCGGAGCGAGGAAGGGAACTTCGGGCTAGCTCAATGTGGGACGTGAGCATGGGAAGCAGCCAGGGCTTTGCAGACCTCCCAGCACCGAAGGGAAGGGAAATGCGAAAAGGGCCCGGTGCCCGGCCCAAGATCCAAACGAGCCTGACGCGGGTGGAGGAGAGTGACGACGAAGGGGAAAAGCCTCCGAGAATCCCGGCTACGCTCCCAACTGAGACCCTGGTGCCCCTGGCGAATGCCGGGCGTGGCACAGGACAAAGGGAAGCAGCAGCGGGGCCCACTGGTCCGCAAGGGGGCTTGCGACGGGCGGAGAATTGGGGATTGCCACCACAGGGACCCCTACCGAGACGAGAGGAACTAAGGATCGAGTTTGGGGGAGAGTCCTCTGAACTGGATTTTTTCCTGACCACGGTGAGGGGCTATATGGAGGACAATGCTCACACTTTTAGAACGGAATCCAGCCGGGTACGGGCCATTGGTGCAGTGTTGAAGAGGGGAGCGGCCAGCTGGTACGTTCAACTGCACGCGCGGCGCGACCCATGTCTGGGGTCACTCCGACGCTTTATGGGGGCCCTGGAGACCCGTTTCCGAGATCCACTGGAGCAGATCCAGGCGAGGGAGGAGTTGAAGACCGTCTCCCAGGGGCAGAGGTCGGTATCTGAGTATGCGGAGGAGTTCCAATGCCTCGCTGAAAAGGTGCCGGAATGGTCTGCAGTGACAAAGATAGAACTCTTCAAAGAGGGGCTCAGGCGGGAGATCCTCTCCTGGGCGGTGCATCGTGATGAGCCTGACACACTGCGCGGATGGATTCAGCTGGCGGGGCGCATCGAGACATCGCTGGCCCAGGCGAGGAGGCACCGAGGAGGGCTACAGCAGCGGCCGCAGATGAAAGAGGGGAGCCGGAAGGAGGGATCAACCCCAGCCGGGAGGAGAACGGAGCCGACAGGGAACGTGAGCACCAGCAGGAGGGGCTGCTTCGTGTGCGGCCGTTTGGGCCACAGGGCTGCCGAGTGCTGGCAGAGAAAAGGGGAAGGCGGAGGCCCGCCCAAACCAAGAGCCGTGGCAGGGAAACGCGCCGAGGAAGAACCACCGATGAGGCACCACTCGGGGGGGTTGGTAAGTCAGGACAAAGCCATGATAGTGGTCCCCATTCAGCTTGAAAGTGGCAGCAAACAAGCAACCTGCAAAGCATTTGTGGATTGTGGATGTTCCAGGAACATCATCTCCCCTGAATTAGCCGAGGGATTGGGATGCGAAAGAACGAACCTAGAATCCCCAATAGCTTTTTCGCAGTTGGACGGATCCACAGCATCGGGATCATTAGCTAAGTACAGTGCCGAAGATGTAAAGTGTAAGATAGGGAGTTGGGAAGGAAAGGTGTCATTTGTGATATCACAAATAGCCAGCTATAATGTTATACTAGGCATGCCATGGCTGGGGCAGGCCAACCCGCAAATCAACTGGGAGGATAAGAGCATGATCTTCAGGATGAAGTTGGAAGGAGGGAGCCAGGAAGTGGAGAGGGAGCCGGGGAAAAGGGGGGAGGAAGACTCTATCAGGATAGCAGAACTGGCAGATAAATTACCCCCAGAGTATCGGGATTTTGTGGACGTATTTGATGAAAAGGAAGCAGACAGTTTCCCACCGAAGCGGAGAGTTGAAGTGAAGATAGAGCTAGTCCCAGGAGCAGAGCTTCCTAAGGCAAAAATATACCCAATGTCGGCTAGGGAAAAGGAGGAACTGAGAAAATACATTGATAAAAACCTAGCGAGGGGTTTCATAGAGCCTTCAAATTCCCCTCTAGGGGCGCCTGTGTTGTTCAGGCGCAAAAAGGACCAAACGCTGAGGCTCTGCATTGACTACAGGGGCCTGAATGCAATCAGTTCTGTAAATAAATACCCCCTACCTTTAGTGAAGGACTTGATCGCCCAGTTATCGGAAGGACAGATATTCACTAAATTGGACTTAATTGAAGCGTACCATAAATTGCAGATTAAACCAGAGGACAGGTGGAAGACGGCCTTCTCCTGTGCATTCGGATTATTCAATTATCGTGTGCTCCCTTTCGGTTTGTGCGGCGGAGGTGCCGCGTTCATGCAATTAATCAACGAAGTGTTGCATCCATTGTTGTACAAGGGAGTCTTTGTTTTTTTAGATGACATATTGTTAATATCTCGGACTAAGGAGCAACACATAGAACTAGTAAGGGAAGTCCTGCAAAAGTTGAGAGAAGCAAAACTGTATGCGAAGCTTGCCAAGTGCGAGTTCAATAAAGACCAGATAGACTTTCTGGGGTATAGGATTTCCTCCCAGGGAGTGGCGATGGACCCTGCGAAGGTAGAAGACGTGAGGGGGTGGGAAGCCCCCAAAACACGGAAGCAGCTGCAATCCTTCCTAGGGTTCGCAAACTTCTATAGAACATTTATCAAGGACTTTGCGCGCCTCACTTTGCCATTAACGGATTTGTTAAAGACTAAAGGCAGGGGAAAAACAGCCAAAGTGAAGGCCCCAGGGGCCAAACTGACCTGGACAATAGAATGCCAGGAAGCTTTCGAAGCCCTTAAAAAGCGTTTTACTGAGGAGCCTGTCCTACAGCACCCTGATATGTCTAAAGCCTTTGTATTACATTGCGATGCGTCAGACCGGGCATATGGGGCAGTTCTGCTACAGAAAGACGAGGGGGGGAACCTGAAGCCATGTGGCTATCTGTCAAAAAAGTTTAGCGATACAGAAAAAAACTGGCCGATTTGGGAGAGAGAAGCCTTAGCGATTCTAAAAGCACTAGAGTGTTGGAGACACTTTCTGGAAGGAAGTGGAACACCGTTTGAGGTGTGGACTGACCATAGAAATTTACAGTATCTAAGATCCCCTCGTAAACTATCAGCGAAGCAAATTAGATGGGCCCAATATTTCAGCCGTTTTGATTTCAGACTCAGATTCTTCCAGGGGAAACATAACATACTCGCTGACGCTCTCTCTCGGATGCCTCAGCACGGGGGAGGAATTCAGGAATCTGAAGGGAGTATTTTTCTTGATAAGCAATGGGGCCTGGCAGTACTAACTCGAGCACAAGCAGCCAAAGAAAACAAACGTACTGCCATTTCCACGGGGGGAGGAGAAATATGGGAGGAAGAGTTGAAGCGAGCGTATGGAATGGACAAATGGTTACAAACTAACAAAGAAAAGGGAGAATTGTGTGGGGATTTGGTGTTTGTAAATAAGAAATTGTATATTCCTGAATGTTTAAGACGAGAAATGTTAAGGAAGTACCATGATAACAAGGGTGCGGGTCATCTAGGCCCCACCAGGACTATTAAACTGTTGGCCAAACAATGCTGGTGGCCCGGAATGAGGAAAGACGCCAGGGGGTACGTCACGCAGTGTGAATTATGTGCAGAGGGAAAAACACCACCGGGGAAGCCCCAGGGGCTATTGCAGAAGGTGGTGGAGCCCATGAGGCCATGGGAATGCGTAGCCATGGATTTTGTAGGCGAACTACCCCCCAGCAGAGGCCACAGATACATTTGGACAATATTGGACCTATTCTCAAAACAGGCACACTTTGTGGCCCTGCCAAAACTCCCTTCAGCTGAAAAACTTGCTGATTTGTATGTGAAGCATGTATATCGCCTACATGGGTGTCCCGACAAAATAATTAGCGACCGGGGAGTCCAATTTACTGCAAAATTTTGGGGAAAATTCTTACAGCTGTTAGGAGCAGAAAGGAACCTGAGCTCGGCCTTTCATCCCGCGACCAACGGGGGGGTCGAACGTACCCAACAGACACTGTGCCAATTCTTAAGGATGTACACCAATTATAGACAGGATGATTGGGCGGACCTTCTACCGTTTGCTGAGATGGCTTTTAACGGGGCCGTACATTCGGCCACAGGTCGTGCCCCATTCGAAATAGTATACGGACAGGAGGTGGCACCTTTCCCCAGGCTACCTGAGTGGAAGGAAGGGGAGGGCCAGACCGACGAGGAATGGCCGGCCAAAATCAAGCAAGGGTGGCAAACCGTGGTAGAGGCATTGCGGGAAACACAAAAGAAGTACAAGCTCTTTGCGGATCGTAGGCGCCGAGAGGGGGACAAATTGGGCGAAGGAGATCTGGTTTGGCTGAGCACAAAAAACCTGAAATTGGGGTTCCCATCCAAGAAATTGGCTCCACGCTATATAGGGCCATTCAGGGTAGCAAAAAGAATAAACGAAGTGACCTATGAGCTGAGGCTACCAAAGGACCTAGGAAAGGTACACCCGGTATTCCATTGCAGCCTGTTAAAAAAGTATAAAGGAACTCTGGACAGCGGAGAACAATAGTTGTGTTTAATCTTTTCCTTCCAGGACGAAGGGGAGGAGGACGCCATGTCAGAACCCTGCTACTAGAGCCTGGATGTGGCTCTGAGTTTCAGGGTCACTGACATTGATAAGACACCTGCGGCTCAGGACTCGGAGAAGAAACGGCTGCTGGACTTGGCGGGGAATTTGCGCGGGGTTTTACTGAGCGGGAAGAGACTGTTCAAATGAGGGGGAGGGTATATAAAGGAGGGTTGGCCGTAGTATCCCATTCTTGGCTTTTCTGATGTTCATGTTTCCTACAGTAAAAGTTCCTGGTGATACCACAGAGAGTCTCGTGTGTTCATTCAGGAGCGGCTGTGGTGAGCTGACACGTAACAGTAAAAAATAAGGGCTAATTCTGATGACTATCTTTTCCAGAAAGTGGTTAGATTTACAGGTGTCCTGAAAAGTGTCTATTAACAGAGATCCAACATATGTGAAGATCTGCATCCACTATGCTAACTAAATCAACAGAAAGTGGTTACAATGATGATAAGAATTCCTTCCCCTTCCTTCTTACCTGATCCTCATTGGAGACTCTCCTTGTCCACGGAGATTGCCCCCTTGTAGGAGATGAGCCACTGTATAGAAGGCCATGTAGATAGTTGAATCAGAGAGAGATTCTATCAGCCACTGCTCATCCCAAGGCAAACGAGTACCTAGAAGATGACAAAGTATGTTAATTGTGAATTAGCAGTCTAGGTTTCTAGGCTAACCAAGGTGGGGACATGGGTGGGGAAATTAAAACAGCAATTATTGGGATGATAGTTATTGAATGCCTTAGTTATCAGTAATAAGTATAATACTTTCTACATTTCAGATTAAGATGGTTCACCAGGCATCATCTGAAAATCACTATGTTGGAAGGTGAGGCTGCTCTGAAGGGAAACCTGAAAGGAACATGATTGGTTTCTACAGGAAGTTGAACTAATAATGTCCTGATCAGTAATGAATCTGCACTTCCATTTAAGAGCTGGGAATCTGTAGATGAAAAACTGAGCAACATCATGATCTGACATCATATGGCTCACTTTGCTGCATCCATTGTCTTACTATATGTCATTATACAGTATATTGCAGATTTTTTAAAAACGAAATGAGTCATATCAAACAGTAGTACTCCTGAACAACATTGCATGCTCTTCCTACCTAATCCATATGTTCTTGAACATGCATGTTCCTGCAGCCAGTCTAGAGTAGCTTCAAAATTTCTTCTTGTCTCTTCACAAAATCTGAAAAGAAAAGAGCATTCATCTTTACTGTGTCCCCTGGCTCTTTTTTAATCCATGGTTTTTCTGTTCTTGCTCCCCATAACTTACATTTCAAGATTTTTCAGGCATTCATGAGTCTGTTTCTTCCATGTTTCTTCACCATAATCCAAGTACCTAAAGTCAGGGGAAAACAGTTACAGCAAAGTGGGAAACATGCAACTAACGTAGCTGTATGTTGATTCCCAACTCACCATTGATCACAAAGAGCCACCACACACTCATCGGCAGATCTTGACATGACTTGTTTTTCTGGCTCCATATAGATCATAGCTTCACCCTAGAAGGAAGAGGATTACAAAGGTGAGACAACAAAAATATGTTTTACAGAATAAACAAGTGGCTTTAGCCAAGCAAATACACTCAATTCCATTTAACTAATAAGCTTCTTCAGGTGCTACCTTGAGGTTATCATGAGAGGTCAACTGAGGAATTACAGGAAATTTCAAATTTCCCCCTCTATGGCCCCTTCTACACTGCCACATAATCCAGATAATCAAATCAGATAAACTAGATTATCTGCTTTGAACTCGATTATATGAGTCTACACTACCATATAATCCACTTCAAAGCAGATAATCTACATTTAATATGGCAGCATAGAAGGGACCTAAGAGTAAAGAGTAACATCCACATCCAGAGGGGAAGGCTTCCAATATCAAGCTTCCATGAGGATTCAGTCAGTGTTTTCCTGACCTCAGGGGACAGAAAAAAAAGAAGAAAAAAAAGAGGTTGAGGGGAATTCTGTGCTGGCTATGGATCAAGAATATCTAGAGCCCTCCCATGTTCTTGGCACATGGACAGAGAGAAACAGGTTAAGCATAGGCATAAAAAGGTAAAGGTTTCCCCCTGACATTAAGTCTAAGTCGTGTCCGACTCTGGGGGTTGGTGCTTATCTCCTAAGCTGAAGAGCCAGCGTTGTCTGTAGACAACTCCAAGATCATGTGGTTGGCATGACTACATGGAACACTGTTATCTTCCCGCTGGAGCGATACCTATCGATCTACTCACACTTGCATGTTTTCGAACTGCTAGGTTGGCAGAAGCTGGGGTTAACAGCAGGAGCTCACTCTGCTCCCTGGATTCAAACCACTGACCTTTTGGTCAGTAAGTTGAGCAGCTCAGAGGTTTAACCCGCTGTGCCAGTGAGGGCCCCTAAGCATGGGCATAGATAATCTGACTTGATAAAGCAAACTTGATTTGGTTTTGAATAAGGCTATTCATCTGACTTCAAATATCTTCCCATCCACTACCCATCGCCCTAAAGGGATGCTTTTTAGGATTTCAAAATTGTGTCATTGAATTCTGTTAGTATATGAGGTAGGACTAGGTTTCTAAATCTCAGTTCAAACAAAAAGAAACAGTGAGCTAGGACCCAGCCCATGCTGGAAACAAATCTAATTCACTGGGTGGAAGCACGTGAAAGTTTCTCTACTATATTTTCAGCAGACCTACAGATAGCAAAGATCAATTATTCTAAAAGTGAAAGCGGCTAACCCTCACAAAATGGACTTATTAACATTTATACCTTCTACAACTGTATTAGGGAAGTCAGAGGTGGCCCTCTACTACAATTTCTACAATACCTCACTTCTAACAATACTGAGAGGGAATAATGGGAGTTGTCAGGCAAAATTATGAACAGCCAAACTTTTCATATGCTCCTGGTGTAAGTGCTATGTGTAGTGTGCACTGACAGAGCAAAAGAGACCCCAGACCTTTACAGTTCATGTCACCTAAACTGTTAGTACACTTGACCACCTCTATTAATAATGGTATTCATTAAAAGGAAATGGGGTGAACTGCATGGTTCCTCATACATTCCACTTCTACCATGTACCACCCCAGGACCAAGCATGGAAGCAAGTATAACCTGTAGGGATGGCAACAGGACAGAGAGTTTGATCTTTTATTGGGCTTAGCTCCAGGTGCAATAGGACAGATGCTGCGAAAGCTAAGACTTCAGACTAGACCACATGTGAATCAGGATGTGGCTTGGATGCCTCCACCAGACTAAACCAGAAGGGATCATAACTTTCCACTCTCTGTTCATTGAGGAGGAATCTAATCATGGGATATGTACAAGCTAACCTAAATTAAGAGGATGTGTGGTGAAAAACTGGCAGAAAAACGGAAGAAGTGGCAGTAGTGCTCTTCTGCAAAAGCCCGCCTCCACAGGTGCAAAAGATTCTCATCTGCAATATCTGATGGCATTATCAGGAACAGTCTAGGCGGTATGTATTTCTGAAAGAGGCATGTCAGTGAAGAAGGCTGTGAATAAGTGATTGATAAAGTTAACTAGATAAGCATTGGTTCTTCGCGCCATAACAGGAGACATGTAGACCTCAACCACCTCGACTACATCCAGCTGGGCCAAATAAATCCAGAGGAGTAGGAAGACAAAATAAATTGATGTAAAGATATTAGGGCCTGTGAAATCAAGTGTTATTGTCAATATAAAGAAAGGATTGGTATTGTAGAATACTGAAGGCATGAAAGAAAATGTAGAAACAAAGATTAGGATCATGCTGTCCACATTTACGACTATGTTCAATTATGATACGATTCTGGGTGATGCAGTAGCCACAAGGAAGTCCACCAGAACGAAGGGTATTCTTAGAGAAATAGACTATAGTACACATGTAGTCTTTGAAATCCCCCCAAGTTTTCAGATTCTTTAAAAGTAATAAGATCTAGGAGATTTATTAAACAAAACAACCCGCTCAAAACTAACTGCATATTGACTGCCTTGCTAAAGCACACAGACCCTGTAAAAAAAAATCTGGTTTCTTTTTTCCAGGCATTATTCATTTTCTATTTCAATTCAGGCCCATTTTCAGCTGATTTGGGGGGTGGGAGCTGGCATGTTTCTAAGATGTGTATGAAAGTTAGGGGAGCAAAATGAAGTGTGTGGGGACGTTCGTATGCCATGTTTTGAAAACATGTGGTAGGGTCATATTAGGATCACCATAAGTGGGAAATGAATAGAAGGCACACAACTCACACACAACATATTTGTCCTTTTACCAAACATCCATAGGTAGATGATAAGTAGAAAGAATAGAGCAGTTTTGTTGTTTTTGTAGAATTTGTTGGTGGGAGATACTTCACTGCTGGATGCCTCCTTCATAACAAAGAATCAGTCTTCTCAGTATTTCAGTTGCCCTCTTGTGAGTAAAATGTGTAAGTGCATCAGTTCAACCATCATACTGTACATTAAGAATTCAGAACTGACAAATTCTGGAAACTATAATGATATTTTACTTTCAAAATCTTTAAAGCAGTGGTTCTCAACCTGTAAGTCCCCGGGTGTTTTGGCCTACAACTCCCAGAAATCCCAACCAGTTTATCAGCTGTTACAATTTCTGGGAGTTGAGGACCAAAATATCTGGGGATCCACAGGTTGAGAACCACTGCTTTAAAGACTGAAATCTCACCACAAACTATTGCAGTGGTGCTACATTCCTTTTTCCAATGATCCTAAAAAGAGACTTTCAAGATTACAGGGCTTTTAGGGTCCAGGAATATATGTTGAAAATATGAAAAACAATAAGGAATTATTTATCATATGTAGTAGACATGTGACAAAGCTAAAAAATATTGGAAGTACAGTAGATAAAATTGGTGATGCAAGATATTATTAAGACTAAAAAACAGTTTAAACAAGAGTTGTTTTTATAGAGATGGCCAAATTCTCAGATCAAGAACTTGAACCAAAATAATTTACACTATATAGCTTTGACAGCAATATTGTTGGGTGTTCAGAAATTGAAAAATGGGGAAATACCAATAAAAGAAAATAGGATATTGAAGTTGGAATGGCAGAAATGGACAAACTATCCACTTTGATTAGATATAAGTCTTTGGATAATTATTTCCTTTGTACTTGGGGCTGGGGAGGAAAGATTGGGAACAATTTTATCTCATACACAAAAGAAGAGAAGACAACACTTGTGGGTTTTGAATACTGAGCTGATATTTTTATATGAATGAGTATTAGGCAGATGTTTAAATATCAGTTAAGAAATGAAGTGGGTGTTATGTTTATTTTTATTGGTGACTTGGAGTATGGAAAGCCCATTTTTAAACACTTGTTTCTGTGGATGGGGGTGGTGAGAAAGATTAGTGTTTGCTTTGTTGCTGTCAGTGTTGTATTCAGTTCTATTTGTTATTTGTCTTGTGTGTATTTGTCCTGTTTGATAGGCTAAGTGTAATAAGTTGTAGGGTTTTTTGCAACAAAACCAAAGCACTTGATTTAGTATGGCTTTGATTCTTGTGGCTGTGGTTCTGTCCCAAGAAATCAAGCAGTACTCTGTAAAAAAAAAAACAAGCCAACAAAATAGTGTTGTGGAAGTCACTACATCATATTTTTAAAAAGCAGTACAAACCACTACACACATTATCTACCATCTTCTTCTGAATAATCTTCTTTACATCTTGAATCTTCTGGCCCTTGAATTCAGCCACAAGCATTATCTGAAAAGTGGTAATTCCAGAGGTTACAATTTGTTTAGGATATTTTGTAGCTTTGTAGGTAGGCCACCTTACTCCCTTTTATTGCTAAAAGATGGCTTCATATGTTCATATACAGTATACCTTCACAAAAATCCAATAATCCAGTGTCTTCTTAGTTCTCCCCATTATATCTCCTGTCCTCAAAAGATCTCAAACCACAGCAAGCACATCAAGACTCTTCTTCACTTTGAAGATCCCTCCCAAAAATGATTCAATCCACCCCCAGTCCCAGTCCGTCCCTAGAAGCTAGAATAAATCTTTTCCCCAAAACATAGTATTCACAACCTCTGGCTT
This sequence comes from Anolis carolinensis, assembly GCF_035594765.1. Taxonomy (NCBI): domain Eukaryota; kingdom Metazoa; phylum Chordata; class Lepidosauria; order Squamata; family Anolidae; genus Anolis; species Anolis carolinensis. The sequence goes on along the minus strand of NW_026943829.1, from coordinate 3,035,404 downwards.
GCTTTCCTAGCTCCTTCTACAATTACTGTCTTCTTCAATCCACATTCTCTCTTTAGAATGCCCAACCATGGACATCTCAGTTTTCTCTGGAAAGGGAATCTTTCTCAGCAAACAAATGCAGATGCCATTATTTCCCAAAATTCAGGTTCCTTTTGGGTGTAATTTAAGACAGCCAAGTAATTTCTCTCATATGAAGTGTTATTTATTAGTAAAAGGAGAATGCAGACGTGAAGGTGATTACCAAATATTACAAAAGACCATATTACATTTGCTAAGGGCACATTTTGGGCGAGACAAAAAACAATGCCTGCCATGTTACAGGGTTCCAAATAATAAATTAAAGCAATCCCCTGATCATATCCCAGATAAACATTTGCCGATTCACACCTTGGATTGGCAAATTGGATCAACGTTCCCTACGCCAAGGATGAACAGCTGGGAAAGCCCAGGGGTAGCTATATAGACCCTCCCAGAAACCTTAGTGAGCTGCACCTCCCACTGGGAGGTGTAGGGAGGCATTTTGCCATGCTTTTAGGTCCCAGGACATGTCAGGCCAGGCTAGACTGAACAACATTAAGTAAATGGAAGCCATATTTGGTGTTGCATTGTTTTAAATCTTATATATTGTATTTTATTATGTTATTTAATTATTTTAACTGTTTTATTCTCATTTTATTGTATTATGATGTACTGGTAGTGATCCTACCAGTTGTGTAAGCCGCCCTGAGTCCCCTCGGGGAGAAGGGCGGGGTAGAAATATTGGAAATGGAAATGGAAATGGAAATTCTCCTATCTCTTCTTGTTTCAAAGAAAGGCCTCTCCTGCAACATTTGCTGTGGGGGGGGGGGGGAGGAGTGTAATGGAAATGCCCTATCTGAGGGGAAAACATTGACCTCCAGGGAACTATAAAGGGAACTATATATACAGACTGTTGGCCACATGCAGCCCACCAGCCACACTTTGCCCAATCCTAAAGGTAAAGGCTTTCCTCTGACATTAAGTCTAGTTGTGTCCAACTCTGGGGGTTGGTGCTCATCTCCATTTCTAAGCCGAAGAGCCAGCATTGTCCATAGACACCTCCTAGGTCATGTGGCAGCATGACTGCATGGAGCACCGTTACCTTCCTGTCAAAGCAGTGCCTATTGATCTGCTCACATCTGCATGTTATTGAACTGCTAGGTTGGCAGAAGTTGAGGCTAACAGCAAGAGCTCACTCCGCTCCCCGGATTCGAACTGCCGACCTTTTAGTCAGCAAGTTCAGCAGCTCAGCTGTTTAACAGGGTGCACCACTGGGGACTCCTACCAGACTAACCTAGTCTGGAAGATCTGGTGGCATGGACACTCAACTTGAAACGGCCATGCACACTAACCTCCTCCAGTTCAGGAAGGGAAGAGAAGAAGACAAATATAGTAAATACAATAAAGCATGGAGCAGTTCCCTGGTTTAATGATCCTATAAGGATCCTAATGAACCACTTCCTCTCTGCTATTATTGTGCCTTTAACCTCTTGTTGGCACTTAATCAGTTGCCTGCCCATTTTATTATAATGCCTGGCTAAAAAGTGTCATATTGTGGTTAAATGTTGGACTACAACTCTGGAAAGAATCGCACAAATCCCCACTTGGCAATGGAATACCACTGAGTAACCCTGGGTTGATATATTCCCAAATTACCAGAGAAAGAACAACAGAGAACAAAGTGCACTATTCTATAAAGACCTTCTGAACAAACCTGACATTTAATAGAGCACGTCATATACTAAAGAATGAGAAGGAAGAGACTAAGATCAAGTAAGCAACCAAACAAACAAGTAAAGCCTTGAAACAGTCCATATGTGCAAATGCAAAATGCAACAAAGGAGAAAAGTGCAAGAGTGAACTCCTCTATGTCCCTTGTGAAAACCTTACTTACACCCTCATAAAATCCTTTTAGGTATAGTCTTTCCTTGGCTTCGACTAGTTTCTCTCTGTCATTTTGACTCTGGATTTTCAGCTCATCACAGATCATTGGAGCAGAAAGTTGGCCATAGCCAGGGATCTCAATGACAGGCACCTGGGAACATACAAAAGCATAGTAAAGCAGTCATTCTCAGTCATGCAAGTGAATCAAGAGTTTTATGGAGAATTCTGTGTTGACCCTTGTAGCCTTCAAATAAATCTGTACTTGATGGTTTATCAACAGTACATTATCTTGCTTACAGTCCTGTGGCCTGAAGCTATAAATGAAGGGGATAAATGAAACCAATTTTAATTCCACTCCAGTGAATAATTGTATTAGATCTATAGTGCATAAAAATGTGAATATTAGATGTGTATGTGTATGTGTAAAACTAGAATACAGGCATTTTGTTAACCCAAATGCAGGGTTATTTCCTAACCAAGTTAGTCTTTGGTGATAAAAATTGTTGGAAGAATCAATATCTTACATAACAATCACTAAGGCACGTTTCAGAAATTACTCAAGAGGTGTTTCGTTGTTAATCTTGCATCATGAAATATTGCTGACCCTAATCCTGCACCATACAAGGAAAAAGAGAAGACCGAATGAAAACAGAGTCTCAGATCATACAGACAGATATGACTTTCAAATGGGATTGCTCAGCAGATTTTTAAGAACAACTAGTACTGACTTTCTCTTTAGTCCTCTGGATGGACTAACAGATATAATTTTTGGGATCTGAAACAATTTGTAAATGTCGTCTAACTGTGTTAAGGTTGAACAGCCTTTATCTGCTCAAAAGTTGGAAGAAGACACCAACATTTCAGTGAAGCAACAATCCTTGCCATAAAGCTACTTTTCGTATAGACTCTTTCCAAATTACAAAATGAAGCAATTGCCAACCTATAAAATTAGAGTCCTTCAAGACAGCATATCCGCAACAAGCTGGAAGATCAAGCAGAGCACACAAGAGGCTTAGGGGATGTACTTTCAACACCAAATAAACCTAAAATGCCAAATTTAAAATACTCTGCTTTCTTGTGCACTTATTGCTCAGTCCTTCAGAATTACTGATCTGGTAAAATGTGAATCACAGGCAACAACTACATGTTGTACCAGCAGATGCTTCTTCCCAAATTTTTGGGGCCCATTTCTGATTTCCCTAGCCAGATCTTCTTGGCTAGTATATAAATCTGTCCTCCCTTAGGCTAGAGCTGTGAGATTTATACTCCTCCTGGTGTTTTATAACTCCGATTTCCACCAGTTTCAACCAGTCTAGCTAAAAGATCCCTTGAGTATTAGTTCACCAACACACTAGAGGGCTGCAAGTTCCCTACCCTAGCTCTTCAAAGAACAGCCCCTAAAACAAACCAGATTAGTCACGTAAAACACTGCTTCTTAAACAGTGGATCTAATCGCAGATGGGGTCCCCTTAACTCAATATTAGGGTCACGAAAAATTTGTGAAGTTTTCTGAATGCCACCTATTTACACAAATTTGTTAGCAACAACGTGCAGTGCTTACAATGGGCTCTGCAAAAATGCTTCAGCTATACTCCACAAAAAGGAAAATCAGCCTGTTTAGCAAACCTTGCAAATGCTGATTTGTTATCAGCCAATATTTGATTTTCATACCTATTTCATATGCCTATATACATGGGGACACAAAAAAATTTCTCAGATGGAAAGGGGTTGCGAATGGAAAAGGTTTATGAAGCGCTGATCTAAACTATGATTATTGTGGGAGGGGGATAAATGAATGCCATGCTGGTTTGTCTACATAGAATGTAAAGATTATGTGCACAAAGGATTTAACACGAAAATATACATCTACTATTAGAGATAATGTTGATAACCATTCAACAAAAATCATTGTCTGCTGCACTTACTGGTTCAAATGGGAGGACCATGTCATCTTTAATGCCATACTTTGCTCGGAAGGGCTATGAAGAAATTAGAAATCAAATGTAAAAATCAAATTTACAACAATCTAATATAAAGTGGGCTTTGTTAAGGTAACCAATTGATGTTTTCATCAACAAAAAGAAGCCCAATAAACTGTAGAACAGCTGCATTTTTAAAAAGCCTACAGATAATAACATACCATTATTCAGAGGGGAGAAATCACTCTTCTGTTCCAAGCATGAAAACTGTGTGACTCATGGACTACATGAAGCCTTTAGAACATTCCCCCTCCCCCCAAAACTGGCTATTCCCATTTCTTTCAGGTTACATCATCCAAACATTTTTTGAAATTAAAAAAAAACTTCCAAAAACAAAAATGGGCTGTGGCGCAGGCTGGAGAGCAGCTGCAATGAATCACTGCAATGAATCACTCTGACCAGGAGGTCATGAGTTCGAGGCCCGCTCGGAGCCATGTTGTTCTTGTCTTTGGTCTATGTTAAAAGGCATTGAATGTTTGCCTATATGTGTAATGTGAGTCCCCTGAGTCCCCTTCGGGGTGAGAAAGGCGGAATATAAATGCTGTAAATAAATAAAGATATCCCAATGACTAAAATGTTAACAGGGTTAATGCTCTGAAGGATGGAAAGCCCTACTAGCCTGCTAAACTGTATGTTCAAGAAACACCCACAATTTTTCAGCTGAAAAAACACTGTGCACACTATTTTCATTATTAGCTAATTAGCTAAGACAACAATGAATATATTTGCCACAATCAAGCTAAAGCATACTTTTTTGTTGTACTACATGTAGGTTCAGGATTCAGTCTAGCCCATATTGTATACCTGCTCAAGAGATGGGATTCTGTTGACAGAAGATGCATTCAACCTTCAGACTATTAAAATAACATTTTACTCATGGTGTATTAACATTGGACACCCCAGATCCAGTGGTTTGGTAACTGTAATTTCCATCAACTACAGATTATCATATACATAAAATGGGGGTGATGTAAATAAGGATGTGCTGAAGTATCAACACAATAGTTGGTGCCATTTAATAATACAGGATGCCATCATCCGCTTTCTTTTTTTGCCTCCATTGATAGTTCTGGAACTGAAACCCCACAGAGCCAGAGGGCTTATTGTATTTTTAAAATGTTTGTGCTGGTATCTCTAAAATCTGTATGACTCACTCACCAGCTTCTCGAAAATCAAGACCTTTTCAGGTTTAAAGAGGCTCACCTGTTTCTTTTTTAAGTCTCTCAGGGCTGCAATGTCATCTGGAGAATCAGATGGGACACTTGTAACCACACCGGTGCCTTACAAGAAATATTGACAAAACATAGGTTTTATCCAATTTTCTGTTAGAGCAACACACACATAAAAGAACAATTGCATTTTGAAGCAAATATCACTGGCTAATATTTATTTCTATAGAGCTTAATACATGTTTGAAATAGAAATGGAAAGAGAAAACCAGCCACAATTTTAAGTAGACCAGGAGGGCTAAGAATATTGTATCTTTCACTCACATCTTAGTTTTCACAACTTAATACAGCTCTTATTTTAAGTTTGTTCTGAAGCAATGATATGTCTACAACAATTGCAATTAGTGTCTCAGCAGTTTTGGTGGCTGAAAATCTGGGAAGATGTAAAGAGCTATGTACAAGAGTGTGCCATGTGTGCAAGGGCTAAACAGCTGATTGGGAAACCAAGGGGATTACTGCAACCAGTAGCCAACCCTTCTAGATCCTGGAAACACATTGCAATCGACTTCATTGTGGAGTTACCTGATAGCAAAGGGTTCACTACTATCTGGACTATTATGGACTTGTTCTCTAAACAGTCTCACTTTGTGCCACTGAAAAAAGATTCCAAGCATACAGTTGGTGAAGATGTTAATACAACATGCCTATTGCCTTCATGGGTGCCCCAAGAGGACAATATCGGACTGGGGTTCACAGTTCACCGCAAAGTACTGGAAGAATGTTGTTACAAGAATGGCAATACAGAAAGGTGCTTGCAAAACATATCACTTTGATGCTCATTAGTTCAGTAAAAAGTAACCCAACTAACGCAAAACCTGAAAATAATATAGATGAAGATCTAGCAACCTCACCTTTGTCTTCCTTAATAGTCAACATAGGAAGGGTATAGATGACTTTGTAGGATGTTAGAGGAGCAGAAAGTGGAGCCCCAAGAATGTCCTACACAAGAGAGAAGCAGAATTGAAACAGGTTAAGATTAAATGATTACTTGTAGTTGAAGCAGAAACAAGTAAATGTATACTATATATCAGGCACGGGCAAACTTTTTTGGGATGCTGCCCTGCGGGGCAGGGCAGTGCAGTGGGCAGCGGGGAGGGGGAGGCTGAGGGCAGTTGCCATGGGGGGGGGGGGAGAGACCAGGGGGATTGTTGTGGAGGACAGTTCTCCTCTTAGCCTAGGGACACTGCGGCCTGCTGCAGCCCCAGACTCAAAGGGGAAAGAGACATGCAGTTGGCAAGTTCCAGAAGGCTCTCACCAGTCACAGCTCTCCTGCGACCTGCTGTAGTCCCAGACTCCAAGAAGGATACACATGGCTGGCAAGAGCTCCGGAGGGCAGCCCCTTGAGCCCTTTCCTCCAGCCCTCATCTGCCTCGGCCCTCTTCTCAGCATGTGGATGCAGTGGACTGCCGTGGGCCCAGACTGAGAGGAGACACGTGGCTCAGGAGAACTCTCACCAGTCACGTGTCTCTGCCTCGGCCCTCCTCTCAGCCTGGAGATATAGCAGGATGCCTCATACACATGCTGAGAGGGGGGTCAAGGCAAAGGAGGGTCAAAGGAAGGAGCCCAAGGCCATGGTTTGCCCATGTCTGCTATATATTATTAGATAACATGGGCATGATACACTGATTTTGCATAGTGTTTCATGTTGTATGTATATGTGATATTATTTATTCCACATACTGTGTAATGTAAGCCATTTATAAATACTTGTAATTAAGATATAATGAGGGTAGTATAAAAACTTAGATCACAAGACATAAAATGTACATATCAAATAGGAGTTACACACTTCTCATTGCTCCCAGGTGGATTCTCACAAAATGTATTGCAATGGGATGGACTATCCAGTTACAAAAGATCCGTCAGGCATAGGAGCAGGAAGTGGCACAAAGACTGGGAAAGGAGGGAAAGGAAATGTCCTAGTGCTTTCCATATCAGCTCTAGGTTCAACTTTTTCTATTCACAAAGGTTTAATTGATTCTTCTTTTCACAGAAAAGGTCAGAGGCAGCAGGAAAAACACCCACAGATCAGACCAGATTATAATGCAGCCACAAGGGCAAAGTGAAGCATTAAATGGTGAATTTCTCTCCCTAAACATTTTTTGCAAAATGTTATGTTTCAGCATAGGAATTTGTCCTTTAACACAATATATTTTAACAACCCATATACCATGTTTCAAGGTGAATACTGTGATACCATGATATGAGGCAGAGACCATGGGAATTAAATTTCAAGGTGAAGGTGAGAAATGACACACAGCATTCCTTTGTAAACATTCTTCAGCACTCTCTTCCCAATCCATGGACACAACCCCCAGCCCTTTAAATCACTTTGGTCATGATGCTCACCTCTCCCATCAGTTCCTTCACAACAGGCACTACTCCATTTATCTTTGTAAAGCCTTGATAGGACATATTCCTGGCAGCTCTCTGCGTGCAAATAAAAATATCCCCATTCAGGGTCTCAAAACCAATATACTTCATGTCAGGGCGAACCCAACAATTAGTTTGCCCAAACATGGTCTCTGGTCTGAGAGTTGCAGCTACCAAAAAAATATTCTTTCCCTTAAGGCCACTGCAAAAGAAAGGAAAGGGAGTTCAGGAAAATAGTTTAGAAAAAAACACAATGCTCAAAGAACAAAATCCAGCATTTTACAAAAAACAAATTCTATAATCTAGTGCCAATATCCCTTTATATGTGTCATTACCTATGAAGCAAGCATTCTTAAATTTGTTTCAATTAATCTAGGAACGCAACTAAGATATACTAATTTATATTCAGATTAATACCAAGAAGCAGTAATCTAGTTGGTTCCATCCACAACAATCTGGTCCATTTTTCTCCTCAACTAACATAACTTCTGTGAATACACATATACAAATATCCCCCACTTATTCAACACATTAAGGATCACAGCACAGTCGAAAAGTGGAAATGGTTGATAAACAGAATCTAGTTCTTTTTTAAGTTTGCAAATGCAATTCGGTACACAAGATGGTGCTGAGTCAACTAAAAGAATAAAGATGGTGCTGAGTCAACTAAAAGGATTGGGAAGGCACCTGAGGTGGGAAAAACAGTGTGCCAAATTGATGAGAGACAAAAATGCAGCATGCAATCAAAAGAATGAATCACATGTTGAAAATATAGTTCAGGATATAATTTAGAACAGTTAAAAGAGTGACAACAAGAGAGATTTCGAAAATTAGGGGACAATTATACAGAAGTCTGTATACACAATCAATAATCAAGCATTGTTCTTGGTCTGACTTATACTAAATAGTACATTCCTTGGCATACCTACTCAGAAGTAATATACCGTATGTTTAAATGTTTGTTTTGCTGTATTCATCTTTCCACTGGCAATCTCAAGGTGACATACACGGCTCTCCTTTTTCCTGATTGATCTTTCAACCACGCCAGGGCGTAGGTCAAGCTAAGATACAATGTGGCCTAAGATGACCCCCACCAGTTTTATGGCTCAGTGGGGTCTGGAATATAGAGCTCCCTACATAACGACCACTACAGCTCAATTCAGCGCAAGTAACCCTCACAAGAAGTGTATGTTCTACCTTCTCAAGGATATGCTTTAAACAGTTTAAATGCTAGAAATATTTTACATTTCTACAATGATTTTTGTAAGTTTTTATCTGCGTGTGTTTTTATCTGTTATCTAGAAAAAGTAAGATTTTATCAGGGGTAGGAAATAGCTCAATACATACATTTTGTAAAATTTCTACAAAAAACTTCAAAGTATTTGAGAGTTCTTCCTAATTTGAAGAACAAATATTACCCTAGAAACTTACCTTAACTTCACAGGGTAAGGTTCTACCACCTTCATTTTGATCAGGGTATATTCTTGAGGTCCTACACCCTAAGGGCCAATAGACAAACAGTGAGTTCAAGACTTCTATCTCCGGCATCCATGGGTACTTCAGAATCTGATCAGACAAACTAGCTTTCATTTATTAAAGGAGGGAAAAATCAATGTGTTCAATACCAACTCAGTTCTAATCCTTCTAATGAATGCCTGCTTACTTAAGGAATGGCCCATCTATTTCAAAAAACAAAACTTTCAGCATGTCTCATGAAGAAAGTGGAATGTACCAGATATGAGAACAGAAACCAGAATTCTAACAGCCTCCCTCCAAAGCATGTATTCTTATAATGTAGTAAGTTTTCTTTTCCCTCTGAATAACTAACTCCGCTACAGTCAATCCCCAAGTTATGAACAAGATAGATTCTGGAGGTTTGTTGTCAACTTGAATTTGTTTGTAAGTCAGAACAAGTACAGTTTTCAGTGTAACTCCAGCCATATCTACACACACTTTGGATAGCATATATCTATATATATAAATGAGTGATGGCATCATGGCGACCAACAAAACAAAAAAACTACAGGCCTCCCAACCTCAAAATTTGACAACACAACCCATCATCCACGGCTCCAGTAAGATACAACAAAAAGAAAAGAAAAATAAAGTCCTAATTAGAGGGAAAGGAATAATTGTTTTTATCCAATTGCTGCCAGTTAGAGGACTAATCTCTGCCCACTTGGTCTCCTAGCAACCAACTCAGCCAAGGGGACAGGCAGATTTAGGCCTCACTTAGGCTTCTTCCACAGATTATCTAATTTGCACTGGATTATATGGCAGTGTAGACTCAAGGCCCTTCCACACAGCTATATAACCCATTTATAATCTTATGTTATCTGCTTTGCACTGGATTATCTTGACTCCACACTACCATATAATCCACTTCAGTGTGCATTTTATACAGCTGTGAAGAAGGGGCCTCATATAATCCAGTTCTAAGCAGATAATTTAAGATTATCAATATACAGTAGAGCCTCACTTATCCAACATAAACAGGCCGGCAGGATAAGTGAATATATTGGATAATAAGAAGGGATTCAGGAAAAGCCGATTAAACATCAAATTAGGTAATCATTATACAAATTAAGCACCAAAACATCATATTATACAACAAATTTGACAGAAAAAGTAGTTCCATGCGCAGTAATGCTATGTAGTAATTACAATAGAGTCTCACTTATCCAACACTCGCTTATCCAACGTTCTGGATTATCCAATGCATTTTTGTAGTCAATGTTTTCAATATATCGTGATATTTCGGTGCTAAATTCATAAATACAGTAATTACTACATAGCATTACTGCATACTGAACTACTTTTTCTGCCAAATTTGTTGTCTAACATGATGTTTTGGTGCTTAATTTGTAAAATCATAACCTAATTTGATGTTTAATAGGCTTTTCCTTAATGCCTCCTTATTATCGAACATATTCGCTTATCCAACATTCTGCTGGCCTGTTTATGTTGGATAAGTGAGACTCTGCTGTACTGTATTTACAAATTTACCACTAAAATATCACAATGAATTTAAAACACTGACTACAAAAACATTGATTACGAAAAGGCAGACTGCGTTGGATAATCCAGAACATTGTATAAGTGAATGTTGGATAAGCCGGCTCTTCGGCTTAGAAATGGAGATGAGCACCAACCCCCAGAGTCAGACATGACTGGACTTAATGTCAGGGGAAAACGTTTACCCTTTACCTTAACTACCACCAATTCCTCAATACTTTATTTCCCATACCACCAGACTTCGCCACAGCAATGCGTGGCCGGGCACAGCTAGTCTATATATAAAAAAATGTAATGTGCGTTTTCCCATGGAGTAAACAACAAAACCACTGAACCAAATCACACCAAATTTGGCCACAAAAGACATAGTCATCAAATCTATGTCTTTCCATCAAAAAACCTAGAAAAATAAAGTCCAAATTACAGAAGACAAGGAAGCGCCGTTCTCCCCCTGGCTTCCAGTCAGGAGGGTAGACCCCGCCCCCTTTAGGCCACGCTCACTTTGTGTCCTAGCAACCCCCTCAGCCACAATGGCTGAAGGTTCACTTAGGCCTCTTCCACACTGCACATAAAATACAGATTATCTGATTTGAACTTAATTATATGGCAGTGTAGATTCAAGGCCCTTCCACACAGCTATCTAACCCAGAATGCCAAGGCATATAATCCACAGTATTGGCTTTGAACTGGATTATTTTGAGTCCACACTACCATATAATTCAGTTCAATGCAGAAGGGGCCTCATATAATCCAGTTTAAATAAAATAATACAAGATTATAAATATAATATATAAAATTACTGTGCTATAATAAAATAGAACAATATAATCTCTACAATCAGGACAGTAAATAAAGAACAACACTCTGAAAACAGGGGAATCCCAGACAGGAAACAATCAGGACCAGCTAACACCTCCCAACAAACTATTCCCCCAGGGAGGAATCAGTCAGGCTTTGAAACTACAAGGCCATTCAATGCTAATTGCCCTCTTTCTCTGCACACCCTCCACCTCAAAGTCATTATTATTATTATTATTATTATTATTATTATTATTATTATTATTAGGTTGCTGTGAACCATGACAATGAATACAACCAGGCACCCAGCATTACAAAACTCTGCAACCAGGACAGTAAAAAAAGAACAACACTCTGAAAACAGGAGAATTCCAGACAGGAAACAATCAGAGCCAGCTAATCACCTCCCAACAAAGGATTTCCCCAGGAATGAATCAGCCCAGCTTTGAAACTACAAGGCCATTCAATGCTAATTGCCCTCTTTCTCTGCACACCTCCACCTCAGAGTCATTATTATTATTATTATTATTATTATTATTATTATTATTATTATTATTATTTCAATTATTTTATTGGGTTGCTGTGAACCATTACAATGAATAAAACCAGGCACCCAGCATTATAAAACTCTACAACCAGGCCAGTAAATAAAGAACAACACTCAGAAAACAGGGAAATACCAGACAGAAAACAATCAGGGCCAATAAACACATCCCAATAAAAGATTCCCCCAAGGAGGAAACAACCAGGCTTTGAAGCTGCAAGGCCACTCAATCCTAATCAAGGTGACTAATTACAACATTCATACTTGCTTCCACAAACAAAAACCCACTTAGGACTATGCCAAGCAACATGTGGGCGGGCACATCTTTTACACACACACACACACACACACACATACATATATACATGCTTTGGATACCATAGGGAAGGGTTAACCCCTTTGCAATGTTTGTTTTGCTGTCTGTGCCCCTGTTCAAAAGATTTCTTCATACTTTCTGTCCCTATGATGATTGGGTTTTGAAAAATTTGGCTTGTTGTGGAAACAAGGATTGGTGAGGAAGCTTCAGCTGAGACACCTTTTCCCCATGACAACTCTAATAGGAGCGAACTTCCCTTTTGAGGGATAGATTTTTCTCACTTCCTGTTGCCTCACCCCATTCTAAACAAGATAGAAATATCCGACTTACCCCTTGGTAAGTCGGATATTTGTATCTTAGGAACTGCCTGTATCTACTTATAAACTCTTAAAATTTCAGCATGCAGATCCTAATATTATATGTATATTTTGCCTAATCCCCTTTAGGTTCTCTTTTAGATATTAAAGATAAATAAGAATATATTCTGGTATGACAGGTTCAGGCCAGACTTGTCTTTCTGCAAATATTAATTTATATTTAAGAAATATACCATAAAATGTTGGTGTAGTTTATTTTGTTCTTTCCACATTATGTTTATCTCATTCTGTACTGGTTTTTTAAATTAAATACCAAAAAAGCAGTATATAAAAAACATACATGATCCATTTATCCAAAGATTAGAAAGCATATTTAACAAAGGATGCAAAACTCAGGATATTCATCATCACATCTATTTGCAACGTAAGGGAGAAACTAAACATGCAGATGATTTCAAATTAGTCCTTTCATGATGATATTAAACAGCATGGAGGACAAGGGCAGAAACCCAAAATTTCATATGGAAGCCTGCATGAAGCTTCCAGTGAGATCAAACAATATGTTCCATCAACAGCTAACCTTGTAAGGAAGAGCAGAACTACTGTAAAGACTGCCATAATTCCCAACTCAGAAATCCACTCCAGAAGAATACTGTAATTGGTAGTATATAAAGTCACTGAGAGGTCAAGGAACATTAATACAAATACAATACAGGGTCAACTTTCAAAGAAAACCCAAAGTGACTCAGTGCTAAAACTGTGTCCAAACCCTGACTGAAATGAAAGCCATTGTACCATATGTAAAGAGAAATGGAACCCAACAGTCAAAGAGAATGTGGAGATGATTTCCTTGAAAACTCATTTCCTCTTACAAGTCCATGTACCATTTCCCATGGTTTTCTATTTGGTACACGTTAACGTCCTGTTGTGGTTCAACCTGATGAAGATGAGGGGTTTGGGGTTTCAGAGTCTGAAAAAATGCTGGGACCAGATGCAGTTTCAGGGCCTGAGAGAATGCTGGAATCAGATGCAGCCGAGAAGGTGTTAGAGCAAAATGCTGTTTTTGAGTCTCAGTGTGAAAGCTCATCGGGGGAATAGTTGACTTGGATACACATTCGAGACCAGCTCTGAGGAGGGAGGCATTCAGGTACAGAAGATCAGAAAGAATTTGTGAGAGAGCTAGACAGAAGCGGGCCCCTCAAGGTCAGAGGAATATGTTCATGCTTTGTAGTCCTTAAGGCAGAGAGAGCTTTGTTGGGATTTTAGATCTAACAACGTCACTATTCATGTGAAGTCCTCCAATCTCGTTCCTTGTTCAAGCCTTAGTTCAAGACCCAAGGTTTAAGCTCATGTTCTGGCACCTTGTTTCATGGAATATTTTGGGATTCATGTTCAAGTTTTGCTCCTTGTTTTCTGGATTTGCCTAAGGATTCATGTTCCTGTTTTAAGCCTTGTTTTGGGATTTATCCTGCCTTTGGATTGTTTTCTGTGAACAGTTTGACCGGGCTTTTTGCAGTGACATTTGTCTTCTATATTAACTCTTGGTATTTGCCCTTTACTTCCTCCATGGTGTTTTGCCCTTTTTAATATGTGTTTTCTTAAAAAACTGTTTTGACTTTGACTTTTGGTTTCTTGGTGGGTACTGTGAGCAAGGTGAAACCCCGCTGAGGTGCAACAGATCCAGCCATTCCCTGCTTTTCCTTCTCAGTTCCTTCTAAGTTCAAAGACAGTATGTCATTAGAAGTTAAATATTTCTTACCTCCCCAGTTTGTCTGTCATGGTCCATGCATGGTTGTCCATCTTTGGGTGAATAAATAGTATATCTAAAAGGCAAAAGAAAACATTACGTAGCTGTATAGCCAGAGACTGAGAAACAAATTGTGTCTTGAGATATTAATGCTAACATATCACTAACAAACTTGCCACCAATAATTGCCACCTAGCAGGGTGCTGTGCAGAATCAGCCCAAGAAGGTTGCTACTCAGAATGAAACTAATGGGTAATGTTCGTTCTTTCCATCATTATTTCAACTTCTGCAGAAACTCTACAAACTAGGTCACAATTTCAGGATATTATAACCCAATTTATTTCTGAACAGATTATTTACACTTTCAGCTATTCAAGGAGCTATGCATTCTAGTTCTACATTATATAATCAGCATCCTGCCCACTTAGAAGCAAGTATGCAAAATATAATTTATGATGTGACTAAACATTATGGTTGCTGAATCTATTAATTTATTTAAAAGCCTTGAACTAGTAACCATAGTTTTGGACAAGGAAAGTGTCCCTACCGCATCACTGATATATCAAATCCACATTAAGGATACCTGGGCATCCCAAATTCCAAAGATACAGTAAATGTATTTATATGCCCTGTAGAACTATAATCAAATAATCACATCAGCAAACTTTATGGAACAGAGCAAGCAGGTAAGCCAGGAGCCTTTAGTCAACCCCTACTTTTATAGAATGAAAACATCAAGAAAATATACTTACCGTTTTCCAAATTTTATTTTATTTCTTTCTCTCAGGGTGAGAAACTGCCATCGTACAAAGGAATCATAATAAGGGTTGACATCAGTGGTAACAAAAGAGCGCCTCCAATCAATCTGGAAATTCATAAAAAAAAAGAATAGTCTAATCATGTTTCCAAACTTTCTGTGAAATTTTGAAATGCAATTAGGAGTTTCCTTTTTCACTTGTAGGACATAAGTCATGACTGTTGTGAAAGTAATTATTGGTGCACAAGAAGGCTTTAGATATTAATTACTTGTCCAAGTGGACAATAACTTTTAAAATGAGGATGGAGAACAGGTAGCTCTCCAGTTGTTGAATTACAACATCCATCAGCCCTCATCTTTTCAGAAGTGGAATGTAACATAGCACAGTCCTTTGTTGCTTGATGAGGGGAGAAATGAACCCTCATAACAAAGCTAACCAAGAGCCTTGCATGAACTCGAACAGCACTCAGATGTCTAGCAGCAGTAGTTGCTCTGTTTGATTCCAGTTCTTAAAAGCTATTTCCCCAAAAATAATAACAGTTTTTCAAATGCTGTCATGAATAGACAGATATGTTTAGGAAATGTTCTTACATAGCATTTAAATGTATGTGATTGAATATTTTATTATAAAAGTCTACAGCTTAACATAAAAATTACAGGAACACACAAAGAAAAAAATCTCTGACTATCAATCTAAGACAAACATTTCTTTTGAAGAAGCATTTCAGAAAGAAAGTAACATGTACCTTGAGCCCCATGCTCTTTAAATCTTGAATGGCTAAAGGCGGGAAATAATCAAGCCAATGCTCAGCTTCGGAGAACTTCACTATCTCTTCATCAGAAAGACCTAAAGATTTCATGATTCCCCACTGGTATTTTGAAGAGCCAGTTTTGGCAGCAGCCTTACTCTTTAAAGGAAATGAGAAAGAAAGTTAACCTTGCTTACTTATGTTCAGAAGAACTTTGAGACAAGGATCAAAGTGATGTAAAGAATGCAGCTCGAATAGGTTCACTACCTTTTTGTTCACATTTAAGAATAACTTATGCAAATGTAACTACTGTATTTCTGCAAGGTAAATAATCTTCCAAAAGGATATAAAGCTGCCTTTTAAGTGGCCATCTTGGGCCTCATCTAAGAATGTTTTTTTTCTCTCTGCAAGTCCACTAGTTGAAGAAAGGGAGAGAGGAGGGATTGGGGAAAAATGCAGATAAAGCTAAAGACTTCATCCCCACTTTTCAGTCTGACCTCATTCATTAGAACAGTGGTTCTCAATCTGTGGGTCCTCAGGTGTTTTGGCCTACAACTCCCACAAATCCCAGCCAGTTTACCAGCTGCTAGGATTTCTGTTGTAGCTCAGCCCGAGCCAGGGATTGGGCCCATTCAGCCAGTAATTGTCCCTGCACCTGCATTGCCAGAAGACTCTGGGTTTGGGCCTGACATGCAGTCAGATTGTCTCAGTAGATTCTGGAACGAGAGACCGAATGATTGCAAGCAGGCATTGTGAACCACATTCCTCTCAGCAGACAAGGCCAGATCACCAGGTGCCAGATGGGCATTCTAGTTTAGAGGAGGATAATGAGTTTGACAGGAAGGGACTGATAACTCATCAAAGGAGGGAATGAGAATGTTTGCAGAGAAGTAAACGACTGCTTTTGAAGTGCTCTAATGGTTTTCTCATGAGAAAGCGTTTTCTCATGGAAGAAAGACCTTGGATTTTCCTTAAATGCCTGGTTCTTCTCTGCCATAGCAGAGGTGGCAACATTGCAATTCAAGATAGAAAGATCTTTGCTCCGTGTTCCTGTATATTCTTGCAAGCTGTGGATTGGCTTCAAGTCCCAGCCTTGTGTTGCCTTTGAATCCAGTTAATTGTTCCAGTAACTTTGCTGTTTGGATTCCTATTACCTTGGATTACCTTGGAGTTTGATCCTGCAATCTAGTCTTGTTTTCCTGTGGTTCCAGTTTGTCTCATGCCTTAGAATTGATTCTTGTTTGGACTATTCTTGATGCCTTTCGTGGGACTGAGTTCGATATCTGGTTTGGACTATGGTTTTTGAGTGATTTTCTTAGACTCTTGCTTTAAGATTTTCAAGTACATTACTCTTGTGGATTTAAACCCATTTTATTGACTGAACTTTATTTGCTTGTGCTTACTGATAACCTTCAATAAACAGCTTGTTTGCTTATATTCTGGGGCTCCAGTGTGGTTTTGAGGTGTCTACGCAGCCTAGGGGTGCAACAGTTTCTGGGAGTTGAAGACCAACACTTCTGGGGACCCACAGGTTGAGAACCACTGCACTAGAATACAGCCAACAAATTTCCCTTATAGAAATGCAACTCTCACCGGGGGGGGGGGGGGGGGAGAGATTCCACACTACTGCTTTAAGATTCACCTTTTTGCCTTTAGCCTTGTCTTTGATGACAACTTCTTCCTCCTTGGAGTCCTCCTCCTCCTCCTCTTCTTCATCAGGGAATTCTGGTGGGCAGCCATACAGCTCCATTTCTCTTTTCAGTTTATCTGCACATGCCTAAGAGAAAATCCAGAGTGGCTAAGTAACTGTAACACAAGCAACAATTCATACACATAAATGTCAGAATAAAATCATTTCACTATATAGAACTGAAGCATGCTGAAGCATGAGGTTTTTAGACAAATGGATCTAATTTACATATGTTTTAATTTTTATAATGTATTTTAATGATGTATTTTTATAGTTTTAATTCATTATATGTACTGTTTTTGTTTTATTATTATGTTCTTGGCAGTAAATGTTGCCAACTGTGTAAGCCGCCCTGAGTCCCCCCGGGTGAGAAGGGCGGGGTATAAATTCTGGAAATAAATAAATAAATAAACTTGTCTGAATGCCCCTCTATGGCAACATTAAATTTAATAATAGTAGGTTTGGACAAACTAAGGCCCAGGGTCCGTATATAGCCCCTGGACACTTACCTCAGGCCCTCCTCATTTTCCCTGTCCTCTTGGCATGAGAACACGGTGGCTTGGCATGAGAACACGGTGGCTCTGCTCTGAAGCATTCTCTACCACTGCATGGCTCACCCTCGACCCGGCATAAGGACGGTGCGAGCAGCATCGTCCTTATGGTGAGAGGACGGCCCAAGGAAGGCACGGAGTGACTGAAAGCCCTCCGGAGCATTCTCAGCCATCGCCTGTCTCACCCTCCTCCCAACATAATGCTGAGAGGACAGCCAAAAATCGGGGGAAGAAAATTGCAGCAATCACATGTCTCATTTTCCTCCTGGAATGGGCAAGCAGCCTCATCCTTATGCCAGGAGGACAACCTTAGGATGACCCAGGCCCTGCCCCACCCCCTCCAAGCCCCACCCTCTCAAAGGCCCTCTCCCTCCCGAGCTCGTCCAACCCAGCTCGTGCGCAGCCGCCCTCCTTCTCGACCTGGTCCGCCCCTCAGTTGGGCCCACAATTCGGCCCCAAGGCAAAAAAACTTAGGTTGATTTCCCAGAAATGTGGTTACTTTGCTGACTGAGAATGAGGACATCCATTAAAATGGGACCTCAGCCTTCTTGCTTCCCAAGGAGATAAGGAGCAGGAGTCAGCTCTTCATCCTTCTCACCCCAATTTTGGCAAGTATAAGGAAAAAGGATCTGTATGAGGCTTCCTACTCAGATAAGGCTATTCTCTCATTTATCTTTCCCTCTAGATAACCTAGTATTATCTCCTACACTTTTCCAGAGAGCCACCACCCTTCCAAAGTACCAGAAGTATCACTAGGGTGTGGAGGACAAATTGGGAAACAGGAAAAAAACCCTTTACTCCTTCCCTCCAATACCAATGGGACCCTGCTTGGTCCAAGTCTGGACTTAACTAATTCATCAGGACTGGTTACAGGGAACAAATAAGATATATTGACAGCCATCTTGATTCCATGCCTAATTAAAAATCCTAGTGGTGACATATTAAGTCCTATAAAACTTGGATCCAGCCTAATTAATAATAAATATCCCCCTATATAAGCCTCGGTTTTAATATCCAAAGGGGAGGCCTTCCTCAGTCCTACCACCGATGAAAAAAATGGAGATGATTTTCTTCGTGGCTCTCAGGCAGTTGCACTCTTACAAAAAAGTAGCTCTGATTTCCTTCCACAACCAGACAATTTTTTAAAGAAGGCATTTTACTGTTTACTGGTCTTTTAATGGGAGGGGGCCTGCTTACAGTTATTTTCACAATTATGCTCAAATTAATATGATAGCTTTTTAAAAATCTTTTTTATAATCATTTTTGAAGATATATGTCATCTACGAAAACTGAGAGAACTTTCAAAAGCAGAATGTGGGTTTACAGTTCATAAAGCATAACAAAAAACCTACAGGTCATGCCCACATATTTGGGAACAATTAATGTTACTCTATTAATCCCAGCATATCGCTTTAAGCAAACAAGCAAAGTATGAGCAATTGCTATGTCATCTACAAGAGCATCAGTAGAAATTGCAGGTAATCATTTCCCATGATATGAAAGACATTCTCATACCTTTCACCTCAATACACTAACAGAATTTATACATTACACACTGCTTCATCTCAGTGCCAACATGTAGCAGGCAAATGTCAGTTAAAATGATTCCTTAGAACAAAAAAATGGGTGTTGTCTTAACTGGAGAGTGAACTGTTTCGTCTATATGCAGAAAGCAGATCCTTAATTTTACCTTAATGGGCATCCCAGTACAATGCAACCCAAAAGGGAAGAGGCAAGCTTTTCCTTTTAGCTTCTGGAATCCAACTGCAAACTATATGAAACACAAGAACATCAACAAGCTTTAAGCAATAAAAGACTAGGATAAAAAAAGAGAGGTTAAATATTAATGGGTGGATTAGGACCCATAGAAACTACAGTGTTCCCTCACTACTTCGCGGTTCACTTTTCGCGGATTCTCTGTTTTGCGATTTTTCAATAAACTCTAAAAGAATATTATAAATCATAAAAAAATTACAATTTACAGCCTAAGGAAGGGAGGAAGAAGCCAAAGGGAGAGAAAAGGAGCCCAAGCAGCAACGGGAGGAGAAGGAGGCAATTTATCAACACACGATTGGTTGATAAAGACTTAAAATAGTGTATAACTATTAAAATAATGTATAAGTATTGAAATAAATATAGTGTTCCTACTTCGTGGATTTTCACTTATTGCGGGTGGTCCACTTAACCCCCGCAATGTGAGGGATCACTGTATTTGTATTTAGTGGTAAAAGGTTAAAATGTTCTGAAAACACACTGTTTTCTAAGGTAAAGTGTGCATAAACTATATAGATTGTGAAAATAATATAAAAAGTAAAATAAATAATGCTAACTCTTGTATTATTAGCAATAAAAGACAATATTTTATGTATTTATTTTCGTTTACTTTTATCCCACCTTTCTCCCAATATAGGGACTCAAGGTGCCAAATAGTACCTGCAACATTACTTGAGGAGTGGGTTTGAGGGGAAGGTAATGAGGATGTTACAAAAATCACATTTCAAGTGTAGAATAATAAGAAAGAATCAAGTTGTACTTGTGTAATACACAATGTTTTCTAGTTATTTTTAAAAAATTAGAAGCATTTTGAGAGATATTTTTAAACTATATGTCCATTTCCTAACAATTTTAAACACGCCTCACCACAAAAAAGAATAGTATGATGATTACTTGTCCAACATTGGAATACACATTGTTTTATTTTTCACATATTTTAATAAGTAATGGGAATGGAGGATCTCTCAAAATCCTATTTACAGCAAATAAATTGAGAAGCAGCCATAGGGTACATCTATACTGTAGAATAAATGCAGTCTGACACCACCTTAACTGCTATGGCTGAATGCCATGGAATCATGGAAACAAAGTCATGAAGAATATCTAGCTTGTCTCTTCATTTGTTAGTGTGAAATATCATGTATATTTTCCATGGATCTGCAGAGTAAAATAAAACATTACTTCTGAATGATGAAAGTGTGAATACGAACTCAGAAGGCTTAAAGACTAAAATGATAAACCACCATTTCGTTGTCGAAGGCTTTCATGGTCAGAATCACAGGGTTGTTGTGTGTTTTCCGGGCTGTATGGCCATGTTTCAGAAACATTCTCTCCAGATGTTTCGCCCACATCTATGGAAGGCATCCTCAGAGGTTGTGAGGTATATTGGAAAGAACTAAACAAGGAACCTTCTTTTTTTCCTTTTTTTTTTTTGGGGGGGGGGGGGGGGGAAGGGCTTGTGGAAACAGCTACCAAGAGGAAAAAATAATACTTACCTCACACTTAGATAAAGAAAATGTGTGTCCTAGATGAAGCCGGCCATTCATGTATGGGTACGGAAAGGTGGCAAAGTATTTTCCATTGCTGAGTAAAAATTACAAAACAAAAAAACACATCAAAATGTAAAACTTAAACTACAAGATGAATTCAGCAATCCAATATGCCATTGCTCAGGATCATGATGCTTAAGTATTTCAATAAAAACTAGAACTGAATATAATACTATTAAAATATTGAGTACTGAAAAGAAATACTCGAAACAATAAGTTTCTCCAATTTTTGTGGTAAAATTAGGTGCCTCGGCTTATATTCGGGTTGGCTTATACTCGAGTATATATGGTATATACTTTTTAATGTTGAACTTGAAGTAGCTATATTGGTTGACCAAAATTCATTATTGATCCATTACACCAGTGATTCCCAAAGTGGGCGCTACCACCCCCTGGTGGGCACTGCAGCAATTCAGGGGGCGGTGATGGCCACAGGTGCATTTGCCATATGCATTAATACATTTATCTTTCTGTTTAATTGCTATTAAAATTAAAAAAAATAATTTCCAGGGGGCGCTGAGTAATATTTTTTCTTTTTTTTTCCAAATAATTTTTATTGAGGTTTTATTATTGTGAGGACATTCTAAGGGAAAACAGGGGAAAGGGCGTTATGGGTAAGATTGTGAGGAAGGTATGGGGAAGGGGCGGGACAAAACTAAAGGGACAAGGGTGTGTGTGGAAAAGGGTACTCTAATACGGCATAAGGAGGGTTTGGGGTAGGGATAGATCATGGGGGAAGATGGGTTGGGGTGGGAAAAGTACCCTGGCTCGGGGTGAGGCAGACTTCCGCTCTTCTATCTTCCATCTTCTTCCTTTGTTGCTTTATCTTCTTAATTCTTCTTCCATATACTCTTCGACCAGTCCGTTTCTTTCATAACTCTTCCCGTATTTTTTTTATTAAGTATATTAATTTATCCATATTTTTAATGTCCATTATTTTTTCTAGCCACATCTCTTTAGAGGGGGTGACGGTGCCTTTCCAATATTTAGCAATTACTAATCTTGCTGCTGTAATTAAATATGTATATATTTTTTCTATATTTTCTTTATTCTTTAGGTTTACTCCTTTCTCCTTTTCGTGTATGTCATAAAGCCCTAATAAATAATAATCTGGTTTACATTCTAGATTTATTTTTAAAATTTTTCTACATTCCATATTAATTATTTTCCAATATTTTTAAATCTCCTTACAGCTCCACCACATATGATAATAAGACCCAACTTGCTCCTTGCATCTCCAGCATTTGTTATCCCTATTTTTATACATTAAGCCAATTTTCTTTGGTGTTAAATACCATAATAATATTTTTTCTGGAAAGGGGGCAGTAGGCCAAATAAGTTTGGGAACCACTGCATTACATTGTGTCACTTATTATCCAATTGTCGTCTGCACTGTTGAAAAACATTCTCCTTCCAATAGAAAGGAAACTAGAACCAATAATTCATATTGGCAACTATCAGAAATAACTTTGCAGACAAGGTAAAAGCCAACAACAAAAGCAAGGTAAAAGATACAATTTCTTCATATCTCATTATATGTGTTCATACAATTTACCACTATCAAGTGTGTTGCTCAGCACAGCATTTGGCTTATCCACTGTTCTGTCAGATTAGATACTAACTGAGGTTTTACTTGAGACCTGACCTTTGGCATTCCTTGTCCATTAGGGAAAACTGAAATGTTGTCACTGGATCCCAGCATGTTCCTTCTGGTGGAGCTAGGATCCCTCAATAAAGGTGTAATCCATGCCCACTTTCTAGCAAAGGGAGCTAGAACCTGTCCTTAGGTCCTGTAACATAATCAGATTTATATCCAGCAACTTCTGTGTGTCCCCTACCATCTGTGAGCATACTACTATGTAGAAGATTAAACCCAGAACTTGCATACCTAATCCAAAGCTAAATTGATTTTCTGCTGACGTCAACAGTCTTTTAAGTCACCATCTTAAATACTAAAATGTTTGCATGTTATCCAAAACTCCTGTACAATCATTAAATCTTCTTCCAGTATTCTGTGACCTTTAGAAAGTGTACTCTTACCTTTTTTGGCTTGCGGCATCTGAGGCATTAACCTCAAATGCTCCCTCATCCTTCCATTTCTGTTGGATTTCCTTTTCAATCTTCTTCAAGAAGTCTACTTTAGCCGTTCCCTTCCGCTCCTTAGAAGATAAGAAAATTACCTTATTAAAGAGTTTGGTTTAATTAGCTTGTAAATGTCAATACAGACTCTTGCCAGAATATTGTACTGGGACTTTTCCAGTTTACACAGAATTTAAAACAATCTGAGCCTGGACATTTAACACCACAGTGCTCACAAACAAAACACCACTTATACAAAGTTAAAGTCTAATACATTAAGGAAAAATAATGAAAAAGCACTCAGCACTCCTACCCATCTTTTCAAATAAGTTTCAATTCATCTTACTTTGTTGTATCACAGTGATTACAAAATGTCAAAGCTTGCTAATCTGATAATGTATTTACGAGTTACTGCTACGCTTTGAAATATCCATTATCACCTGGATGCTTTTATCTCGAACCCCCATTAATGGATAGACAAATGACGGATCAATTATGTGAATAGGAAACAAGCAAATCCATACAAATATGACATGTTTCGCTCCAGTAAAATACATTTATTGGTGGGAGTTGACAGCATTTGTGAATTAGTACTGAACTAAAAATTGCCTCTTTAAAAATGGCAACATCATTTGACAATATATAGAGCAAGCTGTTGAGATTACATTTCAGAGAGTGTGCCAGTGCTACATGATAATCAGAAACCTAGCAATAATCATAGTCCCTGGTTATGAATTATGGCATGTTAAGGTAGCAGTCAAATAAAGATGTATTATCACATAAAATAAACATGACAACAGATCTACTCTAAATGAAATGTATACATGGGAAATGCTGTGTCAAGCCTACTCCCTATGCAATCTGCAGCCCTTAGGCATTTTCAAGAAGTCTTAATTTGAATGACCATTAGCTTTTATCTCACCCATCTCAAACCACCTCAATTTGCAGCATCGCTACTGAGGCTGCTCTGTTTTCAAACAAGAAAAACTAGAAGGCTTGATTTCTAATTTTTTTTCAATCACTGTGTGTAACAAATAAAATTATTTGTCACATTTACATGCTCCATTTCTCACAGTGTGGGACTGAGGGCATCTCACAAACAATAAAACAAAAGTAGCACATTAGCATTAAAACAAATTAAAAACAAAAATCAACAGACACAAAAGCTGGTACCAATATGGCAAAACAGAATCTCATTCAAAACTAGAAAGATGTGAGATGAGTAGTGTGCCATATGGGAGGATCTATGTATCATAATGGCCTCTTCTATTAAGAATTCTGTACTTTTCTGTATATTCTGTACACAAAGATACATTTCTCAAGGAGTGATCCACCACACCTTCCAAAAATAAATTGAACATTGTTCCCTAGCACAGCATTAACATTTATACCAGAGGAATGAACGCAACCATTCACTTGCATGGCAGAAGGTAAAGAAGGCATTAAAGGTACCATCATAAGGTGCCAACACTGCAGATACTAAACAGGGTGTCATTCAAAAGTATGGCATTTTAAAGTTTTAGAGTTTTCTTGAACTGGTGAACAGGCTTATGCCTCTGAATACTGATGCTTCCTTAACAAACAGTGTTTCTAAAACAAACTAACTGATAAGGTTTTATCCTGGCAAAAATATGACCAAAACCGATAATATACCCATTTATTGCTTGCAGTATATGAACTAAGAACACAAAAAAAACTTTAAACATACATACACTTTGTGTTTCCCCTGATGTTAAGTCCAGTCATGTCTGAGTCTGGGGGTTGGTGCTCATCACCATTTCTAAGCCGAAGAGCCGACGTTGTCTGTAGACACCTCCAAGGTCATGTGGCCGGCATGACTGCATGGAGAACCATTACTTTCCCGCCAGAGCGGTACCTATTGATCTACTCACATTGGCATGTTTTCAGACTGCTAGGTTGGCAGAAGCTGGAGCAACAGCGAGCGTTCATTCCACTCCCAGGATTTGAACCTGGGACCTTTCGGTCTGCAAGTTCAGCAGCTCAGTGCTTTAACACACTTCGCCATTGGGGCTCTTAGTGAAGTTTCATGAAGGCGACTCAAGCATGGTATGGCATGATTTGGTAACAAAACATTCAATTACAAAATACTTGTCAGAATAGAACCAATCTGTGCCATGTGGACTGACAGCACAGTTAACCTAAAGGGACTATTATCAGTCATACATTCTGTCAACTGGGCAATCTTGGCGGCTTTAAATTAGGGACTGAAGTGTTATGTAAGCTTAGAAACAATCTGACTTGTTCCTGATTAGTGAAGCATGAATGCTTCAAACCCAGCCTGTCATATTATGGCTAAGAAGGCAGACAAGTGTCAAATCACAACCAAAACATCAGACTGAGCACATCTGAAGGAGTTAGCAGTGATTCCACAGTAAGAGGCAGATTGCATCCTGGAGGGTCACTATAATCCATTTGGAAACAATGAAAAATTTCCAAGAGGAAGTAACCAAAGTCAGGGCCTTGGAAAAAAATGGAAACTTGCATGGGATTTCAGAAGGAATATTATCAGAAGCCAACCTCTGGGGATGTTTTTCGCAAGAATTGTGTTTACTTTATCTCACTTATCCAAGAAGAGATATCTGTTCTAGGAAATTATCATCATAACAAACCAATTGGACAAGCAAACACTATAAAATTTTAAAAAAGCAAAAAAGGAATTCAACACATCAAAAAGCAGATTCATAATACACCTCAGTGCTTTCATTTGTCATCTGAATGAATGCATTCAAGAAAGTATCTGGACCAGGGGTCCCCAAACTACGGTCCACAGGCCACATGCGGCCCATCAAAGCCATTTATTCAGCCCCCACAGCAGTGGCTCCCTCCTTCTCTTCCAAGGAAGGCGCGTATGGCACAAAGGAGGGAAAGGTGCGTGCCTTTCCCGCCTCCTCCCTCGCCCAATGCATGCCTTCCAAAGCTTTGCTTGTGTTTATAATGGTATTTTAATTATTATTTAATTAAGGGCCCCCGGTGGCGCAGTGTGTTAAAGCGCTGAGCTGCTGAACTTGCAGACCAAAAGGTCGCAGGTTCGAATCCGGGGAGCAGAATGAGAGCCCGGTGTTAGCCTCAGCTTCTGCCAACCTAGCAGTTTGAAAACATGTAAATGTGAGTAGATCAATAGGTACCGCTCTGGCAGGAAGGTAACACCGCTCCATGCAGTCATGCCGGCCACATGACCTTGGAGGTATCTACGGAAAAGGGAAAAGATAATGCAGTGAATACAGAACAGAGATAATATCCCAAAGACAAAGCTTCCCCATTTCCAGGGCCACAGGCCTTCTTATTATCTTGGAAGAGGCACTTAATATATCCACAGATATCTCAAAGAGATAGTTATGTTACTTTGCTGGAGCTGTGTGATGTAGATTCAGCACTGCTGCTGCTGCTTTCTCCTACTGCACTATATCAGTGCAACAAAAAATAATCTAACTATTGTCAGATGGAAAGAGCTATAAAAGTAATATAGCTCTCCTTATATTGAAGGGAGATTTAGAAGTACAGTAGAGTCTCACTTATCCAACATAAACGGGCCGGCAGAATGTTGGATAAGCAAATATGTTGGATAATAAGGAGGCATTAAGGAAAAGCCTATTAAACATCAAATTAGGTTATGATTTTACAAATGAAGCACCAAAACATCATGTTAGACAACAAATTTGACAGAAAAAGTAGTTCAATACGCAGTAATGCTATGTAGTAATTACTGTATTTACGAATTTAGCACCAAAATATCACGACGTATTGAAAACATTGACTACAAAAATGCGTTGGATAATCCAGAACGTTGGATAAGCGAGGCTTGGATAAGTGAGACTCTACTGTATTCCAAAATTAGGTAGTATCTGGCTGTAATCAGATTGATGACACTATCCTTGACTTTGGAAATTTGCTACATACTGACAGCCACAGGACTGGTTCATAGGCCACCATTTTAAATGTAACTAATTTAGGCTACGACATCCACAATCTTGTGTCATTGGTCATGCTGGATGAAACAGATGAGAGCTGCATATTCAAAAATCTGGACATCTAAAGATTCCTCGCCACTGCACTCAGGCTATACTGATCCCAGCCTGCTGAATTATATAGGCTTTTATAATTTTGGTAAATTCCGACTCAAATACTACAGTAACAACAAAATCATTATTTTGTAATGGGACGCAAGGGCCCTTCTAGTTATTGTTTTCTGGCAGGCTAATATAGCTACTACTCCAAAACATATTGACAGAGTAATCAGATGCAAAGAGAACAAGGCATCTTGTTTGTCTTACATTTATCAGACCTTATTCATTCATGAGCCCCCAGTCGCACAGCAGGTTAAACCACTGAGCTGCTGAACTTGCTGACCAAAAAGTAGCCAGTTCAAATCCGGGGAACGGGGTTTGCTCTCAATGTTAGCCCCAGCTTCTGCCAACCTAGCAGTTCAAAAACATGCAAATGTGAGTAGATCAATAGGTACCACTCTGGCGGGAAAGTAACAGTGCTCCATGCAGCCATGCCGGCCACATGACCTTGGAGGCATCTATGGACAACACCGGCTCTTCAGCTTAGAAATTGAGATGAGCACCAACCTCCAGAGTCGGACATGACTAGACTTAATGTCAGGGGAAAACCTTTATCTTTACCTATTCATTCATGAACAGCTTTAAATGGCAGATTATTTCTGGTCTTTCGATTATTTGGGTGAACAATCTATGGCATATTTCATCTCCTTAGGGTGACCATAAGGAGGAGCATGGATCCAATATCTTTACCAGTTGAAAAGGAGAGAATGTTAGCAGTGAAGCAGCTACATTTATTTATTTATTTATTATTTGCCCCATTTATACCCCGCCTTTCTCACCCCGGAGGGGACTCAAGGCGCCTTACATATGGCACAATTTGATGCCCCAAAACACATATAAAATCAAAGCTTAAAATATTAAATATTTAAAAATTTAGACATAAAAATTTAAACATTACAACAGTTAAAAATCATGGTCTAAAGCCATTCCAAGGTCATTATACATTTTAGACATCCATTCTTGCACTGCACAGTTATCCAAAAGGTTGATCCCAGAGCCAGGTCTTCACTTTCCATCTGAAGGCCAAAAGGCTAACCTTACAACGCTGGGGAGGGAGTTCCACAGCCGAGGGGCCACCATTGAGAAGGCCCTGTCTCTCATCCATGCCAGCCATGCCTACGAAGCAGGCGGGACTGAGAGCAGGGCCTCCCCAGATGATCTTACTCTTCGAGGTGGTTCACTACGATGCTAGTGTATCCCTGCTATACAAGTGTTACATCATTCTCTGCTGCAAGCTGCCTTTGCATCTTATAGAAAATATTCCTCTCTTCTACAATACTCATTCCATTGGCAGATGACATGTTCATGGAAGAAATAGCGGGGAGTGGGGGAGACTCAAGAGGGATGACCTGCATAATTGGGTAATTTGGGATATGTGCTGTAGTCGTTTTAATTGGGACTACAATTCTGGAGACCAAAGCTCGAATCCTCTCAGCCATGAATTCCACTGGGTGACCTTGAGCAAGCCATGCTCGGATTCAGAGGAAGGCAATGGCAAACATCTTCTGAACAAATATTGTCAAGAAACCCTGTAACAGGTAGGCTTGTGTATGGATTCGTTTTGGCTGTTTGCCTTCGGCCTGTTCGGAAGTCCGTAATGGCATGGGCTCCACCGCCATTTTTTTTACTGGTGGCAACAGAACAGAACTTCCTCACTGTGAGAGCTGTTCAGCAGTGGCACTCTCTGCCCCAGAGTGTGGTGGAGGCTCCTTCTTTGGAGGCTTTTGAGCAGAGGCTGGATGGCCATCTGTTGAGATTGCTTTGAATGCGATTTTCCTGTTTTTTGACAAGGAATTGAACTGGATGGCCCATGAAATTTCTTCCAACTCTATGAATGCCTAAAATGACAGGAAGGGAGCCTGGGAAGCCCCCTCCCCCCATTGCTGCCAATGGGCCGGACTGCAAATGAATCTTTCAACTTCCCAGATCAAAAATGGATTTCTGTCCTGCCGAATTTGGGAGGCTCCCGAAAAATGGATCGGGACCCCTACCGAAATCCAGGACACCGAATGAATTGCGGTTTACCCGGATTGCATGAACCCAGTAAAAGGTTCAGATTAAGATCACCATAGATTGAAAACAACTGGAAGAAATACATTATCAATTGATTCTTTAAACAAGATATCCTAGATCCATCTTCATGATCTCTTAAACATTGTCATGGGTTTAATCCAATGGTGATATTGCCATCATTGTCAACAACAAGTTTTGTTGTTAATTGCCATAAAGTCAACCTCAACTGATGGCAAACCCATGAAAGAGACCTCCAAGACACCCCTTTGATCAACAGCCCTGTTCAGGCCTTGCAGATTCAAGACTGTGGCTTCCATTCGGCGGCTGAAGGGGAAAAGGAAAGGGCCTGAGGCTGTTGGGAATTAGGGTAGTTGAAGTCCAAAACACTCGGAGGGCCCACGTTTTCCCATGCCTGCTTTAGAGCATATTCCACACCACCCGGCCTTAAAATAACAGGGGCTGCCCACCCAGCCATCGTGCCTCTCTGCCCCAGCTCAACGCCAAGAGGGAAGCGGCTCGAGCATTCACCGTCATCGCGCCTTGACACTCCGTCTGCCGACAGCTGCTCGCTCACTTGCTCGCTCTTCTCTTCCACTCCACGCCGCCGGTCCTCCCACAATGCAACCACAGAAGATGCAATCCGGGCTCCTCGCAAAGGCCACTGGGAAGTGGAGTTCGCACGCCGTCCAGACGCGCACTGACGACGGTGCGTCGAACTATGACTCCCGGCAGGCACAGCGCTGGCCGCTCGCTGACGGTATCTCCTCACCGCCAGGCCGTTCCTGGACTTGGCTACTATGACTCCCATGGTGCACTGCGACTGGGACGTTCCAAAAAAACGAGGGGGGGGAGCCACAGAACTTAACTCTTGATGGGATGAACCCGTGAGAGGAAGAGCGCTCCCGCTGGCCATGAAACATTGGCAGCTTTAGGAGAATCTTTGATTTCTGCTTCCTGTGATAAACGTGCTTTTGTTCTCAAGGACTGGCTCCTTTTGGCTGAGCAATGCTTCGCTGCTACTCGGACCCCTCGCTGAGAAATAATACAGCCAATGCATATTATCTGCAGACATTCTGAAGAAGTTCTTTCGCTGGGTTGCTGCGAGTTTTCCGGGCTGTATGGCCATTTCCAGAAAACTCACAGCAACCAAGTGATTATGGCCATGAAAGCCTTTGACAACAACCAGAAAATGCTTCTACATCTTCAGTCTTCTATGCTGAGAGAAATACACTGTCCAATTAATTTAACTGATCAATTAACCTGCTTTTTTTTTTTTTTGCACCTAGGGTCATGATTTGCATGTCTCTCAAGTTTTATTACAATTCCATTTCACTCTTACAACTGTGTGAATATGCTTTATATCCTAAGGCTTGAACCTTGCTCTACTGTCTCTGAAGAAGTGAATTTATATCCACAAAATCCGTGCCAAAATAAAATACTATTTTGCTGCTGCATTCCTTCTAATTCTCTTTTATTCTACCTTCCTCCCTTTTTTATATTCCAGAAGACTAGCATGGCTGCTTCTTTGAAACCGTCTAAAATTCTGGCCACTTGAAATGTTAAGTACAGTAAATCACAACAGTGACCACACATACATCTTGAAACATTGAGACATAATCCAACCACAAAGTTAAGCAGACTGAAGTCCAACTGATTTTAAGTAAAATGCGAAGATTATGCTTAACAGATCAATAGAGGTGTCAACAATTGTGAGGACTCTGCACTTGTCCCCGAAAGCCAGCTGCTGATTCTGTCTTTGTATGAGGGTAATGTGGAAGATTGTAGATCTCCAAAGCACAGCATCTTTCTAGGCAGATGTTTGAACAGCTTACCAACCCACTCCACACACAGTATCTAGCAGAGAAAGAAATCAAACTTCATATGGTACACAAAAGTAATCAATACAGGTTCACCTTGATGAAAGGTAAAAAAGAAATAATACTACATGATATCAGAAAAGTTAGAGTAGCACATCCAGAAATAAATGTTTTAACATATGTTTCACGAGAGATAAAGAGAGAGGGGTGTGAAAGCGGATGAAATACCTGAGAACAAAGGAAAGGCTATGGTGATACAGGAAGAGTAGGTGTGAATGAACACACAAACAGGAACTAATAAACATGCTGTGTCTAAACTTCTACATACAGTCTATAGTAGTCCATAAGCATACATCGGTTGCTAGCTGGAACAGTTTGACTTCGGAAAGATCCTTCTCTGGGATTACATTCCTGTTGCCTCTTACTCTTACCTGGGAGTAAGAATCACTGAACACAATGGGACTCATTTCTAAGTGGATGTATATCATTTTATTGTAAAAAATGTGTTTGTGAAAACATACATTAGATAAAAAGGTATATACTGAACACTTTAACATGATGAAATTATACAGGGATCAAGATGTTCATTCAATCTGTAGTTGACAAGTATTCACTTACAATTCACTAAGAATTACTCCAGATCCATTATAAAGACTTGAGACCACAAGTTGTATTGCAAATAAAAACAAATAATTTTGCAATCTGGTTTGTATATGCTTTTCTAAGTCAGGCTATTATAATTACAGACCGCACAATTTAATACATCATCTATTGAGAATTCTTGTTGCTTATATGGCTCTTATCTACACTGACCCTTTTATGCAGTTTCAAACCAGTACTGAAGTAAGTAGTTTTGCTGTGTGCAAATGATTACACAAGAAATCCTGGAACTAGTTTGAGGCCCAGATTGCAATTACACAAACCATAGAGCACTGATGCTCTTTGAGGACTTTCTTCTGCAAGATTTTTTGGGACTTTGTTGTCCAACTGCATTCAAACTGCATTAAATGGTCACTATAGATGGGGCCTAAAAGGAGCAATATTTTCAAATGTGATTAGTTTGTCAGCCATTGTATTCTAAGAAGGGGTTTTGCCTTTCAGTCTATGATCTGAGAAAATCAGAAGTCGACCATTTAAAATAGTAACATGAGAGTAAAATGTATGTCACACATTAATACTGTATTAGTAATAATATATAATAATAATAAACAATATTAAAACTTTATTTGTATTCCACCCTATCTCCCCAGGGGGACTCAGGACAGATTCCAACATACAAAAAGGGAAACATTCAATGCCTTAATAAAGCAAACACATACCGACGAAATAATCCAGAATAACCCCACATATAAACGTAAACTTAGAACCTAACATCAATAAATTAAAATGCAAGCAAACAAATTATATAATGACATAAAACCTAAGCATAAAACATCCACATTATCTCTCTAAAAAGAGATCCAAAACAGCTAACATTAAAACATAATAATATAATAACAATAACAAATCTTTATTTATATTTTCTCCCTCAAAGGGACCCAAAGCGGCTTCCAACATGTTAATATACAATACAAAATCAACAACATCAAAGGGACAAATATAAAACATTATAAGCAATCAATAAAACGTAAATAAACATTTAAAATAATATAGTGTTTCCTCACTACTTCGCGGTTCACTTTTCGGGGATTCGCTGTTTCACGGTTTTTCAATAAACTCTAAAAGACTATTATAAATCATAGAGAATTACAATTTGCAGCCTAAGAAAGGGAGGAAGGAGAAGCCAAAGGGAGAGAAAAGGAGCCCAAGCGGCAACAGGAAGAGGAGATTTATCAACACGATTGGTTGATAAAGACTTAAAATAGTGTATAACTACTAAAATAATGTATACATATTAAAATAAATATAGTGTCCATACTTTGCAGATTTTCACTTATTGCAGGTGGTCCTGGAACCTAACCCCTGTGATAAGTGAGGGAACACACATTATTGTGGTGTCTTATCAATAAGGCAATACATCTGTCATGCTGACACAGTATCTTTTCCTGGAATGCAAAGAAATCTGACAGCACGCCTCAGATTGAGGGCACATCTACACTGTAAAATCAATGCAGTTTGACACCACTTCCACAGTGTAGATCAGGCCTGGGCAAACTTGGGCCCTCCCTCAGGGTGTTTTGGATTTCAACTCCCACCATTCCTAACAGCCTCAGACCCTTTCATTTCCCCCCTCGGCCGCTTAGCCTGTTAGGAATGGTGGCAGTTGAAGTCCAAAACACCTGGAGGGAGGGCCCAAGTTGGCCCAGGCCTGGTGTAGGTGCACCCTGCGCCTGCACATGCTCAGGAGCACGCTCACTGTCGGGCGTTAAGGACTGCCGGCCGCTTTACGTCGCCTTCTCTGCTTTACCACCAGGCTTTCCACGCACGCCGCCTCAACCGAACCTGCTGCGGCCTTTCACCAGCGACACCCCCCCCCCCCGCTCCGCTCCTCGCTCTGGGATTGGCCCGTGTCTTTCGGAGCGCGGAGCGCCGCCGTGCGATTGGCGCGCCATTGGCTCCTCCGTGAGGCCGGACACCCGCCTCTCCCTCCCCTCTCCGGCACCCAGCAATTTCGGTTGCGCCCTGGACCTGCTAGTTCCTGGTCGGCTTGTAGGCCCTCAGCGCGGCGAGAAGGGAGGGCGAGGGGCCGGAGTGCGAGGAACTGCTGCGGAGAGCGGAGGAAGGGAGGGGGCGGGCATGTCGCCTGGAGTCGTGTAGCCCCCGGAGCAGCGCCACCAACACCACCCGCCGCCTCCTTCTCCTCATCATGATCATAGAGAACGTGGACGCACTCAAGTCCTGGCTGGCTAAGTTACTGGAGCCAATGTGAGTACGGAAAAACGGGGCAGAGGGTTGGGGGAGAGGAAGGCCCGGAGGAGGAGGAGAGCATGGCCCTCAGGGTGAGGGAATTCGGGCCTGGAAGGGAAAGCCTCCCTGAGGTGAGTGGCCCAGAGAGAAGGGAGGGAAAGGTTGAGGGGCTTCTTTGAGGAGGGAGAGGTGGTCCCGTGAAGGGACAGAGAGAGAGAGAGAGACCACGTAGGGAGAAGGCTCTCCCAAAGCTGGTGGGCAACTTTTACAGGAAAAATAAAACACTCTCTGACTGAAGGAGGAGACAGGCGAGGAGAGGGAGGCCAGGGGGCATCTACGCTGTACTGCTAATGCAGTTTGACACCGCTTTTGACTGCCCCGCCTCAAGGCTACGGAGTGATTGTCGTTTTACAAAGGGCGCATCTACTCTAACAAATGAATGTGGTTTGGCACCACTTTAAACTGCCATGGGTTCGTGGGAGTTATAGTTTCCCAAGGGCTTTAGACTTCTCTGCCCACCTTCTGGTGCCTCACCAAACTGTAGTAGTAGTAATAATAATAATAAATCCACAAGCACAATAATAATATTTTTGTACCCCGCTTCCCTCTCCCTGAAGGGACTTGGGGCAGCTTATATATGGCACAAGGTGCCTAAAACAACACATAAAATAAACACACAGTACAATAATAATAACAACTTTATTTTTGTACCCCGCCTCCATCTCCTCGAAGGGATTTGGTTTGGCTTACATATGGCACAAGGTGCCTAAGACAACGCATTAAGATACACACACAATAAAACCAATCTATATATATAAAAGAGTGATGGCATCAGGGCAGTGGACAAAACAACAAAAGTACAGGCCCCGCAACCTCGAAATTTGACAACACAACCCATCATCCATGCCTCCAGGTTGATACAACAAAAAGAAAAGAAAAATAAAGTCCTAATTAGAGGGAGAGCAATAATTTTTTTTATCCAATTGCTGCCAGTTTAGAGGGCTAATCTCTGCCCACTTGGTTGCCTAGCAACCAGCCAAGGGACAGCCAGGCTTCAGTTCGGGGACAGGCTGATTTAGGCCTCACTTAGGCTTCTTCCACAGATTATCTGATTTTAACTGGATTATATGGCAGTGTAGACTCAAGGCCCTTCTACACAGCTCTATAACCCATTTATAATCTTACATTATCTGCTTTGCACTGGATTATCTTGACTCCACACTGCCATATAATCCACTTCAGTGTGCATCTTATCCAACTGTGAAGAAGGGGCGTCAGATAATCCAGTTCTAAGCAGATAGTAGAAGATTATCAATATACAGTAGAGTCTCACTTATCCAACATAAACAGGCCGGCAGGATAAGTGAATATGTTGGATAATAAGAAGGGATTCAGGAAAAGCCGATTAAACATCAAATTAGGTAATCGTTTTACAAATTAAGCACCAAAACATCATGTTATACAACAAATTTGACAGAAAAAGTAGTTCCATGCGCAGTAATGCTATGTAGTAATTACAGTAGAGTCTCACTTATCCAACACTCGCTTATCCAATGTTCTGGATTATCCAATGCATTTTTGTAGTCAATGTTTTCAATATATTGTGATATTTTGGTGCTAAATTCATAAATACAGTAATTACTACATAGCATTACTGTGTATTGAACTACTTTTTCTGCCAAATTTGTTGTCTAAGATGATATTTTGGTGCTTCATTTGTAAAATCATAACCTAATTTGATGTTTAATAGGCTTATCCTTAATGCCTCCTTATTATCCAACATATTCGCTTATCCAATATTCTGCCAGCCTGTTTATGTTGGATAAGTGAGACTCTACTGTACTGTATTTACAAATTTACCACTACAATATCACAATGACTTTAAAACACTGACTACAAAAACATTGATTATGAAAAGGCAGACTGCGTTGGATAATCCAGAACATTATATAAGTGAATATTGGATAAGTGAGATTCTACTTTAATATGAAATAATTACTGGGATAGAATAATGCAGAACAATATAATCTCTAAAACCAGGACAGTAAATAAACAGGGGAATTCCACACAGGAAACAATTAGGGCCAGCTAACACCTCCCAACAAAGTATTCCCATCATCAAAGTCTGGCAAATCCTCTGTTTTCTCAGGGCCACAGACAGTAGACGCACATAAAATATCGCAAACAACACCACTCTGAAAACAAGGGAATTCCAGACAGGAAAGAATCAGGGCCAGCTAACACCTCCCAACAAAAAATTCACTCAGGGAGGAAGCAGCCAGGCTTTAAAGCTGCAAGGCCATTACATCCTAATCATTTTTCCTAATTGCAGCATTCATACTTGTCTCCAACAAACAAAAAAAACCAATCAGAAATATTGTATATTCACAACCTTTAGGAAATAATATCCCCTGATGGCGCAGCGTGTTAAAGCGCTGAGCTGCTGAACTTCTGGACCGAAAGGCTGCAGGTTTGAATTGGGGGAGCGGAGAGAGCCCCCACTGTTAGCCCCAGCTTCTGCCAACCCAGAAGTTCAAAAACATGCAAATGTGAGTGCATCAATAGGTACTGCTCTGGCGGGAAGGTAACGCCGCTCTATGCAGTCATCCCATATGACCTTGGAGGAGTCTATGGACAACGCTGGCTCTTCGGCTTAGAAATGGAGATGAGCACCAACACTCTGAGTCAGACATGACTGGACTTAATGTCAGGGGAAAACGTTTACCCTTGACCTTAACTACCACCAGTTCCTCAATACTTTATTTCCCATACCACCATATTTTGCCACAGCAACGCGTGGCCGGGCACAGCTAGTAGCATATAAAACAACTTAAACTCTGAACAGCGCCCAATAACCTATGGTGACAACTGTCGTAAAACATGGCCAACTGTAAGCAAGAACAAGGGAATGGGATAGTGCAAGTTGTAGCTAAGGAACAATCCCAGGAGCCATGGTAGTTAAAGTGGGGTCAAGCAGCATTAATGAATTTGCCAGTGTGGATGCACCCAAGGTCTTCAGCTTTCCCTGCCAGAGTACTGGGGCCTCATCAAAATATCTCCCAGGATTCCATACTATTGAGCCATAGCAAGTAAAGCCTTGTCAAACTGCATTAATTCTACAGTAAAGATCAAGCCGGTAGGCTGTTAGGAATTGGGGAGTTGAAGTCCAAAATACCTGGAAGGCCCAGGTTTGTCCATGCCTGGGTTAGATACAGTCCAAAAGAATTCTTCACCTGGCAGGCTTTCATCTGTGTAGTGATGGGCTGTCCTTCCTTTCTTGTTACACACTTTATCCTAATGTGACCCAAAACACACCATCTGGTGACTAATGATTTAATAGTATATTTGAACTGCTGTGTATCATTTTGGCAGGACAGTCAGACTTCCTTAGCTGCAATATTGAAAAAAATAGCACCTCACTGCTGGAGCTCCACAACCAGGATGAAATACGGCCCATCCTATTCTCACTTCATCCTTTTCAGAATCTGAAATAATTGTCAAGTTATTGTTACATGTTTTTAGATGAAAGGGAACATTTACATTTGCCTTTTCAGTTTTGAACCTCAGGGATATGGTAAAACTGGTAGGAGTTGAATATCCCTTATCCAGAAATCCCTCAAAGTTGTATATCTGGGTGGCTGAGATAGTGACAATTTTGCTTTCTGATGGTTCAGTGTACACAAACTTTGTTTTGTTCACAAAATTTTTAAATACTTTGTGTCTAAAATAACATTGAGGCTATATGTATAAGATTATATGAAACATCAAGAAATGTTTTGTTTACACCTGGGTCCCATTTCTAATATGTCTCATTATGTATATAGGGGCAAATATAGCTATTCCATAAAGTTCAAAATACTTGTGGCCGCAAGCTTTTCAAATAAGGAATGCACAGCTTTTATTAGATCTTACTGGGTTTCTTGTGCAAGTCTCCTGTTTATCATCTGAAGGAGCCTCTGTGAGATACTAAAGGAAATTTCCTTAGGTTCTGGTGCACACTTTCATTTTCTTGGGCTCTAGACATACAATAGATCTAACTATGCAAGATAGGGTATCTTACTATAGGGTCCTGAGCATGTTTAATTTGAAATAGGTCATGTTGAATTGGAAATAAGGTTCATTTGGTCTTACTCTAGGGAAGCATAAGTAAGTTTGCAGTTTAAAGCATTTGAGAGTGGTGACTAAAACAACCTGTGGCCTCTATAGTCATATCTATTTTTGTAGTTTTAAAAGAAAGTACTTTTTGATTAACTGTACAGTATTTCCTTTTTACTCAAGTGTTTATACTAAATATTGTTATAAACTAAATATTGTTGCTGCTTGTGAAGTCAATACTTCTAAGCAAATGTCACTACACTAGATTGTTCAGATGCATGGATAGAGATTCTGGACTAGATCCATAAATAGTCCTAACTCTTAGATTTTTCACGTTTGTCTCCTAGTTGTCTCTTTTGTCACTTTAGTTATTTTAAGACAGCTATTTTGCTAATCTTAGAAGTATCTACTGGAAATCATACATCCCATGTATTAGCTTCCAAGTACTATACAGTGAAATAGTCTTCAAATAAACACTCCTGACACATACACACTGTCTAAAACGTAGAGGTCTCTATGAGATTAAAGTAATCTAGAATATATAGTGTAATTAAATAGGCAGCCAGTACTTCTGACTCAGAGTCCTAGCATGATTTCCCCCAATCATATAGTGCTGTGGCAAATTAATTTACAGCTCATTCAAAATATTTAGTGTTATTTATCTAGACTTGCTGTTTTGGTTGACTACGGTATAACATTCTTATCTGCTATTGCATGAATACAATTCAAATGTATTACTCAACAATCATTATAAATGATAAAAATGATCAGTCTAAAAGTGAACATTTACTTGAACATTTACTACACAATTATAGGGTTACATAACTGTGACTGCAGAAAACCCCTGGGTTCTAGGATAACCATAAGTAGACAGACTTGAATACACATACACACACACATAGTTGTTCCAGAATGAACCATTTTGATTATTTTTTGATAGTAGCATTACAGTCATTGTTGTACTTGGAGAGTAGTGCTAACTCTGATTATTATATGAAAGCTAAGCAAGTCATAAGTCTTCCATTAGAATTGCATTTTAAAATAGTGTATGTATACTGAAAAATCTGTCTTAAATTTTCTTATTTTATATACAGTAGAGTCTCACTTATCCAACATAAACGGGCCGGCAGAATGTTGGATAATAAGGAGGGATTAAGGAAAAGCCTATTAAACATCAAATTAGGTAATGATTTTACAAATGAAGCACCAAAACATCATGTACATCATATACAACAAATTTGACAGAAAAAGTAGTTCAATACGCAGTAATGCTATGTAGTAATGTATTTACGAATTTAGCACCGAAATATCACGATGTATTGAAAACATTGACTACAAAAATGCATTGGATAATCCAGAACGTTGGATAAGCGAGTTTTGGATAAGTGAGACTCTACTGTACAGGCAAAGATGTCATTGACCAGTCTACTAGTATAACCAACCCTCCACATTTGCATAGTTGAGATTTGTAGGCTCAG
The DNA here is from genome assembly GCF_035594765.1 of Anolis carolinensis. Taxonomy (NCBI): domain Eukaryota; kingdom Metazoa; phylum Chordata; class Lepidosauria; order Squamata; family Anolidae; genus Anolis; species Anolis carolinensis. The sequence continues at coordinate 2,995,700 of NW_026943829.1, read as the reverse complement.
TTATTCACAGTTTTGATTAAAATAGTCTCTTTAGGTATTTGTATGTACTTCTGTGTGATTTTGAAGTTCACTACATGGTGCAGGAACCTAGAGATTCCGACAGAGATGTTCTCAGATTTTTTTAAAATGCCCATTTTTAAATTGTGGGTTTTTTATTTTCTATTTTCGCTGAGTTCCTTTGCCCCTAACCTTGGTGGATGTGAAAACTTGACTGTATTTTTAAATCTGTAGTACTTCTTTAGGAATGCAGTTATACAGAGATTTGGGTCAGGCCTCGAAATCTTAATATCAGGGATTGAACCCAAGTTGGTTTGTAGGCAAACTATGTATTCTGCCATTAAGCCTCGACCTACCCAAGCCTTGTATGATGTTTTTAAAAGTACCTTTTACTCTTTCTAATCCAATCTGCAACAATACCATTTTTTAAAATTAAGATACTATTTTTACATGCATTATATCCATGTATTAGAAATCTGGCATTTTTCTATCTAACTCTTAGATTCCTTGCTTTCCCCCCAACTCATAGAAAGTTCCGGCAACATAGGTATCCTTGATTATTTTAAAGGCCAAATGCTATAAAAATGATTTAATAATCAGGTTTTTACGACTTTGTCTATCAGGTATCCTGTGCAATTATTTGTTTAAATAGATTTCCACCCCTTTAGACACAACATTGCTTTCTGGCTTGGCAGGCACTGTGTTTAGAATTACAACCTAACATTTCTTCTATTAACAGGGTAGATTCTGGTTTACCTTAAAGGATTTTAGAACCTGAATTATTTTGGAGCAGCTGATGGAACACATTATTCTTAAGTAATTTTTTGACATGACACATATTTTGTCATAGAAACTGCTTCCTTTTGCAACTATAGGTCTGGTTATACCAATAGTTGCATAATTACATAATTGAGGCCTAGTTACAAATGTGTAGAGTGTTTGGAATACTTTGCCAGAAAAAACTTCTGGAAAACTACAATGTAAAAAATATTTTGCGGGTGGAATTTTGTATTTCTGTTATGATCTAAAGATCCTGGAAGAATATGAAGATTCTTCAAAGAACTGAAATAACTGGACAAATAAAATCAAGACAGATTTGTTTCCTCTTTACCCTACTGTGTTTGATAGTCTGGCTAGAATCCTGTGTATATCATATGCTAGTATAACCAGGTATCTTAATGAATATTACAGAAAAATGTCCACTGTCTCTTTACTCACTTTCTTCCCTCTTGTCTGTAACTGCAGATACCACATGGCCAATCAGGAATCCCTCTGCCCAGTTTATGTTGTACTGGTGGTTATATGTCCTCACCCCCGTGTGACTGTGGAGATATACCCTGATGTTTTAAAGCTATCTTGTTTAGTCAGGAAAAAGAAGCAGTCCCCAGGTTACAAATCAGATCATTTCTGTAGGTTTGTTCTTAAGTTGAATTTGTATGTAAGTCATAACAGGTACATTTTTCAGTATAATTCAAGTCAGTTTTTTTTGGATTACATAGGGAAGGGTTACCAACCCTGTGATGTTTGTTTTGCTGTCTGTGCCCCTGTTCAGAAAATTTTACCTCACTTTCTGTCCCTGTGACAATTAGATTTTGAAAATTTTGAGTTGTTGTGGAAACAAAGATTGGTGATAAAAACTTCAGTAGGGATACCTTTTTTATGATAATGGTGTCAGGAGTGAATTTGTCTTCCTAGGGGTAGATTTCCTCTCACTTCTTGTTGCCTCACCCAGTTTGTAACTAGGAGTAATATGTAAGTTGGATGTTTGTAACACAGGGACTGCCTGTGTTGTGGGATCTTCCCACTTGTGCTTATTATGGTTGGTAATGGTTGACTTCAGCTCCATTGGGAAAATAAGTGTGTGTCTACATTGTGGGACTAACACAGTTTGACAGCACTTTAACTGCCATCACTCACTCCTCTGGATTCATGGAAGTTGTTGTTTGGTGAGTCACCAGCACTACTTAGTATAAAAGACAAAACACATTGTAAAATTATAACTCTTATGATTCCATAGCATTGAGCCATGGCAGTTAAAGTTGTATCAAACGGTATTCATTCCACAGTGTAGATGCACCATAAATCATCTGTACTTCACCACCCAGGACAAACAAACAACTTCAGTTTTGGCTAGAATTAAGACTCCACATAGTCAGTCTGAGATTCTAGGACATGGCAGCAAATTCTACTAGGAGTTGTTTCTGTACCATCTGGAGCTGTGCAACAGGATGTATAAGCTGAGAGAGTGAATTTCATATCTTGATTTGAAATATGCAGGCAATTTGACTACAGGTTTCTTATCTTAGTTACTTTAGGTTAGATTCTCAGGAGGTCCTAATGGAAGGATTATTTGCTATACTGAGCAGGTTCTGTCTGACATAGATGTTTGATATATGAAGAACTAATGTTTGTGGTTTATATAGAATTCTTGAAAACATTCTATCTTATATATTACTAGCTGTGCCCGGCCACGCGTTGCTGTGGCGAAGTATGGTGGTATGGGAAATAAAGTATTGAGAAATTGGTGGTAGTTAAGGTCAAGGGTAAAGGTTTTCCCCAGACATTAAGTCCAGTCGTGTCTGACTCTGGAGGTTGGTGCTCATCTCCATTTCTAAGCCGAAGAGCCGGCGTTGTCCGTAGACTCCTCCAAGGTCATGTGGGATGACTACATGGAGCGGCGTTACCTTCCCGCCGGAGCAGTACCTATTGATGCACTCACATTTGCATGTTTTCGAACTTCTGGGTTGGCAGAAGCTGGAGCTAACTCTCTCTGCTCCCTCAATTCAAACCTGTGGCCTTTCAGTCCAGAAGTTCAGCAGTTCAGCGCTTTAACACGCTGCTCCATCAGGGGATATTATTTCCTAAAGGTTATGAATATACAATATTTCTGATTGGTTTTTTTTGTTTGTTGGAGGCAAGTATGAATGCTGCAATGAGGAAAAATGATTAGGATGTAATCGCCTTGCAGCTTTAAAGCCTGGCTGTTTCCTCCCTGAGTGAATTTTTTGTTGGGAGGTGTTAGCTGGCCCTGATTGTTTCCTGTCTGGAATTCCCTTGTTTTCAGAGTGGTGTTGTTTGCATTATTTTATGTGCTTCTACTGTCTGTGGCCCTGAGAAAACAGGATTTGCCAGACTTTGATGATGGGAATACTTTGTTGGGAGGTGTTAGCTGGCCCTGATTGTTTCCTGTGTGGAATTCCCCTGTTTATTTACTGTCCTGGTTTTAGAGATTATATTGTTCTGCATTATTCTATCCCAGTAATTATTTCATATTAAAGAAGAATCTCACTTATCCAACATTCGCTTATACAATGTTCTGGATTATCCAACGCAGTCTGCCTTTTCATAATCAATGTTTTTGTAGTCAGTGTTTTAAATTCATTGTGATATTTTAGTGGTAAATTTGTAAATACAGTACAGTAGAGTCACTTATCCAACATAAACGGGCCGGCAGAACGTTGGATAAGCGAATATGTTGGATAATGAGGAATTAAGGATAACCCTATTAAACATCAAATTAAGTTATGATTTTACAAATTAAGCACCAAAACATCATGTTAGACAACAAATTTGTCAGAAAAAGTAGTTCAGTACACAGTAATGCTATATAGTAATTACTGTATTTATGAATTTAGCACCAAAATATCACAATATATTGAAAGCATTGACTACAAAAATGTGTTGGATAATCCAGAACGTTGGATAAGCGAGTCTTGGATAAGTGAGACTCTACTGTAAATACTACATAGCATTACTGCGCATGGAACTACTTTTTCTGTCAAATTTGTTGTATAATATGATGTTTTGGTGCTTAATTTGTATAACGATTACCTAATTTGATGTTTAATTGGCTTTTCCTGAATCCCTTCTTATTATCCAACATATTCACTTATCCTGCCGGCCTGTTTACGTTGGATAAGTGAGACTCTACTGTATATTGATAATCTTAAATTATCTGCTTAGAACTGGATTATATGAGGCCCCTTCTTCACAGCTGTATAAATGCACACTGAAGTGGATTATATGGTAGTGTGGAGTCAAGATAATCCAGTGCAAAGCAGATAATATAAGATTATAAATGGGTTATATAGCTGTGTTGAAGGGCCTTGAGTCTACACTGCCATATAATCCAGTGCAAATTAGATAATCTGTGGAAGAAGTCTAAGTGAGGCCTAAATCTCCCTGTCCCCTAACTGAAGCCTGGCTGTCCCTTGGTTGCTAGGCAACCAAGTGGGCAGAGATTAGCCCTCTAAACTGGCAGCAATTGGATAAAAAAATTATTGCTCTCCCTCTAATTAGGACTTTATTTTTCTTTTCTTTTTGTTGTATCAACCTTGAGGCGTGGATGATGGGTTGTGTTGTCAAATTTTGAGGTTGGGGGGCCTGTACTTTTGTTGTTTTGTGAATTGCCGTGATGCCATCACTCTTTTATATATATAGATAAATATATTTGATACTGATAAACATATTGTTTCCCCTTAGATGTGATGCTGATCCTTCAGCACTGGCTAACTATGTTGTGGCATTGGTGAAGAAAGATAAACCAGAGAAAGAGTTGAAGGCTTTCTGTGCTGATCAACTAGATGTCTTTCTACAAAAAGGTACTGTATCAATTATTTTGGCTAATGGCAACACTTCATGGATATGATGGTGAAATTCTTTATGTATTAGTGACTTCGAAATGTGTGAAATTTTATTTCCTATCATCCCCAGATGACAGTCTTCCCCCTTAGATAATGAAACAAAGATGTTCAGCTGAATTGCAGCAATGCAAGTGTTTAAATGCTTGGCCATTTGTACACAACAGTTATACTTGTAATGAGGATTGCCTACATCTTTAAGGAGCTGAAAAGTTAGGTTTTCCATTCACCATAAGAGCAGTCATTAGTGAAAGTTATTTCTACATTGCCCCAAGAATAGCCATCAATATTCAGAAAGAAAATGCAAAGACAACTGGTTATATATATATATATATATATATATATATATATATATATATATATATAAAAAGGTGGCATTTTTTCTCTTTGAGGTATTTCTGCACATCTTGATAGCTGTGAAATAAAAATGGTCATACAAATAGCTGGAATTTGAATGCTGAACACAGCATACTGTTAAAGCACAGGTTTTAACTATTAAATGATATAAGGATGACTCTACTATCCCGCCTTGGGACAACAGTGGCCTTTTGTTTTAAATTCCCCAGTTTCAGATATCACACAAACCTAAAAACTATCAGTAATAAGCAAGTGGTGGTGGGGGGGCATTTCTGTTTGTCCAGAATTGGTGATCCTAACAAGTTTCTGTTCCTGTAAAGCAAATTCAGAAAAAATTCAGAACTCTTCCTGTGGCAACGCCAGGCAGATGGGCACACATTTACAAGTCCAGGGACAGATTAAACTATAATTTAGTGTTTTGTCTAAACTATTCTAGTATCTGTGGTTATTCTAAAATTCAGTTGCAGGGTCACTACAATCTTGAATCTTGAAACTGCACATTCAAATTAGAGGAGCAGAATCATTTTGGCTGGTCTTAGTGGCCTATGAAATACTGATTGCTGTAAAATAAATTTTTCGGTAATAATACCTTGTTATGAACATCATTCCGCCTCTCTAACATACAGAACAGGAATAAGGAATGTTCTCTGCTCCTTTCTCTAGTACTTACTTAGGCGATCCCTCATAGTTCGAGGGATGATGGTCCTCCATTTCTTGGAAGACGCCTGTGCATGATTTTTTTTAATGTGTGGAGGTCGGTGCACGGCCGGTCAACACACAGTCTTCACAGAGTGAGGTTCCAGCAGTGGTGTGATTAACACAATGAGAGTGGCTTCTAAGTCTGTTGCAGCCTTCTTCCGCCTTCACAGCCGTTGTAACATGTACCATGTTATCCTCCACCTGCTCCGCCATTGAGGTCTTTGGGTCTTGGGATTGTTCTTGGTCTGGATCCTCCCCTGTGGCCACTCCTGGGAGTGTGTGACTCCCGTGGTTGTGCCCGCAGGTTCATTGGACCACGCAAGCCCCTCACCATATTCATTCATTAATCCTAATTAGATCTTTGAAGACCCAGTATCTTCAGGGTTTTTCCTTCCTGAATGGGTTTTCCATTTTCCCAGTAGAAAAGTAGTATGATGGTTTGCAGGTAAGACATTTTCCAGAATTAGAGTAATTATTGTGCATACAGCATATGCACAAAAGCATGTGTGGAGGGGGGGTGTCATCTTGGACTCACTCTGGTAATTGAGACTGATGTAAATGGGAAAGACATTTCCATAGGGAATCATTAGAGCAGGGGTCCTCAAACTTTTAAAGCAGAGGGCCGGTCCACAATCCTTCAGAATGTGGAGGGGCCGAATTATCATTTGGAAAATTAAAAAAAGAACAAATTCCTGTGCACACTGCACATGTCTTATTTGTAGTGCAAAACAACAACAATGAGAGAACAATACAATATTTAAAAATGAGAACAATTGTAACCAACATAAACCTATCAGGATTTCAATGGAAAGTGTGGGCCTGCTTCTGGCCAATGAGATAGTCCAGTTAATTAGGATTGTTGTTGTTGTTGTGTGCCTTCAAGTCATTTCAGACTTTGGGCGAGCCTAAGTCTAAAATTATTTATTCATTTACTACATTTATTTATTACATTTATATCCCACCCTTCTCACCCCGGAGGGGACTCAGAGCAGCTGTATGTACATACAATATATTATATTATTAGCATAGCACAATATTAGCATTATATATTACTATATTGAACTATACCACTATACTGTAATATTATATGTAATATATATCATATAATTAAGATTATTATATGGTATTATTAGTATTATATTGTATAACATTATCAATATTATATGTATATACAATATATTATATTATTTAAAATGATATAAAAATATTATATTATAAAACTGAGGGCGGGGGCCAGGTAAATGACCTTGGAGGGCCGCATCCGGCCCCCGAGCCTTAGTTTGGGGACCCCTGCATTAGAGACTAGTGGTAGTGTTCTGATAGAACTAAAGTAGCCACAAAGCTGGCAGTTTTACTCAGCTGTCTGCCAATTTTAAAGAGACTGGGAAGATTTAAAAAAATCAGAGCTTGCCTGATTTTTATAGACATTTTCTAACATGATCAAAGCAGCAACTGATCCCAATGGAGTCTTGGGGTGTGTCTACATTGTAATATTAATGCAGTTTGACACCAGTTTAACCAACAAGGCTCAGTGCTGTGGAATCCTGGGATTTAGGTTGGCAAGTCCTTTGGCCGTCTGTGCCAAAGAGCGCTGCAGTCTACCCAAAACACAAATCCAAGGATTCCATAGCATAGAGACATGTCAGTTAAAGCAGTGTCAAACTGCATAAACTCTACAGTGTAGATTCACCCTTAGATAAAGTGAGGTTGCTTACTATTAGATATAACCATTGATCTTCACAGGAATATACAGATCAGGAGCAACTGATAAGAATTCTGTTTGCTTGCTGTGCCTTCTCCACCTGGCTTCCCAGATAGAGAAAGCACTTCGGAAGTTAGAGAAAGGCAGTGCATCCTCTGCTGTAACCTCTCCTGCAGGCTTGCCAGCTGAAAAAAGCAGGCTCCAGTTGCTCCCCTCTGCACACATAAGCAAGTATAGAAAACTCTTTCCTGCCACAACAAATTGCAAAGATTCTAGTTTCTTCCTCCCCCTCATGTTCCTGATTCTAATAAGCAAAGGAAACCCTTGCTTCCAGAAACACCAAGACTGCAGCTGCTATCTCACATGTCTCCAACCAAAGCAGACAAAAGAAAATCAGTGTAGTTGCCTCTTCTTGCCACTTAAACCTTCATGTTTAAGCTCCAAACAGCCTTGTTCTTTCACCTCACTCTGTACGTGTCTTGCGTGTCCTATCTTGGGCAAATGTACAGGAAAAACCAATTTAAAAAGTTGTAAATTGGGACAACGCAAATTAATACTAATTTATTCAGGATATCCTTTAAAATGTTGGCACTTTTTAACACTAATAGTAGTTATGGTGATTAATTGAAAGCCAAATACATGCATTCATATTGAAGAATAAATATTATAAAATGGTTTAATGAATGAACTCAGTTAGCATTGACATGGATTGGATTAAGGCTCTTGCACAAGGTCTGATGGATGATTGGCATATATTTTCAGTGTTGCACTGTGTTAAATCTTTTATATATTGTATTTTACTATGTTCTTTAACTATTTTAACTGTTTTATTCTTATTTTATTGTATTGTAATGTACTGGTAGTGATCCTGCCAGTTGTGTAACCCGCCCTGAGTCCCCTCGGGGAGAAGGGCGGGGTAGAAATATTGGAAATTAATTAATTAATTAATCAGAGTTAGAAATTCCATCTTAAATTACAGTTTTATGTAAGTTCAAATTATTCCTGTGCAGCAGTGCACTATTTGAATCATCAAAGCAAACTTTCAAATTTAAAGTTTCAATTGTTAGTTTGCAACATTTCTGTACTATTGGAATAAGCTACGAAGGGTGTATAAGTTTTGGGGGATACCCTATATTTGAAAACACACAAATCTGAAAGGAATTTCTGCCTGTGTAACATATTATCTTCTTCGTGAGGGGAGCGTGAAAGAGGTCTTCGTTGCTTCAAATTATTATTGAAGAATTAAACTTTAAATTCAGTCATGCTGCTAGTCTAGTCCTTATGACTGTGGCTGCATGAGACAGTTTCTGTCCAGATAATACAGTCTGTTGATATGGGGGTTTTCCCCCCTGCTGTTCATAGAGCAAAAGGTAAGATAAATATGCTTAGGTAGCATAAGGTACAGCACTTTGCAACTCTCTTTAGTATGCAGTATAGTAACCATATTGTTTGTTTATACAAAATTGAGGCTTTATATTTTAAATTTGACAATGTGTCAAACACTACAAATTTTACAAACATGTCAAACAGTACAATTTTATATGCTAATTATAAAAATACAAAAAAATAAAACCTGCCTACATTTATATTTTTTTCCAAATTTCAGCTTCATAATTTCTGGAAGTTTTATCTCACAAGTTCCAGACAGAATTCGCTTTACTTAATCTGTGGGAACTTGGTCTGTAAACATTTATGCATTTGCACTCAGCAAGTGTCAAGCCAAAACAAACCCTGGGCTTCCAATCAACTTTGGAGCAGGGTTTCCGTACAGTAACTCCCCCACGAAAGCCACAGCTGGGTGCAAACCTACCATCCTCTACTTGCCATAGTAAGGAAGGCAGCAAGGTCCAAGGTAAGAAGGTGACCTACTGTGTTCTAAATAGGCAACATGAAATGGGTAATCACAAAGAAGCAGGATATTCTTTGTTGTTGTTGAAAATTTCACCACAAGAGCATTGCCATCAATAGATCCGGTCAAATCCTCCAAAACATTACTTTTGTTCAAGACTTAGGAAAAATATCACATTTCAAAATGGTTAATATGAATTTGAAATAGATTTTCAGTCCTCTGCAAAGCCAATGCCTTGAAAGAAATTCTCCTGTCTCTAAAACATTATGTATTTACACAGAAATGAGCAGCAAATCGATTTTGAATCTACAGTAGAGTCTCACTTATCCAACGTTCTGGATTATCCAACACATTTTTGTAGTCAATGTTTTCAATATATCGTGATATTTTGGTGCTAAATTCATAAATACAGTAATTACTACATAGCATTACTGCGTATTGAACTACTTTTTCTGCCAAATTTGTTGTCTAACATGATGTTTTGGTGCTTCATTTGTAAAATCATAACCTAATTTGATGTTTAATAGGCTTTTCCTTAATGCCTCCTTATTATCCAACATATTCGCTTATCCAACATTCTGCCGGCCCGTTTATGTTGGATAAGTGAGACTCTACTGTATTCTGATAACATACCCCAAAACCCATATCAGGTGTACTCTGAGAGAGATCCTAAGCATATGCTCTTTTTCTCCATTCAAGTAGTGTGTCACATCACAAACTCCTTTTAAAATGCCGAGGAGTTTCAAAATAAGTTTGTTGTCTGCTATTGGTGAGCTTTTCTTAGTAAATAATAAGTGTAGTGCTCTTTCAGGCATATCTAATAGGGCTGTATCAAAGAAAGAGAACTGTGTTTAATTCAGCTAAAGCTTGGTATGCATTATGAATTGATTAATTGTTTTGCATTTCTTTACCAGAAACATCAGGTTTTGTCAATAAACTCTTTGAGAGTCTGTATACCAAGGATTACCTAGCCCCCAGTGAACCAGCAAAACCAGAGCTGAAACCTGCAGGTCAGGGGAAAGAAGAAATCAAAGAAGAGGTAATATTTCATTTCTCAGTGTCAGCATATCGTAATACAATGCAAAACCTATTTTTATTAATGCAGGAGTCATCGTGTCTGTCCGTCTGTCCCCCCCCCCCCCCCCCAAATTTGTTGGGACTTATTCACAGATGATGTGCATAGAATTGTAGTCATGCAAAAATTTCACTGGAACGTGCCTGGGTGTGTAATAGAAAATTGTTATTGTTTTTTCCTTAATATTCAATTTTTCCTTAATATACTCCATTGTTGGCCAATTTGAATACCATTGAATAGTCTTGCAGCTTCAAAGCCTGGCTACTTCATATCTAGAGGATTCCATTGTTACTCAACTTGAATACCATTGAATACCCTTGCAGCTTCAAAGTCTGACTGCTTCATACCTAGGGAAATCCTTTCTAGGCCTCCTTGAATGCCATGAAGAAAACCCCACTTAGGACTATGCCACAGCAACGCGTGGCCAGGCACAGCTATATAAACTTTAGTTATATCCCTCCCCTCTCCCCAAAGGGACTTGTGGCAGCTTACAACAAAAAATACAGTGTACATAATAATACTCAACCAACTAAGACAACAAAATACATCAACCAACAAATCAGCAAATCATGATACAAAATAAAACAGTAATAGACATATTGGTTATAACAACAGAAACACAATAATTATAAACTGTATGATAGTTAAAACATGTAATACACAAGAGGCAAAATCAGCTCCTATTGATAAAACTGTTAAAATCCAGTTAATATTGTGATCAAATAAAAATTCAATCACTTAAGTTGTAGTTAACCATTGTCAAAAGCCTGTTTCCACATCTATGTTTTAGATCCTTTCTAAAGGTTATTAGAGTGGGAGCCAGTCTGATCTCTGATGGTACAGCTTCAGTCTTAAGCACACAAGTCACACATTTTTACCCTTTTTGTGGATTTCTTTTAAAGAATGAGAAGTATGGTAAACATTAGTTGTCTATACTGACAACATTTGTAGACTGCTCTATGTTAAAAAGTTATCTGGGCAGGTGATACAACAAAGTGGAAAAATCAATAGTAATAAATTCAACTTAACATTAAAACAAGTAGGCTGAAACACAAAAGGGGATAGTAAGAAAGCAAGTCTTAGTTTTTTTAAAAAAAAAAATTGAAGGCCTACTAGAAAATAGCAAGATGCCAAAAAGATAACCTGGAACCTGAGAATGCATTTCACAACTAGGATGTTATCACTAATACACCTATTACACCTCACTTGATTAGCACTTTAAGTATAGCAGGTGTGTTATCTTGATATCTATGCACCCAAGCCATTGGGAACCTTGAGGATCAATGCTATCCTTCTGAATTTGGCCTGAAAACTGACTGGGAATGGATCATAATAGAGCATTATAGAGCATGTCATCCCCACATAGTTGTTTGGTGCAGTCCCATCTGGCCATCTTTCGACCTTTGTCATAACAGAATTTAATAGGCTGATGTACCCACAGTGAAGTAATTCTGTTGATGGAATACCAAATCTGGATAAACGACAGCCAAGTGCCTGTGTCCAAGAAGTATATTAGTTGGAATACCATTACTAGAAAGTGCTCTATGCAGAGAGTTTCTTGTTCCTATGATGATAACGATACAGTGATACCTTGACTTAAGAGTTTTAATTCATTCTGTGACCGAGCTCTTTACTCAAAATGCTCTTATCTCAAAGTGTATTTTCCCATTGAGATGCTGTTAATTTGTTCCAGCCCCCCCCCCAAACCTTCCTCTCATTTTTGTTACTTATTTTTAAATAAGAAAATATACTTTATAAATTACAAATAATGTATAAATGCACATTCACATGGAACAATAAAAAAGAAATATCAACTTTAAAATGGTAGAAGCATAAAGTTGTGGCAAGGAAGCACAAATTAAGAGGCAGAAGCATCATTTTATTCATATTGTGCTCATTCCAGACTCCCTCCCTTCTTGCTCTCTCTCCTCCTCTCTTAATGAAGCCAAACATACCAGGAATAAATACCACACAAAATCAACTAACCTAAAGTTCCTCAAAGTGGACAAGAGCAAAGAGGACAGCAATCTCCCAAAGCAGTCAAGAGCATGAGGCAGGGAGGCTGCTCCTTTGAAGCCCTAAAGCCCTGTACTCTTGTGCTAGCTCTTAAAATGCTGCTCTTATGTCAAAGTGAAACCCAGGGTGAGCAACAGCTCTTAACTCAAAAGCTCCTACATTGGGACACTCTTAAGTAGAGGTTCCACTGTACATTAATGAGCACCATGGACCATAAACCTGGTTGAGCAGCATTCCAGAAGGTGCTGACCCTGGCTTAGACAGTTTTACAAATAAAAATCAGTAAACATTAGGCCAATGAGAACAGATTTATGATTTTTAAAAAAGAAAACATGATAAACTGGCCTTTTTATGTTCCTTGTAATCTCTATTAGCATCATATGGTGGAACTTGTGCATAAATGAGGTTGCAAACCCTGCACTTTGTGGTTGATGAAGCTGTCTGAAATTAGCTGCTTTGTCATGACACTATCTAAAGGACATTTGGCTGTGCTTTTCCTTTGTGTTCATTTTGGTTCCTTCAGTTATGATGCTTATATGTAGCTATTTAAAGTTACGCATTGAATATGGTCAAGCATAATTCAAATAATATTGTGATCAGCTGGCATTCTAATTTTGAGGAGGGCAGATTTGGTCCAGGAACTGGTATATCTTTAGATAAGTTTTCCAAATAGCAACATTTCAGATGCCTTCTAGAATGTTTAAGATTATTCCTATTTGTTACATATTTTATGCTAGAGAAAATGGATGATTTTCTGCAGAATTTACATAGTATGTTTTCTTCTGTGAACATTAATTTTGCAACAGTGAAACGAAAGCACAGAGGCTCACTCAACTCTGCTTGTTTTCACTTACCTCTCATTCTGATTTGAATTCTTGAACACAGGATGAAAGCTACCATTCTAAGTTTATACAGTGTATTGTGCAGTGGATATCCTTAGGAGAAGGTTTAGTGGAGGAAATAAACTAGAGCTCCTTAAGTGTAACTCTTGGCCAGGACTCACTGGCCAGGCTTCAGTGATGAATGTATTAAACAACTTTGCTATACTTAGATAAGGTCAAATGAGAGATGATACCCTCGCATTGCATAGTCTTTCCCTACCCCCTATCACTCATATGCAAATCATGTAATATTAGAAGTGATTTTTTAAAAGTCCTGTTCTCAGCCCTCTTTTTTGCATTCAGATGTTTAACTTTAGTCATGTGTAGACTTGCTGCTTGGCCGTTCTGCAGACAAATGAATATTTTCAATTCTTACTATTCTCCCTTTACAGACAAGGAAGTGTGTGTTTCATTATGTAACGAACAGTTTTGAATATGAGATTATGAAGTTAATCCACTACATTATTTCAGCGATTTTTCAGAGAATTCAACTTTTCTGCTTATAAAACAAATAGCACACATGAGACACTCCTAGATTTCTTTTTCTCTCTAAGAAATCCACACTTAACAGCTGAACTATTGTGTCTGATACAGGCAGTTTTATGTGGTTGTCAACGGTTGCAGGAATTGAAATTCCTTGATTCCAAAAATAGAAGACCACAAGAAATTATAAGAGTATTTATCCAAAAGAAATATGGGATTGATATCCTAACTCTTTAGCATACACACAAAACTATGGGTCACTCAGATATACCACCAGAATGATTGCTCAAATGGAAATAGTTTTATGAACTTCCCATATTCAGTTAAACAGAATAAAAGTGTCTCAAAAACCAAATTCAGATCAAAGCAAATGCAACTAAATTCACTGGTATGTTGTGTGGTTTCTGGGCTGTATGGCCGTATTCTAGGAACATTTTCTCCTAACATTTCACCTGCATCTGTGGCTGGCATCTTCAGAGGATCTGAAGCTGCCAGCCAGAGATGTTGGCTAAACGCCAGGAGAAAATGTTGCTAGAACACGACTACATGGCTCGAAAACCACACAACACTCTAGCAATTCAGGCCATGAAAGCCTTCGACAATACAACTTAATTCAGTTTCTAAGTTTGTATTTCAAGATTGCTCAGGACTGGTTTACCTTTTGTGTATTTAAGGACGACATTATGTCTGCAAAAAGAGTATGTATTGTACGCTATAATGGTGTTGTTAGAGATCTGATAGGCTTATCTGAAATCAACTGAAATTGGCAGTGTCTTTGCAGAATACAAATATCTTTTTCTCTGCCACAATAAATGAACAGGATAAAGAGTTTCATATGGAAGTATGCAGATTAATTGTCGCCTCCAGCTCCTTCTGCATTTTACTGTAGTTGTTAGAATTATAGTAGCAACTCACTCTGATTCAACTCAAGGAATGGTATAGCAAATTATGGGCACCTCACAGTAATCATGGTTTCTATAATTGTAAGTGTGATCATGAAATATAGCAGTTATGAAATTAAAACTGCTTTAAAGATAATTGACAAATAAGAAAATACATGATTAAAAATAACAAGAAATTAAAAACTTGCTTTTATTGAGACCTAATACATTTCTTACTTTGGTCAGTTTTAAGTATGTGTGTATGTGGTGATTTTGCTCAAACCTGTTTTTCTTTTATTAGGATTTTAGATTCATTTGTGTCTTTCCCCTACACATGAGGGTAGAATACAAATGGTGTGAAGTTAATGCTTTCCTGTTTTTCTTTAGACATTTCAGGAATCTTTTGAAGAAGAGCGGGAGAACAAAAAGAAGAAATACACTAGCCCACAGAAAAATCGTTCAGATCCTAATGAGCAAAGGTCAGTATTTTTCTTCAGCATTTTAATATGTATGCCCCCTTCCTTTGGGTTATGATTAGACTGCTTGCTATAGGGTGTTACCTTTTGTATTATGAATTATCCACTTACAGAAGTTTCTACTGCATCTATCCCCATACTGTTGTGATATTTAATAGCCTATGGCATTGCAATGATGACGGAGAAGAAATTATACTTATCTGCCACTGTGTAATTCAGTGAAGCTGTCTGGGGTGTTCAGGGCTCTTTTATACTTTGGCTCACAAGGAGAGCACAAAGGCCATTCGATAGTCCACTGGAACAAATTTGCAAGGCGCCTTGCAGACAAAATCTCTTAGATCTGCTTTGGCTTGGATATTGCAGTTGAGACAAGTCCCATGGATGTAATCTTTGCACCCATTTGTCCTGTATTATTCGATAAGTTCAGTTTGTGCAGCCTGACAGACTTACTTGGTGGAGACACTAGAGAGAGCCTTCTCAGTGGTTGCTCCAACCCCCAGGATCTCTTTTCAGTGAGAGGCTAAGCTGGCCCCCTTCTCACTTTTTGTTTTGCCAAAATGCAAAGATGATTCTATTTAAGCAAGCTTTTAACATGTAATTGTTCCCAAAGAGGAAACTGGAGTATGTGTTCTGCTTTTTACATTTTAAACTTTTGTATCCTTTAAAAATAATTTTAAACTGCTTTGATTGTTTTTATTATATTGTTTTAACTAATTTTACCTGTGAGCTGCCTTCAGTCCCACTTCAGGAAAACACTCCGCATATATAAATATTTTTCTTCGTGTACTCTGTGAATGCACACTAATGGAGAAGCTACGCCTGCGCAGGTTCCGACGGAAACTCTTCCAAGCTGAAGTTCAAATTTTGGCGGTAACCACGCCCCCCTTCCCAAGGGGCATATAAGGCAGCCCCAGGCGCCCGCTCTCCAGTTCCTTTTTTTCCGCCGCAAGGTTCACTTCGGACTCTTCGCATGTCTACTACTCGTTTCAAGCGTTGCACGCAGTGTGCTGCTAAAATTCCTGACTCGGACGGCCACGCCAAGTGCCTCTTCTGTCTTGGCGAGGCTCATGTGGTCAGTACCTGCCGTTTCTGCCTAGCTCTCACGGCTCAGGCCAGAAAGAACAGAGCCGCTAGGCTTAGAGCGGCGCTTTACGAAAGATCTCTCGCGCCAGAACCGACTCCGTCGACGTCGGGTACGTCGTCGTCTTCAGCTTTGAGAGCTATGTCGGCGCCACCAGCTAAGCCTCCGACAGCTAAAGCCTCCTCGGTCTCGTCCAGAGCGTCCAGGACCTCCAGGGCCGCTAAACCGGTCAAGCCACCGTGTACTGTGACGACGGCGACCGTGTCGACCCGCTCCGGGAAGGTGGGGCCTTCCTCGACGTCGAGCTCTCTGGCTTCGGTGACCTCGATCCGCTCTCGTATCGGTTCCCCTCCGTCCTCCTCTGCTATCAAAATAGCCTTTAAAAGGGCTCACGAGGAGTCTCGTCGAGCGCAATCTGACTCAGCTGTGGTTCCTCCCACACCTGGCAAGTCCTTGAGGGTTGCATCCAAGCAACCGCCGGCAAAGAAACGGCTGACTCAGCGCTCCTCTTCCTCGGCCTCCTCAAAGAAAGACCCGCCATCTTCCTCGACAACCTCCTCGAGAAGGTCTTCTCCTATTGTGCCAGCCCAGAGGCCTAGAGATGTTTCTCAATCTCCATTGCACCCCCTGTCTGATGGGGAGCTGCAGGACTCACCCCACCACTCTACCCAAACGGTGGTCAGGGTGCCGGTGCCGGAGCCCCTTGCGCCGCCTCACTCGTCGCGCCAACAGCTCTTCCCTCCCACCTCGACACCGGAGCGTGGCAGACAAACGGCTCGCCTGGCTCGGGCAGCCCAGGCCTCAGCCTCTAAGGATCCTCGGCTCCCGGCCCTCTCTTCCCGCGAGGCCTTGCCTCCTCCCGAGACTGTGCTTTCTTCTCCCCCTCAGTCCCCCCAAGGGGCTGAGGAGGAGGATGTTGATATTGACCGCCCAGACTCTGTCCTCTCGGCCTCGGTGGTCTCTCTCGGTCTCGACCTCTCTCCTCCCCACGATGCGTATGAGGCGGACCCGCCTTCTCCTACTGACAATATTCGTGCTTTCTCTGAGCAAATGGTCAGAATGGCCGACGCCCTGGGTTTGGAGATCAAGCAAACCTCCAAAGCAGTGTCTGATCCAGTTTTCAAAAGGGTGCAGGCCCAAGCTCCGCCGGCCACGCTACTCCCTTTCCTGCCTTATCTCTTGGACGTTATCCAGGCCTCCTGGAAAACCCCTTCCTCCATTCCTCCGACCTCGAAGAGGATCGAGACTTGGTACCGTACCGACGATGATACCTTGGAGTGGCTCAAACACCACCCCGACCCCAACTCCCTGGTCGTTAAGGCCTCTCAATCCTCAGGTCGTCAGTCGAATACTCCGGCCGACAGAGAGGGGAAGCGCTTCGACGCCGTGGGTCGAAAACTTTACTCTGGAGCCCTTTTGCTTTGCCACATGGCGAACTATGGAGCCTGCATGGGTGCCTACCAGCAAATTATCTGGGAGAAGGCACAGCCCTTCTTCGCTAAGATGTCGGACGAAGACCGCTCCGTCCTCACTACCCTCCAACAGGAAGCAGACTCGCTTGCTCACCACCAAATACAAATGGCGAAACACACAGGTGATACTGCGGGCAAGATGATTGCCCACGCGATTTCCATCCGCCGCCACGCCTGGCTGAGGTCTTCGGGTCTCTCCTCATCTTCCAGACAGGTCATTGAGGACCTTCCCTTTGACGCGCTCGGACTATTTCACTCCGGTACCGATGACAAACTCAAGTCTAATCATGACTTTAAAATTCTTGCGTCTAAATGTGGCGACCAACCGCAACCTCAGCGCACTCGCTGGTTCCCGCACCGTTCCCGCCGCTTCCCGCCGCAATCTTTCAGACACCACTCTTTCAGGCGGCCTTCGGGCTCGAATAATCAAACCCATCACCAACCTCGTCGGGGACCTCATCCGCAAAAGCAACGCGGTCGAACCACCCCCGCTCCTCCGCAGCCTAACCGGCGTACCTGACGCCAACCCCTGCCAAAGCTCCTCGCCCGCTACCGCTGTAGAGCCCACGCTGCCTCGACCCTCCGGCGCCTTTGCAGACCGCCTAGCCCCTTTCTACGATCAATGGGTGTCTATTACTTCAGATGCATGGGTTCTCCACATTGTCCAAGACGGCTACGCCTTAGAGTTCACGGACCTCCCTCCTACAGGTCGCGTTCTCCACTCAAATCCTTCCCCAGAGATACTGGCCGAAGTCGAAGCGTTACTGGCCAAAGGCGCTATCCGTCCCTCCCCTCCCGAACTGGACCCTTTAAGTTTCTTCTCCAGATACTTTACAGTCCCGAAGAGAGGAGGCGGGCTACGCCCCATTCTGGACCTAAGGGCCCTCAATATATTCATTCGCCCTTCCAAATTCAGGATGGTCTCTATTGCCTCTATCCTCCCGATGCTGCAGCGGGGAGACTACTTTGCCTCCATAGACTTACGAGACGCCTACTTCCACGTGGCGATACGGGAGGCGCACAGACGGTTCCTATGCTTCAAAGTTCTCGACCAAACCTACCAATTTACCGTTTTACCCTTCGGTCTCGTCACGGCCCCAAGGGTCTTTACCAAGGTCGTCGCCGTCGTAGCGGCCCACCTCAGGCTACATGGCATCACGGTCTTTCCTTATCTGGACGACTGGCTTCTCGTCGGGCCCGATCCGGTTCTTCTCGAAAATCACGTCTCCTTCACGCTGCGTCTTCTAAAATCTCTCGGCCTCCAACTCAATTCCGAGAAGTCAAATCTCTCCCCGTCAACCCGAATCCGGTTCATCGGGGCCCTCTTCGACTCCATCACAGAGACTGTTTCACTTCCGTTCGACAGATTCCTAGCTCTCCGTCACCACATCGCCCTTTGTCGATCTGCCCGGAGGGTCAGAGCCCGTGCCATTCAGGTCCTTCTAGGCCACATGGCCTCCACGGTTCTCACGACCCCGTTTGCCAGGCTGCGCCTTCGGGTCCTGCAAAGGTGGTTTATAGACACTTTCAAGCCGTTCCACCACCACAACTCCAGATACCTGTCGGTACCGTCGTCCGTCCGCCAGTCTCTCTCATGGTGGACGTCTCACCAAAACGTGTGCAGGGGCCTCCCATTTCACCCAGCCCCGCCGTCGCTAACCATAACCACGGACTCCTCCACCTACGCTTGGGGAGCCCACATGAGCGGTCTAACGGTTCAAGATCTTTGGTCCCCATCCGAGAGGACCAACCACATAAACTTTCTCGAGCTTCTCGCCATCCTCAAAGCCCTGAAAGCTTTCTCCCGCCTCATCCGCCACAAGTCCATCCTCATTCAATCGGACAACCTCGTGGCAGTATTCTACATCAACAAACAGGGCGGTACGGGTTCGAGGAAATTGATGCTCCTCTCCTCCCGTCTCTGGGTTTGGTGCATAGCCCACGACGTACAGGTCTCTGCAATCCACCTGCCGGGTGCCCAAAACGACTTAGCAGATGCCCTCAGCAGGATGACATCTTCCTCTCACGAGTGGAAGCTCGATCCCGAGATCCTCGACGGTCTGTTCCTCCACTGGGGACGCCCTACTCTGGATCTCTTCGCGTCTCCCCACAACGCTCAGCTACCCCGCTACGGAGTGAGACTTCCCCCGAACTCCTTCCCCGGCTGTCTAGGGGATGCCTTTCTACTGGACTGGTCGGCGGAGATGCTTTATCTTTTTCCACCGATTTCCCCTCATACCGAAAGTTCTCGAAAGACTTCTCTCGATCTCGGTCACAGCGATTCTCATAGCTCCGGCCTGGCCCCGCCAACCGTGGTATCCAGCCCTTCTTCGTCTCTCCAGAGGAACGTTTCGCCCTCTGCCTCCCTCGCCGCACCTTCTCTCAAGGGAGGACGGCAAAATTCTTCACCCGGACCTCCCTTCCCTTCATCTCACTGCATGGAGGATTCTTACCTAGCCTCCCTTCCGCAGAATCTGCAAGACGTCCTTCGGGCAGCCCATAACCCGTCTACTACCAAGGCTTATTCCTATAAACTCTCTCGCTTTCACGCCTTCCTTCGATCCCGTAACGTCGACACCTTCCCGACCTCGGTATCGGTGGTCCTCGACTTCCTCATGACCCTCGTCGAGAAGAAACTCTCTCTCGCCTCTATTAAAGCTTATCTCGCAGCTCTTTCCTGGTCTTTCAGCGCCACGGCCAGCCATCTCTCTTTTCTCACCACCTGATCAAAACCTTTCTCCGGGGCTACAATAACATCTGCCCGCCGTCGCTACCACCTACGCCGGGCTGGAACCTCGAACTTGTACTTTCTCAACTCACTTCTGCTCCCTTCGAACCGCTTGCCTCGACCGATCTCCGTCTGCTTTCCTGGAAGTTGGCCTTTCTGGTGGCGATCACGTCGGCACGACGGCCATCCGAGCTTGCTGCTCTCAGGGTCGACGAGCCTTATCTACGTTTTCACCATGACCGCGCTGTTCTTCGCCCGGACATTACCTTTCTTCCTAAGGTGGTGTCAGCCTTCCACCTCAACCAGGACATTGTCCTACCAGCTTTCTTCTCTAACCCCTCCTCTCCTCTCGAGCAGAAACTGCACCTTCTTGACGTTCGAAGGGCACTTCTCTTCTACAGGGACCGTACCAAGGACATCCGTAAGACGCAAAGACTCTTTGTCGCCTATGCCCAGGACAAGTTGGGTAATCCCATCTCTTCCCAAAGACTGTCCCACTGGATCGCTCAGGCCATTGAGTTGGCCTACGAACTGGCCAAGCGACCTCCTCCTCCTTCCATCCGCCCGAGGTCGACTAGGGGCCTCTCGGCTTCGACTGCCTTCCTTAGGGGTATTCCGCTTGACTCCATATGCAAAGCGGCTATCTGGTCAAACCCTCTCACGTTTGTCTCTCACTACAGGCTGGACAGTAAGGCCCTAAAGGACTCGGCCTTCGCAAGATCAGTACTCTCATCTTGCCTCTCCTGACTCTCAAACGTCTTTCTCCTCGTACTCACCCGCAGGTGACTCTCTATACCTCTCCTTCAAGTTTGGGCCGGTCTTTTTCCCCATACCTACCTCTGGGGATATGTTTTTCCCCTGATTGTATTGAGCAGTTGCTCTGTTGCTTTGTACCGCCTTGTTGTTCCTGGCGGATATGTCAAAGGCCAAGATGTTTTTTCTTTCCCCTCTCCCCCTTGGGAGAGCGTTATATGCACTATACGCAATTGCGTGTTTCTATCATGTTTATTGAATAATTTCTATGTTATGTTTTCTTCTTCTACGATGCTCATGTTGCATTGCACTGGTCCTTTCGGACAATTTATTGCACTGGTCTCTTGGGACTGTTATCTCAATATGTCCTAATAAACGTATGTTTGGACATTCACTGATTGTCGAGTTTGCCTTGTCCCACCATCCGGGACCTTAGCGTGTCAGTCTCCATTAGTGTGCATTCACAGAGTACACGAAGAAAAAGGACAGGTTGCTCACCTGTAACCATGTTTCTTCGAGTGTACTCTGTGAATTCACACAAACCCGCCCTTCCTTCCCCTCTGGCAAACCTCTCCCTTTCTCGTTGCCTTGGCGGCGTAGGAACTGGAGAGCGGGCGCCTGGGGCTGCCTTATATGCCCCTTGGGAAGGGGGGCGTGGTTACCGCCAAAATTTGAACTTCAGCTTGGAAGAGTTTCCGTCGGAACCTGCGCAGGCGCAGCTTCTCCATTAGTGTGAATTCACAGAGTACACTCGAAGAAACATGGTTACAGGTGAGCAACCTGTCCGTATGAGAGATATTTTCTAGCCATGCTGATTGTTGATTTTTATATACTACTAGTATTCTTTAGTACAGTGTTTCTCAAACTGTGCTCCTCCAGATGTTTTGGACTTCAGCTCCCAGTAGTGTCAACCGACAAGTTTTTAGGAATTGTGAGAATTTAAGACCAAAACACCTGAAAGGGCAGAGTTGGAGAAACACTGCTTTGGTAAATCAAAGAATTCCAGGATGGTTGATACTTTAGGACTATAAGCACTTGATTGCAATAGGTTCTCATGGAATGTGTTGACCCAATAATAAGTATTATTTGTTAAATTAAAAAATGTTTAGATTTGATCAATAGATGTGATCAATTTGGTAAACCCTTTCCACATATTTACTCTTAAAGGCCATGTATATGTAGTGTGTGTGTTTTTAGCAGGAATAGAGAGAGAAAAAGAGATGATGGTAAATGGAGAGACTATGATAGATACTACGAGCGGAATGACCTGTACAGAGACAAATACGACTGGCGAAGGGGAAGAAGTAAGAGTCGCAGCAAAAGCAGAGGGCTCAGCCGGAGTCGCAGTCGCAGCCGAGGGAGAAGTAAGGACCAGGATGCAAACAAAGACAGGGATACAAACAGAAGTGTTGGTAAGTTGTCAAAGAATTATAAGCAGTTCCTGGTCTCAACTTTTTATGTTTTAAAAATTGATGTACGGTAATCATCTAGATTTCTGTCAATTTTATCAAACAGGAATTTGTTAGAAAAATCGTGATTGTTGACATTACAACAAACTAAAAGCTTGCTCTGTAGGGTATTCTAATCAAGGGATGCTTTTTTTTAATTTGTTCTCATGTGTATTCCATCATACCACTACCTTCTATTATACTTCAACACTTGCTAGAGACAGCTGTGTTGATCAGTCTGGTTTCTTTCATCAGAGATGTACAGGATATTATTTATTCCTTTTTAAAGCTTTCTTGCCCCCTTTGAATCAGAATTACTCCTGGTGATATACTAGCTGATTTGTGGGCCAGGATCTAATAACTGAAATTATTTTTAGAAAAGTAGTTCTTTCTAAAGATGGCATTTTAATATGACAGAATATTCACATTCTTTGCAACAACAGACCAGATTATACTGTTTGAATATTTCCACAAAGTTACTCAGTTAGAGTTCAGACTTTATGTCAATAAGTATGTCTTGGATGTTTATATTTTCCATGTGTTGTTGGAAACTCAGGGTGTGGAGAGTCTATGGAGCATAGTAATTATTGGGAATTCTTTTTCCAAACAGAGCACAGAGAGCGAGCTAAATTCAAATGTGAAAGGAGTGACATGGAGAGCTCATACAACTCAGTGTCTTTGTCTTCCATTAACCCTACTGAGCAGTATTCCTCTGGAGCACAGTGTATTCCCAGTGCTGTGACTGTGATTGCACCTGCTCACCACCCTGAAAACACAACAGAAAGCTGGTCAAATTACTACGGCAATCACTCTGCTCCTAATTCCTTTGGCAGGAACGCACCGCCAAAGAGGCGTTGTCGAGATTATGATGGTAAGAGTTCCTTCTTTGTCAACTTACATGCTTCTCTTTTGAGTATGATTACAGCCAAATGAATGCAGTCATGAATGTAGATCATGCATAGTTTCTATTCTTCATTTAATGTTGAGACATTTCTCTGCTGCTTGTCAGATTGCCCTCTTCTTTTGGGACCTGTCTGCACAACCACCCATATGAAAAAGTGGAAAATGCTCTTAAT
Organism: Anolis carolinensis; assembly: GCF_035594765.1. Lineage (NCBI taxonomy): Eukaryota > Metazoa > Chordata > Lepidosauria > Squamata > Anolidae > Anolis > Anolis carolinensis. The sequence continues at coordinate 2,972,086 of NW_026943829.1, read as the reverse complement.
TTCCTCAGTCTTGTCACTGTTAGAAGGCTTGGAGAGGTCAGGTGGACAGCTAGCAATAGTGCTGGGCCAAAAAGGTCTACAGAACAGCAGCAGATGTTTTCAGCAGCATAGATCTTGTGTGCGCCTCATTACATTCGTTCAAAATACCAATCCTGCTAACTGCAGCAAAAAATATTCAATCATAATTTATATACATAAATATAGCAAATGTTTTGAAATATTTATGTCAAGTAAAATGTTAATTTATAACTTAAAGCAATACGAAGGGCCACAATGCTCAGTGAAAATCCACCTGTTTTGTGTGGTGTCATGAGGCATGCAATCTGCATTATTCTGATAATGATTCTTTCTCTTCTGATTTCCTGATAATTTCTTAATGTGTTGTTCAGCAGTTGTGCTAAAGAAAATAATGCTTCGAAGGACATTCTTTTTGGAAGCAGATATCGTTTTTGTCAGAAACAATGTAGACCATTATTTTGTGTTAATCAAGTTTCGAATCCTGATGAGATTAGTTACAGCCTACAGGAATAACTTACTGTTTATTAGTAAATGTATCATTTATCTAGAAGCTCTCTCTGTTTTAAAAATCATTTGAAGATTCCCATGTGAATCATATCAATCTTAGCAACCGTTATTGCAAATGTATGCTATAAATAACACTCTTTTTAAAAAACAGAGCGGGGTTTTTGTGTCCTTGGGGACCTCTGTCAGTTTGACCATGGAAATGACCCACTAGTCGTAGACGAGGTATCTTTGCCCAGCATGATTCCTTTTCCTCCACCACCACCGGGACTTCCTCCTCCTGGGATGCTGATGGCACCCACACAAGGCCCAGCTCATAGCATGCGAATGCCAGGCCCACAAGTGCATCCTCGGCCGCCACCACCTGTTCGGATTCCTATGCCAAGTAAGAGTTCTTTATGATCTTCCAGCTTGCTCTACATAATCCAAGTAACAGTAACAGGGAAATTATAAAATATAAACGTTGCTTAATTTTTTATAACATGTAATTATATGAGACTTTGGATTTGTATATGATACTAAGGTTGAAACTTTGCAGACAAGACTTTGCAAAATTGCAGTTTTAATATATAATTGGTAGCTGGTGCAGTAGAAATTGTTGTTGATAAAAATCATAGTTGAAGTACAAGAAGACAGCTTTGAGAATTGCTATAGAGTTGGGAGTGATGTCTGAATTAGGCAAGAATATCTAGAATAGAAAAGGAGTGATGGTAATTCTAGTGTCAATGGTTTGTTGATAGTGCAACAAGATGTTCATTGCTTCATTATGTGTACTCCATGTAGCCCAGACACATGCTCCAGAGGGTTTGTGAGCATTCCAGCACAAAGTTTGATGGTACATCAAGAGTGGCAGAGAGAAGTGGGAGGGAACATGGTTATATGTGATTGCTTTTAGACTTGTAATGTTTCTTTTATATGGATGTGAGGCATTAAATTTTTGCCATTTACTATGTTGTGAACCACTTTAAGTCCCCCTAGGATTGAAAAAAAGCGATAAATGAAATAAATTAAATAAATAAATAACCAGCCTTCTCCATCCAAGTTCTGCTGATGAAAGCAGTTCTGTAACAGTCCCAGTGTATTTATGCAAAGACTGCACTAAAATTAAATTAAATTTCATCTGGGAACTAAGAATCAGAGGCAGAATGTGCAAGGGCATGGAATCCACAACCATATTGTGCTGGAGATACTCCATTGTGGAAGCTTCAGGCAAATTCATCATATATTCAGCTGGCAACCCTCTTTGTCATTGAAGCCCATCATAAAGCATGTCATTATTGAAAGCACTGTTTTCTTTTGCTTTTGAATGTAGCCAGTGTCTATAGAAGTAATCACCTATCTTGATAAATTAGCTAAACAAAAGTAGAGTCATTAACTTTTAACAAGAAAATAAATGGTGGAAGGTCACGTAGCACTGTAATTTTTTAAAGATGTATTTTGACCTATGAAACTTAGCATTAAGACTAAAATAGATCTGTTGACAGAAGCTGAAAATACCTTAATTTGTTTTTTTGTTTTGTTTTTTGTTTCCTTCCCCCCCCCCTTACTTTTTATTTTTTGCGAGGACAAAGTACAAGCTCAGCTTGACTAGATAGCTTCATAAGCTGAATATAGATAACTGGAGTATACATGTGTATATTCACATAGTTATAAATTAAGGCATTTATTGTAATAAATAATCAAAAATCAACCAGACCTCTTGTCTCCTTAGTCCTGCTCTATCAGTATGTAGAGGCATAGCGCAACATGAGAATGACCTTGAGTGTCAGGTTGGTCCAAAACAAAACCATAACTCATCCTCACCCTTGGACTGTACCAGCTTCTTGCTAGACAATTATCTGCAGCTGGCTAAACCCTACTGCAATGGTTCTCAACCTGGGGTCCCTAGATGTGTTTGGCCTACAACTCCCAGAAATCCCAGCCAGTTTACCAGCTGTTAGGATTTCTGGGAGTTGAAGGCCAAAAACATCTGGGGACCCAGGTTGAGATCCACTGCCCTACTGAAATTCCCAGTAGCAATTATGATGAAAACTACGTATTGCATATTAAATGTAAAGTAGCAATATGATCTATCAGTATGACTGCATCATGACATAGCATATGGCATAGGATTCTGTCATACTATTTGGTTCTGCTGAAAATGTCACAGAAGAAATGCCTTTACATGTAGGATTTGAATAGAGAAGGTAGCATTATGCAGATATTTGGGGAAGAGATTCAAGCATAACGAAAAAAGAACAGAGGTATTGAAAAGAGCACAGAAATTTAGGTGGTTGGAGCTGAATGCATGGATGTGACAGACAGGAGTGTATTAGTATACAAAAATAGAGATATTGTGGACAAGGTCATGGAGGGCTTTGAAGTCAAGATTGAGGAGCTTCTGCTTGAATCAGGATTTAAGGACTTTGTGAGCTGTGAATTTTTAACTATGTTTGTTTTTTAACTTTTGTAAGCTGCTTTGAGTCCTAGAGTGGAGCCAAACATATGATATAGATATGATGATGGGGATAATGATGATTTGTGATAACAACAACAAGAAGGGCAAATTACCTTGTGGGTAATGGGCCCAAGTTGAAATAACAAAAGAGAGTGAGAAATGGTGAGGATACAAACTAGAGTGTTTACCGTAGGAATCCCAAAAGGAATGATCTGTCTCGATATTCTAGAACTTCTAATGCTTCATTCCAGGGCCTCCTTTATCACAGTCCAGTTTGATCAACAGTCGCGACCAGCCAGGGACAACTACAGTGCCTAGCCTTGCACCAGCAGGAGCAAGACTACCTCCTCCATTACCCCAAAACCTACTATATTCAGTATCAGAACGTAAGTAAATGCACTTGTCAACATTTTGTGGCTTACTGGCACTTCATTATCAATGGTTAATAACAGTACAATATACCTTGTGCAGTCTTGCAGAGATGTAGCTCACTTAACAGATTCACTGAGAGTCTACTTTTTAGTTGTTTTTCAATGATATGCCATCCTTGTTTTAAAAGAAAATAAGGTGATACTGTTAGGTCAACAATGTGACTTTTTTGAAACTTACTTTATTGAAATGTGAATATATTTTAAAACCTGATGAAATTGTCTAAGCCTAAGTGCTTACTTCATAATAACTTGGCTTTGGCGTTCATGCATAATTATACTATACCTGACCTCTTTTCAAAAATGATGCACCTCCATATTTTATGAGGTAGATCAATTAGTAAGCTAGTGTTTTTCCAAGTTGATGACTTCATTTATTAATTGCTATATGGACCTTAATTTGGGATGTTTCATGAAGCATGTGAAGATGAAATACTTAGTAAAATGGCACTTGAAGCATTTTTAAAATACCTGTAATATGTAAGACTATTTAACACAATGATTATTACAATGTAAACATATCTTGCCAGGCTCAAGTTTTACTTTGCTTGTTGAAGTATATTTTGACCACTTGTGATATTTTTTTTACTGAGATATATGCTAATTTAAAATTTTACTATTTTAAATAATATTTGTTATTTTGTATATTGTAATCTTCTGTTACTGAGTATTATTTATGATGGAAATAATAAAATAATAACAACCTCTGTGCAGAATTATTTATCTCAGAATCCATTCTTTTTCTTTCTTTTTCTTTTCTTATTTTTTACAACAGATACATATGAACCAGATGGCTATAATCCAGAAGCCCCTAGTATTACCAGTACAGGTAGATCTCAGTATAGGCAATTCTTTTCAAGAACACCAATGCAGCGTCCAAATCTTATTGGATTAACATCTGGGGAGATGGATACAAATCCAAGAGGTGAGATCTTGTTTTCTGAGCCCAGGGTTGAAGGATTTCAATTTTTTGCTATATAGAGTTTGTGCATAATCAGAAGATGAAGTCATTGCTTATTAAAGTGCTAGTGGGTGTTTTGTCTTTATATTTCTTTTACTCAGACCTTGTTTTTTTATCTTATAACTTGTACAGTGTTTAACGTGAAGTCACTTTTATTAATTTTAGAAAAAAAGTTACAAGTTTGGAGAAAGGTGGATGAGCTCCCGGTTATCTCGACACCATTTTCCACATTGTTTCAGAGGGTACTACGAGAATAATTCATTGGGATAGGGTGACATTCAGCAGAAATAATCTCTCTCTCCCTTCAGTGGAAAGTCCTATAAATGAACATAAGCCTAAAAAGAGTCCAGATCAATCTAGTATTTTTACGAGTGCTGTTTGTTTTCCTTTAATTTAGGAATGCAATCCATTTTTACCAATATCAGAAGTTTAAAATATGTTTAATAATAGCTTGATTCTGAAACCTCTACATAGAAAATTGTTAAAACTATATGTGCAAATTTATTTTTAGTAGCCTAACAACTTCAACAATGAGGTGGAACCATGTGCCCATAGTATGTTGCTTGTATTAATGTCCAGTATATTTATTGCATAATTTTTGGGTTGTGTCAACCTTAATAATAAGTCATGTGGTTTGATGGAATGCCAAGAACCTTGTTAAGGATACAATGTATCCTCCATTTCGTATCACCAGACAACTAATTTGTGTATCTTGACTGTGGTATTAAATTAATTGCCCATGATTTAATCTCTGAATGGTATTGAAACTGTTAAACCTATGAACCAGATAACTGAAATAGGAGACTGCTAATATTTCAGTAATATTAATAACTTGCTCAATAACTTGGAGTAAACACATTGAATCAGCGGGAACCTGGTTAGCCAACACTTATTGACTCAGGCCTCATCTACAATAACCACAATCTCCCTCTGGGGGAGGAGAGCGGTATATAAATTAAATAAATAAATAATGCAGTTTCAAACCGGTATTGAAGAAAGTAGTTTCGTTGTGCAGATGATTACATAGGAAATCTTGAAATTGGTTTGAGGCCGGATGGTGATGACACACACCACAGAGCACTTATGTGCAATAAGGGTTTTCTTTCATGCCTTTGCTGTGGAAGTTAATTATCTTGTCACAGCATTAAATCTTCAGTATAAATGGACCTCAGTAGGCTAATTTAACTTGGTATCAGCAGTTTTTTGATCCAGAATGTTGTACATTGCTATTATGTTAATTCAGTGACTAAAGTGTTAGGAATTATTAGGCATTTCAAAGGGTTGCATTTTTTGCAGACCTCCGCCGTGAGAACCAGCAGTTTCATCCCATATTTGTTTGTATTTTCTGTTGTGGGTCTATCAAAAATATTGAGAATTCAGAATCTTACTAATTAGATCAACAACATTTTTTAAAGTTTGTTTTAAATTCTCTTGCTCAGATAATTTATGAATATAAAATTTTCCAACCTTCTGAAAATGGGTAAATGTTTGCTTTTTTCCTAGCTGCTAACATTGTCATCCAGACTGAGCCTCCAGTTGGCATTCCAAGTAACAGCAGCAACATGTCCAGGGTGGTGCTTGAGCCGGACAACAGGAAGCGAATTTCAAACACAATAGAAGGACCGTCTCCAAAGAAACCCTGGGCTGGAAAGTAAGAACTTCATTTGCTGAATAAATACTTGGCGAACTGCAATTAGCTAACATCTTTGTTCAAATTATTTTGCCTAATAATTTGGGTATTTAAAAAAAAAACCAGTACCCTAAAGGTGCCAGATCTCATCTGGCTTTGAGGACTAAGAAGGGTGGGCTTTGTTTAATATTTGAATGGGAGATTGCCAAAGAATATCAGGTGTTGTAGATGGTATTTCAGAGGGGGGAACGGGTTAAACTACTACTGTGTACAGAGTTCCCTCACTTATCGCGGGGGTTAAGTTCCAGAACCACCCGCGATAAGTGAAAATCCATGAAGTAGGGACACTATATTTGTGTTGTTTACAATCTCACTGGCAAGTAGCGTGTTTGTCCCCTCCTCACCTCTCAAGCACGTGCATGCACGCTTGAGGCGAAAACAAAGCTGCTTCAGCCTCCTTTTTCTCTCCCTTCGGCTTCTCCTTCCTTCCTTCTCCTTAGCAAGGAAATAGAAAGAGGGATTTATAATATTATTTTATGATTTATACTATTATTTTAGTGTTTATTAAAAAAACTTGAAACAGCGAATCCACAAAAAGCGAACTGCGAAGGAGTGAGGGAACACAGTATTTTTTGCCTAAGAAAACCCTATGAAATTCATGGAGTTGCCATAGATTAAGAGGCAACTTGAAGGCACATATACAGAACAAGAAAAAACAGATAATTCCTCTTACATTTTTAATAATGTTATAGAGAATCTTTGGAAAAGGCCACATATTTTTTTATTTTGTAGTTTCACGTGGATTATATTGATCTATCCATCTTCAATTACTGTCATGTTATAATCCTGCCCATGTAGTCACGGTTTAACTTTCTCTCTGTTCCCCCAGACTCGGGAATAAGGTCACTATGTGCCACATATAGACAGAACATAGTTCTGGACCAATCCGCCAAAAAAACCCATGGAAAGCCAAGCACACTTTTCTTAATCTGGAGAACAAAGATGAAATTGCTGAAATTCTTTTCTTAACCTGGAGAACAAAGATGAAATTGGAGACAAACTAAAAGATAGAAACTGAATAATTGGATATGATTTAACATTTGATTTGAGAACCGTGTTATTGGGACTTCGTCACTTTTCACTACTGAAAATACACCAAACCACATTATTCAGCTATAGAACAGCAAAGTTTGAATAAGCAATCCACATACCTGGAACACTCCCAAAGAAGAGTAACAACCATAGACCATAGTTTACAAGTTCTTAAAACTTTATAAATGTAAAATTTCTATGAAATTTGAAATGTTCCATCACAAAACAGTGCCTTCAAACACAGAGAGTATGCTAAAATTGGATGTGTAATCAAAAGAGAGGAATTTACAGTGAACATCTCTGCTGCAAAGCCACACAGATTTTAGTTATAAATGTAATTATCTTTTTCTTTAAGACTAATTTCAAGTTTCAGCTGTTCAGGGGGAAAATGCCTCCTTTATCTTTGGAGGCTTAATTCAATTGCAAACCCATAAATCTTCACAGGGGCTGTTCTGTCAGCATATTCCTTCTCCATGTTGAGGAGACTATGTGTTTCATTATGGCGCACCCCAACTAAGTGCTCTTTTGTCATAAGAGGTCTTCTTTTATCATGAGTGTAACAAGAATTACATCCAAACACTCATTTTTGCAAATAACATCCTTAATGGCGCATTGCAAATCTTATCTTTCATTTCATTTAGGCAAGCAAATAACAACCAAAATAAACCAGGATTCCTGAAGAAGAACCAGTATACAAATACAAAATTGGAAGTTCGTAAAATACCACCAGAACTGAACAATATTACTCAACTTAATGAACATTTCAGCAAATTTGGCACAATTGTGAACATCCAGGTAAAACATATATATCCGTCTTTTAGTAGATTATGCTGCAGTATTGCACCTGGGTACAAGACAAGAGCCAGTAGTAAAACTAGGAGGAAAATGTATTTTGACTTAATATTAGAATAAGCAACCTAGCATTGCTACCTGTTCAACATATAGAACAGTGCCTTATGAAGTAGGAGCATATAATTTGAAACTAGATTCCCGTCTCTGAAGGAGTCTGTGGTTGTGTTCGGTATAACTACCAACATGCCATGCATATTTCTACTAAATGCCTAAATGTTTATCTCCGGTTCTTAAGATTAAGAAAGGGTTAACTGGATGATTCTGAATACAATGCCTGTTTTGACTACTACTGAATTATTTTATTATAGAGCAAATATATCTTAAGTTTAGAGCAGAAGTATGCAAAGTATGGCCTTCCAAATGGTGTTGCACTATGACTCCCATCATTTCTCACTTTTGGCAGTTAGGGCTGATGGGAATTGTAGTCTGATAACCCCTACCTTGATTGACTACTGTGTTGGTGATCTATCAAAAAGTCACATGGAATGACTCAATAGCATTTCTGTTATATTAAAGAAGTATATCTTAATAATTGCAGGTAATTACTTTTGTTTTTGTTGCTAGTTTTTAAGTATCTACTACATTAATGTTTAATGTTTTATGGTTATGGTTATGTATAGTTTTTAATGATTTAATTTATGGTTATATGTAATTGCTTTGAAGACCTGTAATGTTTCTTTTATATGGATGTGAGTCATTGAATCTTTGCCATGGTGTTGTGAACCACTTTGAGTTCCCCTAGGGGTGAGAAAAGCTGTGTATAAATGAAATAAATAATAAATAATGGTTTCTTTTGTGGGCACTATATGTAAATGTCATCTATTAATATATTTGTACGCCTTTGACAATATATTTGTGAGCTTTCAGGTTTGTACAGTGGACAGCTGAATTAGGAGTGAAAGCCTTTTGTTAATGATGATGATCTAATTACTGAATTTTCTTACATAGTGGCATTAGGTAATGCTGACTTGTATACTCTAAATGCTTAGGTTGCTTTCAAGAATGACCCTGAAGCTGCTCTAATTCAGTATTCAACAAACGATGAAGCCAGAAAAGCTATTTCAAGCACAGAGGCTGTGTTGAACAACCGGTTTATACGGGTCTTGTGGCACCGGGAAAACAGTGAGCAGCAGCCACTACAGCCATCCCAGCAGCACCAGCAGCAGACGCCTCCACCGCTTCCTCACCAGCTTCACCTGCAGCATCCAATGCCAACACAGGCTCCGGCTGTAACAGTTCACAGCAGTATGCCAAAGGTGTAGTGCCCTTGTACAAACCAGAGTGTCTTTCTTTTCCTGAGCTTTTAAAAGAATACTCTGGGTTTGCGATGCTTCAAAACAGGAAATGTTTAAAATGCACACTCACCTTTGTTTCTGTTTAATATGCATTTGTGCAGGTGACTAAGCCAATGCCAGCGGGTGCCTATGTCCTTAACAAGGTTCCAGTTAAGCATCGGCTTGGAGCCAGTGGTGGAAATCAGCCAGACACTCAACATCTGATGCTTAACCCGTCTGGTGCATCTGCAGAGGAGGCTCAGGTCTGTGGACATGTGTGTCAAATCATGTATACTCTAGTTGGCACGGAGGAGCAATCTGTGTATTCTTTGTGCCAGCTGATGGTTCAAGTGTCCGAAATCCTACTCTCTTAAGACCTTTAAATCTGCATTTTACTATCTCTTCATATGAAATTCTGAAAACATTTTATACATGTAGTTGTTTGTTTGGTTCTCTAAGTAGTATCAGGAGCATCCATTCTCTTTACCCAATTCAAAATGTTTGTCAGCTGACATGGTTAGCATGCTCTTGCCTTCAGATTATTTATGCCAGTTTCAGCCTGTTCCATTATATTATCTGCCCATGTGTGTGTGTGTGTGTGTGTGAGAGAGAGAGAGAGAGAGAGAGAATAAGAATGAGAGAATGAGTGAGTGGATGCACATGCAACAAGGATGTAACAGTTCATACTGATTGTAGAGCAATATTCAGCCGTTTTAGTGAAGATGAATAATAAGTGGTACATAACAGTTGCGGTAAGCTATATTTCAAAGGAAGGAACTGACAAAACCACTTTTGAATATTCTTTGCCTAAGAAAACCCTATGAAATTCATGGGATCACCATAGGTCAATGGGCAACTTAAAGGCATGCACACACATGTTTGAATTCCTGGTGAGCTAAAAGTATTGTTATGTCACCTCCATCCCCTGCTGGAGCTAAAAGTTTTTAAATGCTTGCACCTATCATTGAGACATCTAGTCTGCCCTCACAGTGCTACTTGAAGTAGATTATTTCACCCCCTCAGATGGGATTCCCACTGGTTTGTCCTTTTTTTTTTTTTTTTTTGGAGAGGGTAGCTTTATTGTCACTTAACTCACCATGCTCCCATCCCATAACCTTGCCAAGGTCTCAAAAGATGGAGTGAGTATACAGTTCCTGATACTCTATCCAAGGATGCATCTACACTGGAAAAGAAGGGCCAGACTCACCTGGAGCGTCCGTTGTGGGGGTGGGTGCTCCCATGCTTCTGGGGGCCGGAAGGGGCCTTCTCCTTCCCAGAGCCCCCTTTCCTGGCGGGAAAGCTTCCCGCCACGGCTCCCCCCTGGCCTATCAGTGGTCGGGGCCTGCTCTTTTCTGCAGGCCGGGGCCCGCCGCTGATTGGCCAGGGCAGCCTTTATTAGGCTGCCCTAGAGGTCCTGGAAAGCACTGGGCCTTCATTCTTTGTCCCATCCCTCCCTCCCTGCATGTCTATTTTGATATGTTGTTATGTTTTCTGCTTTGTCACAACTTGGCGGGCGTTTGGCATGGGCCCTGGATCTGGTTTGCCTCCCCCCCCTACTGGATGGCGGGGGGAGTGCACGGTGGTTGCCAGGGATGCGAGATTAACTCTGTCCTGGTATTGACCCGGTTGCATCCTGGTTCGGTTTTGGTATTGGTCAGCACCGGGCTGACTGATCCCTGGATCCAGAACCCATGCAGGGCAGCCAACCCATCTGCTGTTTCTGTAATCAATAAACAAGTTGTGGCCATTTTTCCTCCAACCCTGGTCTCGTGTCATTTCTGGTCTTTGAAGCAGGAACAGTGTCGCGCATCCCCACGCAATTTGTGGTTTGGGAGGCACCAAGTATCCTTTGACAGAGAAGGCTAAAGACCTAATAAAACTACAGCTTCCTGTCATTCCTTAGCATTGAGCCATCGCAGTTAAAGTGATGTCAAACTGCATTAATTTTACAGTGTATGTGCATCCTAAATAAGGAAGACATTCTCATCTTTCTTAGTTCTGTATTTAGGCAAGATTGTTATGATTTGCATGGCGACAGCATAAGCCAGTTTAGGCATGGCATCTGGGAAAGCAAGAGTTCATAGTTTGAACAATCTTCAAAGATCGCAACTTGGGACTCCTTTCCCAGGTGACAACATACTGGAAATGCAGTCTGTTGTCACCTTTAACTGTGACCAGAGCATGGACCACCATGGTCAAGTCAGACTTCTCGAGGTACGGTCGCAGTTGGCGCACTAGCTTTAGCTGTGCAAAGGCCCTCCTGGCCACCGCCAACACCTGAGCATCAAGTGACAGCGATGAGTCCAGGAGGACCCCCAAGCTGTGGACCTGCGCCTTCAGGGGAAGTGCGACCCCTTCAAGCACAGGTAGCCACCCTGTACCCCGATCGGTCGAGCGACTGACCTGGAGGACCTCTGTCTTGTCAGGATTAAGCTTCAGCTTGTTGGCCCTCATCCAACCCATTACAGTGGCCAGGCACTGGTCTAGGATCCAAGGGGCTTTCTTGGAGGTAGGTGGAAAAGAGTAGTAGAGTTGAGTGTCATCTGTGTAGAGATGGCACCGAACTCCAAAACTCCGGATGACCTCTCCCAGCGGTTTCATGTAGATGTTAAAAAGCATGGGGGAAAGAATAGAACCTTGCAAGACCCCACAGGTCAAAGGCCAGGGGTCCGAGCAGGTATCCCCCAGCTTCACCATCTGGGTACGGCCCTCCAGGAAGGAGTGGAGCCACTGTAGTGCAGTGCCCCCAAGACCCATTCCCGAGAGCTGCCCCAAAAGGATACCATGGTCGATGGTATCGAAAGCTGCTTCCCGGAAAACCAACAGGGACACACTCCCCCTGTCGAGCTCTCTGCGGAGGTCATCCACCAAGGCGACCAAAGCCATCTCAGTGCCATGACCAGGCCTGAAACCAGACTGGAATGGGTCGAGATAATCGGTGTCATCCAAGAATCCCTGGAGTTGAGAGGCCACCACTCGCTCCAGAACCTTGCCTAAAAATGGGAGGTTTGAAATTGGTCGATAGTTTGATAGAATCAACCAATTTTTTAGAATTGGCCTTATAGTTGCCTGTTTCAGGCTAGATGAGAATTGCCCTTTTTCCAATGAGGCATTGATAATCCTCAAAAACCAACCGACCAACCCCCCCTCCCCCCGGCAAGCTTTATAAGCCAGGTAGGACAAGGGTCTAGAGCGGTTTTGGTTGGTCTCATCGCTCCAAGGATCTTGTCCATGTCATCAGTCCGCACAAGCTGAAATGAATCCATCAAAGTTGACTCAACAGATGCACTAGGTACCTCAATTGGGGCTGCATCAAAATTGGCGTCCAAGTCGGAGCGCAATTGAGCGACTTTATCTGCAAAATGATGCACGAACTCGCTGCATTGAGTGACTGAGTTGTCAAGGGGCTCCTCCTCCTCATGAGGATGAAGGAGCTCCCGGACAACCCGGAACAACTCTGCTGGTTTATTTGTTGCAGATACAATGCGGGCAGTCGAGAAAGTTTTTCTGGCTGCCTGCAACGCCACGGAGTAGGCCTTAATGGAGGCCCTAGCCCATGTTCGGTTGGTGACGCTCCGAGTCTTCCGCCACTTGCACTCTAGTCCCCGCCTCGCCCGCTTAATCAGAGCCAGCTCCTATGTATTTAAGTATGAGAGAGATACTTAAATTAAGAGTTAAATATTTTAAATCTCATTCAAAAGATGTGACATATTTGGTTCGCATTTACAGTTTATGTGATTAAGGTTGTTTTCATCATACTACAATTATTTTCCTAATCCATTTAAAATATCCTTCAAAATATCACCATCCTGATTTTTACCATTTTACTCATACTTCAGAAAGGACTGTGTCAAAGCACTTCAACTGGGTTTACAGAGACCTTGTGTAAAGGGGTTGTAATAAATGATATTGCTATTTTCAGGTATTTCCTACATCAGCTGGCCACACAAAAATGGTTTACAGTTCCTCCAACATGAAGACATCTATGAAATCTGGTACAGGAAACAAATCTCATGATGTCCAAGAAGTTCTTAAAAAGAAGCAGGTAACTGCATATTTTTGCAATCTGTTAACTGTAAGTTTGGAAAATACAATATGATGTGTGGCATTTTTCCCGTTAATGTTGAATGATCCATCTATTACGTATCATGTAGCTGGACACTTGGATAGTGCTTTTAAAATTTGGAGCAGATTGATGTAGAAGCCACCCATGGCAACTGGTGATACAGCTAATGCAACTTCATTGCGACTTTATTGTTTAAGGAGTCGGGAAGGGTTAATTACAAGTATCCAATTACTTCCCAACTGTGCCTGCTGCCCATGCCTTTTCCTCCCTGCCCTTTGCTCTTGTCTGCTGTCATGTTTCCCCCGCAGCCGCAGCCGTGCTCACTTGTCCACTTGCCTGTTCATGTTATAGAAAAATGCAGCCAGGGAGGTCAGCGTTTGGAGCGAGGAGGATGCGACGGAGAGGGATGCGTCTCCGACCCAAGGTCACTGAGCTGGGGAAGGAAAATTGCTTAGCGTAGCAAGAGTTTTCTGTTGGTTGGGAGCCAGAGGAGAAAGGGTCTCTGGTTAGCGGGAAATGAAGAGCATCCCCAGCACCAGCCGTGGATCTGGCGGAGGATTTCTCTTTCAGAGCTTGACCATTGGAGAGAATAGTTGGCTATGGCTTGGATGGGAATGCTGGCTGGGAAAACTTTGCTTTTTCCAATTCCCAAGCTGAGTTAATTGAATGCAAACTCCCTTTGCCCATTGAACCCTGGGAGGAGAAGAGAGAATACAGAGAAGGGATTCCCCAAAATACAAATGCAAGAGGCCACTACAACCAGAAATATAACATCATACAGTAGAGTCTCACTTATCCAAGCCTCGCTTATCCAAGCTTCTGGATTATCCAAGCCTCGGCTTATACTGGAGTCAATGTTTTCCTAGTTTTTTTGTGGTAAAATTAGGTGCTTTGGCTTATATTCGGGTGGGCTTATACTCGAGTATATATGGTAATCAATTTGTTACAAACACACATACACTCACAGAAAGCAAAACTCTTACATTCAAGGTTTGTGAATTCCTTTGCTTTCCTATATAAGGAAGATTTTGGCTTAGAGACATGTATTTTGAAGCATTTAGTATATTTTGAATCTCTACAATCCTTGTCTGTATATTGAATGTTCTGTGACTATAGCATATATAGGAAATACTGTCTTATAGTTTATATTATGATATATTTGTGGTTATAGTGGCCTCTTGCCTTAGGAAAAGAGAGAAACCAGGACATTTTAAAAAGTTTTTTTAAATCGTGTCAGAAGCAACTTGGAAACATACTGCAAGTTGCTTCTGGTGTAAGAGAATTGACTGTCTACAGAGACGTTGCCCAGGAGATGCCCAGGTGTGTTATCATCCTGCTGTGTTCCATTAAGTGCTGTTTGTCTGTACAGTAGAGTCTCACTTATCCAACATGAACAGGACGGTAGAACGTTGGATAAGTGAATATGTTGGATAATAAGGAGAGATTAAGAAAAAGCCTATTAAACATCAAAATAGGTTATGATTTTACAAATTATGCACCAAAACATTATGTTTGACAAGAAATTTGACAGAAAAAGTAGTTCATTACACATTAATGCTATGTAGTAATGTATTTACGAATCTAGCACCAAAATATCACAATGCATTGAAAACATTGACTACAAAAATGCCTTGGATAATCCAGAATGTTGGATAAGTGAGACTCTACTGTATTTGCTTTTAATTACTGCGTTTCAATATTAACATCGTCAGTACAAAGTACGGTAGAGTTTTGCTTATCCAACCTTTGCTCATCCAACGTTCTGTATTATCCAATACAGCCTGCCTTTAGGTAGTCAATGTTTTTGTAGTCAATGTTTTCAATACATTGCGATGTTTTGGTGCTAAATTTGTAAATACAATAATTACTACATAACGTTACCGTGTATGGTATGATATAGTATAGTATAGTGTAGTATGGGTATAGTAGTAGGCCTATTTTAATAGTAACTCTCAAGCAGTCAGAAACTACATTAATCCAGCATCTGCTGGGTGCCAGTTAACCGAGAGTCTCCAGTATCCGTACATTGACAGAAATGCTCAGGTCAAGGCCTTCTGGAAGACAGAGCATCGTCCCGAAGGTATTGCTGGCAATGACATTGCAATCTTTTCTATGCCAGCTCAGAAACCCCGTGTTTGCCCTGTTATTTTAACTGGTTGATACGATCTGTCACCAAGCCAATCTTTATTGCATTTCACCAAAGGCCCTTAGAATTTAATAGGCAGCGTTAACAGAAATAATCCACAATATGGCAAAAATAAAATAAAAGACTGTCTATTTTTGAGCCTCTTTGGAACCGTAACAAGCTGCCCATTGCAGCAGATATATAAACCCATCTTTTTAAAATTAACGATTTAAAGTCACAAATAAAATCCCTGCTCCCATTTTCTGGCAGTGACAACTACATCTACTATATCGATGATATGAGTTTGTTTCACCTCCAATAATTTCCCCTCTATAATAAAAGCTTTGTGTAAATATATTTGCTGATCCTTGGCAATGATTATTTTGCGTTACTCTTTTTATTGGATATTGTGAGACATAGACATATCACCTGTTAGAGGTTTTCTATTAATTTGAGTGTCCTGAGCCCATTGAAAGACTAATTTCAGTTACAGGTGTTGCAGAAATACGAGGGTTGAATGAAAAGTAATGCCTCCACCTTCATAACTCCTCAAGAGATGGCTGTACTGGTCTGTGGCAGGTATTGGCTTGTTCAGAAGACTCTCCTCTACAGTTCCGTTTGGCGGGAAGCCTTAGCATTGAATAGTGTTGTTGTTAAAGTGCGAAGTATGGAACCCTGCGCAGACGGGGAAGCCTTAGCATTGAACGGTTGTGTTGTTAAAATGCAAAGTATGGAACCCTGCACAGACAGGGAAGCCTTAGCATTGAACGGTTGTGTTGTTAAAGTGCGAAGTATGGAACCCTGTGCAGACGGAGAAGCCTTAGCATTGGACGGTTGTGTTGTTAAAGTGTGAAGTATGGAACCCTGCGCAGACGGGGAAGCCTTAGCATTGAACGGCTGTGTTGTTAAAGTGTGAAGTATGGAACTCTGTGCAGACGGGGAAGCCTTAGCATTGAATGGTTGTGTTGTTAAAGTGCGAAGTATGGAACCCTGCGCAGACGGGGAAGCCTTAGCATTGAACGGTTGTGTTGTTAAAATGCGAAGTATGGAACCCTGCACAGACAGGGAAGCCTTAGCATTGGACGGTTGTGTTGTTAAAGTGCGAAGTATGGAACCCTGCGCAGACGGGGAAGCCTTAGCATTGAACGGCTGTGTTGTTAAAGTGTGAAGTATGGAACTCTGTGCAGACGGGGAAGCCTTAGCATTGAATGGTTGTGTTGTTAAAGTGCGAAGTATGGAACCCTGCGCAGACGGGGAAGCCTTAGCATTGAACGGTTGTGTTGTTAAAGTGCGAAGTATGGAACCCTGCGCAGACGGGGAAGCCTTAGCATTGAACGGCTGTGTTGTTAAAGTGTGAAGTATGGAACTCTGTGCAGGCGGGGAAGCCTTAGCATTGAATGGTTGTGTTGTTAAAGTTCGAAGTATGGAACTCTGCACAGACAAGGAAGCCTTAGCATTGAACGGTTGTGTTGTTAAAGGGCGAAGTATGGAACCCTGCGCAGACGGTGAAGCCTTAGCATTGAACGGTTGTGTTGCTAAAGGAGATTCATCAGAGAATGCAAGCTGTTTATAGTGATTGTGTTGATGTAAGTCCTTTGCGTCATTGGGCAAGTAAGTCTAAAGATGTTGAGGTGGGAAATCTGACTTGCGTGGCAAACAAAGAGTTAGACGTTCTGTGACAGCAACCACCGAGTTTCACAAGCAAAAGGTCAACAGATTGATTCAGTACGATTGTTGTATCTCTTAGAGAGAAATTTCAAGCATAACTAGCATTTCACAAGAACGTATGGGTCACATTATTGCTTTGCTTGGCTATCGGATATTGAGAGAACTGTGAGACGCCGGTTGCGTAAACAGAGTGTTGACGTCTTCCGTGATGGCTTCAGAAAACTTGTTCATCGTTGGCAGAAATGTACCCAATTGTCTGGTGATGATGTGGGAAAGTGAACAGTGGTACAGTAGAGTCTCACTTATCCAACACTCGCTTATCCAACGTTCTGGATTATCCAACGCATTTTTGTAGTCAATGTTTTCAATACATCATGATATTTTGGTGCTAAATACAGTAATTACTACATAGCATTACTGCATATTGAACTACTTTTTATGTCAAATTTGTTGTATAACATGATGTTTTGGCGCTTAATTTGTAAAATCATAACCTAATTTGATGTTTAATAGGCTTTTCCTTAATGCCTCCTTATTATCCAACATATTCGCTTATCCAACATTCTGCTGGCCCGTTTATGTTGGATAAGTGAGACTCTACTGTAGTTAAAGAGCACATTCTAAGGATTATTTCTGCGTTTGATTTATTAAAATACTAGCTGTGCCCGGCCACGCGTTGCTGTGGCAAAGTGGTGGTGGTATTGGTTAAAAATTGTTGTGTAATTTTTATTTGACGTTATTTGCATTTTTAAATTAATTTTATTGTAAGTTATATTTTTATTTATTATATTTTATTATTTTCTTGTATTATTTTTAGTTACTTTCTGTTATAGTATTTTATTGTATTAATTTTTTAGTGTTTTTTTTTATTATTTTTTATTGGGTTGCTAGGAGACCAAGTTGGAGGAGCTTAGCCTTCTAACTGGCAGTAATTGGATAAAAGCAATTATTCCTCTCTCTCTAATTAGGACTTTATTTTTCTTTTCTTTTTGTTGTATCAACCTAGAGGCGTGGATGATGGGTTGTGTTGTCAAATTTCGAGGTTGGGGGGCCTGTAGTTTTGTTGTTTTGTGGGTTGCCGTGATGCCATCACTCTTTTATATATATAGATTCCCAGCCATACCCAAGTAACGAAGGTGGAGACATTACTTTTGATTCAACTCTCGTACCTTGGATAGTGCTTTTAAAATTTGGAGCAATTTGACATAGGAGCCGCCCATGGCAACTGGTGATACAGCTAATGCAACTTCATTGTGACTTCATTGTTTAAGGAGTGGGGAAGGTCTTTAAGCAGAGGCTGGATGGCCATCTGTCGGGGGTGCTTTGAATGCGATTTCCTGCTTCTTGGCAGGGGGTTGGACTGGATGGCCCATGAGGTCTCTTCCAGCTCTACTATCCTATGATTCTATGACTTTTCATTCAACCCTTGTAGTTAATAATAAATAATAATAAAACTTTATTTATATACTGCCCTATCTCCCGGATGGGACTCAGGGCGGTTTACAGTCATAAAAGCAAACACAAAAATTACATAACAACATAATACACATTATTAAACAAAGTAAAATAATACAGTTATAACAATAAATCACACTTACATGACCAGATCAAGGGGACGGGAACCATAAAACCAATATATTAAAATGTATCATTTTAGGTTAGGGAAATCTTGTGCAATATATTCAGGCCCAGAAATCGGCGGTCATTATAAAAAAAAGAGATAACTTTAGATGCTTCTTAATCACATTCCAGGACTTTGATATTCATATTAACAGGAATTATCTCCAGTTCATTTTTTCTCCTCATCTGTAGTGCAATAGTTCCAAACAAGTGCGATTTTTTTAAATTTAAAAAATGGCATTAAATAAAATACAAAGCACATAAGAAAATGCACATATGGAAAAGTATGTAAAATACTATATTTATTTTTTATAATTATTATTTCTTCTATCCTGCCTTTCCCCCAGATTGGGAGTGAAACCGGTATACAGTATATTTAAAACAACATTGCCAAAAAAATCCATAAGATACAAAAGTTAAAACACAATTAACAATAAAAAATTAAACCAGATTAAAACGTGCATCATTAAAATATACACATATCATTACAACAATTGGCAATATTCAGTGCATTGTGTAGTACAGGCCTTACATAGTCACTTATCAAATGCCTGTTGAAATAGAAAATAGTTACACTTATTTCCCAGATAAAAGTGCACGGATTAGAGTCGATGGCTCAAGCAGAAAACTCTCCGAGACCCTTATGCCACTGCAAATGCAAGTCCTCAGATTTGTGCAGGGAGGCAGTCAGAGCAGTGACCTGAAGTGCGTATCATGTCAGTGCATGTGCTGATATGTGCACATACGCTTTCCCCCTTTCTCCGTGTATACCCCCAAAGGGGCCAGCTGTCCTTCCTGGTTTTTTTGCATCAATCCTCTACTGTCTGCCTGAAGCTTACTCTGGGTGTGCGTTTGTGTGTTAATGCAGCAACAATCCAAGCTCTCCCAGCTGCAAAAGAATATAAAATAAAATAAAAAATGGATTGACTTTGCCCCACAGCCTGTTCCTCCCCACTCTCCCGTTTTTGTCTTCTGCTTCCCGGGATGGGGCCGGAGGAGCGAATGGCTTTCAATGACACAATGATTGTGGGAGTGAAGGAAGAGAACAAGACAGCGAAATTTGTTTCCCGGGCGCCGAAAGATGGCAAGTTAATTGGCAGGTGTCATCTGGAGAGGGACATTTCGCTGCACAGAGTCTCATCATCGGCGTGAATTTGAGGGGGGGAGGCGATGGAGAATATGCAGGGGTATTTGCACAGTCCGGAGGCAGCGCCATATCCATTCTGGTCACAGCAAACAGAATCCGGCTCCTGCCCACCCTTCCGTTGTTTGCGCTCCGGGCCGTCTGAATCGTGTGGGCCTCTGGAAAGGAGAAGGCAGGGAGAGAAGGGAACAGCGGGAGAGCCGGGCTGGGTCAGACTAAAATAGTCCATTTCAGCAGAAAGCCTCCTGGAAAGATTAAAGTTGGAAGAGACCCCCAAAGACCATCCAGCCCAACCCTGTTCTGTCAGGCAGGCACAATCCCAGCCCTCCCAACGGATAAGCAACCAACCTCTGCTTAAACATCTCTGGAGAATAATAATGATAATAACAACAACAACAACAACAACAACCATTCATCACTCACTGCACCCTCGCAGTGATGTTGACCGGCTATTTCTGCCTAGAAGATCAGGTGGCAGAGGACTCTTACAAGTCAAACAAGCAGTCAAAGAAGAAGAACATGCCCTGGCAGAATATGTAAAGCAAAGTGAAGAATCTGCTTTGATTGAAGTCAAAAATCAGAAACTCCTCAAAGCACAGCAGACAAAAAACCAGTACAAGAAAACCGCACTACAAACTAGAGCTGACAGCTGGCACATCAAAACATTGCATGGAAAGTTCCTTGACAAAATTGAAGGAAAAGCTGATAAGGAGAAGACCTGGCTCTGGCTCACGAATGGGACCCTGAAGAAGGAGACAGAAGGCCTGATCCTTGCAGCCCAGGAGCAAGACATCAGGACAAAGGCAATTCAGGCCAAGATCAAAAAATCAGCTGATGACCCAAAATGCAGACTGTGCAAGGAAACCGACGAAACCACTGATCATATCCTCAGCTGCTGTAAGAAAATCGCACAGACAGACTACAAACAGAGGCACAACTATGTGGCCCAAATGATTCATTGGAACTTATGCCTCAAGTACCACCTCCCAGCAGCAAAGAACTGGTGGGATCACAAACCTGCAAAAATATTGGAAAATGAGCACGCAAAGATACTGTCTCACTTATCCAGGACTCGCTTATCCAAGGTTGTGGATTATCCAAGCCATTTTTGTAGTCAATGTTTTCAATATATCGTGATATTTTGGTGCTAAATTTGTAAATACAGTGATTACAACATAACATTACTGTGTATTGAACTGCTTTTTCTATCAAATTTGTTGTAAAACATGATGTTTTGGTGCTTAATTTGCAAAATCATAACCTAATTTGATGTTTAATAGGCTTTTCCTTAACCCCTCATTATCCAAGATATTCGCTTATCCAAGCTTCTGCCGGCCCGTTTAGCTTGGATAAGTGAGACTCTACTGTACTAGTGAGTAACAGGACAGCCTTATATTTACACTTAATACATTGATTTCTGTGTACGTTAGTGACAGCTGGTTAGTAGCCAGGTGTAATAAATCACTATTACCGAGAAGTCATGCGTATGAACCCAAACCGGGTCGGATTGAGCGCCTACCATTAAAATAGCCCAGCTTGTTGTTGACCTAAGCAACCCAAAAGATAGTTGCATCTATCAAATAGGAAATTTAGATACCTCTTCTGCGGGGAGGCTAATTTAACTAATTTACGACACCATAAAAATTGTCCAGCAGTGTTTGGAATGAGGAAGTAATCCATCAAGTGTCACAGTGGATGATGAAGCAGCTGCTCCCCCCTGTGGCCAGAATCGAGCATACCCTCATGAAGCTGGAAAACGTTAAATTGCCTCTGTGTCTTTGTCTCTCTCACTATGTTCATATGGCATTGAATGTTTGCCATGTATATGTATACTCCTAGATTTTCTGTTTTTCCTCCACCACAGATATCCCAGTGTTTCTTATTATCTCCATTGGTTTGGAATTTGTACGACCCCACCCACTGCCTCTCCCATAACCCTTTCCTATTATTTTCTATGGCAAACAGAAAACAGAGGAATTGATCAGCAACTGAACATACTAGAGAGGTTTAGAGAGAATTCACCATAATTTATATGAGTTATAGAGACTGGGATGTATAGTTCACCTGCAGTCTCAGAACACTCTGGACCTGGAACTAACTTGGCACACAGAACGCACACGACCAACAAAAATACTGGAGGGATTTATAGCTTGTATTTCTCCTCGTCAATAATCTTGACCATATTGGAAAGAAATTCATCAAAAAATTCAAAAGATGTTGCAAATTAAAATAGATCTGGACCCAAAATACTTTCTCTTAGGGATGCTTAATATCGATAAAGAAAAAAAATAAAGAAATACTATTCAGTTATCTCATTACAGCAGCGAGAATGACATATGCCAAATATTGGAAAAAGAAACTCCTGAGATAAACAGTTGGATAAATAAGGTGTTGGGAATAATGAATATGGATACGTTGATGTACTTATTAAAAATAATCATGGTAGACTGAAAAAAACAAACAAACTGGGATCTGATAAAGAAAAATTACTTGAAAGAAGAGCAATTGAAAGTGTTGATTTAAGGTGAAGATGTGTTATTATAGAATGATTGTAAGAAGATACTGACACTAGAAGAAAAGGTAATCAAAAACGTTTTATAGAAAATGTGCAACAGATGGAAGTCACTGTATTTTTATTTATGTATTCTCTCCTTTTTCCTTTTTTTTGTCCTATGTATATATTTAAATACTGTATATACTCGAGTATAAGCCTAGTTTTTCAACCCTTTTTTAAGACTGAAAAAGCCCCCCTTGGCTTATTCTCGGGTGAGGGTCCTGGTTGGCTTATATTTAGGTCAGCTTATACTCGAGAATGTATGGTACATTTATTATTTTTCTCTATTATTATTGGTATTATTACATTTATTATTTTTCTCTATTATTGTTGCTACTATTACATTTATTTTACTCTGTTTTTATTATTATTAATAATACATTTATTATTTCACTCTGATCTTATTATTATTATTATTATTATTATTATTATTATTGCATTTATTATTTTACTCTATTTATTATTACATGTATTGTTTTACTCTATTATTATTAAAAGGATACATAAGCACATTTACATTGAAGAAGATGAGAATAATGATTTGATCAGAGTTGGACAGTCTTATCTTAAATTTGAGCTTTATATAAATATTCAAAAACATTTCACCTACTGATGCCTCAATTAATGTAATTTTATTGGTATCTGTTTTTATTTCTGAAATTTCCTACCCTCGGCTTATACTGGACTCAATGTTTTCTCAGTTTTTTTGTGGTAAAATGAGGTGTCTCGGCTTATATTTGGGTCGGCTTATACTCAAGTATATACAGTAATTTTATTGGTACAGTAGAGTCTCACTTATCCAAGCTAAACGGGCCAGCAGAAGCTTGGATAAGTGAATATCTTGGATAATATGGAGGGATTAAGGAAAAGCCTATTAAACATCAAATTAGGTTATGATTTTACAAATTAAGCACCAAAACATCATGTTATACAACAAATTTGACAGAAAAAGTAGTTCAATACACAGTAATATTATGTTGTAATTACTGTATTTACGAATTTCGCACCAAAATATCACGATATATTGAAAATATTGACTACAAAAATGGCTTGGGTTATCCAGAAGCTTGGATAAGCGAGGCTTGGATAAGTGAGACTCTACTGTATCTATTTTTATTTCTGAAATTTCCTACCCTCGGCTTATACTGGAGTCAATGTTTTCCCAGTTTTTTTGTGGTAAAATGAGGTGTCTCGGCTTATATTCAGGTCGGCTTATACTCAAGTATATACGGTATATATAGATATTTTTTCTTCTTCTCTCCCTATCCTTTCTCAAATCATCACCTCATGACACTTGCCATATAAAGAGATATTCCCTTTTCTTTTCTTTTCTCTCTCTCCTTTTTTATTATTGTATTTCATGTTTGTATCTATGCCTATCACAATTTTTAAAAACTACCAATAAAAATTTAAAAAATAAAAAATAATAATCTTGACCATATTGACCACACCATGTTGCATGCCCAAGGTGAAGGACACTTTGGGTGTCTTTGATGCTCACCATGCTCTTCGTTCTGTCACCCATCCCTCACCTTTCCTGGCTCTTTGTCTCTCCTTTGCAGGGAAAGAAGAGTTTGTGGCGACGTTCAAGGGGAACGAATTCTTCTGCTACGACCTGTCCCACAACCCCATCCAAAGCAGCACCGACGAAATCACCCTCTCCTTCCGCACCTTGCAGCGCAACGGCTTGATGCTCCACACGGGCAAGTCGGCCGACTATGTCAACCTCTCGCTGAAGAGCGGCGCCGTCTGGCTGGTCATCAACTTGGGCTCGGGGGCCTTCGAGGCGCTGGTGGAACCCGTCAATGGCAAGTTTAATGATAACAACTGGCACGACATCCGTGTGACCAGAAACCTGCGCCAGGTGAGTGGTGGGCGCCAAGCACGCGGCTTCTCGCTTGTGGGTTGCGGGTGGAAATAGGAAGATAGGGCTGGACTGTGGGGCACAAACAACGCATATGGTTATTTGAGTTTCTTCATCCGTATCTGTATCCTTCCCGTTCCAGACACCATCGAGAGGAAGGCTTTTATTTATTTGTTTACAGTATTTATATCCCGCCCTTCTCTCAGGGTGGATCACAGAACATACACATGTGGCAAACATTAAATGCTGTTTAGACAATTGTATCTAGATAGAGGTATAGATATATAGATATAGATATAGGCTTTCCCATCTTCGGCATCTTTGAGGCTTATGCTCAGTTCCGGCCACAAGGGGCACTGTCGCTCCATCTCCCTGCGCCAAAAAGCTTTGTTTGTGAGCTTCCTTCTTGATCAAATTGCCTGTATTTTTCTGGCATTTCCTTATAGGTGTCTTAAAATACCTCCCCACTTTAAAGTGATACCTTTTTATCTGGGCTAAAGAGCAGGAGCTCACCCTGACCCAGGCTTCGAACTGTCAGCCTTTCGATTGACAAGATTTACTACAAATGGTGGTTTAACCCTGGCCCTAAAAACAAAGGACCAACATAATGGTTTCTGACTTTGGGTCCCCAGATATTGCTTGTCTACACCATCCGGTTAAAGCAAAGAAAATTCATATTCCCTTTCACTACCTAACCCTACCAATGCCCATTCTTTTTAGCACAGCCTTCTTAAACCTAGAGACCTCCGGGCGCATCAAACTATACCTCCCATCACCCTATGGGGTGACTATGAATTATGAGAAACGTAGGCTCATATACATGAAGTCCACCAGGTTGGAAGAAAATTGTTTCAGCAGGTTGGACTTTCCAGAAATATTCATTGGGGTCTCTATGAGTTCATCCGCACTATCAAATGAATGCAGTTTGACATCACTTTAAGTGTTATGGCTCAATGCTATGGCTCAGTTGGAGTTTGGCAGCACTATTTGGCAGAGAAGACCTTATAAAACTATAACTCCAATATTCCATAGTGGATAAAGGTAAAGGTTTTCCCCTGATGTGAAGTCCAGTTGTGTCTGACTCTGGGGCTTGATGCTCATCTCCATTTCTAAGCCAAAAAACCAGCGTTGTCCATAGACACCTCCAAGGTCATGTAGCCACTGGCATGACTGCATGGAGCAGCACTACCTTCCCGCCTGAGCAGTACCTATTGATCTACTCACACCCTGTGGGTTGGTGCTCATCTCCATTTCTAAGCCGAAGAGCCGGCGTTGTCCGTAGACACCTCCAAAGTCACGTGGTCACTGCATGGAGCACCATTACCTTCCTACCGGAGCAGTACCTATTGATCTACTCACACTCTGTGGGTTGGTGCTCATCTCCATTTCTAAGCCGAAGAGTCGGCATTGTCCGTAGACACCTCCAAAGTCATGTGGTCACTGCATGGAGCACCATTACCTTCCTACCGGAGCAGTACCTATTGATCTACTCACACTCTGTGGGTTGGTGCTCATCTCCATTTCTAAGCCGAAGAGTCGGCATTGTCCGTAGACACCTCCAAAGTCATGTGGTCACTGCATGGAGCACCATTACCTTCCCGCCTGAGCAGTACCTATTGATCTACTCACACTCTGGGGGTTGGTGCTCATCTCCATTTCTAAGCCAAAATGCCGGCGTTGTCTGTAGACACCTCCAAAGTCACGTGGTCACTGCATGGAGCACCATTACCTTCCTACCAGAGCAGTACCTATTGATCTACTCACACTCTGGGGGTTGGTGCTCATCTCCATTTCTAAGCCGAAGAGTCGGCGTTGTCTGTAGACACCTCCAAAGTCATGTGGTCACTGCATGGAGCACCATTACCTTCCTACCGGAGCAGTACCTATTGATCTACTCACACTCTGGGGGTTGGTGCTCATCTCCATTTCTAAGCCGAAGAGCTGGCGTTGTCCATAGACACCTCCAAGGTCATGTGGCGACTGACATAACTGCATGGAGCATTGTTACCATCCCACCAGAGCGGTACCTATTGATGTACTCACATTTGCACGTTTTTGAACTGCTAGGTTGGCAGAAGCCGGAGCTAACAGCAGGTGCTCACTCTGATCCCCGGATTCAAACTTGTGACCTTTTGATCCGCAAGTTCAGCAGCTCAGCGCTTTAACACCTCAATATTCTAAAGCTATAACAAAGTGATGTCAAGCTGCTTTTAATTCTACAGTGTAGATGCACCCTGTGACTCGCACAACTGGGTAATTTTGCACCTGCACAGCGCAACCCATTTGTGGGAGTTCACGGCTCCAAGAACTACAGTTCCGGATCCGCAGCCTGCCTTCTCCCACTTCCTCTCCATGCCGCATGGCTGCCGTTCAACTGGGCTGCCCTCCCTTTGAGCCCCTTCCCGGCTTTGCAGCCAGACTCTTTCTGACGGAACGGAGCCGCGTTGGGGCTTTCTCCACGCATGTGCCTTCCACTGCTGCAGCGTTGTCTTCATTCAAGCTGGCAGCTCGCAGCCAAGTGGCTTTTTATATTTATATGGGTCCCGATGTGATGCTCATTATGGCAAAGCGCTGGCGTCAAGGTGACATAGAGGAGTGCTTCTCTTATGTGCTGCCTCCCAGTGCATCCCAGAGCTTTCCTTTCCTATATTTTCCCCTTTGGGCCACACAGAAACAATCTCCCCTTCTCTAAGGAATTTACGAGGGTTGAATGAAAAGTAATGCCTCCACCTTCGTTAACTCCTCAACAGATGGCAGTACTGGTCTGCGGCAGGTCCTGGCTTTTTCAGTAGACTCTCCTCTACAGTTAGTTCCATTTGGTGGGAAGCCTTAGCATTGAACGGTTGTGTTGTTAAAGCGCAAAGTATGGAACCCTGTGCAGACGGGGAAGCCTTAGCATTGGACCGTTCAATGCTAAGGTTTCCCCGTCTGCGCAGGGTTCCATACTTGGCACTTTAACAACACAACCGTTCAATGCTAAGGCTTCCCCGTCTGCGCAGGGTTCCATACTTGGCACTTTAACAACACAACCGTTCAATGCTAAGGCTTCCCCGTCTGCGCAGGGTTCCATACTTTGCACTTTAACAACACAACCGTTCAATGCTAAGGCTTCCCTGTCTGCGCAGGGTTCCATACTTTGCACCTTAACAACACAACCGTTCAATGCTAAGGCTTCCCCGTCTGCGCAGGGTTCCATACTTGGCACTTTAACAACACAACCGTTCAATGCTAAGGCTTCCCTATCTGCGCAGGGTTCCATACTTCGCACTTTAACAACACAACCGTTCAATGCTAAGGCTTCCCTGTCTGCGCAGGGTTCCATACTTTGCACCTTAACAACACAACCGTTCAATGCTAAGGCTTCCCCGTCTGCGCAGGGTTCCATACTTGGCACTTTAACAACACAACCGTTCAATGCTAAGGCTTCCCTATCTGCGCAGGGTTCCATACTTGGCACTTTAACAACACAACCGTTCAATGCTAAGGTTTCCCCGTCTGCGCAGGGTTCCATACTTCGCACTTTAACAACACAACCGTTCAATGCTCAGGCTTCCCCGTCTGCGCAGGGTTCCATACTTTGCACTTTAACAACACAACCGTTCAATGCTAAGGCTTCCCTGTCTGCGCAGGGTTCCATACTTCACACTTCAACAACACAACCGTTCAATGCTAAGGCTTCCCTGTCTGCGCAGGGTTCCATACTTTGCACCTTAACAACACAACCGTTCAATGCTAAGTCTTCCCCGTCTGCGCAGGGTTCCATACTTGGCACTTTAACAACACAACCGTTCAATGCTAAGGCTTCCCCGTCTGCGCAGGGTTCCATACTTGGCACTTTAACAACACAACTGTTCAATGCTAAGGCTTCCCACCAAACGGAACTGTAGAGGAGAGTCTACTGAACAAGCCAGGACCTGCCGCAGACCAGTTACAAAGGTGGAGGCATTACCTTTCATTCCAATCTCGTAGGTAATAACCTGCACCTTAAATTGGGGCCGGAAAATGACCAGTAGTCAAGTATTTCCATCCCTTTCTATATCCGCAGATCTCAGAGCAGTGCAAACTCTGCACCCGAGGAGAGGCGTGAGGATTCATTTAGCCTTCCTGTTTAATGGATGGTTTAAAACAAGAGCTAAGCTGTTTTGCCTGACTTCCATCCTCCTCCTTTTGCTTCTAAATCCCTTCCTCTGCTTGGTGTCTGGACACTAGGGCTACCCCGTGCCCTTCTTGGGCGTCATTCACTTGACAGGATGTTATTTTGACGGTTGAATTTTCAGCGCTTGCAATGAATTGAAGGGTGTATTACACACAGAGGGCTGTGCTTGGGTTGGAAGGGCTGGTGTGGGTGGGGAAGGTGGTAGGGAAGAGTCTTGTTCTGTGAATCCTAAAGGCAAGTTATAAGGAGGAGGCCCCCATACACCCCCTTTTCACCCTTCAGCATTGAAGGCAGGTTGGCAGCCAAACCATGGATTTCAAAAGGGCTGAAAACAAGAGAATCGAGGCAAGAAAAATGGCATGTAAGTGTGTGACCATAGGCGTTCTCACACTTATGCAGTGCATAGTTATAACACTGTGATACTCCTTCAATCCCAATCCATAATAATAATAATAATAATAATAATAATAATAATAATAATAATAATAATAATGTTTTCGAACTGCTAGGTTGACAGGAGATAGATTAGCAAAATCTTTATTTATTTACAGTACAGTAGAGTCTCACTTATCCAACACTCACTAATCCAACATTCTGGATTATCCAACGCATTTTTGTAGTCAATGTTTTCAATACATCTTGATATTTTGGTGCTAAATTCGTAAATACAGTAATTACTACATAGCATTACTGCATATTGAACTACTTTTTCTCTCAAATTTGTTGTATAACATGATGTTTTGGTGCTTAATTTGTAAAATCATAAACTAATTTGATGTTTAATAGGCGTTTCCTTAATCCCTTCTTATTATCCAACATATTCACTTATCCAACATTCTGCCGGCCCGTTTATGTTGGATAAGTGAGACTCTACTGTATTTTTATTCCACCCTTCTTTCTCACCCCGAAAAGATCCACTCCGACTTAGACACCAGCATTATGGTAGCTCCAATAATGCATCTAAGGCACCTGTCTGTCCTAGTTTGATGGATTTGTTTCAGTGTGTTCAGTCTGATGACATGGTCAAGTTCCTTAGAGCTGTGAGGGCTACCACGTGCGCTCTGGATCACAATGGGCGGATCACAATGTACACATACATGGCAAACATTCAATGCCATATGAACATAGAGACAGAGACAAAGACAGACACAGAGGCAATTTAACCTTCTCCAGCTTCCAGCTTCCTGAGGGTATGCTCGATTCCGGCCACAGGGGGAGCAGCTGCTTTATTATCCACTGTGATGCCGAGTCCTTGGATACTTCCTCAAATGCTGCTGGATGATTTTTATGGTGTTGTAAATTAGTTAAATTAACCTCCCCACATAAGCGGTACCTAAATTTCCTACTTGATAAATGCAACTATCTTTCAGGTTGCTTAGGTCAACAACGAGCAGGGCTATTTTTTTTTTAATTGTCGGGTGCTCACTCTGACACGGCTGTCCTCGAACTCATAGTGATTTATTGCAGCTGGCTGTTAACCAGCCTGCGCCGCAGCCCGGCAGACAGGGTTGGGGCCAGTCTAATTTCCCTAGGGAGGGATTCTAGAGCCGAGAGGTCACCACAAAGAAGGCCCCCTCTCTCGTTCCAACAAGCCGAGCCTGTGATAGTGGTGGGAACGAGAGTAGAGCATCCCCAGAAGAATATGTGTGTGCAAGTCTCCAAAATCCTTCCTGGAAGAGCTTCTGAGAGGATTTGGGACCATGAAGCCTTCCAGAGTTTGCTGGACAGCTGGCTCCCATCAGCCTAGCCAGCAAGTACTCAAAAGGAGTCCTGGCACAGGAGGCAATCAGACAGAAAATCTAATCTCGTGAGACTCCAAAAGCAAAGTTTATTTTCACCATAGCTATGAGAACGCAAACAGCCGTGTACACACAAAAGGTTTGTACAGTAGAGTCTCACTTATCCAAGCTAAACGAGCCGGCAGAACCTTGGATAAGCAAATATCTTGGATAATAAGGAAGGATTAAGGAAAAGCCTATTAAACATCAAACTAGGTTATGATTTGACAAATTAAGCACCAAAACACCATGTTTTACAACAAATTTGACAGAAAAAGTAGTTCAATACGCAGTAATGTTATGTTGTAATTGCTGTATTTAGGAATTTAGCACCAAAATATGATATATTGAAAACATTGACTACAAAAATGCCTTGGATAATCCAGGAGCTTGGATAAGCGAGGCTTGGATAAGTGAGACTCTACTGTACTTGCAAATGGCTGCTGTGAAGCATGGCACAGGAAACAAAGAATATATATCTTGGCTTATCAAAACTTGACCAGTTACTGAGGGTCTTCCTCGCCTCCACACCTCTTTGGCACATTTAGATTATCTCCTAGGCCCCCATTGCTTTGATGGGATGTGGAGAGTTCAGCTGTTATGAGTGCTGGGCTTTCACATCCTGACAGTGGTGCCTGTGATCTCACTTCTTTACTCTGTCCTTGGAACTTTCTGGAGAGAGGCACCAGCTCAAAGAGAAAGGGAGGGGCACAGGTCCTTTGTTACTTTATTTATTTATTTATTTATTTGCAGTATTTACATTCTACCCTTCTCACCCCGAAGGGGATTCAGGGCTAACATTCAATGTCTATATACACATAGAACCGAGACAGAGACAGACGCAGAGGCAATTTAACCTTCTC
Source organism: Anolis carolinensis (assembly GCF_035594765.1). Lineage (NCBI taxonomy): Eukaryota > Metazoa > Chordata > Lepidosauria > Squamata > Anolidae > Anolis > Anolis carolinensis. The sequence goes on along the minus strand of NW_026943829.1, from coordinate 2,941,052 downwards.
CTGAGGGGATGTTCGATTCTGGCCACAGAGGGGAGCAGCTAATAATAATAATAATAATAATAACAACAACAACAACAACTTTATTTTTATACCCCGCCCCTTCTCCCCGAAGGGACTCGGGGCGGCTTACATGGGGCCTGGCCCGATAAAACAAACAAATAACAGTAACAAAGCAATAAAACAATTATCCCAGTAAAAAACATCAACATCAATAAAAACAATCATTAAAATCAACAAGCAGGATACAGTATTAAAAACAGGAGACTAAGTCGTAGATCCCAGGCAAAGTGCAGAAATTTCACAGTTGAATGGACAATAAAGTGCGGTATAAAATGGCAAGTCAACAACAATGGGACTATTATGGAATGGACAGATAGATCAATCCAGCAACAATTAAACATCGAAGGCCTTTTGGAAGAGCCAGGTTTTTAAGCTCTTCTGGAAGGAGAGGAGCAGCTGCTTCATCATCCACTGTGACCGCACTTCCTCATTCCAACGTCGTAAATTAGTTAAATTTGCCTCCCCACTTTATAAGTGGTACCTTATTTCCTACTTGATAGATGCAACTATCTTTCGAGTTGCTAGGTCATTATTTTTTAATTGACGGGTGCTCAACCCACCATGGGCTAGCCTTGAACTCATGACCTCTTGGTCAGAGTGATTTATTGCAGCAGGCTGCTCACCAGCCTGTGCCACAGCCCGGCCCCATTTAGCTTACATTGTCTCTATAAGAGTTAATATGATATATTTATTTATTATTTATTTACAGTATTTATAGAGACAGACACAGAGGCAATTTAACCTTCTCCTGAGGGGATGTTCGATTCTGGCCACAGGGAGCAGCAGCTGCTTCATCATCCACTGTGGCCGCACTTCCTCATTCCAACGTCGTAAATTAGTTAAATTCGCCTCCCAACTTTATAAGTGGTACCTTATTTCCTACTTGATAGATGCAACTATCTTTCGAGTTGTTAGGTCATTATTTTTTAATTGACGGGTGCTCAACCCACCATGGGCTGGCCTCGAACTCATGACCTCTTGGTCAGAGTGATTTATTGCAGCAGGCTGCTCACCAGCCTGCGCCACAGCCCGGCCCCGTTTAGCTTACATTGTCTCTATAAGAGTTAATATGATATATTTATTTATTATTATTTATTTACAGTATTTATATTCCGCCCTTTTCACCCCGAAGGGGACTCAGGGCGGATTACAATGGCAAAATGAGGAAGAACATCCACCAATGGACGGTGAAGCAACAGCTCCCCCTGTGGCCAGAATCGTGAAGCTGGAAAGATGTTAAAAATGCCTCTGTGTCTGTCTAAAAAACTGAATGTTGTTTGTCTGTTGGCATTGAATGTTTGCCATATATGTGTTCATTGTAATCCGCCCTGAGTCCCCTTCGGGGTGAGAAAGAAGGGTGGAATATAAATACTGTAAATAAATAAATAAATAAACATTCAATGCCAACAGACAAACAACATATATAGACAGACACAGAGGCATTTAACATTTTTTTCCAGCTTCACGATTCCGGCCACAGGGGGAGCTGTAGATGCGAAAGTATACTATTTTCTATCCCTTCCCTGGTCGTAGATGGTTTTGCAGTGCCACATGTCTGGAGGGCTACACGTTTCTCCTCCGCCGTGCCATTGGGTTTCACAGAACGGACGTTTCCTTCTCGTGGTTCTCTCGCTGGTCCCTGCTCTTTCTGCTGAACCCCTTGACAGATTTCTTCCGTCCTTCCCCCCACTTTTAGCGTCACCTTGGCATTGGTTAATCCCTGGGGAAGGAAGACTGGGGGAAGTTGTCCCCGTCCTCGTCCCCACGGCGTCTCTGGCTGCTCTCTCTCTCTTTCTCTCTTTCTCCAAGCCACTTGGATACCGCCCTTATCTCCTCGCAGCAGCCACCACTGTGCCCCACACCACGACTGGGACAAACCAACCCCAGCCAGGGCCCCCCCCCGCCCCCCTCCTCCCCTTTCCCTTCTCTAAAACTGGCCGCCTTGGATTTACTAATACTGCTAACATGGGCCTTGCTTTGTCCCTCCATCCTCCCACCCCGCTCACCCTCACCCTCCCACCCCGAACCCCCCGAACCACCTTGTTAAGAGATTGCGTTGGCAACTTTTGTCGTTGTGTGTTACTAACACGCTTCTGGGTCGGACGAGGGGCAGGGCTCGCGGGGAAGACTCGACTCCTCAGCCGGTGGAACCAAAACTAACCTTTTGTGCCATTCACGGAATGTCGGTCGTTCCTTTCTTTTCGTTCTCCAGTCTTTTCCATTTTTGTTCCGTTCTTTCCTTACTAACCAAGATGTAGAAAGTTGGGATGTTTGGGGGGGGTGTCGTATTTGGGGTGGCGTTCTCTGGGAAGGGCGGGATCGTGTGGTTTAGTGTCTCTCGTTTTGCTGGTCATGAGAACTGGGGAAAATTATTTTTCCTCTTTTTTTTATTATCTCCCTTGACTTTTCATGGTTGGTCATTTTTTTCCCCCTCCCCGTTTTATCCCCTCCCCTCTCGATTTTTGTTTTTTTTCCGTTTGTTTCGATTATTTTTTTATGCATACAGCACGCAGGAATTGGACACGCTATGGTAAACAAACTGCATTACCTGGTAGATATCAGTCTAATTGTCTAATCATTTCGTTTGCCGTGGGTTTTACCTCTTCCCTTTCCCTCCTCAGTTTTTTTTAAAAATAATCAATAATTGGGCTTTTTAAAATTACTGCCTTTGAGGGAGTCGGATTAAAACACACTGCTGCACCCTAACCCTAACCCAAGCCACAAATGCAAAGATAATAATGAACTAGTGAAATAGAGCTACATATACTGTATAAGCCAACTCTAATATAAGCCGAGGCACCTAATTTTACCACAAGAAAACTGGGAAAACATTGACTCCAGTATAAGCCGAGATACCAATAAAATTACTGTATATACTCGAGTATAAGCCAACCCGAATATAAGCCGAGGCACCTAATTTTACCACAAGAAAACTGGGAAAACATTGTCTCGAGTATAAGCCGAGATACCAATAAAATTACTGTATATACTCAAGTATAAGCTGACCCGAATATAAGCCGAGGCACCTAATTTTACCACAAGAAAACTGGGAAAATGTTGACTCCAGTATAAGCCGAGATACCAATAAAATTACCGTATATACTTGAGTATAAGCCAACCCAAATTTAGGCCAAGGCACCTAATTTTACCACAAGAAAACTGGGAAAACATTGACTCCAGTATAAACCGAGATACCAATAAAATTACCGTATATACTTGAGTATAAGCCAACCCAAATTTAGGCCGAGGCACCTAATTTTACCACAAGAAAACTGGGAAAACATTGACTCCAGTATAAACCGAGATACCAATAAAATTACCGTATATACTCGAGTATAAGCTGACCCGAATATAAGCCGAGGCACCGAATTTTACCACAAAAAGCCTGGGAAAACATTGACTCCAGTATAAGTCGAGAGCGGTACATTTCAGAAATAAAAATAGATACTGATAAAATTACATTAATTGAGGTATCGGTAGGTTAAATGTTTTTGAATATTTACATAAAACTCTAATTTAAGATAAGACTTTCCGACTCTTGATTAAATCATTATTCTCATCTTCCAAGCCACTGTGGACTATTGGGCTTGGATTTGGATTTATTTATTTATAGTATTTATATTCTGCCCTTCTCACCCCGAAGAGGACTCAGGGCGGATCACATTGTACACATATAAGGCAAACATTCAATGCCATATAAACATAGAACAGAGACAGAGACAGACACAGAGGCAATTTAAACCTTCTCCAGCTTCCTGAGGGTATGCTTGATTCCGGCCACAGGGGGAGCAGCTGCTTCATCATCGAACGGCAGCTGGGTGATTTTTATGGTGTCATAAATTAGCCTCCCCACATATAAGTGGTACCTAAATTTCCTATTTGATAGCTGCAACTATCTTTCGGGTTGCTTAGGTCAACAACGAGCAGGGGCTATTTTTTATTTTAATTGTCAAGTGCCACCCCGACATGGGCTGGCCTTGAACTCATGACCTCTTGGTCAGAGTGATTTATTGCAGCTGGCTGCTAACCAGCTTGCGCCACAGCCCAGCCTGGGTTCTATCGCTCCATCCTCCAGGCCGAAGAGCACTGTTCGTTTAATGTCTCCTCCCTGCCTCGGAGCGAGAAACAAAAAAGATGGACGTCGTTCCAGGAACATACAAGAGAGTTACAAGTCGGAGACAACCATCTCTTGAACTGGCGTCACATTTCATGCTTGTGGCAGGGTGATTGCACAATGGAAATACATTTTCCGAAAGTACCCAACAGCCCTCATTGGACCCAAACCCAGCTCTGACTGATAGGACAAACAATAGATGATGTTGGGCTATTACTCCCATAATCCCCATCCATCTTCCATGTAGTCTGAAAGGTGAGCCTCACACTCAGGTGGCAGATTTTCTATTTACTGCTTAGGAGGTGCAAAGGCATATGTGGGCTTTGCTACTTCAGATTCCAAAATAATACCTAGATATTCTGCAATGCAGCTGGGTACCATTTGCTGACAGTGTTTGGCATGGGTCAGCCCCACAATAACCAGTAGCAGGCCAGCAAAAAATTGAGGGCCATCAGCATAGGTGATGCAACACATATAAAATAAATGATATAATTTCACAAGGTCGTGTAACAATATCCATGGGCACGCTTGGGACATGTTGGGCCTTCCAGATGGTTTGGACTGCACCTCCCATAATCCATAGAGGACTATGATGATCACACCTTCTGGGTGCTGAAGTTGAAAACTTACTTACTTACTTAGGCGATCCTTTGTTGTCCAAGTATGATGGCCTTCCAAGTTTAGTGTCTTGGATGTGGATACGTAGCCCTGTTCTTGACCTGCATGTTCTTCCAAAGTGAGGGCATTGGTTTCCAGGTGGAAGGTGGTCCCGGTCAGGGTTGGATTGACACGCCATCCACTTGGTACGTTTCTCCCTATGCCGTCACACCCAGGCACCTTTTAGAGCTTTAAGATGTGCTTCTTTCTTTGCCCGGGTGAACTGCGGGGGCCTTACTTTGAAGCTCAGGAATCCCAGTAACCAGTCACTTCAAGTTGAACAATCAAACAAGATTTTATTTTCTCAAAGTCCTTGGCAGACTTGGCACAAATTGTTGAGGTTACAAATACAAATAGTCAGCTTATAAAGCCTTGCAGATGTTCCTTTCTTGCCTTTCCCCTTAGTTGCTGGGTTAACTTCCTCCAAAGGCGAAGAGATCCTGAGATCCTCTCTACCCTAGCCCTGAGCTGCTATATCAAAGGAGCAGGTCGTTCACTATCTAAGCTCAAAGCTAGCTTGGAGACGAAGTAATTAGAGCTTCTTCCAATGGCAAAGAAATCCTGGGATATTCTTTGCCCCAGTGCTGAGTTGCTATCTTGAAAAGAGCAGGTCTTCCCCTATCTGAACTCAGCACCAGTTTTAGAGGCAAGAGGTCAGTCCTTACGATGGCTTGTCTGAGCTGGCCTACCTTGACCACAAGCACATCTGAGTTCCTTTCTCTTCAGTAAAAAGACAGAAAAGGCTTCTCAAAATGGAGATTTCATCCCCAGGAAAAGGGGAGGTCTCAAGAACAAAAGGATACTTTTGCAAGCTGAAAGCAGCAAAGGCCTGCAGGCTGGTTGCAAACCTCTGTTAATAATTAACTATCAGGGTGCTATTTCCTACAACTATGGAACAATGCAAATCAAACTCCTGGGAGACGGAACACTCCCTTTCATCCTCCATTCATGCCCCTTTAAATTCCGCATCACTGCTGGCCACAGCTGACCTCCAATTAGAGTACTCAAGGGCCAGAGCTTCCCAGTTCTCAGTGTCTATGCCACAGTTCTTAAGGTTCACTTTAAGCCCACCTTTCAATTTCTTTTCCTGTCTATCAACATTCTGTTTTCCATTCTTGAGTTGGGAGTAGAGTAGCTGCTTTGGGAGACAGTGATCAGGCATTCAGACAACGTGGCCAGTCCAGCGAAGTTGATGCCGTTGGAGCATCGCTTCAATTCTTGCGGTCTTTGCTTCTTCCAGCACCCTGATATTTGTCTACCTCTCTTCCCAAGAGATCTGTAGGATTTTTCAAGGATTTGAAAACATCTACAGGTGTGCAGGTTCCCCAGAAATTAGCAATCGAAATAAAAGATTCCGGTTACTGCTTCATCCCAAAATGAGACTCTTATTTTAATTGCATGAGACGCAGACACAATTCAAGCAGACAGAGAATGTTCCTCATGGCAGACCCCTCCTCCAAACCGACATGGTTTAATTTGCTCAAGATTAAATGCCTGCCTCCAGCCTTGTAATTTTTGCAATGTTTTCTAAATTTTCCCTGAAGTCTCACATGTAAAAGTAAAGGTTTCCCCTGACATTAAGTCTAGCTGTGTCCGACTCTGGGATGTAGTGCTCATCTCCATTTCTAAGCTGAAGAGCCGGCGTTTTTCATAGACGCCTCCAAGATCATGTGGCCAGCATGACTTCATGGAGCGCTGTTACTTTCCTGCCAAAGCGGTACCTATTGATCTACTCACATTTGCATGTTTTCAAACAGCTAGCTTAGTCCTGACATTAAGTCCAGTCGTGTCCGACTCTGGGATGTGGTGCTCATCTCCATTTCTAAGCCAAAGAACCGGCGTTGTCCGTAGATGCCTCCAAGATCATGTGGCCAGCATGACTTCATGGAGCGCTGTTACTTTCCCGCTGAAGTGGTACCTATTAATCTACTCACATTTGCATGTTTTCAAACAGCTAGCTTAGTCTTGACATTAAGTCTAGTCGTGTCTGACTGGGATGTGGTGCTCATCTCCATTTCTAAGCCAAAGTACAGGCATTGTCCGTAGACACCTCCAAGGTCATGTGGCCAGCATGACTGCATGGAACGCTGTTACTTTCCTACCAAAGTGGTACCTATTGATCTACTCACATTTGCATGTTTTCAAAATGCTAGCTTAGCGGAAGCTGGGGCTAACAATGGAAGTTAAAAGATTTAGGGTTATGCTGTAGATCAGGGGTCCCCAAACTAAGGCCCAGGGACCGGATGCCGCCCTCCGAGGTCATTTACCTGGCCCCCGCCCTCAGTTTTATAATATAATATATTGTATATACATATAATATTGATAATAATATTATAATGTAATACAATATAACACTAATAATACCATAAAATAATATTAATTATATATTCTATATTACATATAATATTACTAATAATATTACAGTATAGTGGTATAGTTCAGTATAGTAATATATAATGCTAATATTGTGCTATGCTAATAATGTAATATATTGTATGTACATATAATTTGCAAGCCACTCTTGAGTCCCCTTTGGGGTGAGAAGGGTGTGATACAAATGTAGTAAATAAATGCAGTAAATAATAAATAAATAAATTTTAGACTTAGGCTTGCCCAAAGTCTGAAATGACTTGAAGTCACACAACAACAACAACAACAACAATCCTAATTAACTTGACTATCGGAATTTGTATTTTTTTTCCCAAATGATAATCCGGCCCCTCAACAGTCTGAAGGATTGTGGACTGGCCCTTGGCTTAAAAAGTTTGAGGACCCCTGCTGTAGATCATCAAAATGCTTATAAAGTATTGACTCTCTGGAGTGATTTCTAATTTTACTCTTATGTTCAATGATCGGCAAGTTTGACCAACATATTACATTCACAAATAATCAACAATGGAAGCTCAACCTGTCCCACGGATTCGAACCGCCGACCTTCCAGTCAGCAAGTTCTGCAGCTTAGCGGTTTAACCCGCTGCATTTAACCCCTCACATGTACAGGCAGTCAAAAATATATTCTTTTTGGGTTTTTTTTCAAAATTGATAAAAGACAAACAATATTTTATTTTATGATTTCGATTTCCCCCTTTCCCTCTCCCACCCCGAATCCCACTCCCCCAAAAAATCCATGGAAAACACCATCTCATGAAGCAACTTCTGTGCGCTGTTACACCTGCGCTGTGACCCCAGCTGCCCCCCAGGGAAGAACGGCAACTGGCAGCCAGCTGGGGTACTTACTGGGAGGAGGGGAGAGATCTCCAATGGAAGAAATGGGGAGAGTGGACTCAAGGGCAATTCTCCAAAGACGGCAGCGCAGGCCTTAAAGGGGACGGGATGAAAGAAACACCTCTAATACTGGAATTTCCTACCAAGGTGTTTCGGTTTGTCCTTGGACTCCCTTTTGTGGTGAAGGGCTGTCTTCTCCGCCCTTGGGGAGGCTTATGGGGGTCCGACACTGGCTGCCCCGTATCCTGTTCCACTCCCCTGGGGTCCTGCTGCCGGCCAGTCATCTTCGCATGGCATGCTGATCTATTGTTTCGGGCATGTTGCTTCTGTGTCCTGCTTTGTTTCATTTGGAGAGCAATTTTTTTTTTCTGGGGCTGAAACTAACACTCTATGTTGTACATTGTTCCGTCCCTCCCGCCCTCCACATGCCACCCCTTCCTTCCCCTTACCCTTCTCTTCCTCCCCCCACCCCGAATCTTCCGACCCCTCCCCACCTCTCTCCACCATGCATGGCCACATGGACTTCACGACTTCTCAACACTTTGCCTTTTCAAAGGGGAGCAACCAGCGCAGGGAGCTTCAAATGGGACTCTTGGGGAGAGAAAAAGAGTGGCTTTTGGAAGTGCTTGAATGAGAATGCACAAGTATGGTGTGTGTATGGGTGTGTGAGTACCAAGCTTGGAAAGCAATCTTCTCAGCCCAATTTGGGTAGGTGAGATTAGAACCATGTCATCAGCATACAATAGAATGGAAATTTTCTTGGATCCTACTGTGGGTGGAAAAAATTCTGGCCCTGAGAGTGCAAGTATTATGTCGTTCAGATATAGATTAAAGAGTGTTGGTGCCAGTAGACATCCTTGTTTTACTCCAGTGTGAAAGGGATCTAATTAAAGATATAAAGCAGTATCAATGGGACTTAATTACAGGGACTGCTTTCTACTTTGCTTTTTGAGGAAATCACCGGTCTTTCCAGGATGTCTTACTTGAAACTTGAGCAAAGGCTTTGGAATAAAAATAATAATATAAGACAAGTCTGTGGTGGGGCTGAGCCATTGTTGAAGGTCTAAGTCAGTGGTTGCCAACCTTTTTTGACCAGGGACCACTCCCCAACATTAGTACCAAAAGCGTTACGAATCAGCGTTTGGTCAAGTTTAGATTCGGTTTGGTTATTTGGCACACTGATTCAGAAAATTGCATTGGATGGACCACATCAGCTCTGGTTTCTGATCCAGAACATATGCCATACGAATCAGCTTTTGGTCAACTTTAGATTCAGTTTGGTTATTTGGCACACTGATTCAGAAAATTGCATGGGATAGACCACATCAGCTCTCGTTTCTGATGCAGAACATATGCCATATGAATCAGCTTTTGGTCAACTTTAGATTCAATTTGGTTATTTGGCATACTGATTCAGAAATTTGCATTGGATAGACCACATCAGCTCTAGTTTCTGATCCAGAACATTTGCCATACGAATCAGCTTTTGGTCAACTTTAGATTCAGTTTGGTTATTTGGCACACTGATTCAGAAAATTGCATTGGATAGACCACATCAGCTCTAGTTTCTGATCCAGAACATATGCCATACAAATCAGCTTTTGGTCAACTTTAGATTCGGTTTGGTTATTTGGCACACTGATTCAGAAAACTGCATGGGATAGACCACATCAGCTCTGGTTTCTGATGCAGAACATATTCCATACAGATCAGCTTTTGGTCAACTTTAGATTCGGTTTGGTTATTTGGCACACTGATTCAGAAAATTGCATTGGATAGACCACATCAGCTCTAGTTTCTAATACAGAACGTATGCCATACGAATTAGCTTTTGGTCAACTTTAGATTCGGTTTGCTTATTTGGCACACTGATTCGGAAAATTGCATGGGATAGACCACATCAGCTCTAGTTTCTGATACAGAACGTATGCCATCCAGTAGTCGCCATATGGAATGGCTCCGCTCAGGGGGAAGGAGGAGGAGGAGAAGCAACAGTCAGGAGGCTTATTGTTGTGCCTTCCTTTTATGTGTCGTCAGCCTCTCCCTTCCCGACATCCCTATTGCGAAACTATAAGACAGTTTCGTGAGATCAGATGCTCTTGTTGCAACGGTGTAGTAACAGTGAGGCAGTGGACCATATTTTAGTTCTTAGGGACCACTGGTGGTCCACGGACCACAGGTTGGGAACCACTGGTCTAGGGGATTGCCCCTGTTTAGTTTTCACTCTCACACCAGATTATGACCAAATTAGAAAAACCATCTTTGAGGAGCCATCCTTGGCTCCTCTCACACCAGACATGACTCGTGGTATGTTCTTAAGTCGCTTCTGACACGATAAAAAAGCAGATGGATGGGAAAAATATGCTGTGAAGGTCCAATTCACCTGAAGGCAGAAAGGTTAAGGTATTATCTGTTTCTGAACCTGAAGGAACCCACCCTGCAGCAGTCTTTAGTAAGAAACATTCCTCCTGTGTCAGAAGCATTTGTGATCAAATACAATCCTCTCGGCTGGAGCTGCAGCAGATCTGTTTCTGAGGAAACAGGTACTCGAAGAACAAGAGAGGAGCCAGATTGATCCATCCAGACTCTTTTTCTGATCCGATCTGCTTTGGACATTTCACACGTCCTACTGAACACACTTTTGAGAATCCCCAGATTTCATGTTCTGATGTGTGTTGGGCTTCCACCACATGTTTCCAACATTTGGATCTTTGCATAGGACAATACAGGGGCTGAATGAAAAGTAATGCCTCCACCTTCGTTACTTGGGTTTGGATGGGAATATTTTAATAAATCAAACACAGAAATAATCCTTAGAATGTGCTCCTTAACTGCCACTATTCACTTTTCCACATAATTACCAGACAATTGGATACATTTCTGCCAACGATGAATGAGTTTTCTGAAGCCGTCACGTCCAACTCTTTGTTTGTCACGCAAGTCAGATGTTCCCACCTCAACATCTTTAAACTTACTCGCCCAACGACTCAGAGTACTCATCAACACAATCACCATAAACTGCTTGCATTCTCTGATGAATCTCCTTTAACAACACAGCACAATCTCCTTTGTGGTGACACCTTCTGATGTCAAGAATTCAGTGACTGCACGTCGCTTAAGTCGCATTGATCGACCATCTGTGGAGGGTTCCATACTTCGCACTTTAACAACACAACCGTTCAATGCTAAGGCTTCCTGCCAAATGTAACTGCTCAGGGTTCCATACTTCACACTTTAACTACACAACCATTCAATGTTAAGGCTTCCTGCCAAATGGAACTGTGCAGGGTTCCATACTTCGCACTTTAACAACACAACCGTTCAATGCTAAGGCTTCCTGCCAAATGGAACTGTGCAGGGTTCCATACTTCGCACTTTAACAACACAACCGTTCAATGCTAAGGCTTCCCTGTCTGGTCAGGGTTCCATATTTCACACTTTCACAACACAACCATTCAATGTTAAGGCTTCCTGCCAAATGGAACTGTGCAGGGTTCCATACTTCGCACTTTAACAACACAACCGTTCAATGCTAAGGCTTCCTGCCAAATGGAACTGTGCAGGGTTCCATACTTCACATTTTAACAACACAACCGTTCAATGCTAAGGCTTCGTGCCGAATAGAACTGTGCAGGGTTCCATACTTCGCACTTTCACAACACAGCCGTTCAATGCTAAGGCTTCCCTGTCTGCGCAGGGTTCCATACTTTGCACTTTAACAACACAACCGTTCAATGCTAAGGCTTCCCGCCAAATGGAACTATAGAGGAGAGTCTCCTGAACAAGCCAGGACCTGCCGCACACCAGGACTGTCATCTGTTGAGGAGTTACGAAGGTGGAGGCATTAATTTTCATTTAACCCTCGTAGTAGGATCCTAGGGATTTCTTTAATTCATTCTTCCTCACCTCGGCAGTCTTGAGACACAATAGGACTGAATCTCCCAACATCCCCAGTCCTGTTGCGTCTCCCAGCAAGGGCAGCTTCGGATTGGGAGACGTGTCACCCAGTCATGCCTAGCAGAGGTGTCCTTTCCAGGGGTGTTTGGAGTTGGTTAAATAACTTTGAAACCCGTTTCCATTTGGAGCGTAGGTGAGCATCATGTGTCAGGAGCAGGTGGGTGCCTCTTAGGTGGGCCGATTGCAAACGTGTGACTATGTATATCGGATATGTATGTGTATCAGTGCTGAGGGCAATGACCTGAAAGCCAACATTGATGTGACATTGATTTGGTATGGAAATAGTTGTGTTTAAGGGGCAGCAGAGAGAGATAAGGAGCTTAACCCTCTCCGGCCTGCCCTGGTTTTGAGAAAAATCACACCCGGCTCCCAGAAGCTGCTGTTAGTGTTGACAGGGAAGTTTCCCACACGAATCTTCCCTCCCACTATGAATAGATGATCCATTTGTTGGGGGAGGATGAGCAATCTTGAGCGTGAGCAGTTGGGCGTGTGCCTTTGGGAGGTGAGGAACGATCCAGAGCTGTGAAAAGTGCCTTTTTTGGGGACTTCAGCCTCCAGAATTTCCCAGACAGCCTCAACATGGTTGGGTCTAACCATAGCTGGTCAACTGTGGGGATTGTTGTAGCTGCAATTTAGTAACGGGACTTTGAAATTTCTGTGTTGTCGAAGGCTTTCATGGCCGGGATCACAGGGTTGTTGTATGTCTTTCGGGCTGTGTGGCCATGTTCCAGAAGTATTCTCTCCTGACGTTTCGCCCACATTTAGAGGTTGTGAGGTATGGATAAACTAAGTAAGGAAAGGAAAGAATATATATCTGTGTAGAGTCCAGGGTGTGGCAAGAGTCCTTTGTCACTGGGAAGCCAGCATTAATGTTTCAGTTAATCACCCTAATTAGCATTGGAAAGGTTTTGTCTCTTGCCTGGGGGCATCCTTTGTTCAGTCCTTAGCTGTCTTCTGCCCTCAGAGTGTTGCAAAAAAAAGTTCCTATTGGGTTGCTGTGAGTTTTATGGGCTGTCTGTCCATGTTCCAGAAGCATTCTCTCCTGACGTTTCGCCCACATCTATGGCAGGCATCCTCAGAGGTTATGAGGTCTATTGGAAACTAGGCAAGTGAGGTTTATACGAACGTTATCCAGAAAGTAGATTACGTTTTGGAATTAAAAATGAACAAAGTACAGTAGAGTCTCACTTATCCAAGCTAAAAAGGCCTGCAGAACCTTGGATAAGTGAATATCTTGGATAATAAGGAGGGATTAAGGAAAAGCCCATTAAACATCAAATTAGGTTATGATTTTACAAATTAAGCACCAAAACATCATGTTATACAACAAATTTGGCAGAAAAAGTAGTTCAATATACAGTAATGTTATGTAGTAATTTATTTATTTATTTATTTGCAGCATTTATATTCCGCCCTTCTCACACCGAAGGGGACTCAGGGTGGATCACATTACACATATAGGCAAACATTCAATGCCTTTTAACATAGAACAAAGACAAGACAAACATAGGCTCTGAGCGGGCCTCGAACTCATGACCTCCTAGTCAGAGTGATTCATTGCAGCTGGTTGCAGCTGGCTTGCTCTCCCGCCTGCGCCACAGCCTGTATTTACGTATTTAGGACCAAAATATCATGATATATTGAAAACATTGACGAAAAAAATGGCTTGGATAATCCAGAAGCTTGGATAAGCGAGGCTTGGATAAGTGAGACTCTACTCTATTAACCATATGCAGTTGAAAGCCACACCCAAATACCACTTCTCAATATAGTCGCCATTCAAATCTAGGCACTTATCATAGTGATGAATGAGCTTGGCAACTCCTTCCCAACAAAACTCTGCCGCTTGCATCCTCAATGCAGCGTTTTGGCAACGATGCGCAGCTGCAGACAGGGGTAACCGGCTGGTTGAGGACGCAAGTGGCAGAGTTTTGTGGGGAAGGAGTTGCCAAGCTCATTCATCGCTATGATAAGTGCCTAGATTTGATGGCGACGTGGATTTCAATGGCTTCTCTGTGTAGTCTGACATGGTGGTTGTTAGAGTGATCCAGCATTTCTGTGTTCTCCAATAACATGCTGGGTCTAGGTTGGTTCATCAAGTGCTCTGCTATGGCTGACTTCTCTGGTTGAGTTAGTCTGCAGGACCTTTCATGTTTCTTGATTCATGTTTGGGCATTGCCACGTGTGGTGGTCCCTATGTCCACAGCTGCATGGTATATGATAAACTCCTGCGGAGGTGAGAGGATTCCTGTTGTCCTTTGCTAACGTAGCATTTGTTGGATTTTCTTAGTGCATCTGTAGATAGTTTGTAGGTTGTGTTTCTTCATCAGCTTCCCTATGTGGTCAATAATTCCCTTGATGTATGTTGAGCTATTGTCGAGCTGTGGTCTTCTCTCTAAAATGAATCAATAGCCCAGTTGCCATGCCTCTAGAAAGAAATGATTATTATTTACTTATTAGCAACATTTATATCCCGCCCTTCGCACTCCGAAGGAGACTTAGGATGGCTTACAAGTTATACAAGTTACTATTATAATTGTATATTTATATTACATGCAATATTACTAATAATATTGCAATACAGTCGTATAATATAATATATCGTATGTATATATACTTGTAAACTGCCCTGAGTCCCCTTCGGGTTGAGAAAGGCGGGATATAAATGTCGCTAATAATAATAATAATAATAATAATAATAATAAGTACATACAACATTTATATCCCGCCCTTCACACTCCGAAGGGGACTCGGGTGGCTTACAAGTTATACAAGTTACTATTATAATTATATATTTATATTACATGCAATATTACTAATAGTATTGCAATATAGTCGTATAATATAATATATTGTATGTATATATACTTGTAAACTGCCCTGAGTCCCCTTTGGGGTGAGAAGGGCGGGATATAAATGTCGCTAATAATAATAATAATAATAATAATAATAATAATAATAATAATAATATGTACATACAATATAGTCGTATAATATAATATGTTGTATGTATATATACTTGTAAACTGCCCTGAGTCCCCTTTGGGGTGAGAAGGGCGGGATATAAATGTCGCTAATAATAATAATAACAATAATAATAATAATAATAATATGTACATACAATATAGTCGTATAATATAATATATTGTATGTATATATACTTGTAAACCGCCCTGAGTCCCCTTCTGGGTGAGAAGGGCGGGATATAAATGTCGCTAATAATAACAATAATAATAATAATAATAATAATAATAATAATAATATGTACATACAATATAGTCGTATAATATAATATATTGTATGTATATATACTTGTAAACCGCCCTGAGTCCCCTTCGGGGTGAGAAGGGCAGGATATAAATGTCGCTAATAATAATAATAATAATAATAATAATAATAATAATAATAATAATTACATACAATATATTATATTATTAAAATAGCACAATATAAGCATTACGTATTACTATCTTGTACTATATAATGGTTTAAATATGAACAACATGTGCTGTTTCCAGCCGTTTCGCTTGGACTGTATAGCCCATAGAAACACATTGCTCTCCTCCCTATACAAAATGGAAAAATCAAGATTTACCTTTGGAATTTGTTTTTAAAAAATCTTGCAAAATCTGTGGATACAGAGGGCCAACTGTAATGATGTAGTTTTATATCAAGTGGCTACCAGGTTCGAATCCAACCCTGGGGAGAGCGCGGATGAGCTCCCTCTGTCAGCTCCAGCTAACATTGCAATAAAATGTCCAGATAAAAATATCAAAACATCCGGGCAACGTCCTTGCAGATGGCCAATTCTCTCACACCAGAAGCGACTTGCAGTTTCTCAAGTCGCTCCTGAGACGCAAAAAAATAAAATAACAAGTGACCTTTGGTTTCTGAAACCAGGACGGGGAACAAATTATTTACAGAGGTGTTTTTCTTGAAATCACTATGGTGGTGGGTCTTAATGTCCATAAAATTGCCTTTTTTGAAATCTAGAAGTTGTATGCATAAAGCGTAAGAGAGAAAAACGGAGAGAGAGAGCGACTGAGAAAGACTGGATGATGGATGAGTGGAATATATTTGTGCATGCGAGGGAATGGATGCATGCGTGGATAGATGGATGTGGGTGAGACTATATCTACTTTTGGATCCTTTTTTTATGAAGCGACTTGAGAACATACCGCAAATTGCTTCTGGTGTGAGAGAATTGGCCGTCTACAGAGACGTTGCCCAGGGGACATTGCCCGGATGTGTACCATCCTGCTGGGAAGCTTCTTTCATATCCCCGCAAGCTAGAGCTGACAGACAGGAGCTCACCAACTTGAGAACATACCGCAAGTCCCTTCTGGTGTGAGATAATTGGCTGTCTACAGAGACGTTGCCCAGGGGAGGCCCGGATGGGTTACCATCCTGCTGGGAGGCTTCTTTCATATCCCTGCAAGCTAGAGCTGACAGATGAGAGCTCACCTGAGAACATACTGCAAGTTGCTTCTGGTGTGAGAGAATTGGCTGTCTACAGAGACGTTGCCCAGGGGAGGCCCGGATGGGTTACCATCCAGCTGGGAGGTTTCTCTCATGTCCCTGCAAGCTAGAGCTGACAGACGGGAGCTCACCGATTTGAGAACATTCCGCAAGTTGTTTCTGGTGTGAGATAATTGGCTGTCTACAGAGACGTTGCCCATGGGACATTGCCTGGATGTGTACCATGCTGCTGGGAGGCAAGCTAGAGCTGACAGACGGGAGCTCACTGCTGCTAATACCACTGTCATAATTATGTCGACGCTGCCAACGTTTACAACAGCGGGTTGCTGTGAGTTTTCTGGGCTGTCTGGCCATGTTCCAGAAGCATTCTCTCCTGAAGTTTTGCCTGCATCTATGGCAAGCATCCTCAGAGGTTGTGAGGTCTGTTGGAAACTAGGCAATTAAGCAGCCAGTCTTTGAAGCTGCAAAGCTATTCAATGCCAGTCAAGCTGGCCAATTGCAATAAACAAGGGTTATTTCTCCCACTCCATAAAGATTTGGATATGAGGCACAAGGAGAATGGTCGAGATATATAAACCCCACTTGCCTAGTTTCCAACAGACCTCACAACCTCTGGGTATGCCTGCCAAAGCTGTGGGTGGAACATCAGGAGAGAATGCTTCTGGAACATGTTTATACAGCCTGGAAAACTCGCAGCAAACAAGTGATTCCAACACAAAGTTTGCAACACTTTACGGTGAAGAAGTGTGCCCGAAAGACAGAGTTTTGGTTCAACACGCAGTGATGGAAAACTGGGCTGCGAGAATGACCACGGGCCATATGTGGCCTACACCCACCCACCTTCTAAAGATGCTGGAAACTATTAGAAGCATCCTTTTCTTGGTTACTGACACCCCCGTGCGCTATCTATGTATGCGCTATGTTGAGCTTGTGTCGTATCGAAATGACTCTGCAGAAACCCTCCCAGCTGTCAATATCTCCCACATGGCAAAGAACAATCCCGGTTTGGCGAGAGGCGCCCGGGTTAAAATTAGATGAGGAGGCTTTTCCCCATCTGGGTTTCCATTCTGGGGCAAAGCCAGAAGGCTGGAGAGCAAACACAAGTCGGTTCAGTGTGCGAGGAATTTTGTACGTTTACAACAAGGTTCCGTCTAGTTTAGAATAATCTCAGTCGGGCTAAAAGTAAAGGCTTTCCCTTGATGTTGAGTCCAGTCGTGACCGACTCTGGGGGTTGGTGCTTATCTCCATTTCTAAGCCGAAGAGCCGGCATTGTCCATAGACACCTCCAAGGTCATGTGACCACTGGCATGACTGCATGGAGTCCTGTTACCTTCCCGCCAAAGCAGTACCTATTGATCTACTCACATTATTATTATTATAATTATTAGGTTTTCCGCTGACATTAAGTCCAGTCGTGACCGACTCTGGGGGTTGGTGCTTATCTCCATTTCTAAGCCGAAGAGCCGGCGTTGTCCGTAGACACCTCCAAGGTCATGTGGCCACTGGCATGACTGCATGGAGTCCTGTTACCTTCCCGCCAGAGCAGTACCTATTACTTATTATTATTATTATTATTATTATTATTATTATTATTATTATTTGAGTAGATCAATAGGTACTTCTCTGGTGGGAAGGTAAGGGCACCTATTGATCTACTCACATTATTATTATTATTATTAGTATTAGTATTAGTATTAGTATTAGTATTATTATTATTATTATTATTAGGTTTTTCCCTGACGTTAAGTCCAGTCGTGACCGACTCTGGGAGTTGGTGCTCATCTCCATTTCTAAGCCGAAGAGCTGGCATTGTCCATAGACACCTCCAAGGTCATGTGACCACTGGCATGACTGCATGGAGTCCTGTTACCTTCCCGCCAGAGCAGTACCTATTGATCTACTCACATTACTATTATTAGTATTATTATTAGTATTATTATTATTAGGTTTTTCCCCTGACATTAAGTCCAGTTGTGTCCGACTCTGAGGGTTGGTGCTCATCCCCATTTCTGAGCCAAAGAGCTGGCATTGTCCGTAGACACCTCCAAGGTCATGTGGCCACAGACATGACTGCATGGAGTGCTGCTACCTTCCCGCCAGAGCAGTACCTATTGATCTACTCACATTATTATTATAATTATTAGGTTTTCTCCTGACATTAAGTCTAGCCGAAGAGCCAGCGTTGTCTGTAGACATCTCCAAGGTCATGTGGCCAGCATGACTGCATGGAGCACCGTTATCTTCCCACCGAAGCAGTACCTATTGATCTACTCACATTTGCATGTTTTCGAACTGCTAGGTTGGCAGAAGCTGGGGCTAACACTCCGCTCCCCAGATTTGAACCTGCGACTTTTCGGTCTGCAAGTTCAGCAGCTCAGCGCTTTAACACACTGCACCACTAGGGGCTCCAAAGATTCTCCAGGTATTTTGGACTTCAACAGCCAGCAACGTTGACCATGAAGTCCAAAACGCTTAGAGGACCAGAGCTTAGGAATCACTTTTCTCCAGCGTTTCAGAACGACTCCCTCCCCATGCCCATTGAACCTGGACCTTCTGCAAAGCAGGCCATGTGCTCTCCCATGGGGAGATGGCTATTCCTTAGGGAAGAGGTTAACTCTGGCTTTGCAGATCCGCAGAGATTTCTTCCCGAAGCCTGTTTGTGCAGTCAGGTGGATATGAGGCACAAGGAGAATGGTCTCCACGCACGTGTTTGGATGTATGCATTCTCCTGTTGTGTTTCCATTCGGAAACTAGACTTAAAGTCGGGGGAATTCCAGACAGCAAACAACCAAGTACTAGTGAACACATCCCAAACAGAGGGTGCCTCCAGGCAACAACAGCTAGGCTACATCTATGCCAGTGGCTCCCAATCTTTGAGAACCGACTATTGTATATTGCTGGGCTTGAGCCAACCGAGTCCCTTTGCGGAGATGGTGGCAGGATACAAAAATAAAGTTATTATTATTATTATATTATGGTTGCTGTTACCGTTATTATTACCAATATTAATATAATCATCATCATCATCATCATCATCTTTATTTGTATTCCGCCCTATCTCCCCGAGAATAATAATAATAACTGGTTGTTATTATTGTTGGCAGCATTATTATTATTATTATTATTGGAGCCCCTGGTGGCGCAGTGGGTTAAAGCCTTCAGACTTGAAGGTTGGGCTGCTGACCTGAAGGCTGCCAGGTTCGAATCCAACCAGGGGAGAGCACAGATGAGCTCCCTCTCTCAGCTCCAGCTCCAGAGAAGCCTCCCACAAGGATGGTAAAAACATCAAAACATCCGGGCAATGTCCCCTGGGCAACGTCCTTGCAGACGGCCAATTCTCTGACACCAGAAGCGACTTGCAGTTTCTCAAGGGAAAAAAGGTGTAAATAAGGCCATGCTTTACATGTGGTAAGCCTTTCCCGATCCACTGTGCACCATAACAATAACACACAACTCCCGTTTTCTATCCAGTGGACATCTCATTGCGTTTTGCAATCCTCACTTCCTATTTATATTTTACATGTAATATTACTAATAATATTACAATATATTGATACAGTACAATATAGTAATTTATTACCAGTATTGTACTATGCTAATAATATAATACTGTATGTAAATTTAATTTGTAAGCCGCTCTGAGTCCCCTTCGGGGTGAGTCTAAAATGGTAGGCAAGTTGTCATCTGACCAAAAGTCAGTTTTTTGCAAAGTGAATGAGTCTTGAGTTGCTGTGAGTTTTCCGGGCTGTCTGGCCATATTCCAGAAGCATTCTCTCCTGACGTTTCACCCACATCTATGGCAGGCATCCTCAGAGTTTGTGAGGTCTATTGGAAACTAGACAAGGCTTTGAAGCTGCAAGGCTATTCAATGCTAATCAAGGTGGCCAATTGCAACATTCACAGTTGCTTCCAACATATAAGAGTTCTTTCTCCCACCCTGGACATCATTCCACAGATATATAAACCCCACTTGCCTAGTTTCCAACAGACCTCACAACCTCTGAGGATGCCTGCCATAGATGTGGGTGAAACGTCAGAAGAGAATGCTTCTGGAACATACAGCCTGGAAAACTCACAACAACCCAGTGATTCCGGCCATGAAATCCTTCGCATTGAATGAGTCTTAATGACCATGTAAGGCATTTAATTTTGCCATAATTATGCTGGAAACCGCTTTGAGTCCCGATATACAAATGAAGTAGGTAAATAAATAAATACATTTAGGAGCAATAATATTTATTCATTTATTATTTATTTACTACATTTATATCCCGCTCTTCTCAGAGCGGCTTACAAATCAAATGTGCATACAATATATTCTTAGCATAACACAATATAAGCATTAAATTACTATATTGCACTATATCATTATATGGTAATATTATTAGTAATATTATATTTAATAATATATTATTATATTATATTATTAGTATAATATTGTATTACATTATAATATTATTATCTATATTACAAGTATATAAAATATATTATATATTTATACATTATTGTATATTATATATATGTATGTAAAATTAGCATAGCATGTTGCTATGGCACAGGAGACAAGATGGAACCATTTTCTTGGCTCTCAGGTTGGTATGATGTCTTCTTAATAAATAATAATAAAATAATAAAATAAAACTCGAGCGGTACCTATTGATCTACTCACATTGGCATGTTTTCGAACTGCTAGGTTGGCAGAAGCTGGAGCAACAGCAGGCGCTCGAGTGGGAAGGTAACGGCGTTCCATGCAGTCATGCCGGCCACATGACTTTGGAGGTGTCTATGGACAACGCCGGCTCTTCGGCTTAGAAATGGAGATGAGCAACGACCCCCAGAGTCAGACATGACTGGACTTAACATCAGGGGAAACTTTTACCTTTTTTCCTATGAAGACTAATAACCTCAATAAAATAAATTATTTCTTATTATCAGCATTTTGGGCTAAGCAGGAACAGAGTTCTTTGGACAGTATCCGGGAGAGATTAAATACATAATACTAGATTATACTGGGACATTTTTTCCCATGGAATGAACACACAGTACATGTTTCCACATGTCCCACGAAGTCCCACTGAAAGTGCCCTTATGTTGTCTGTGGGACTCCATTTCCTAAGCACATGGTCAAAAGGTCAAAGACCATCTGATGAAGTCCTTGGACTCAACTATATCTCTCTGTGCCCACAGATCAATTAATTTACAATTCTCTTTAGCCATGCTGATACTAACAAGGGGTGCATCTAAACTGTAGAACTGATTCAGTTTAACACCACTGTAAATGCCATGGTTCCTACTGAAGTGCAAAGTGAGAAGGAAATCTGAATGCTTTGCAAGATATAACTAAGAATTTAGATGAATCAGTAAGTGAAATCAGTATTTAGTGAGTATATTAAGGAAAGATATAAAAGAAGATTTAAAGTAACCTAATGTATGAGTAGTCTGGATATTTCTAAAACTAAAATCTTAAAAGCTATTTGAGTAAAGAGAAGCTATATCACTGCACCATTCAAGGTCAGAAATTAATCTGAGCTTTGCCGGATAGTCTGTCTATAATTCAAGATCAAAACTGCACTTTAAAATGTTGATTATCAGTTAATGATTAATAATTTATTGTTAATAATATTTGTGGTAAGTGTTCATCAAACATGTATAACTTTGGGACTAGGCTTATCTAAATGAAATATATGTGTCACCTTGCTTAATGTGTAATCTCTTAGGAATTTTTAGTTTAAATATGGCCTAAATATGGCTTATTTAGAAGAGTAAAGAAGTAATTTCAATATGAAATAATCATCACAAAAAGTAGGACTGTGTCTTGACATTTGGTTTTGGGAATCTGCTACCTAGTCTTTCTCAGCCTTCAGATGTGTGTTGGACTACAATTCCCAAAATCTCTGGCCACTTGTTATGTTAGCTAGGGTCAATAAGCATGTGCCAACATCACACTGGTGAAGGCTCAACCAGAGCTCTTGTTTGCACAACCTTTGGTATAGTACAATATAGAAAGGTTTGTTGTGTGTTTTCTGGGCTGTAAGGCCATGTTCTAGAAGCATTCTCTTCTGACGTTTCGCCCACATCCATGGCAGGCATCCTCAGAGGTTGTGAGGTATATCGAAATCTACAGTAAGATGCTTGAGATCTAGATAAAAGCTCTACATCTGAACTATTAAGATCTGGACAACCTCCATGATAAAACATGTTTAAGAATGATTAGCTATGTTTGTTTTTAATTGCTGTAAGATACCTTGAGTCACAGGATAGAAATATTCATTTGTTGCTGTTGTGTGCTTTCAAGTCTACTGTCATTTCTATCCTTAATGACAACTCTAAGTAAGACAAAGAACACTTCTCCCTGGCTTATGGCCTCTGTAAGAATTTTCACTTCGTTTTTTCCTACTTTCTCAATTAAACCCCTAGAAAAAGCTCTGATCCCATCTCCGTAGCTTCACTGTTATAAGTACACTCTGCTACCAAGACTAAAGGTTCATGCCATACATCCCTGTGGTATACTGGAAAAGGTTCATGCTGTGCTTTTCCTGGTATGTTGAAAAACATATCAATTTCTGAATCATTCCTAACAGACAAAAGCCTGCCATCCAGGAGAACAGATCCATTGCCAAAGCGAGCAAATAGTTCCCCTAATAAATGTCAGGTAAAGTAATCATCCCACCCTCCCATAAACACACACACACACACACAATTACACTTGTTCTAGAAGGCTTTAGACACAAAAGTTTGCAAGTGAGAAAAGGGATATGTGTGCTCATGTGTGCTCATGTGTGCTTCAAGTAGAATAATACATTCCATAAATGGATGAATACATTCGTTAATTTTATTATTGAAGTAAGCAAAAAGTAACTATCTTCCAGATGTGAGGTTTTTTTTAAAAAAAAATTGTGCAGTTTTCAAAGATTATAACCATTTTGGGACTTATTCTACACAAAATACAGGATTTTTGGGGACAGCAAAATCTGTACATAGTTTTGTCTTCTTTGTCTTCTCGTCATCAGAAAGCAGCATGTTTGAAATTAGAGACAGAATACCTTGTAAAGAATACATGGTAAGGTCTAGATCAGTGGTTCTCAGCCTGGGGTCCCCAGATGTTTTGGCCTTCAACTACCAGAAATTCTAACAGCTGGTAAACTGGCTGGGATTTCTGGGAGTTGTAAGCCAAAAATATCTGGGGACTCCAGGTTGAGGACCACTGGTCTAGATACAATGTTCGTATGGATGTTATAGTTTAAAAATGTGGTCCAAAATTAGAGAACATTCAAATTAAACTCCTGAAAATGTCCCAGAACGTTTCAAACCAAAGATGAGTATGTTAAGACAAGGGGTGCTCCTTTTTCCCCTTATGTAGTAAACTTGAAAGAAGGCAAAAAGTTCACCACATAAGTCTAAGATTTATAAGTTAATACCCAAAAAAAAAAAATTAAAGTTAGGTTTTGTAATATTATCTGGAATGTTTCTGTTTGGCTTTAGAAATAAATAATCATACAATAAATACAGATTTCTTCTCAACAGCAAGAGAATGTAGTATTTTCAAACCTGCAAATAGACTGAAGCACTGTGTTGTCAAAGGCATCTCTGGGTTGCTGTGAGTGTTCCGGGCTGTATGGCTATGTTCCAGAAGCTTTCTTTCCTGATTTTTCACCCACATCTGGAGAACTAACGGAAGCACTAACAATGGAAGAACAAACTGTCACTGAGATAACCCAAATTGCCAAATTAATGTGAGTTCTAAAAAAAATAAGACAATTGGAGATTTTTTTTGAACGATCTGAAACCATTAACGGTTTGTTTGTTTTTTTAGCAATAAGAAAGGCAATGATGTAATTATCAGTGGCTATGGGTATTAGTAATTAGTAGGATTATTTAGACACATCTGTAATGGTTGAAAAATATTTAATTTTTCTTTTTATTACAGTTAGGGCTGGAGAGTTCAGACCCTTATTATATTTTAGTTACCGGACAACTCCTGTAATTTCAGAACAGGTATCCATGGTTTTATATAGCCATGTCCAACAATGTGTCCTCTTTAGGAACTCTCTGGGTCTACGAATCTGTAGTGTTCTTGGCCCAAAAGTCCTTCATTTGGAATTATTTGTAGTTTTGCGCATCCATGCGAAGTCTGGGCAAATGTCCCACTTAAATGTCTCCCCCACACTTTCCTCCTCCTTTTCTTCTTTCTCCTTTTTCTTTCTCAGAATGTAGGAAATTCTATTATTTGGTTTGTGAATTAGCTTATTAGTGTTATAAATCAACCAACCAATAAATTCATGAGAAAACGTTTTACCCATTTTCTGAATGTTTTTGAATATTCCTCCAATATCTAACCATTGGGGGTATAAGTATCACATTTATTCAAAACTTCTTAGCAGGGATTGAACTAAAAGGGCATGATATTCCTTCTCTTCCTTTGAGTTTTGTGTATAAATATAATTAATTTGTTTACTTAAATATTAGGTTTAAAATCTTCTTATTCCTAGAGGTAAAGTCATTCGTATGATAGGTTCTTTATTACATGAATACAAACAACAAAAAGATGGCTTTACTTACTTATTGTGGATATAATGCTCTTGTTTTACAAAGCTGAAAATGTGGCTCATGGTGTTCTACAAGGTGTGTAGTCTTTGAAAAGCGAATTCAGCCTCGCCTTCCTTCTCGCTGTGCTTAGAAGGCACTGCATTATCGTATAGTAACACCTGTCTCAGGGAATACCTTCATTCTTTAGCTGCGGAAATGGTAGGAGGGAGGGCATCATAACTTCAAATAGGATTGTGAGACCTTTTTAAAATGAGGCAGATGGTGATGGATTTATTTCAGCTTTCACACTTACTAACTAATGAAGTTCTTTACAAGCATGGAATGTAGCAGAAGTCTACAACAAATCACTTCTCTGCTCTCTTATTTCAATAGAAAAAAGCTCCATACTAGACCGCCATCATACTCATACTCACAAATACAGTTGCTTTTTTCATTATCTTCTACAACAATGGTGTTGGCATTAGTCTTGTGTGTATTTTAGTATCTGCATTTTAATAGTGTTGTATCTGTCTGTTTTAACCATGTAGTACTCCACCTCAATACATTATTATTGTTATTATTACAATTATTGAACATCCAGAAATCCACACTGACCTGCTAGAATGAGACTAGCACCTCAGGTTTTTAAAACCTAGCTCTAAAAATATCAAAGTCTTCACTGAACCTAAAGTTCACTGGAAGCTACTAAATTTGTGCACCTGTTCAACTCAGTAGCACATATTAAGGAGGGAGTAATTTTGTTTTCTGCTGCTCCAAATACTAAAACACAAACTGCAGGGAAAGAGATTCCAACATTAGGAAGAACATCTTGATGACACGAGCTGTCTGATAGTGCTCTGGAGCATGTGTAGAGCCTCCGTCTCTAGAGGTTTTTACATGGCAGAATAGGGTCAGACTAGATGGCACTTGGGGTCTCTTCCAACTAAGATTCTATGATTATATGCAGAAGTTGCTGTGACAGTGCCCAGCATGCTTTGATATATAGTGAGTCTAGCTTAGAAAATGCCACTGTAAACACACCAATTACGTATTTCTAAGTTGAAAGCCTGAACATAGAGAGCTGGCTACACACCAGATAGAATCACACAATCCAATTAGAACAAAGAGCTAAAGATAGGGTTCGTTATGACCCAAAGATGTCCCTGCAGCACAGGGGTGGAGGAAGCTAGGGGAGTCAGAGCAACTGAGCCATTGCCATAGATTCTAAGGCACCTTAGAAGAAGCATTGTGATCTCGTCACAATGAGTGTCCTAGCATGCTTCTTCCTCAGAGCCCACTGGTTGGTATCATACTACATAAGGCAACTTCCGGTGGGGCTGGTTAGAGGAAGTATCGTGCTAGGAATCTTCCTTGGGAACATGACACTTTCCCCCATGGGATGAAGTATGGGGTGCAAAAGGCAATGTGGAGCATGGGGCAATGGTTTCCCCCGGCTGCCCCACTGATTTGCCATGTTGCATGGCGATCCCCTCACTGCCCCTCTTCAATGTGATGAGATCCTTAGAGGCCTTTAGCAAGCAGAAAGAATGCAGAGCCATCTGTGAGGGTGGTGAAATATTTCAATTCAATTCCAAAAAGACAAAGCAGCAGGAAGAAACACAGACTATAAATTAATCATTCTGTGTGCCAGGGTACAGGAACATAACACAGGCATAACAAAACCAAGTGACAGGCTTTCTTGATAGCTTTAATGTGTAGAATTGGACTGATTTGTAACAAGGAGAGTGATACCGGATGGGTATTAGTCCAAAACAGAGTCAGAATTGGGAATACTCCAAGGCTCTGCAAAAACCGTGTGCCGCAGAGCTGGAAAACATGTGAATTGGGAGAAAGGTTTCAGAAGACGCAAGGAAGGAGAAGGGGATAGATCGACAAACACACACACGCACACAATAGTGACATTGAATAATGACCAAGACATATTAAAGACAAGTGAGGGGGTATTGCTAGAGGGTTACAGACAAATTACAGACAAGTTTATGATGGATAAAAATCTAAGCCTATCCAATCTAAGCCTATCCAAATTAGATAAGTATTGAATTATACTGATCTGGAATAGGAAATCTAGTTAGAGGAGCAGGGTTATTCTGTCGCTTCTAGAACTAACCTTTGCTGTAAAGATAGGGAAGGAAAGAGTTTCTCCTTCTAACATAGACAGCGTGATTAGGGTATAGTGGTTTTATAATCACCTTTGCCTTCTGGAACCAGGGATAATTCTGTAACTAAAATCTATAGAAATTTGTTTCATTTTCTGCAACTTTAAGATCTGTGCCAGGTTTACAACCTTGTATGAATAAACATCCTTTTTTTGAAGTTCTCCAGACTCAGTCGTTCAATATTTTAGGACAGCTTATAGGGATTTGCAGTTCGCCCGGATAAAGGACGGCACGTTTCATTTTTATAGTTTTTTATTGTCCGGCGGACGGCACAGCAGAAAACAAGCCTCTTCCTTATGGCATCCTTTCACATATTTATACATGACTATCATGTCTCCTCTTAACCTTCTCTTCTGCAGGCTAAACATACCCAGCTCTTTGATTATTTTAGTTGCCCCCCTCTAGACACCTTCCAGCTTGTCAATATCACATATGAATTGGGCATCGTATTCCATGTGAGACCAAACCAAACCAAACCAAAGCTTCAATCTAGACACTATACTCTTTGATGCAGCCCAAAGTCCCATTGGCTTTTTAGCTGCTGTGTCACATTGTTGGCTCATATTCAACTTGTTCACGAAGACTCGAAGATCTTTTTCATATCGACTATTGTCAAACTGGACATAACCCATTTTATATCTTTGCTTTTCATTTTTTCATTATCAGTTGTTCAGTGTCTGACAAATCAGTATAATGTTTTTTAGATCAAGCTTAAGATCTCTTCTCCCTTATGTTACTATTTTTTAAAATAATGTTATTCAGAAAAAAAACTAACACAAAATCTGCAGACAGGCAAATAAAGCAAGAATACATCTTTGAGCATAGACAATTCTCATTGCTGTGTCCTTATATAACTTTGGTCTTCCACATTTTCTCTCAAGTTGATCATCTAACATCCCTAGCAAATATATTCAGGTTTCATCTCAAATTTAATTTTAACAATTTCTTCTAGAACCTGATGTATTTATGCCCAATATTTCTGGGGCTTTTTACACAACCACCACATATGAAAATATGTACAACATTTCCCCCACATTTCCAACAGTCACTAGAGCTATTTTATACATCTTAGAAAGACTTTCTGGTGTTAACTACCATTTCTACATCATCTTATAAAAGCTTTATTTGAAGTCATTATTCTATGAAATTTTCAGACTCTTTGTCCAGACTTTTTCCCATTGTTCCATCTGTACAGTAGAGTCTCACTTATCCAAGCCTCGCTTATCCAAGTTTCTGTGATATTATTTGTTGCTAAATTCGTAAATACAGTAATTACAACTTAACATTACTGAGTATTGAACTGCTTTTTCTGTTAAATTTGTTGTAAAACATGATGTTTTGGTGCTTAATTTGTAAAATCATAACCTAATTTGATGTTTTAATAGGCTTTTCCTTTATCTCTCCTTATTATCCAAGATATTCGCTTATCCAAGCTTCTGCCGGCCCATTTAGCTTGGATAAGTGAGACTCTACTATATTTGTTTATCAAACTTTAACACCCATTTAACCATACAATCTTTCGCCTGTTTTTTCTCAATTTCATATTTAACAACATTTTATACAACTTGGCAATCAAATGATCATCTCCAGAATCTAGAACAGTTTCAAGTTCTGGCGTATCACTTACACATCTAAATAGATTTTTATCCATCATAAACTTGTCTGTAATTTGTCTGTAACCCTCTAGCAATACCCCCTCACTTGTCTTTAATATGTCTTGGTCATTATTCAATGTCACTATTGTGTGCGTGTGTGTGTTTGTCGATCTATCCCCTTCTCCTTCCTTGCGTCTTCTGAAACCTTTCTCCCAATTCACATGTTTTCCAGCTCTGCGGCACACGGTTTTTGCAGAGCCTTGGAGTATTCCCAATTCTGACTCTGTTTTGGACTAATACCCATCCGGTATCACTCTCCTTGTTACAAATCAGTCCAATTCTACACATTAAAGCTATCAAGAAAGCCTGTCACTTGGTTTTGTTATGCCTGTGTTATGTTCCTGTACCCTGGCACACAGAATGATTAATTTATAGTCTGTGTTTCTTCCTGCTGCTTTGTCTTTTTGGAATTGAATTGAAATATTTCACCACCCTCACAGATGGCTCTGCATTCTTTCTGCTTGCTAAAGGCCTCTAAGGATCTCATCACATTGAAGAGGGGCAGTGAGGGGATCGCCATGCAACATGGCAAATCAGTGGGGCAGCCGGGGGAAACCATTGCCCCATGCTCCACATTGCCTTTTGCACCCCATACTTCATCCCATGGGGGAAAGTGTCATGTTCCCAAGGAAGATTCCTAGCACGATACTTCCTCTAACCAGCCCCACCGGAAGTTGCCTTATGTAGTATGATACCAACCAGTGGGCTCTGAGGAAGAAGCATGCTAGGACACTCATTGTGACGAGATCACAATGCTTCTTCTAAGGTGCCTTAGAATCTATGGCAATGGCTCAGTTGCTCTGACTCCCCTAGCTTCCTCCACCCCTGTGCTGCAGGGACATCTTTGGGTCATAACGAACCCTATCTTTAGCTCTTTGTTCTAATTGGATTGTGTGATTCTATCTGGTGTGTAGCCAGCTCTCTATGTTCAGGCTTTCAACTTAGAAATACATAATTGGTGTGTTTACAGTGGCATTTTCTAAGCTAGACTCACTATATATCAAAGCATGCTGGGCACTGTCACAGCAACTTCTGCATATAATCATAGAATCTTAGTTGGAAGAGACCCCAAGTGCCATCTAGTCTGACCCTATTCTGCCATGTAAAAACCTCTAGAGACGGAGGCTCTACACATGCTCCAGAGCACTATCAGACAGCTCGTGTCATCAAGATGTTCTTCCTAATGTTGGAATCTCTTTCCCTGCAGTTTGTGTTTTAGTATTTGGAGCAGCAGAAAACAAAATTACTCCCTCCTTAATATGTGCTACTGAGTTGAACAGGTGCACAAATTTAGTAGCTTCCAGTGAACTTTAGGTTCAGTGAAGACTTTGATATTTTTAGAGCTAGGTTTTAAAAACCTGAGGTGCTAGTCTCATTCTAGCAGGTCAGTGTGGATTTCTGGATGTTCAATAATTGTAATAATAACAATAATAATGTATTGAGGTGGAGTACTACATGGTTAAAACAGACAGATACAACACTATTAAAATGCAGATACTAAAATACACACAAGACTAATGCCAACACCATTGTTGTAGAAGATAATGAAAAAAGCAACTGTATTTGTGAGTATGAGTATGATGGCGGTCTAGTATGGAGCTTTTTTCTATTGAAATAAGAGAGCAGAGAAGTGATTTGTTGTAGACTTCTGCTACATTCCATGCTTGTAAAGAACTTCATTAGTTAGTAAGTGTGAAAGCTGAAATAAATCCATCACCATCTGCCTCATTTTAAAAAGGTCTCACAATCCTATTTGAAGTTATGATGCCCTCCCTCCTACCATTTCCGCAGCTAAAGAATGAAGGTATTCCCTGAGACAGGTGTTACTATACGATAATGCAGTGCCTTCTAAGCACAGCGAGAAGGAAGGCGAGGCTGAATTCGCTTTTCAAAGACTACACACCTTGTAGAACACCATGAGCCACATTTTCAGCTTTGTAAAACAAGAGCATTATATCCACAATAAGTAAGTAAAGCCATCTTTTTGTTGTTTGTATTCATGTAATAAAGAACCTATCATACGAATGACTTTACCTCTAGGAATAAGAAGATTTTAAACCTAATATTTAAGTAAACAAATTAATTATATTTATACACAAAACTCAAAGGAAGAGAAGGAATATCATGCCCTTTTAGTTCAATCCCTGCTAAGAAGTTTTGAATAAATGTGATACTTATACCCCCAATGGTTAGATATTGGAGGAATATTCAAAAACATTCAGAAAATGGGTAAAACGTTTTCTCATGAATTTATTGGTTGGTTGATTTATAACACTAATAAGCTAATTCACAAACCAAATAATAGAATTTCCTACATTCTGAGAAAGAAAAAGGAGAAAGAAGAAAAGGAGGAGGAAAGTGTGGGGGAGACATTTAAGTGGGACATTTGCCCAGACTTCGCATGGATGCGCAAAACTACAAATAATTCCAAATGAAGGACTTTTGGGCCAAGAACACTACAGATTCGTAGACCCAGAGAGTTCCTAAAGAGGACACATTGTTGGACATGGCTATATAAAACCATGGATACCTGTTCTGAAATTACAGGAGTTGTCCGGTAACTAAAATATAATAAGGGTCTGAACTCTCCAGCCCTAACTGTAATAAAAAGAAAAATTAAATATTTTTCAACCATTACAGATGTGTCTAAATAATCCTACTAATTACTAATACCCATAGCCACTGATAATTACATCATTGCCTTTCTTATTGCTAAAAAAACAAACAAACCGTTAATGGTTTCAGATCGTTCAAAAAAAATCTCCAATTGTCTTATTTTTTTTAGAACTCACATTAATTTGGCAATTTGGGTTATCTCAGTGACAGTTTGTTCTTCCATTGTTAGTGCTTCCGTTAGTTCTCCAGATGTGGGTGAAAAATCAGGAAAGAAAGCTTCTGGAACATAGCCATACAGCCCGGAACACTCACAGCAACCCAGAGATGCCTTTGACAACACAGTGCTTCAGTCTATTTGCAGGTTTGAAAATACTACATTCTCTTGCTGTTGAGAAGAAATCCGTATTTATTGTATGATTATTTATTTCTAAAGCCAAACAGAAACATTCCAGATAATATTACAAAACCTAACTTTAATTTTTTTTTTTGGGTATTAACTTATAAATCTTAGACTTATGTGGTGAACTTTTTGCCTTCTTTCAAGTTTACTACATAAGGGGAAAAAGGAGCACCCCTTGTCTTAACATACTCATCTTTGGTTTGAAACGTTCTGGGACATTTTCAGGAGTTTAATTTGAATGTTCTCTAATTTTGGACCACATTTTTAAACTATAACATCCATACGAACATTGTATCTAGACCAGTGGTCCTCAACCTGGAGTCCCCAGATATTTTTGGCTTACAACTCCCAGAAATCCCAGCCAGTTTACCAGCTGTTAGAATTTCTGGTAGTTGAAGGCCAAAACATCTGGGGACCCCAGGCTGAGAACCACTGATCTAGACCTTACCATGTATTCTTTACAAGGTATTCTGTCTCTAATTTCAAACATGCTGCTTTCTGATGACGAGAAGACAAAGAAGACAAAACTATGTACAGATTTTGCTGTCCCCAAAAATCCTGTATTTTGTGTAGAATAAGTCCCAAAATGGTTATAATCTTTGAAAACTGCACAATTTTTTTTAAAAAAAACCTCACATCTGGAAGATAGTTACTTTTTGCTTACTTCAATAATAAAATTAACGAATGTATTCATCCATTTATGGAATGTATTATTCTACTTGAAGCACACATGAGCACACATGAGCACACATATCCCTTTTCTCACTTGCAAACTTTTGTGTCTAAAGCCTTCTAGAACAAGTGTAATTGTGTGTGTGTGTGTGTGTTTATGGGAGGGTGGGATGATTACTTTACCTGACATTTATTAGGGGAACTATTTGCTAATGTATTATTCTACTTGAAGCACACATGAGCACACATATCCCTTTTCTCACTTGCAAACTTTTGTGTCTAAAGCCTTCTAGAACAAGTGTAATTGTGTGTGTGTGTGTGTGTTTATGGGAGGGTGGGATGATTACTTTACCTGACATTTATTAGGGGAACTATTTGCTAATGTATTATTCTACTTGAAGCACACATGAGCACACATATCCCTTTTCTCACTTGCAAACTTTTGTGTCTAAAGCCTTCTAGAACAAGTGTAATTGTGTGTGTGTGTGTGTGTTTATGGGAGGGTGGGATGATTACTTTACCTGACATTTATTAGGGGAACTATTTGCTCGCTTTGGCAATGGATCTGTTCTCCTGGATGGCAGGCTTTTGTCTGTTAGGAATGATTCAGAAATTGATATGTTTTTCAACATACCAGGAAAAGCACAGCATGAACCTTTTCCAGTATACCACAGGGATGTATGGCATGAACCTTTAGTCTTGGTAGCAGAGTGTACTTATAACAGTGAAGCTACGGAGATGGGATCAGAGCTTTTTCTAGGGGTTTAATTGAGAAAGTAGGAAAAAACGAAGTGAAAATTCTTACAGAGGCCATAAGCCAGGGAGAAGTGTTCTTTGTCTTACTTAGAGTTGTCATTAAGGATAGAAATGACAGTAGACTTGAAAGCACACAACAGCAACAAATGAATATTTCTATCCTGTGACTCAAGGTATCTTACAGCAATTAAAAACAAACATAGCTAATCATTCTTAAACATGTTTTATCATGGAGGTTGTCCAGATCTTAATAGTTCAGATGTAGAGCTTTTATCTAGATCTCAAGCATCTTACTGTAGATTTCGATATACCTCACAACCTCTGAGGATGCCTGCCATGGATGTGGGCGAAACGTCAGAAGAGAATGCTTCTAGAACATGGCCTTACAGCCCAGAAAACACACAACAAACCTTTCTATATTGTACTATACCAAAGGTTGTGCAAACAAGAGCTCTGGTTGAGCCTTCACCAGTGTGATGTTGGCACATGCTTATTGACCCTAGCTAACATAACAAGTGGCCAGAGATTTTGGGAATTGTAGTCCAACACACATCTGAAGGCTGAGAAAGACTAGGTAGCAGATTCCCAAAACCAAATGTCAAGACACAGTCCTACTTTTTGTGATGATTATTTCATATTGAAATTACTTCTTTACTCTTCTAAATAAGCCATATTTAGGCCATATTTAAACTAAAAATTCCTAAGAGATTACACATTAAGCAAGGTGACACATATATTTCATTTAGATAAGCCTAGTCCCAAAGTTATACATGTTTGATGAACACTTACCACAAATATTATTAACAATAAATTATTAATCATTAACTGATAATCAACATTTTAAAGTGCAGTTTTGATCTTGAATTATAGACAGACTATCCGGCAAAGCTCAGATTAATTTCTGACCTTGAATGGTGCAGTGATATAGCTTCTCTTTACTCAAATAGCTTTTAAGATTTTAGTTTTAGAAATATCCAGACTACTCATACATTAGGTTACTTTAAATCTTCTTTTATATCTTTCCTTAATATACTCACTAAATACTGATTTCACTTACTGATTCATCTAAATTCTTAGTTATATCTTGCAAAGCATTCAGAGTTCCTTCTCACTTTGCACTTCAGTAGGAACCATGGCATTTACAGTGGTGTTAAACTGAATCAGTTCTACAGTTTAGATGCACCCCTTGTTAGTATCAGCATGGCTAAAGAGAATTGTAAATTAATTGATCTGTGGGCACAGAGAGATATAGTTGAGTCCAAGGACTTCATCAGATGGTCTTTGACCTTTTGACCATGTGCTTAGGAAATGGAGTCCCACAGACAACATAAGGGCACTTTCAGTGGGACTTCGTGGGACATGGAAACAGAGCCTGAAGACCATCTCCAGGAGTCGGGTATTACCTGACTCCAAGTTACAGGGGAAATGCAACCATGAGTTTTTAAAGACCCTAAATAGTGTAAATCCAGTTATATTTAAAACTGACACCTTACTCCATTGCCTATTTGTGTTAAGTTGTCCCCCACTTTGGAAACCACACAATTCTAATTTAAGAGCTGTTAAGACTGTGTACTATGTCACTCACAAAGCTTATCTTTTGTGTATTTTTGAAATGTTTAATTGGTAGCCATTTTTCATCCTAAAAACCCTGACATGTCTTCTGCAGAGGCTTAGAGGGCGAGGATAGGCTTTGGAAAAACGATTATCAGCATACATGAAAGGCAATTCTAGCTTTTTAGAAATATTGTTCTACAAATACATAAGCTCATGTATGCTCAGTTATATAGCTCCCTGGTGTGTAGTTCCCTATTAAAGTTTTAACGCCTCCTACTACATGTTCATTTTGCACAAATTTATTTCATTACTAAGATCAGGCTTTGTCAAGATTGTAATTCTAGGCTAATGCTATTGATTTTACTGATGTCACCCAAAGTATACATGGCTGCAATCTAGAATTATGTTTGGTCGATGATACTCTTGTTCCCCAGTTTGGAAAAAAAATCATTTTCTTATGAGGGATATGTTTAAAGATGGCTGGGATTGTTTTCTTCTTGTGGAAAAAATACCATTAGAGTCCTTTGCAGTTTTTCAAAGAGTGAAGGAAATGAAGGAGTGGATTTCTGTTTTCTCTGCCGCCTCTTCACTCAATTCATGTGGGTTGCGTGGGAGTGAGCGCTAATGCTGTTTTGCAGGGTGAGTCATCCTTCTCCTCCTCCTCCAGCTGAGGGATAGAAAATAACGGATGGATTTTAAAAAGGGACCCCCAAAACAAATGTCATGATTGTTTAAACAGTCATTTTGAAAAACAAAAACACCTGATGATTTTTCTGTCATTGCTCACTTATTCTTGCCTTGTCATTTTCAAAATTAAATTGGCTAAAGATACATTTCAATAATGTGATTGGAAATGTTTAATGAAAATCAGACAAGTAGTTTATCTGAAAAAAGAGACCGTGCTGCATTCAAATGCGCTGAGCTAAATTTTTGCATTTTGCAGCAGGTTCTCTATTCACAAATGCCGTGTTGCTTCCATTCAGCTGTTGGAAGAGAAAACTCTCAGATCCTCGGATGCTAATTGTTGGATCTCATGTCAGATCTGAAGAGCTCCTTATTCAAAAGTGACAATGGTAGCAGAAAACTATGTATCTGGCAAGCATTCATTTATCTTTGAGCAGATATAACTAGTGGAAACATGTACTGTGTGTTCATTCCATGGGAAAAAATGTCCCAGTATAATCTAGTATTATGTATTTAATCTCTCCCGGATACTGTCCAAAGAACTCTGTTCCTGCTTAGCCCAAAATGCTGATAATAAGAAATAATTTATTTTATTGAGGTTATTAGTCTTCATAGGAAAAAAGGTAAAAGTTTCCCCTGATGTTAAGTCCAGTCATGTCTGACTCTGGGGGTCGTTGCTCATCTCCATTTCTAAGCCGAAGAGCCGGCGTTGTCCATAGACACCTCCAAAGTCATGTGGCCGGCATGACTGCATGGAACGCCCTTACCTTCCCACTCGAGCGGTACCTATTGATCTACTCACATTGGCATGTTTTCGAACTGCTAGGTTGGCAGAAGCTGGAGCAACAGCAGGCGCTCACTCCGTTCCCGGGATTTGAACCTGGGACCTTTTGGTCTGCTAGTTCAGCAGCTCAGGACAAACAGACTTTTATCCGAGAGCTGTGGTTGGTTATGTTGAACTCCATGGTTTTGCACTGATGTGGCATTGGGGGCTGTGTGGTGGTGGTTGAGGTGTAGAGGAATGCATGTGTTGTTTTGTGATGTGTGCTGGGGAAGGCATTTAATTTAGTTGTGCAATTGCACAATGACAATAAAGCTATTCTATTGACTATAGTGTCTAACCATGGTTTCATACAAAACAGTGTGGGATTATGAGCAGAATGAACGACAGAGCTGCGACTATCCCACACAGATCTATTTCACCACCATGGCTCCTAACAAAGGAAATATAACAACTTCAGTCTCCAAAAGAGGGTGAGAAATTGGTCTGTGCATTACACATAGTCACTAGTTTGCCCTGTAGCTGAACATGTGAAAATACATAATGGAAAAATGTTGTATCTATGTTGACATAAGGGAAAATATGAATTCATCTTTCCAATTCTGAAATAGTGGAAGCTGGTAGCTCTGATGTCAGTGACCTCCTTAAAAGTTTGTACTGAATCCCAGAACCGATAGGCTTCTCCATTGATATCAGAACCACCAACAACAATTGGTTTGAACTCTGCTATAATGTCATTGCCACCTTTTCAAATCCAGAGGACAAGGAGATAGGCAGGAATTGGACCATCTTCCTAATGCAGAGCTCAAATCTCCTGTCCTTGGACAGATGCTGACATTTTCCCTTCCTCGTTTCCACTTATCCCTGGTTATGCTTCAAATATGTGTGAGTGTGCTTTGCTTGTACACAGTGAGAATACAATCTGCCATACAACCTTACTTCCAGGATTTAAATACCTTTCAAGTTGATGGAATCCAGGAAAAAGGAATACCTCTGACTTAGCCATTAGAATAAGTCCCAGTAGGATCGAATGTTCTGTGAAATACTATGTTTTTGTGCCAGAAAAAAAATCAAGGGGGGATTGGACGATGCTCAAATTCAGTTTGGAGGTTATTGGTCAGGTACTGGATGACCATGTTGATTTCTCTGTTGAAATTCAGCTGCAAATATCAAATGTCTGCTATCCAAGACATGCAGGATTTGTGTCAAAACACTAAATTGAATTAGTCAGTGTAAAGATGTCATGATCATTGTGTTTTATTCATGATTGCTATGTTTAGGTTGACTGTTTAAGGTTATGTATTTCAGCTGTTTTTGTACAGAAGCTGGGAACCTCTAAGGCACGGCCAGGAAAAGGGGCGTGGCTTCACCTTGCTGGTGGAAGCCTTAGAATTCAAAATTTAGCAGTTGGAATTGGGCAGTTGGAGTTGGTCGGTTGAGCAGAGCAGTTGGTTCTATTCAGTGGGAAAGGAGGGTGGTCGAAATAAAGAGATTGTGGGAGGAAGTTGAGCAGCTAGAGGGTTTTAGCGGAGAAGGGCTAAAATTGAAGTTGCTGAGCCTTTAGTAGGAATAACTAAAGAGCTGAGGTTGCATCCCTAAGTCATAGAAGGACTAGGGTTAACCAGTTAAACTCCCCAGTCCAAGTTTGATCGGGTACAGATCAATTAAGTTTAAAGAAGGACAGTATTCCTGACTGAAAGAAACGAGTCTTATAAAGCTAATACCATACTAAGCTCAGTGAAACGATTGAAAAGTCTTGCAACACTTACTGTATAGAAGTAACATCGTTCAACTTAAGTTATAACATTCTTGCAACCATCAAGCTTTGTACTATAAAATAAACCAGTTACTGTTTCATCAAATGTTGCTTATTGTTTGAGCAAAGCATCTTTCAAAGGTGGTGGCAGCGATAACATTGAAAAGTAGGATACATAGAGGTAGAAGGTGAACCCTTCGCATAATTGGTGGCAAAGGTGGGATCCGAAGGGATTCCAATCCCTGTCATCACATCAAGTCTTCACATATTTGGTGGCAGCGGTGGGATACGTGTAACAAAGACTAATTCAGTGCCTGGGATACGTGTAACAAAGACTAATTCAGTGCCTGGGATACGTGTAACAAAGACTAATTCAGTGCCTGGGATACGTGTAACAAAAAACTGATTCAGTGCCTGAAATTCGTGTGGCAAAAGTCAGTTTGGTGCCGGAGATCAGCTTTAGGTAAAAGGGCTGAGGTAAACTTTGTCTGGAAATGGCCACCAGAAAACAGAAGAAGTTGGCAGAGGAGGC
This sequence comes from Anolis carolinensis, assembly GCF_035594765.1. NCBI lineage: Eukaryota > Metazoa > Chordata > Lepidosauria > Squamata > Anolidae > Anolis > Anolis carolinensis. The sequence goes on along the minus strand of NW_026943829.1, from coordinate 2,902,451 downwards.
AGGAGAGCTTTCCTCCTCAGATTCAGAACAAGTAACCTTGTCTGAAATGTCTCTCAAGTATCAATTAGAGATGAAGAAACTAGAGATTGAGGAGAGACAGAGAGCCCGGCAGACTGAATTGGAATTGGAATTGAAAAAGATGGAGGCTCAGCAAAGAGAGAGAGAATGGGAGGAGAAGCAAAGAGAGAGAGAATGGGAGGAAAAAGAGAGAGAGAGACAAGCTGAGGAGAGAGCCAGTCAGGCAAAATTAGAGTTGAGGAGAATGGAAATAGATTTGGAGAAACAAAGATTGACACACTCTCAACCTCACGCTGATACCCAGGAAGGAGATTTGAGAGCTGAAGCACCTGATGTAATTTTAAAAAGGTTTCCCAGATATAACAAGGAAGATGATATAGAAAAGTTCCTCATATCCTTTGAAAGGTGCTGTAAAGATTTTGAAGTGAGTGAAGACAAATGGATGTTATATCTGAGGCCACAAATTAGTGGAAAGCTTCTAGAAATATACAGTGATATGGCTGAAGACACTCACAGAGATTATAAGATGTTTAAACTGCAGGTACAACAAAAGTTTCAGTTGACGCCTGAATTTTACAGATTAAAGTTCAGAACTTTAAAGAGGGACAGACACCAAAGTTTTGCGCAAGTTGCCTCAAAGCAAGCACAATACTTTGACAGCTGGGTGAGGACTTCTGAAGTAGATTCCTTTCTGCAACTTAAGGAACTATTGAAGCTGGAGCAGCTCTTTCACCTAGTTCCCTCAGAATACAGATGGCTAATTCAAGACCGAAACCCAAAGACAGCCAACGAAGCTGCAGTAATGATTGACCAGCTAATTACCTTGAAAGAAGGCTTTAGGAAGGAGGAAGAACCAAAGGAGAAAAAACCTCTAAAGCCGACGTTTTACCCTCACGCACGCGCACCGATGCAAAGGGGAGGTTCAGGAGAAAACACCGCCTATAGGAAGCATGAGGCAGTTGCAGGCCAAGCCAGGCCTGAGGAAAAGATAAAATGTTACCATTGTGGAAGGCCAGGGCATCTTAGATACCAATGTAACTTAATCAAGAAAGACAGGTCCACGTTCTTTGTAAATAGAGCTCCAATAGAACAAGAAGTGGAACCTGAAGTTAAATCTAGAAGCCCTGATGTGAGGCCAAAAGAAAAACAATGTTTATTTATCCTTTCAAGAGAAATCTCTGAAGACTATTTAGAATCTATTGTCATAGATGAGATACACACGCAGGGATGGAGAGACACTGGGTCGGATGTCTGCATTATACGTCCTGAAGTGGTCCCACAGAGATACCAACATCCCTCTTCAGAGATAAATTTAAAGGGAATAGGTCCATCGATACCAACCCCTGTAGTATCCTTACCCATCAAGTACAAAGGCTGGGAAGGATTATGGGACTTCGCAGTCTGCGCGGATATCCCATACAAATGTTTGATTGGGAATGATTTAAATGGAAAAGTTAGGAATTGGCAGAAAGAAGCTGATAAACATGAAGGCAACATGGAGGTCCACACTCCAAAAGCCAAGTGTTTAACCATCCAAGCTAGCTCAGAGCAACTTCCTGAGTCTAGTTCGAACATCACTGAGTTGACCAGCGGAATGGAGGGAAAACAAGAGATACTGCGAGAGCAGCTAGCAGATGAAACATTACAACCTTTGTTCTTGCAAGCTCAGAGCGCCACAGGAACAGAAGAAAGTAAAACTCCTAAGTTCATACTTAAGGAGGGAGTTTTATACAGGAAAAGTACAAGCCATAAGACTTTGAATAAGCCAGAAACACGTACCCAAATAGTGGTACCTGTAAACTACAGGAAACAACTGTTAGATGTGGCCCATGACAATCCACAAGGAGGGCATTTGGGGGTTAGAAAAACCACCCAAAGGATCAGCAAGAACTTTTTCTGGCCTGGCATGTATCAACATATCAAGGAGTTTTGCAGCTCGTGCGATACTTGCCAAAGGTTTAGCACGGGAAGAGATAAGACCAAAGCTCCTTTAGTTCCCATGCCGGTTGTTGGGGAACCCTTTTTCCGAGTAGGGATTGATCTAGTTGGTCCTTTGTATAAGCCCAGTCGGAGAGGATACAAATATATCCTCACAGTAATAGACTATGCAACCAGGTATCCAGATGCAGTGGCTTTGACCAATATTGAAACTTCCACCGTAGCCAATGCGCTGTTATCAATTTGGGGAAGGACTGGATTTCCCAGAGAGCTTGTGTCAGACCTGGGGACTCAGTTCACCTCGCGGCTAATGAAGAAGTTATTAGAGTTGTGCGGAATTAAACACCTAACGTCCACACCTTATCATCCGCAAACGAATGGCCTAGTAGAAAACCTGAACAAAACACTAGTAAAAATGATCAAGGCCTATAGCCAGCAGAGACCCCACGACTGGGACCAGGGCCGGCCGGAGATATTTTTCGATGTAAAGCGGGGGCGCTGAAAAGCGCCCCCGCCACCGGCGCCCTGGCCCCGCCCAGCGTGCCCTGGCCCCGCCTCCCACGCTGCGTGGGAGGCGGGGCCAGGGCGAATAGTGAGGGGGCGGGGGCCAGAGTTGGCCCCGCCCCCGTGCCCTGGCCCCGCCTCCCACGCAGCGTGGGAGGCGGGGCCAGGGCACGCTGGGCGGGGGGGCGGCGTCAGAGCTGGCCCCGCCTCCCACGTTACCCCCGCTCGCCCGTCTGGCCTTGTGTAGCAGGCCAGACGGGCGAGCGGGGGTAACGTGGGAGGCGGGGCCAGCTCTGACGCCGCTCCCCCCCCCCCCGCCCAGCGTGCCTTGGCCCTGCCTCCCACGCAACGTGGGAGGCGGGGCCAGGGCACGCTGGGCGGGGGGGGCGGCGTCAGAGCTGGCCCCGCCTCCCACGTTACCCCCGCTCGCCCGTCTGGCCTTGTGTAGCAGGCCAGACGGGCGAGCGGGGGTAACGTGGGAGGCGGGGCCAGCTCTGACGCCGCTCCCCCCCCCCCGCCCAGCGTGCCTTGGCCCTGCCCCACGCAACGTGGGAGGCGGGGCCAGGGCACGCTGGGCGGGGGGGGCGGCGTCAGAGCTGGCCCCGCCTCCCACGTTACCCCCGCTCGCCCGTCTGGCCTTTTCTAGCAGGCCAGACGGGCCAGGGCGCACTGGGCGGGAGGCGGGGCACCGTCAGGGCGGTGCCCCGCCTCCCGCCCAGCCTGACGGCGCCCCCCCGGGCCTGCGCCCGAGGCGGCGGCGTCAGCTGCCGCATGAGTGGGGCCGGCCCTGACTGGGACACCAAGTTGCAGCAGCTGTTGTTCGCATATCGATCAGTCCCACAGGACAGCACTGGTTACTCGCCTTTTGAATTGTTATTCGGAAGGAAGGCTCGTGGACCCCTTGATTTGATCAGAGAGCACTGGGAAGCAAGCCCTACACCAGATCCTGTTCCTGTCGACAACTACATCAAAGATCTTCAGTCAACATTAAAGATGGCCAGGGACATCGCCCAGGAACATCTTATGGCGGCCCAGGAGCAACAAAAGACCCGGTACGACGCAACGTCGAGACCCCGAGACTTCAATGTCGGAGATGAGGTCCTGTTTTTAACACCCAACAAGAACAACAAACTACAGATAGACTGGACTGGACCGTGGAGGATCGTCAGGAAGCAGAACCATGTGAACTGTGACATCCTAGATGAACAATCAGGGATTGAGAAACGGGTGCATGTAAATATGATTAAGCCGTATGTAAATAGGTCAGCAAATGTTTACTGTGTAGTATCAGAGGAAGATACAGGTCCTTTTTCATTTTGGGAAGGTAATAGGGAGATACATAGAAACTTGGATCAAGTAACCATAAATTCAGACTTATCTCCATCACAACAAAGAGAGGTTAAAGGAATCTTGGCTAAGTATAAAGTCATGTTTTCGGATTTACCCGGGAGAGTGCAGGGAGTGCAACATAAAATATGCACCGGTGACGCCGCACCGATAGCATCCCCTCCCTATAGGGTGACGGGTAAGATAAGCGAATGCATAGAGCGAGAGGTCAGGGAGATGTTAGATTTGGATATAATCGTGCCATCTAACAGCCCTTGGGCTTCGCCCATAGTGTTAGTAAAGAAGCCAGACAAAACCGTAAGGTTTTGCATAGATTACCGGCGGTTAAATAAAATCACCCAAAACGACATGTATCCGATGCCCCGTTTGGATGATTTACTAGAAAGAATTGGAAAAGCCAAATTTATAAGTAGTATTGATTTGACTAAGGGGTTCTGGCAAGTGCCTATGGCACCTGAAGACCAATCCAAAACGGCCTTTAGAACTCAAGGGGGACTCTACGAATTCGTCGTTTTACCATTTGGTTTAAAAAATAGTCCCGCGACATTTCAGAGGCTGGTAGACAAAGTTCTCTACGGCTTAGGTGAGTTCTGTTTAGCCTACATGGATGACATAGGTATCTATAGTGATTGTTGGGAAGACCATCTTAAGCATCTTGATTGTGTGTTGGGCAGGTTATTAGAAGCTGGGTTAACTATTAAAGCTTCTAAATGCAAGTTGGGAAACCATACGTCTAAGTATTTGGGACATATTATAGGTGGAGGGTGTATCAGACCTGATCCTACCAAGGTCAAAGATATACACCAATGGCCAATCCCGAAAACAAAAAAACAAATTAGATCATTTCTTGGTTTGGCCGGATATTACCGAAAGTTCATCCCGTCTTTCAGTAATTTAGCTGCCCCATTATCAGACCTTACAAAAAAGAAACACCCAAACCAAGTAATATGGTCTCCCAAGTGTCAGGAATCCATGGACAATTTAAAAAAGGCCCTTACTTCTGATTCGGTTTTAAAAGCCCCAAATTTTGATGACCCATTCATTTTAACTTGTGACGCTTCAGACACTGGACTAGGAGCAGTCCTAAGTCAAATTGATGAAGATGGAGAGGATAGGCCCATACTATTCCTCAGTAAGAAGTGGCATTCTAATGAGCTTAGCATGTCCACAATCGAGAAGGAATGCTACTCAATAATTTGGTCCATAAAGAAACTGAAACCATACTTGTGGGGAAGGAAGTTTACGTTACAAACTGATCACGCACCCCTAAGATGGTTGGATAATGTAAAAGGGACCAATAACAAATTATTGAGATGGAGTTTGTCACTACAGGACTTTACATTTGATATTAAACATATAAAGGGCAAATGTAATGTGGTAGCTGATGCTCTATCCAGAGCACCTTGATCGGAAGACTTACAGGTTTGTATTTAGAGTTTAAGGTATGATGTTATGTTTATGTATAGATATGTATTTTGTGTTACTCTCTATTATTTTTGCTTATTCTGGGTCTAGAAAAAGCAAAAATAATCTTTCCGGGTTGGAAGGTATGTAAAGATGTCATGATCATTGTGTTTTATTCATGATTGCTATGTTTAGGTTGACTGTTTAAGGTTATGTATTTCAGCTGTTTTTGTACAGAAGCTGGGAACCTCTAAGGCACGGCCAGGAAAAGGGGCGTGGCTTCACCTTGCTGGTGGAAGCCTTAGAATTCAAAATTTAGCAGTTGGAATTGGGCAGTTGGAGTTGGTCGGTTGAGCAGAGCAGTTGGTTCTATTCAGTGGGAAAGGAGGGTGGTCGAAATAAAGAGATTGTGGGAGGAAGTTGAGCAGCTAGAGGGTTTTAGCGGAGAAGGGCTAAAATTGAAGTTGCTGAGCCTTTAGTAGGAATAACTAAAGAGCTGAGGTTGCATCCCTAAGTCATAGAAGGACTAGGGTTAACCAGTTAAACTCCCCAGTCCAAGTTTGATCGGGTACAGATCAATTAAGTTTAAAGAAGGACAGTATTCCTGACTGAAAGAAACGAGTCTTATAAAGCTAATACCATACTAAGCTCAGTGAAACGATTGAAAAGTCTTGCAACACTTACTGTATAGAAGTAACATCGTTCAACTTAAGTTATAACATTCTTGCAACCATCAAGCTTTGTACTATAAAATAAACCAGTTACTGTTTCATCAAATGTTGCTTATTGTTTGAGCAAAGCATCTTTCAAAGGTGGTGGCAGCGATAACATTGAAAAGTAGGATACATAGAGGTAGAAGGTGAACCCTTCGCATAATTGGTGGCAAAGGTGGGATCCGAAGGGATTCCAATCCCTGTCATCACATCAAGTCTTCACAGTCAGGATGTCTGCAAAAGATGTGGGTGAAACGTCATTAATACAGATGTGTTGTCGAAGGCTTTCGTGGTCATAATCACTGGGTTGCTGTGAGTTTTCCAGGCTGTATGGTCATGTTCCAGAAGCATTATCTCCTGACGTTTCACCCACATCTTTTGCAGACATCCTCAGAGGTTTTGAGGTATATTGGAAACTAGGCAAGACAGGTTTATACATCTGTGGAAGGTCCAGGGCGGGAGAAAGAACTCTTGTCTGTTGGAGGACAGTGTGAATCAGAGGGTTGCTGTATGTCTTTCGGGCTGTATGGCCATGTTCCAGAAGTATTCGCTCCTGACGTTTCGCCCACATCTATGGCAGGCATCCTCAGAGGTTTTTTTTTTCCTTTGTCAAATGAAAAAAAAAAAGGCAAAGGTTTTCTCCTGACGTTACATCCAGTCATGTCTGACTCTGGGGGTTGGTGCTCATCTCCATTTCTAAGCCGAAGAGCCGGCGTTGTCCATAGACACTTCCAAGGTCACGTAGCTGGCATGACTGCATGGAGCGCCCTTACCTTCCCGCCAGAGTGGTACCTATTGATCTACTCACATTGGCATGTTTTTGAACTGCTGGGTTGGCAGAAGCTGGAGCTAACAGCGGGTGCTCATTCCACTCCCGGGATTTCAACCTGGGACCTTTTGGTCTGCAAGTTCAGCAGCTCAGTGCTTTAATACACTTTGTCACCGGGGCTCTTTGTCTTGTCAAAGGAAGGCCTCACTGAAATCAAGATACACACCATCCACAGCGTTCCCTGCATCTACCAAGCTTCGAAAAAAGAGATGAGATGAATCTGGCATGACTTGTTTTTGAGAAATCCATGTTGACTTTGAGCAATCACAGCATTCCTTTCTAAGTGACTGCAGACTGCCGCCTTAATAATCTGCTACAGAATCTTCCCTAGTATTGCTGTCAGGTTGGTTGGACGGTAATTGTTTGGGTGCTCTTTTCTCTCCTTCTTGAAGAAAGGGACAACATCTGCCCTCCTCCAGTCTGCTGGGACTTCTCCTGGGTTGCATGTGCTTTTGCCCACCCACATCCTTTAGTTTTTTAAATCCACTTGATGCGTCACCTCTCTTACTTTTGCTTAAGTCCCATATTAGTGCGGCTCCTTGCCTTGTGGGCCTGCTCCGGCTTGCCGTTTGTGGGGTGCGGTGGCCCAGGCGTGGCTCACTGGGCTGGTTGCGTTCGGTTCCCGTTGGCCCAGTGCCCTGAATCCGGATTAGTTTCTTCTGAGAAGTTTTCTTCCAGCCGAGAACGGAGACGCTTTGGTTGCAGCTCTGCAGATCGGAGCATTGAGTTCTGTATTTTTGGAGAGGTTAGCAGTGAATGGGAGGGAGGGATTGTTGTTATTATTGCTGCTATCGTTATTATTGTTACTAGCTGTGCCCGGCCACGCGTTGCTGTGGCGAAGTATGGTGCTATGGGAAATAAAGTATTGAGGAATTGGTGGTAGTTAAGGTAAAGGGTAAAGGTTTTACCTTACATTAAGTCCATTATAAATGGGTAATATAGCTGTGTGGAAGTGCCTTGAGTCTACACTGCCATATAATCCAGTTAAAATCAGATAATCTTTATTTTATAGGCAGTGTGGAAGAGGCCTAAGTGAGGCCTAACTCTGCCTGTCCCCTGTGCTGAGTGGGGTGCTAGGAGACCAAGTGGGCAGAACTTAGCCTTCTAACTGGCAGCAATTGGATAAAAACAATTATTCCTCTCCCTCTAATTAGGGCTTTATTTTTCTTTTCTTTTTATTGTATGAACGTAGAGGCGTGGATGAGGGGTTGTGCTGCCAAGTTTAGTGTTTCTGGGATGTATAGTTTTGTTGTTTTGTCCTAGGCCGAAATTTCATTACCTTTTTATATATATACTAGCTGTGCCCGGCCACGCGTTGCTGTGGTGGTATTGGTTAAAAATTGTTGTGTAATTTTTATTTGACATTATTTTCATTTTTTAATTAATTTTATTGTAAGTTATATTTTTATTTATTATATTTTATTATTTTCTTGTATTATTTTTAGTTATTTTCTGTTATTATAGTATTTTATAGTATTAATTTTTAGTGTTTTTTATTATTTTTTATTGGGTTGCTAGGAGACCAAGTTGGAGGAGCTTAGCCTTCTAACTGGCAGCAATTGGATAAAAGTAATTATTCCTCTCTCTCTAATTAGGACTTTATTTTTCTTTTCTTTTTGTTGTATCAACCTAGAGGCGTGGATGATGGGTTGTGTTGTCAAATTTCGAGGTTGGGGCGCCTGTAGTTTTGTTGTTTTGTGGGTCGCCGTGATGCCATCACTCTTTTATATATATAGATATATTATATTGCTTTGTACCCCATTTTTATCTCTGAGTTGCAGTACCAAGCAATCAAAATCCCTTAAAACACTGAAAAACTGTTAAAAACTTTCTCCAGATGGGGACCCCTAGAAAGGGCTGATGCAGGGGATGATGATGCAGGGGATGATGAATGCTGTATTCCAAACCTCTTTCAGAAGAGGAACTCCCCAAAGGTGGAAGCCATGGCTGGTGAGGGGATAATAAATCATGTAATCCAACCATTTTTCCCTAAAAGGCAAAGGCTGTTGGGAAGGATGATTGGTTTTGTAGTCTAACGCTCCCAGAATGGATTTGATTCCCACTTGTGCCATTTCTTTCCTCCTTCCTTCCCTGCACCAAGTCCAGAGCTCAGGGCAAGTCTAGGCTTTGGGATGCAACTCCCAGAATGGAGTTGAAGTGGGATCCCAGTGCAGTGGATTCTGGAAGATGTAGTCCAAAATCCGGACTTGCCCAAGCCCCGCGTCCTGCATTGCACACCCCAGACTTTTCACAGGTGCAAGGCCATTCAATGCTCCTCAAGGTGGCCAATTGCAAGCCATTTGTTCGTCTTCATTTGGGGATATTTTAAAATGAAAAGCAGGGTAGCAATGTTCCTTGAAATTGTATTGTCCAAGGCTTTCATGGGGTGCTGCGAGCTTTCTGTATGGCCAAGTTACAGAAAAAGGTTTTCCCTATGCAGGATACAGGCAGGCCTTGAAGCTACAAGGCTATTCAATGCTAATCAAGGTAATTATTTGTCGGGCTGTGGCGCAGGCTGCTGAGCAGCCAGCGGCAATAAATCACTCTGACCATGATTAAATCACTCTGATCATGAGTTCGATGATAAATAACTCTGATCATGAGTTCGAGGCCAGCCCATGGAGAAATGAGCACCCGACCATTAAAATATAAAATAGCCCCTGCTTGTTGATGACTTAGCAACCCGAAAGATAGTTGCATCTATCAAGTAGGAAATTAAGGTACCACTTATAAAGTGGGGAGGCTAATTTAACTAATTTACGACTCCATAAAAATCATCCAGCTGCCGTTGGAATGAGGAAATGCCATCGCAGTGGATGATGAAGCAGCTTCTCCCCCTGTGGCTGGAATCGAATATCCCCTCAGGAGAAGGTTAAATTGCCTCTGCGTCTGTCTCTGTCTTCGTTCTATGTGTTTATGGGCATTGAATGTTTGCCCTATATGTATATAATGTGATCCGCCCTCAATCCCCTTCGGGGTGAGAAGGGCGGAATATACGGACAAAGCATGAGGAAGAACGTATCTGATTTTATGTTTGAAATTTATATTTTGTAATTTATAATGTATTTTAATAGTTTTAACTGTTTTATGCACTGTTTTATATTGATTTGTATGGGCATCGAATTGTTGCCATTATTGTAAGCTGCCCTGAGTCCCTTCGGGTGAGAAGGGCGGGATATAAATGTGAGAAATAAATAAATAAAATAATAAATAAATACTGTAAATAAATAAATAAACTTTCACACTTGCCTCAGGCAGACAAGAATTCTTTCTCCCACTCTGGACATTCCACAAATATATAAAACCCAATTACCTGGTTTCCAACACGCCTCACAACCTCTGAGGATGCCTGCCATAGATGTGGGCGAAACGTCAGGAGAGAATGCTTCTGGAACATGGCCATACAGCCCGGAAAACTCACAGCAACCCAGTCATTCTGGCCATGAAAGCCTTTGATGTTTTCACATGTGGTTCTGATTTCTTTTTTCCTTGCAGGCTTCCTCACCAACGCTTCCGACCCACCATGGCGAAGGACGATGGGTGCTGCAACCTGTGTGCCACCTGCTTGCTGTGTTTCTACAGCTGTCGCTGGAGGCGCAGCGGGAAGGGCCTGGCCACCAGCAAAGTGAGTGAGAAACATTGCGGAGGATCCCCAAAAAGGGATTGCTTGACCTCAAAGCACTTTGGGAATGGATGGATGGAGAGTGGAGCTTATAGCAACACGTATATTAAGAGGTTTGCTTAATCGAGACTTGGTATTGCCAAGGATCAACAAAGAACAACAACACTTATGTAACACATATTTTGTCCCCGGGTTATACATGTCATTTCCTAATTGGGTCTATTATAAAAACAGTAGCTGTGCCCGGCCACGCGTTGCTGTGGCAAAGTGGTGGTGGTATTGGTTAAAAATTGTTGTGTAATTTTCATTTGACGTTATTTGCATTTTTATTAATTTTATTGTAAGTTATATTTTTATTTATTATATTTTATTATTTTCTTGTATTCTTTTTAGTTATTTTCTGTTATTATAGTATTTTATTGTATTAATTTTTTAGTCTTTTTTATTATTATTTTTTTGGGTTGCTAGGAGACCAAGTTGGAGGAGCTTAGCCTTCTAACTGGCAGCAATTGGATAAAAGCAATTACTCCCCTCTCTCTAATTAGGACTTTATTTTTCTCTTCTTTTTGTTGTATCAACCTAGCGGCGTGGATGATGGGTTGTGTTGTCAAATTTCGAGGTTGGGGCGCCTGTAGTTTTGTTGTTTTGTGGGTTGCCGTGATGCTATCACTCTTTTATAGATGGGAAAAGTTTATTAAACTGCAGAAACTTTGTTCTTGCAGGAGGGACATCCTGGTATATCACATTTTGCTCTAATTTTTTCAATGGATATGTTGGATCTGTGTGCCTAGTTTGGCCCAGATTCATCATCGGTTGGGTTCTGAGTGGTCTCTGGATGTTGGTGAACTATAACTTCCATAATCCAGGATCAATCCCTCCCAAACCACTCCAGTATGTTCTATTGGTCACAGGGGGTCTGTGTGCCAAGTTTGGTCCAGATCCGTTGTTGGCGGGAGTCACAGTGCTTTCTGGAAGTGGGGGCCGTCTTGGGAAATACATACATACAGTAGAGTCTCACTTATCCAACATTCTGGATTATCCAACGCATTTTTGTAGTCAATGTTTTCAATGCTTTGTGATATTTTGGTGCTAAATTCGTAAATACAGTAATTACTACATAGCATTAATGTGTAATGAACTACTTTTTCTGTCAAATTTGTTGTATAACATGATGTTTTAGTGCTTAATTTGTAAAATCATAACCTATTTTGATGTTTAATAGGCTTTTTCTTAATCTCTCCTTTTTATCCAACATATTCACTTATCCAACGTTCTGCCGGCCTGTTTATGTTGGATAAGTGAGATTCTACTGTACCTATCTATATATATAAAAGGATAAAGTTGCGGGCGCAGTGACTATAACAACAAAACTAAACATCCCAGAAATACGAAACTTGGCAACACAATGCAAAAGCCTTGCCTCCCGGTTACAACAACACAATCACACCACAAAACCACAATCCGGACCCACAAAACTCACAACAACACATCATGACTATAACAACACAACTAAACTCCCCAGAAATGCGAAACTTGGTGACACAACGCAAAAGCCTTCCCTCCCGGTTGGAACAACACAACCACACCACAAAACCACAATCCGGACCCACAAAACTCACAACAACGCATCGTGACTATAACAACACAACTAAACGCCCCAGAAATGCGAAACTTGGCGACACAATGCAAAAGCCTTCCCTCCCGGTTGGAACAACACAACCACACCACAAAACCACAATCCGGACCCATAAAACTCACAACAATGCATCGTGACTATAACAACACAACTAAATGCCCCAGAAATACGAAACTTGGCACACAACTAAATGCCCCAGAAATACAAAACTTGACAACACAATGCAAAAGCCTTGCCTCCTGGTTGTAACAACACAACCACACCACAAAACCACAATCCGGATACACAAAACTCACAACAAAGCATCGTGACTATAACAACACAACTAAACGCCCCAGAAATACAAAACTTGACAACACAACGCAAAAGCCTTTCCTCCCGGTTGTAACAACACAACCACACCACAAAACCACAATCTAGACCCACAAAATTCACAACAACGCATTGTGACTATAACAACACAACTAAATGCCCCAGAAATACGAAACTTGGCAAAACAACGCAAAAGCCTTTACTCCCGGTTGTAACAACACAATCACACCACAAAACAAAATCCGGACCCACAAAACTCACAACAATGCATCGTGACTATAACACCACAACTAAACGCCCAAGAAATACAAAACTTGGCACATAACTAAACGCCCCATAAATACAAAACTTGGCAAGACAATGCAAAAGCCTTGCCTCCTGGTTGTAACAACACAACCACACCACAAAACCACAATCCGGACCCATAAAACTCACAACAATGCATCGTGACTATAACAACACAACTAAACGCCCCAGAAATACGAAACTTGGCACACAACTAAATGCCCCAGAAATACAAAACTTGACAACACAACGCAAAAGCCTTGCCTCCCGGTTGTAACAATACAACCAAACCACAAAACCACAATTTGGACCCACAAAACTCACAACAACGCATCGTGACTATAACAACACAACTAAATGCCCCAGAAATACAAAATTTGACAACACAACGCAAAACCCTTGCCTCCCAGTTGTAAGAACACAATCACACCACAAAACCACAATCCGGACCCAGAAAACTCACAACAACACATCGTGACTATAACAACACAACTAAACGCCCCAGAAATACGAAACTTGGCAAGAAACAATACAGTAGCATCTAACTTATCCAGCCTTCATGACTTCTACAACAACAACAATAATAAACACCTACACAGGCAAAACAAAAAAAAAGACTATTGTACCACAATAAGATGTAAACCGCACTCAGCAGAATCAGACGTCACGATTAACAACAAACCAAAGACAACAGGGATCTCAAGCAATTATCAATCAACACAAAAATTAAAGAAGGTAACAGACTTCGAATACTACTACTAATGTGAGTATAAAGAAGGGTGGAGATCACAGCATAAATACAACCTAATGTAGACTGACCAACACCACCAGACTCAGCCACAGCATCGCGTGGCCGGGCACAGCTAGTATATTATATTAGTGACTTTGTATATTAGGTTAAGTAACAAATACCCTGTACCTACTTCGCTGTTATGTAAACTACCAGCAGGACAATTGGGCTTCCCTGTTACCGCTGTCGGAGTTTGCCTATAACAATGGTGTCCAGGCTTCAACTAAAGAAACCCCGTTCTTTGCAAACTACGGCTTCCATCCACGTTTCTTTCCTTCTGTCATTGAAACCTCAGAAGTTCCCGCAGCAGAGGACTGGCTGCAGGAACTCACAGCGGTGCAACAACTTTTGCTCCAGCAACTAGACCAAGCCAAGGAGGACTATAAACGCCACGCTGACAACCATCGCCAGCCGGGCCCCGAAATCAAGGAGCAAGAGTTCATTTTGCCAAACTAGACAGCCAAGGGAAAACATCACTGCATGGATGAGATTTTAAGATCCCTGTGTGCTGATTTTTAGGAACAAAGCAACATAGAAAGCTGTCTCATGCTGAACAATGAGAATGATAGCATTGGAATAAATAATAATAATAATAATAATAATAATAATAATAATAATAATAATAATAAATTTATACCCTGCTACTTGTCTCTCATAGAACCTTAGGATCATAGTATTGGAATAAATAATAATAATAATAACTTTATTTATACTCCACCACCAGCCTCTCATAGAACCTTAGGATCATAGCATTGGAATTAATAATAACAATACTGCTACTACTACTACTACTAATAATAATAATACTTCATTTATACCCTGCCACCAGCCTCGTATAGAATTTTAGGATCATAGTATTGGAATAAATAATAATAATAATAATAATAATAATAATAATAATAATAATAACTTTATGTATACCCCGCCACCAGCCTCTCATAGAACCTTAGGATCAAATTATTGGAAATAATAATAATAATAACTTTATTTATACCCCACCACCAGCCTCTCATAGAACCTTAAGATCATAGTATTGGAATTCAATAATAATAATAACTTTATTTATACCCCTCCACCAGCCTCTCATAGAACCTTAGGATCATATCAATGGAATAAACAATAATAATAATAATAATAATAATAATAATAATAATAATAATAATAACAACATTGACAAAATTACGATCTGCCAGCTGCAAAAGGCCACCCTGCTGGGATCTGCTCGCATCATCCGAAAATACATCACAAAGTCCTAGACACTTGGGAAGTGTTCAACTTGTGATTTTGTGATACGAAATCCAGCATATCTATCTTGTTTGCTGTGTCATAATAAAATAATAATAATAATTTTATTTATACCCCGCCACCAACCTCTCATAGAACCTTAGGATCATAGCACTGGAATTAATAATAATAATAATAATAATAATAATAATAATAATAATAATATTTATTTATACCCCGCCACCATTGTAGGGCTCTTCTCTCAGGGACGCTCACATCATGGGCTTGGCTGTCTTTGCGATCCACTTGAACGAAGCCAAAGCGTCCATCCCAGCCATCGACCTCTGCTCTTCGCTGGACCCTTCCTGTGCTTCCACGAGAGGCCTTTCTGTATCCGAACTCTGGGATTACTTTTTGGATTGCCAGGCAGGACAGTCTGCCACCTTCTGCATGAAGTAAACTTCTTTTTTGTCTGGATAATATCCCAGTCATTTCTAAAACGCAGACCTCTTGTCTTGGGCTTAAATGAAATATCTGCAAGGGGCCTGATACAACTTCAGAGAAATAACCCTTTTCCCTTCTTTACCCACAGGTTTTGTGTTGTGGCACTTTCTTACTTTCTCTGCAAGTTTGGCTCCCTTCCCCATGACTCCTTATGCTCCGTGCTTCATCCTGGTTTTGTGAAAAAGGTAACTTTTTGTTGTTGAAGGCTTCCATGGCTAAAATCACTGGGTTGCTGTGAGTTTTCCAGGCTGTATAACCACATTCCAGAAGCATTTTCTCCTGACATTTCACCCACGTCTATGGCAGGCTATCCTCAGAGGTTGTGAGGTCTGTTGGAAACTAGGCAAGTGGGGTGTATATATCATCCTGCTGGGAGGCTTCTCATGTCCCCACAAGCTAGAGCTGACAGACAGGAGCTCACACCATCTTGCAGATTTGAACCGCAAACCTTCAGGTCAGCAGTTCAACCGGCACAAGGGTTTAACCCATTGAGCCACCATGACTCCAATATATATAATAATATAATAATAATAATATAATATATAATAATAATTCTTATTGTTTTATTTCTTCTTCTTCTTCTTCTTTCCTCTATTTTTATTTTTATTTCCTCTATTATTATTTTATTGTATGACACAGCAAACAAGATAGATATGCTGGATTTCGTATCACAAAATCACAAGTCGAACACTTCCCAAGCATTTAGGACTGTGTGATGTATTTTTGGATGAAATTATTATTATTATTATTATTATTATTATTATTATTATTATTATTATTATTATTATTATTATTATTTAGCTGAGTTGGATAAAAGAGAAGGGATGGAAGATACTATTTTTTAAAGACAGCAGGGATTCTTACAGCAAATGCAGGGCTGGAATGGAATATAGTTGATGCCAAAACTATGTTTCCTCCTTTGATGAGCATTTTTAGCCATCGCTTTTTAGATCTGTGTGTTAAGCAGCCCGCTCTTTTGCAGCTTCAGTACGTCGTGCCCCTTCTTTGCTCGGAAGCCCGAAATACAAGCTGGGAAGGCAGCATGGATGATGACCTTCCATGGAAAACATTATCCCGCCCCAGCTTCTGCTACTCAAAAGCTGCCTTGTGCTTATGGAAGCATCCCCTTTTCAAAGAACTATTGTGGGAAAAAGCCTTCCAGGTAAATACTGAGCGTGTGACTTGGTCCAGGTAGTAGTGTCCACTTTTCAACCTGTCATCAAAAAGTCTAATTCCATGTTCTCTGGAGTGGTTTTGCTTTCGTTGTTTAGATGCTGGTTGATAGGCTCTGACTGTAGGTCATGATATTTGCTGAATCAAGTGTAGCTGGAGGTTGGTTTGGTCATTTTTCACAGTTTCCAAAGTAAAGCATGGGCTGGTCCATGAGGTCACAAAGAGTCAGAAGTGACTGAATGAATAAACAACAACAATAAAGTCTGGGGACACAGGAAGCAGAAACTAATGATAAGGGTGACATTTCCCAGGAGTTCGAACATCAACAAGTTCCATGTGTTTCTGGCAGTGACTCAGAGGAGTCTTCCTTAGATAGAGATACAAGGTTAAGGTTAAAGGTTCATCGTCCCAGACGTTCCCTTAGAATCGCTAACAAACACGTGGGAACTCAAGGGCAGAGAAATGCTTTTTTGGCTTGTAAACATGGGTAAATACGGGAGAGACAGGGGAAGATTTCAGATAAAGCAATGTTGATTTTTGAAAGCACATCTCCTGCCTTGTCTAAGGATTCTCGTTTATGTTCATGCCTGGAATCTGTGTTTTGGATTTTACGCTGAAGTTCATGTTGCCTTGTTTTCAGGACTAATTTCCTTTATCAGAGACTTGGGACTATATTCTGCAAATTGCTTTTACCTCTGGATTATAGCCTTTTTGACTGACTGCCTTTGCATTTGGATGTTTGCTTTCTTTACTGCTTTTTATTCGGACTTTGCTATCTTTTATCAATAAACTGTTTAAACCTAGCCTGCTGTGGTGGAGTGTGTGTTAAGAGCAAGGTGATCCAGCGCTGAGGTGCAACATCTCTTACTCCAGAGCCTGGGAGCCTCCACCAAGAAGGCCCTGTCTCTGAATCTCCCTGCCTTCCTTCTTTCCTCCCAGCTGACTCTCCAAGAATGGCTTCTGATGGAACTGGCAGTCTGTCCCGACGAAGACGTTCTTTCTGCCGTTGAGAGGTGAGGGCTTGGCTTGGACTCCGTCTGAAGCCGAGAGTGTGTGACTTTAAGGGCCCGTAATCAAAGTGGGGTTTTCTCTGTCTCTGTTTGCAGGCAGGACTTCCATTACTGGGCTCTGTACCAGCACTTTCTTCCTCTGTCTGTCGCTGCTGGCGGCTGCGAGGGAGACCTAAGAGAGGCCTGCGCCGTTCTCCTTGACGCCGTCTTGGATTTCGGACAGAGGGGCTCAGTGATACACACATCAAGGTCTGAGTTGCTTTTGCAAATATCTTTGGGAGCAAAGCAAAGCAAAGTATCTACCCCAAGAAGCCTTTTTACTAAAAGACTGATGTTTTTGGTTATATGTATTCATGTAGTTGAATGCAATCGACATTAGAGCAGCTGCATCCTATTTTCTGAGATGTTCCCAATGCATCCCTGTGTGATGCCACCATATATCTAACACTTCTGCCTTTGTTTCAAATTCTAGGTCTGAGTTGGGAAAGTGTAACCATCCAAATAATCCCAAACGTTCCACATTCCAGAGGAGAGGGAACCCCGATATCTACGCCAGATTGCAGGTGACTCAGATCTGCACACAGTCGTCTCTTGGGGCTTGTATGGTGACAATAATAATAATAATAATAATAATAATAATAATAATAATGTAATAATATTACATGTGACGACTCTGGTCAGTAAAGAATACACACAAAGGGTCAGAAAAATTCTCAAAAGCAAGCTCAATGGAGGCAACACCATCAAAGCCATAAACACCTGGGCCATACCTGTCATAAGATATACTGCTGGCATCATAAATTGGACACAGGCGGAACTGGACAATTTGGACAGAAAAACAAGAAAACTCATGACCATCCATCATTCCCTGCACCCTCGCAGTGATGTTGACCGGCTATATCTGCCTAGAAGATCAGGGGGCAGAGGACTCTTACAAGTCAAACAAGCAGTCAAAGAAGAAGAACATGCCCTGGCAGAATATGTAAAGCAAAGTGAAGAACCTGCTTTGATTGAAGTCAAAAATCAGAAACTCCTCAAAACACAACAGACAAAAAACCAGTACAAGAAAACCGCACTACAAACTAGTGCTGACAGATGGCACAAGAAAACATTGCATGGAAAGTTCCTTGACAAAACTGAAGGAAAAGCTGATAAAGAGAAGACCTGGCTCTGGCTCACGAATGGGACCCTGAAGAAGGAGACAGAAGGCCTGATCCTTGCAGCCCAGGAGCAAGACATCAGGACAAAGGCCATTCAGGCCAAGATCGAAAAATCAGCTGATGACCCAAAATGCAGACTGTGCAAGGAAACCGACGAAACCATTGATCATATCCTCAGCTGCTGTAAAAAAATCGCACAGACAGACTACAAACAGAGGCACAACTATGTGGCCCAAGTGATTCACTGGAACTTATGCCTCAAGTACCACCTCCCAGCAGAAAAGAACTGGTGGGATCACAAACCTGCAAAAGTCTTGGAAAATGAGCACGCAAAGATACTGTGGGACTTACGAATCCAGACTGACAAAGTTCTGGAACACAACACACCAGACATCACAGTTGTGGAAAAGAAAACGGTTTGGATCATGGATGTCGCCATCCCAGGTGACAGTCGCATTGACGAAAAACAACAGGAAAAACTCAGCCGCTATCAGGACCTCAAGATTGAACTTCAAAGACTCTGGCAGAAACCAGTGCAGGTGGTCCCGGTGGTGATGGGCACACTGGGTGCCGTGCCAAAAGATCTCAGCCGGCATTTGGAAACAATAGACATTGACAAAATCACGATCTGCCAACTGCAAAAGGCCACCCTGCTGGGATCTGCGCGCATCATCCGAAAATACATCACACAGTCCTAGACACTTGGGAAGTGTTCGACTTGTGATTTTGTGATATGAAATCCAGCATATATATCTTGTTTGCTGTGACATAATAAAATAACAATAATAATTCTTTATTTCTAGACTGCCCTCTCTCCCCAGAGGGACTTGAGCCTTCACTCACCAAACTACAGATCCCAAGATTACATACATTGAACTATGACAATTTAATTACAGATATCTCAAATTAATTACAGGTATCTCAAATAGGAGCTCTATCCTCTATTGCCTTGTTTTCAGGAGATGCTGCTGGAGCTGGAGCTGGAGCGCAGGAGAGCCTGGCCTGTGTCCGGTGGCGGCAAAGAGGAGCTCCTCTTGTTCCGGGTTTTCCAGAAGAGGCTCAAAGGGTTGAAGAGCGGGGAAGAAATGCACCGGCAGCAAGAACTGTTCCTTCAAACCAGGTGAAGTCACGCAGTCTGCGAGGGACACCGAGGCCCCATCTCCACTGTTTATTTTACCTGTTTGAGGATGTTGTTTACATATGTACTGCTTGTTCTTTGGGCTTGTCCCCATGTTAGCCGCCCCAAGTCCCTGCAGGGAGATGGAGGCGGGATAGAAAAATAAAGTATTTTTAGTATCAGAAGTGACTTGAGAAACTGCAAGTTGCTTCTGGTGTGAGAGAATTGGCTGTCTGCAAGGACGTTGCCCAGAGGATGCCTGGATGTTTGATGTTTTTACCATCATTGTGGGGGTTACTCTGGATTACAACAACAACAACAACACATTATTATTATTATTATTATTATTATTATTATTATTATTATTATTATTTTATGACACAGCAAACAAGATAGATATGCTGGATTTCGTACTGTGTCATTATTATTATTATTATTATTATTATTATTATTATTATTATTATTACTATTTTACCTGTCTCTCCTTTCGGCTCCAGGCAGGACACAGCATTGTCAAATACATCTATAAAATTATATATTAAAACATAGTAATATATATTATTATTATTTCGTGTCAGGAGCGACTTGAGAAACAGCAAGTCGCTTCTGGTGAGAGAGAATTGGCCGTCTGCAAGGACGTTGCCCAGAGGACGCCTAGATGTTTGATGTTTTTACCATCGTTGTGGGGGCTTCTCTGGATTACAACAATCCTGGATTACATCATCATCATAATCATCATCATCATTGTTGTTGTTGTTATTATTATTTATTTACCTGTCCTTTCGGCTCCAGGCAAGACACAGCATAATCAAATAGATATATAAAATTGCATATTAAAACATAGTAATTATACAGTAGAGTCTCACTTATCCAACACTCGCTTATCCAACATTCTGGATTATCCAACGCATTTTTGTAGTCAATGTTTTCAATATATCGTGATATTTTGGTGCTAAATTCGTAAATACAGTAATTACTATGTAGCATTACTGCGTATTGAACTACTTTTTCTGTCAAATGTGTTGTATAACATGATGTTCTGGTGCTTAATTTGTAAAATCATAACCTAATTTGATGTTTAATAGGCTTTTTCTTAATCTCTCCTTATTATCCAACATATTCACTTATCCAACGTTCTGTCGGCCCGTTTACGTTGGATAAGTGAGACTCTACTGTATTATTATTTCGTGTCAGGAGCGACTTGAGAAACAGCAAGTCGCTTCTGGTGAGAGAGAATTGGCTGTCTGCAAGGACGTTGCCCAGGGGACATTGCCCAGATGTTTTGGTGTTTTTACCATCCTGTGGGAGGCTTCTCTCATGTCCCCACACGGGGAGCTGGAGCTGACAGAGGGAGCTCATCTGCATCCTCTCTGGACTCGAATGAGCAACCTTCAGGTTAGCAGTCCTGCCGGCACAAGGGTTTAACCCATTGCGCCACTGGGTGCTCCAGTAAAATATATAAAAACATACATATTAAAATACCTGATACAAAAGTTATGAAAACTCTTAGAATCTACTTCCAGCCGTAGTTTTTCTCATGCGCTGCCATGTGGAAGCCTTCCTTGGAGATGGTGCCCCAGTGACATCTGGAGCATCCCTATCAGGACATGCTTTCCGTGTTGCTTAAATGGCACATCCCAAAGTGGTTCAAGGTCGGGGTTAATGCCTTCCCTGCCTCTGCCTTAATGGTTCCTTTTCCCTCCTTCTCATAATGAGGTCAGATTTTTAAAAGGATGAGCATCATTTTGCGACTGAATGCATATTTCCCCATTGGATTGTTTAACCTTTAAATATATAATGTTTATTTATTTTCGTTCATTCAAATATACATGCATTGCAAGTGTTTGCTGCATACAGTGCAATACTTTCATCTATTGGCCTTTCATAATCATTTCTCAGACAATATATTTTCAATAATTGTTTGTTTGTTTTGTGTTTTAGGGCTGCTTGATTCTGTGGCCAAAGAGAAGCAGGAAGGCTCTTCTTCCCTGAAGGCTGCAAAAAGCTGGTGAGCATCTCTACCTCACAACCTCTGAGGATGCCTGCCATAGATGTGGGTGAAACGTCAGGAGAGAATGCTTCTGGAACATGGCCATACAGCCCGGAAAACACACAACAAACCTGTGATCCTGGACATGAAAACCTTCAACAACACATATCTCCTTTTTCCGGAGAGATGTGTTGATGAAATGGGTTGCTGTGAGTTCTCCAGAAGCATTCTCTCCTGATGTTTTGCCCACATCTATGAATGGTGCAGCAGGCCAGCTTGATTAGCACTGAATAGCCTTGCAGCTTCAAAGCCTGGTTGCATCCTGCCTGGGGGAATCCTTTGCTGGGAGATGTTAGCTGGCCCTAATTATTATTATTATTATTATTATTATTATTATTATTATTATTATTATTATTGACACAACGACGTTGTATGACATAGCAAACAAGATAGATATGCTGGATTTCGTATCACAAATTCACAAGTCAAACACTTTCCAAGCGTTTAGGACTTATTATTATTATTATTATTATTATTATTATTATTATTATTATTACAACATTTCTACCCCGCCCTTCTCACCCCTTAAGCAGGACTCAGGGCGGTTTACAAATATAAAACATATGTATAAAAAATTCCAGTTGCAATTCATTACAATTTAAATTAATTACATTAAAACATTCATAAAAATATACATTCAAGACACATTGAGTCCGATCTGCGTCTGTCATTATGTCTTAAAACATTATAATTATAATTGATGTTGCTTCTATCGCTCAAAAGCCTGATCCCACAACCAAGTTTTCACTTTTTTAAAAAAAAGATAGGAGGGAGGGTGCCTGTTGGATTTCATTTGGGAGGTTTCCTATGATTGTTTCCTATCTGGAATAACACCAACAAACCTCTGAGGATGCCTGCCATAGATGTGGGCGAAACGTCAGGAGAGAATGCTTCTGCAATATGGTCATACAGTCTGGAAAACTCACAGCAACCCAGTGATTTTGGCCATGAAAGGCTTTGACAACACAATGGGATGAAATGATGAGCTGTATCAAAGCATTGTGCCAAACGATACCATAATGGTTCCAAATAAAGTTTTCTGTTGTGTTTGACATTTGCAATAAAGGGAAACCAATCACTATTAACATCCTGGAGTCCATTGTCTCCTCCGAAACGCTAATTTCTCCATAAATGTGATTTCTGCCCACCAGTTGCTTGTATCGATACTTTATGCCAAGCCTTCCATTGTTGACCCTTCAGCAATTTCAGAGATTGGGCATAAAGTAAACAGGAATCAGTTTATCCCAATATCCCTTAACAAAAGAAATACTCAAGGATTAAACGTTAAAGCCATTATTTATTTTAATCAACGAACAATGGGATGGTTTTGAAAGGCCGGTTTTGAAAAGATGTCTCTTTAATGTGGGAAGAGTGTTATCCGTTGAAACCAAATTTGGTTTGCATTAAACCAAACCGTGTTTGGGGAGAGCCTTTCTTCTTGAGCACTAAGAGATTTTCTTTCTCTAATTTAAAAATGCAATTTATTATACATATATATATATATATATATATATATATATATATATATATATATATATATATTGTATATATATTGCATATATATATATATACACACACACACACACACACACACACATATATATACATACATACATACATACATACAGTAGAGTCTCACTTATCCAAACCTCGCTTATCCAAGCCTCTGGATTATCCAAGCCATTTTTGTAGTCAATGTTTGCAATATATTATGATATTTTGGTGCTAAATTCGTAAATACGGTAATTACAACATAACATTACTGCGTATTGAAATACTTTTTCTGTCAAATTCGTTGTATAACGTGATGTTTGGGTGCTTAATTAGTAAAATCATAACCTAATTTGATGTTTAATAGGCTTTCCCCCCACTGAATGGCATTGGTGGTTGTTTGATATTATTACTGTTGTATAAACCTTTGTTTTAACTTCTGTTTTATCATCTTCTTGTGTTTTAAACTGTGTATATTGTTAATGTATTTGCGCTGTTACTTTTGTAACATTGTGACCCGCCCCGAGTCCCCACGGGCAGATGGTGGCGGGGTATAAATAAAGTTTTATTATTATTATTATTATTATTATTATTATTATTATTATTATTATTATTATTTCCTTAATCCCTCCTTATTATCCAAGATATTCACTTATCCAAGCTTCTGCCAGCCCATTTAGCTTGGATAAGTGAGACTCTACTGTGTGTGTGTGTATATAGATAGATAGATAGATAGATAGATAGATAGATAGATAGATAGATAAATTGCATTTTATTTTTGTACATTTTATTTTGTATATATATAGGCTCCATGTGTTTACTGTGAGTGCCTACCAAGGCCTGGTCCTGCCTGAGGCCCTGCAAGACTTCTTCAGCCAAACTTTGACCCAAGTTCTGACCTACAACCCTCAGCTCAAAGGTAGGGCTTTTTAAAAAATAAATTGCATTTTATTTTTGTACTGTGGGGTGAATTGTTCTAATACTGTAAACAGGTTGCCATATATACTCATGTATCAGTTGATTTTTATATAAGTCGAGAGCCATTCTTGTATGGAGGACAGAGAGTATGTTAATCCCTGGAGAAGTCAAACTACCTTTTGGGTTTTTTTTTTTAACTAACATTTCTATATTCTGTTTTTATGACCCAGTTTTGTATATATATATATATATTTGGGGCCTCTGGTGGCACAGTGTGTTAAAGCGCTGAGCTGCTGAACTTGCAGACCGAAAAGTGCCAGGTTCAAATCCCGGGAGTGGAATGAGCGCCCACTGTTAGCCCCAGCTTCTGCCAACCTAGCAGTTCGAAAACATGCCAATGTGAGTAGATCAATAGGTCTGGCGGGAAGGTAAGGGCGTTCCATGCAGTCATGCCGGCCACATGACCTTGGAGGTGTCTATGGACAATGCCGGCTCTTCGGCTTAGAAATGGAGATGAGCACCAACCCCCAGAGTCGGACACGACTGGACTCAATGTCATGGGAAACATTTACCTTTACCTTTTTGTATGTTTTGAATTGTATTAGTCTTTGTTCAATTGTGAACCTCTTTGAGTTCCAATTTTGATATGGAAACAACAACAACAACAACAACAACAGGACACCAACTCTCCTAGGCTTCAGGAAAGCCTTAAAGACATGGTTGCGCACACAAGCTTTTAATGAATGAGAACATGGACTTTACATGACCTGTACCAAGACTTACGTTGAGAATTCTGGATGTGAATGGATTTTAATCTTGGATATGCTTAAAATTTTATATAATGTGATTTTATTTTGTAATGGTATCTGTTTTATATGAATTGTTGTTTTGTACACTGTTTTTAGGCATTGAATTTTTGCCTATTTATTGTAAACCGCCTTGAGTCCCCCCTGGGAGAAAGGCAGGGTAAAAATGATGCAAATAAATAACTAAATAAATAAATAAAGGTGAGGTATAAGTTTCATAAATAAATAAATAGGATGCTAGCTGTTAAGCAGCCAGCGAGAGAGTCCATGTCCTCTTGACGTCGCCTTCATTGAATGTCCTGTGCATAAAAGGCCTTGAAGTTACAGACGCCTTTAGAAATCATTGACTGCCTTATTCCAATTCTATTGGAACTGTTGGTTATTTTTATTTATCAGTTGCAGATAAAGGAGCCGTGGTGGTGCAGTGGGTTAAACCCTTGTGCCAGATGGACTGCTGACCTAAAGGTTGGGTTGCTGACCTGAAGGTTGCCGGTTCGAATCCGTGAGATGGGATGAGCTCCCATCTGTCAGCTCTAGCTTGTGGGAACATGCGTGAAGACTCCCAGCAGGATGGTAACACATTCTGACATCGCTTGGACAACGTCTTTGTACATGGCCAAATCTCTCACACCAGAAGCGACTTGCAATATGTTCTCAAGTCGCTTCTGACACAATTTAAAAAATTGATTAGCAGCCCTGGCCTTACATTGTGTGAATTGAGTTTTCTTTTTCTTTCCATCAGTTTCCGATGCCATTCCTCTCCAGAGAGAGTGGAGCTTTGCTCGGACAAATGCGGTGCTCGCCTTGCTCTACCGCAAAGTAAGTCTTCCTTAATTGGGGTTTGACTGCAAGCATTTCACAGTCGTCCTGCTCCTTTTAAAAACTACCATATATACTCGAGTATAAGCCGACCCGAATATAAGCCACAAAAAAGTTTTGTTGTTTTGTGGATCGCCGTGATGCCATCACTCTTTTATATATATAGATCTATGTTTTGAGTTTACAACCTATGATGTGCACTTTGCTAATCTACTATTGCAACCTCACTGTTTTTAAATTCTATGTTTTTAATAAGTGTGTTTTTATTCTTTTTGGTTAATGTGCAAATATTACAATGGGTGCATGTTATTGTTTATTGATGTATTGAATATTGTTATTGTTTTGTATTTGATATTTCTGTGAGCCGCCCCGAGTCCCCTCTGGGGGAGATGGTGGCGAGATACAAATAAATGTATTATTATTATTATTATTACTATTATTATTATTATTATTAACCAGTTTTTACCACAAAAAAACTGGGAAAACATTGACTCCAGTATAAGCCGAGGGTGGTAAATTTCAGAAATAAAAATAGATACCAATAAAATTACATTAATTGAGGCATCAGTAGGTTAAATGTTTTTGAATATTTACATAAAGTTCAAATTTAAGATAAGACTGTCCAACTCTGATCAAATCATTATTCTCATCTTCTTCAGTGTAAATGTGCTTATGTATCCTTTTAATAATAATAGAGTAAAATAATACCTGAAATAATAGTAATAATAATAATAAATACAGGAAAATAATACATGTAATAATAGAGTAAAATAATAAATGCAATAATAGTAATAATAATAATTATAATAAGATCAGAGTGAAATAATAAATGTAATAATAATAATAATAGAGTAAAATAATAATAATAATAATAATAATAATAATAATAATAATAATAATAATAATTTTATTTTTATACCCCGCCACCATCTCCCCAGAGGGACTCGGGGCGGCTCACAGATATAAAACCAGCATACAGAGTATCAAATACAAAAAACACAAAAATAAAATTAAAAGGCATAAAATAAAATCACAGTCATTATAAAACACATGATAAAACACAGCAATACCCTAGCACTCAAGACCTAGCTCTTTACTAGAGCTTTTAATCTATGTTAATTTTATCAATATTTGTATGTATGTATTTTTATCCTTTACAATTTTATCTTGTAAATCGCCTAGAGCATCTTGGATGGAGGGCGATTAATAAGTAATTAAATGATGATGATGATGATGATGATGATGATGATGATGGTTAATAAAATCATACAATGGATTGGGCAAAGTGCACTGAGTGAAAAAACAACAAAACCCAAAACAAAACAACAACAAAAAAGAGAAAATGGAAAAGCAAAGGAAAAATAAATGCAATACAGTAGAATCTCACTTATCCAACACTCACTTATCCAACGTTCTGGATTATCCAACACATTTTTGTAGTCAATGTTTTCAATATATCATGATATTTTGGTGCTAAATTCGTAAATACAGTAATTACTACATAGCATTAATGTGTAATGAACTACTTTTTCTGTCAAATTTGTTGTATAACATGATGTTTTGGTGCTTAATTAGTAAAATCATAAACTATTTTGATGTTTAATATGCTTTTTCTTAATCTCTCCTTATTATCCAACTTATTCACTTATCCAACATTCTGCTGGCCCGTTTATGTTGGATGAGACTCTACTGTAGTAGCAACAATAATAGAGAAAAATAATAAATGTAATAATACCAATAATAATAGAGAAAAATAATAAATATACCATATATTCTTGAGTATAAGCTGACCCAAATATAAGCCATCCAGGACTCTCACCTGAGTATAAGCCGAGGGGTCTTTTTCAGTCTTAAAAAAAGGGCTGAAAAACTAGGCTTATACTCGAGTATATACAGTATACTGCTTTTGCTCAATAAAACTACAAAAGACTGTCAATAGCAAGGTGAACTATTCTGAGGTGCGACACCCCTCAACCACTTTGGCCTCCAACCAAACATAACACTGCTCACTCAGGAGCAAACTATCTGCTGACTCTTGAGATGGTTTTCCATCTTCCTTGCTTGGATGGTGAAAGGCGTTTCTGGCTTTGTCTCCCCTTGTAGTTGTTTGTGCCCTTCAAGCCGGAGGAGTTGGTCCGCCATTTGCAGCACGTCCTGGAGACGAGCGAAGTCAACTGGCATCACGTCCTCTCCTGCGTTTCCACGCTGCTGGTCTGCCAGTCGGGAGCCGCACCACTGATTAAAGGTAGATACCGAGTCCGTGGTTGGATCGGACTTTGGCATTTTGAGCCCACATACTGTTTTGTTTTCACTTTGGGAAAAAGGTGGGAGACGTGTGTGTTATGGGGAAGTCTTTTTCCCAGACTTCCTGAGCCATCTGCTGAAGAAAGGCTTTGAGGACTATGACTTGGAAAGCATGATGACGGCGTTCCTGATCGCGCGCCAGGCTGGCCTGGAGGGTCCTGCCGTTTTCATGCCTTACGCAGAATGGTTTAAGGTAAGAGCCTAAGATAGATCATGAGTTCTGACATTAAATTGCCTCATTTATGGTCCTAACCATACAGGTTTGCATTGGCGGACCCAAAGAGACATCTCAGGAATTTGCTATGTCCTCTGCCACAATTACCCATTGAATTTTGACTTGTGAGTTTTAACCTGCTTTATACTAGTGTGGTCTTGTGAGTATTTTTTTTTTGGCCCAGTTCCTTTTAGGAGCCAATCCTGGATTTTACTAAAGTATGACTATTTTACCGTGTTTCCCCGAAAATAAGACAGTGTCTTATATTATTTTTTACTCCCAAAGATGCGCTAGGTCTTATTTTCAGGGGATGTCTTATTTTTCTATGAAGAAGAATTCATATCCATTGTTGAACAAAAAAAAATGAACATTTATTCTATACTGTACAGAAGTTGTCATCACAAACCAACATAACTAAACCAGACAAACTGTGACCCCTGTCAAGAATTTCTTGTTACTACCATTATTTACATATACAACTGGTATGTAAGCCGCCCCAAGTCCCTCTGGGGAGATGGAGGCGGGGTATAAAAATAAAATAATAATTATTATTATTATTTTATTTTATTGTATGACGCAGCAAACAAGATAGATATGCTGGATTTCGTATCACAAAATCACAAGTCAAACACTTCCCAAGTGTCTAGGACTGTGTGATGTATTTATTATTATTATTATTATTATTATTATTATTATTATTATTATTATTTTATTATGACACAGCAAACAAGATAGATATGCTGGATTTCGTATTGCAAAATCACAAGTCGAACACTTCCCAAGTGTCTAGGACTGTGTGATACATTATTATTATTATTATTATTATGTACATTTACCAACCCTGCATGCTACGGTGTTTTGTTTGACGGGCGCCGGGCATGCTTCCAAACAAAAACTTTGCTAGGTCTTACTTTCAGGGGAGGCCTTATATTTAGCAATTTAGCAAAACCTCTACTAGGTCTTATTTTTTGGGGATGTCTTACTTTCAGGGAAACAGGGTATGTGATCTTATTAGTTTTTATGATCTATTCTATTGTTGATTGATTTGTTTTATTGTTGTGTTTTTACATTGTTTGTTTATCCTGGGCTTGGCCCCATGTAAGCCGCCCCAAGTCCCTTTGGGGAGATGGGGCTGGGTATAAAAATAAAAATAAAATAATAAGAATAATTATTATTGTATGTTATATCATCATCATCATCTATCACCTGTGGCCGAGTATGATTGTCTTCCAAGACTTGGTAGTGGGTCTTCAAATAGCTGTAAAGGCCTATTCTGGATCCGCATAGTCTTTTGCAGTTTTTGTGTGTGTCAGGAGCAACTTGAGAAACTGCAAGTTGCTTCTGATGTGAGAGAATTCGTTGTCTGCAAGGATGTTGCCCAGAGGTGAATGTTTTGATGTTTTACGATCCTTGTGGTTGGCTTATCTCATGTCCCTGCATGGGGAGCTGGAGTTGACAGAGGGAAGTCACCTGCTCTCCCGGCAACCTGTGGGTCAGCAGTCCTGCCGGCACAAGGATTTAGCCCATTGTGTCACCGGGGGCTCTATCTTTTGCATTGAGGACATACATTTCCAGATAGAAGGTGGTCCCGACAAGGGTTTGCTTGGGACGTATCTCTCTTTTCCCCTTCATTCGTGCCTCTGCAAAATCCACAGCACTGTTGGTAACAGCTGACCTCCAGTTCCAATGATCGAGAGTCAGGGCTTCCTAGTTCTCTCGCCATGTTCCTGCCACATTTTTATGGTTAGCTCTAAGCCCATCTGTCCTCTGAAATTCCATTTTCCATTCTTGAACTGAGAGTAGAGTAACTGCTTTGCGAGACGGTGATCGGACCTTTGGACAACTTGGCATCCGGTCCCACGAAGTTGAAGGCAGAGAATCATCGCTTCAGTGCTGGTGGTCTTTGCTTATATGTATTTAGTAAACAGTTAAAAACATGGCTTTTCCAGTGTGCATTGGAATAATTAACCCCACGACAGACCCCTCCTATAGAAATACCGCTTTTCTGCATTTTGTTTTGCCCCGGTATTGGAAACAACTTGACTCCCTACCCCAACTCTTCTAGATAACTCCTCAACACTTTGCCCAGATACCTTATTAAAAGGTTTTGTATTTTTTGCATTTTGTATACTTTTGCATTTTTTGACTTGACCGGCCCCCTTTCTATCTAATAGTGGGGATGTTTGTTTTACCATTTTACCGTTTTATTTTGCTATGATCTATGTCATAGGGGTTGCTATGATCTAT
This sequence comes from Anolis carolinensis, assembly GCF_035594765.1. NCBI lineage: Eukaryota > Metazoa > Chordata > Lepidosauria > Squamata > Anolidae > Anolis > Anolis carolinensis. The sequence goes on along the minus strand of NW_026943829.1, from coordinate 2,872,016 downwards.
GTCAGAGGTTGTGAGGTCTGTTGGAAACTAGGCAAGTGGGGTGTATATATCATCCTGCTGGGAGGCTTCTCATGTCCCCACAAGCTAGAGCTGACAGACGATACCATAATGGTTCCAAATAAAGTTTTCTGTTGTGTTTGACATTTGCAATAAAGGGAAACCAATCACTATTAACATCCTGGAGTCCATTGTCTCCTCCGAAACGCTAATTTCTCCATAAATGTGATTTCTGCCCACCAGTTGCTTGTATCGATACTTTATGCCAAGCCTTCCATTGTTGACCCTTCAGCAATTTCAGAGATTGGGCATAAAGTAAACAGGAATCAGTTTATCCCAATATCCCTTAACAAAAGAAATACTCAAGGATTAAACGTTAAAGCCATTATTTATTTTAATCAACGAACAATGGGATGGTTTTGAAAGGCCGGTTTTGAAAAGATGTCTCTTTAATGTGGGAAGAGTGTTATCCGTTGAAACCAAATTTGGTTTGCATTAAACCAAACCGTGTTTGGGGAGAGCCTTTCTTCTTGAGCACTAAGAGATTTTCTTTCTCTAATTTTTTATATATATATATATATATATATATATATATATATATATATACACACATACACACACACACACACACACATACACACACACACACACACACACAAAATAAAATGTACAAAAATAAAATGCAATTTATTATACATATATATATATATATATTGTATATATATTGCATATATATATATATATACACACACACACACACACACACACATATATATACATACATACATACATACAGTAGAGTCTCACTTATCCAAACCTCGCTTATCCAAGCCTCTGGATTATCCAAGCCATTTTTGTAGTCAATGTTTGCAATATATTATGATATTTTGGTGCTAAATTCGTAAATACGGTAATTACAACATAACATTACTGCGTATTGAAATACTTTTTCTGTCAAATTCGTTGTATAACGTGATGTTTGGGTGCTTAATTAGTAAAATCATAACCTAATTTGATGTTTAATAGGCTTTCCCCCCACTGAATGGCATTGGTGGTTGTTTGATATTATTACTGTTGTATAAACCTTTGTTTTAACTTCTGTTTTATCATCTTCTTGTGTTTTAAACTGTGTATATTGTTAATGTATTTGCGCTGTTACTTTTGTAACATTGTGACCCGCCCCGAGTCCCCACGGGCAGATGGTGGCGGGGTATAAATAAAGTTTTATTATTATTATTATTATTATTATTTCCTTAATCCCTCCTTATTATCCAAGATATTCACTTATCCAAGCTTCTGCCAGCCCATTTAGCTTGGATAAGTGAGACTCTACTGTGTGTGTGTGTATATAGATAGATAGATAGATAGATAGATAGATAGATAGATAAATTGCATTTTATTTTTGTACATTTTATTTTGTATATATATAGGCTCCATGTGTTTACTGTGAGTGCCTACCAAGGCCTGGTCCTGCCTGAGGCCCTGCAAGACTTCTTCAGCCAAACTTTGACCCAAGTTCTGACCTACAACCCTCAGCTCAAAGGTAGGGCTTTTTAAAAAATAAATTGCATTTTATTTTTGTACTGTGGGGTGAATTGTTCTAATACTGTAAACAGGTTGCCATATATACTCATGTATCAGTTGATTTTTATATAAGTCGAGAGCCATTCTTGTATGGAGGACAGAGAGTATGTTAATCCCTGGAGAAGTCAAACTACCTTTTGGGTTTTTTTTTTTAACTAACATTTCTATATTCTGTTTTTATGACCCAGTTTTGTATATATATATATATATTTGGGGCCTCTGGTGGCACAGTGTGTTAAAGCGCTGAGCTGCTGAACTTGCAGACCGAAAAGTGCCAGGTTCAAATCCCGGGAGTGGAATGAGCGCCCACTGTTAGCCCCAGCTTCTGCCAACCTAGCAGTTCGAAAACATGCCAATGTGAGTAGATCAATAGGTCTGGCGGGAAGGTAAGGGCGTTCCATGCAGTCATGCCGGCCACATGACCTTGGAGGTGTCTATGGACAATGCCGGCTCTTCGGCTTAGAAATGGAGATGAGCACCAACCCCCAGAGTCGGACACGACTGGACTCAATGTCATGGGAAACATTTACCTTTACCTTTTTGTATGTTTTGAATTGTATTAGTCTTTGTTCAATTGTGAACCTCTTTGAGTTCCAATTTTGATATGGAAACAACAACAACAACAACAACAACAACAGGACACCAACTCTCCTAGGCTTCAGGAAAGCCTTAAAGACATGGTTGCGCACACAAGCTTTTAATGAATGAGAACATGGACTTTACATGACCTGTACCAAGACTTACGTTGAGAATTCTGGATGTGAATGGATTTTAATCTTGGATATGCTTAAAATTTTATATAATGTGATTTTATTTTGTAATGGTATCTGTTTTATATGAATTGTTGTTTTGTACACTGTTTTTAGGCATTGAATTTTTGCCTATTTATTGTAAGCCGCCTTGAGTCCCCCCTGGGAGAAAGGCAGGGTAAAAATGATGTAAATAAATAACTAAATAAATAAATAAAGGTGAGGTATAAGTTTCATAAATAAATAAATAGGATGCTAGCTGTTAAGCAGCCAGCGAGAGAGTCCATGTCCTCTTGACGTCGCCTTCATTGAATGTCCTGTGCATAAAAGGCCTTGAAGTTACAGACGCCTTTAGAAATCATTGACTGCCTTATTCCAATTCTATTGGAACTGTTGGTTATTTTTATTTATCAGTTGCAGATAAAGGAGCCGTGGTGGTGCAGTGGGTTAAACCCTTGTGCCAGATGGACTGCTGACCTAAAGGTTGGGTTGCTGACCTGAAGGTTGCCGGTTCGAATCCGTGAGATGGGATGAGCTCCCATCTGTCAGCTCTAGCTTGTGGGAACATGCGTGAAGACTCCCAGCACAGGATGGTAACACATTCTGACATCGCTTGGACAACGTCTTTGTACATGGCCAAATCTCTCACACCAGAAGCGACTTGCAATATGTTCTCAAGTCGCTTCTGACACAATTTAAAAAATTGATTAGCAGCCCTGGCCTTACATTGTGTGAATTGAGTTTTCTTTTTCTTTCCATCAGTTTCCGATGCCATTCCTCTCCAGAGAGAGTGGAGCTTTGCTCGGACAAATGCGGTGCTCGCCTTGCTCTACCGCAAAGTAAGTCTTCCTTAATTGGGGTTTGACTGCAAGCATTTCACAGTCGTCCTGCTCCTTTTAAAAACTACCATATATACTCGAGTATAAGCCGACCCGAATATAAGCCACAAAAAAGTTTTGTTGTTTTGTGGATCGCCGTGATGCCATCACTCTTTTATATATATAGATCTATGTTTTGAGTTTACAACCTATGATGTGCACTTTGCTAATCTACTATTGCAACCTCACTGTTTTTAAATTCTATGTTTTTAATAAGTGTGTTTTTATTCTTTTTGGTTAATGTGCAAATATTACAATGGGTGCATGTTATTGTTTATTGATGTATTGAATATTGTTATTGTTTTGTATTTGATATTTCTGTGAGCCGCCCCGAGTCCCCTCTGGGGGAGATGGTGGCGAGATACAAATAAATGTATTATTATTATTATTATTATTATTACTATTATTATTATTATTATTAACCAGTTTTTACCACAAAAAAACTGGGAAAACATTGACTCCAGTATAAGCCGAGGGTGGTAAATTTCAGAAATAAAAATAGATACCAATAAAATTACATTAATTGAGGCATCAGTAGGTTAAATGTTTTTGAATATTTACATAAAGTTCAAATTTAAGATAAGACTGTCCAACTCTGATCAAATCATTATTCTCATCTTCTTCAGTGTAAATGTGCTTATGTATCCTTTTAATAATAATAGAGTAAAATAATACCTGAAATAATAGTAATAATAATAATAAATACAGGAAAATAATACATGTAATAATAGAGTAAAATAATAAATGCAATAATAGTAATAATAATAATTATAATAAGATCAGAGTGAAATAATAAATGTAATAATAATAATAATAGAGTAAAATAATAATAATAATAATAATAATAATAATAATTGTGCGGTTTTCTGGCATTGTGTATTTCTGCCGCTTCTGTGACTGTTCATTTGGGTTTTGATGATTCCGTAGCCCACTTGTCGATGGATGTCCAGAATCAGCAGCATCCACCGCGGTCCTTTTTATCCTGGGTGACGACCGAGCCAGTATAGACTTCGTTTGGGTTTGATTCTCCATAATGCTAATGGGTTAGGTGCTCTTGGTTGTGCTCCTCAGCTGAGGCCTCTCTGGCTTGGTTGGACCTGCCGGTAGTTACACTACCGCCAGCACAGCCCTCAGTCATCATGATTCATTGGAACTTATGCCTCAAGTACCACCTGCCAGCAGCAAAGAACTGGTGGGATCACAAACCTGCAAAAGTATTGGAAAATGAGCACGCAAAGATACTGTGGGACTTCCGAATCCAGACTGACAAAGTTCTGGAACACAACACACCAGACATCACAGTTGTGGAAAAGAACAAGGTTTGGATCATTGATGTTGCCATCCCAGGTGACAGTCGCATTGACGAAAAACAACAGGAAAAACTCAGCCGCTATCAGGACCTCAAGATTGAACTTCAAAGACTCTGGCAGAAACCAGTGCAGGTGGTCCCGGTGGTGATGGGCACACTGGGTGCCGTGCCAAAAGATCTCAGCCGGCATTTGGAAACAATAGACATTGACAAAATTACGATCTGCCAACTGCAAAAAGCCACCCTGCTGGGATCTGCACGCATCATCCGAAAATACATCACACAGTCCTAGACACTTGGGAAGTGTTCGACTTGTGATTTTGTGAAACGAAACCCAGCATATCTATCTTGTTTGCTGTGTCATACAACGTCGTTGTGTCAATAATAATAATAATAATAATAATAATAATAATTTTATTTTTATACCCCGCCACCATCTCCCCAGAGGGACTCGGGGCGGCTCACAGATATAAAACCAGCATACAGAGTATCAAATACAAAAAACACAAAAATAAAATTAAAAGGCATAAAATAAAATCACAGTCATTATAAAACACATGATAAAACACAGCAATACCCTAGCACTCAAGACCTAGCTCTTTACTAGAGCTTTTAATCTATGTTAATTTTATCAATATTTGTATGTATGTATTTTTATCCTTTACAATTTTATCTTGTAAATCGCCTAGAGCATCTTGGATGGAGGGCGATTAATAAGTAATTAAATGATGATGATGATGATGATGATGATGATGATGATGGTTAATAAAATCATACAATGGATTGGGCAAAGTGCACTGAGTGAAAAAACAACAAAACCCAAAACAAAACAACAACAAAAAAGAGAAAATGGAAAAGCAAAGGAAAAATAAATGCAATACAGTAGAATCTCACTTATCCAACGTTCTGGATTATCCAACACATTTTTGTAGTCAATGTTTTCAATATATCATGATATTTTGGTGCTAAATTCGTAAATACAGTAATTACTACATAGCATTAATGTGTAATGAACTACTTTTTCTGTCAAATTTGTTGTATAACATGATGTTTTGGTGCTTAATTAGTAAAATCATAAACTATTTTGATGTTTAATATGCTTTTTCTTAATCTCTCCTTATTATCCAACTTATTCACTTATCCAACATTCTGCTGGCCCGTTTATGTTGGATGAGACTCTACTGTAGTAGCAACAATAATAGAGAAAAATAATAAATGTAATAATACCAATAATAATAGAGAAAAATAATAAATATACCATATATTCTTGAGTATAAGCTGACCCAAATATAAGCCATCCAGGACTCTCACCTGAGTATAAGCCGAGGGGTCTTTTTCAGTCTTAAAAAAAGGGCTGAAAAACTAGGCTTATACTCGAGTATATACAGTATACTGCTTTTGCTCAATAAAACTACAAAAGACTGTCAATAGCAAGGTGAACTATTCTGAGGTGCGACACCCCTCAACCACTTTGGCCTCCAACCAAACATAACACTGCTCACTCAGGAGCAAACTATCTGCTGACTCTTGAGATGGTTTTCCATCTTCCTTGCTTGGATGGTGAAAGGCGTTTCTGGCTTTGTCTCCCCTTGTAGTTGTTTGTGCCCTTCAAGCCGGAGGAGTTGGTCCGCCATTTGCAGCACGTCCTGGAGACGAGCGAAGTCAACTGGCATCACGTCCTCTCCTGCGTTTCCACGCTGCTGGTCTGCCAGTCGGGAGCCGCACCACTGATTAAAGGTAGATACCGAGTCCGTGGTTGGATCGGACTTTGGCATTTTGAGCCCACATACTGTTTTGTTTTCACTTTGGGAAAAAGGTGGGAGACGTGTGTGTTATGGGGAAGTCTTTTTCCCAGACTTCCTGAGCCATCTGCTGAAGAAAGGCTTTGAGGACTATGACTTGGAAAGCATGATGACGGCGTTCCTGATCGCGCGCCAGGCTGGCCTGGAGGGTCCTGCCGTTTTCATGCCTTACGCAGAATGGTTTAAGGTAAGAGCCTAAGATAGATCATGAGTTCTGACATTAAATTGCCTCATTTATGGTCCTAACCATACAGGTTTGCATTGGCGGACCCAAAGAGACATCTCAGGAATTTGCTATGTCCTCTGCCACAATTACCCATTGAATTTTGACTTGTGAGTTTTAACCTGCTTTATACTAGTGTGGTCTTGTGAGTATTTTTTTTTTGGCCCAGTTCCTTTTAGGAGCCAATCCTGGATTTTACTAAAGTATGACTATTTTACCGTGTTTCCCCGAAAATAAGACAGTGTCTTATATTATTTTTTACTCCCAAAGATGCGCTAGGTCTTATTTTCAGGGGATGTCTTATTTTTCTATGAAGAAGAATTCATATCCATTGTTGAACAAAAAAAAATGAACATTTATTCTATACTGTACAGAAGTTGTCATCACAAACCAACATAACTAAACCAGACAAACTGTGACCCCTGTCAAGAATTTCTTGTTACTACCATTATTTACATATACAACTGGTATGTAAGCCGCCCCAAGTCCCTCTGGGGAGATGGAGGCGGGGTATAAAAATAAAATAATAATTATTATTATTATTTTATTTTATTGTATGACGCAGCAAACAAGATAGATATGCTGGATTTCGTATCACAAAATCACAAGTCAAACACTTCCCAAGTGTCTAGGACTGTGTGATGTATTTATTATTATTATTATTATTATTATTTTATTATGACACAGCAAACAAGATAGATATGCTGGATTTCGTATTGCAAAATCACAAGTCGAACACTTCCCAAGTGTCTAGGACTGTGTGATACATTATTATTATTATTATTATTATTATGTACATTTACCAACCCTGCATGCTACGGTGTTTTGTTTGACGGGCGCCGGGCATGCTTCCAAACAAAAACTTTGCTAGGTCTTACTTTCAGGGGAGGCCTTATATTTAGCAATTTAGCAAAACCTCTACTAGGTCTTATTTTTTGGGGATGTCTTACTTTCAGGGAAACAGGGTATGTGATCTTATTAGTTTTTATGATCTATTCTATTGTTGATTGATTTGTTTTATTGTTGTGTTTTTACATTGTTTGTTTATCCTGGGCTTGGCCCCATGTAAGCCGCCCCAAGTCCCTTTGGGGAGATGGGGCTGGGTATAAAAATAAAAATAAAATAATAAGAATAATTATTATTGTATGTTATATCATCATCATCATCTATCACCTGTGGCCGAGTATGATTGTCTTCCAAGACTTGGTAGTGGGTCTTCAAATAGCTGTAAAGGCCTATTCTGGATCCGCATAGTCTTTTGCAGTTTTTGTGTGTGTCAGGAGCAACTTGAGAAACTGCAAGTTGCTTCTGATGTGAGAGAATTCGTTGTCTGCAAGGATGTTGCCCAGAGGTGAATGTTTTGATGTTTTACGATCCTTGTGGTTGGCTTATCTCATGTCCCTGCATGGGGAGCTGGAGTTGACAGAGGGAAGTCACCTGCTCTCCCGGCAACCTGTGGGTCAGCAGTCCTGCCGGCACAAGGATTTAGCCCATTGTGTCACCGGGGGCTCTATCTTTTGCATTGAGGACATACATTTCCAGATAGAAGGTGGTCCCGACAAGGGTTTGCTTGGGACGTATCTCTCTTTTCCCCTTCATTCGTGCCTCTGCAAAATCCACAGCACTGTTGGTAACAGCTGACCTCCAGTTCCAATGATCGAGAGTCAGGGCTTCCTAGTTCTCTCGCCATGTTCCTGCCACATTTTTATGGTTAGCTCTAAGCCCATCTGTCCTCTGAAATTCCATTTTCCATTCTTGAACTGAGAGTAGAGTAACTGCTTTGCGAGACGGTGATCGGACCTTTGGACAACTTGGCATCCGGTCCCACGAAGTTGAAGGCAGAGAATCATCGCTTCAGTGCTGGTGGTCTTTGCTTATATGTATTTAGTAAACAGTTAAAAACATGGCTTTTCCAGTGTGCATTGGAATAATTAACCCCACGACAGACCCCTCCTATAGAAATACCGCTTTTCTGCATTTTGTTTTGCCCCGGTATTGGAAACAACTTGACTCCCTACCCCAACTCTTCTAGATAACTCCTCAACACTTTGCCCAGATACCTTATTAAAAGGTTTTGTATTTTTTGCATTTTGTATACTTTTGCATTTTTTGACTTGACCGGCCCCCTTTCTATCTAATAGTGGGGATGTTTGTTTTACCATTTTACCGTTTTATTTTGCTATGATCTATATATATAAAAGAGTGATGGCATCACGGCGACTCACAAAACAACAAAAGTACAGGCCCCGCAACCTCGAAATTTGACAACACAACCCATCATCCATGCCTCCAGGTTGATACAACAAAAAGAAAAGAAAAACAAAGTCCTAATTAGAGGGAGAGCAATAATTTTTTTTATCCAATTGCTGCCAGTTTAGAGGGCTAATCTCTGCCCACTTGGTCTCCTAGCAACCAACTCCTAGCAAGCCAAGGGACAGCCAGGGTTCAGTTAAGGGACAGGCAGACTTAGGCTATCTAATTTGCACTGGATTATATGGCAGTGTAGACTCAAGGCCCTTCCACACAGCTATATAACCCATTTATAATCTTATATTATCTGCTTTGCACTGGATTATCTTGACTCCGCACTACCATATAATCCACTTCAGTGTGCATTTTATACAGCTGTGAAGAAGGGGCCTCATATAATCCAGTTCTAAGCAGATAATTTAAGATTATCAATACACAGTAGAGTCTCACTTATCTAACATAAACAGGCTGGCAGGATAAGTGAATATGTTGGATAATAAGAAGGGATTAAGGAAAAGCCCATTAAACATCAAATTAGGTAATCGTTATACAAATTAAGCACCAGAACATCATATTATACAACAAATTTGACAGAAAAAGTAGTTCCATGCACAGTAATACTAGGTAGTAATTACAGTAGAGTCTCACTTATCCAGCACTCGCTTATCCAATGTTCTGGATTATCCAATGCATTTTTGTAGTCAATGTTTTCAATATATCGTGATATTTTGGTGCTAAATTCATAAATACAGTAATTACTACATAGCATTACTGTGTATTGAACTACTTTTTCTGCCAAATCATAACCTAATTTGATGTTTAATAGGCTTTTCCTTAATGCCTCCTTATTATCCAACATATTCGCTTATCCAATATTCTGCCAGCCCGTTTATGTTGGATAAGTGAGACTCTACTGTACTGTATTTACAAATTTACCACTAAATTATCACAATGAATTTAAAACACTGACTACAAAAACATTGATTATGAAAAGGCAGACTGCGTAGGATAATCCAGAACATTGTATAAGTGAATGTTGGATAAGTGAGATTCTACTTTAATATGAAATAATTACTGGGATAGAATAATGCAGAACAATGTAATCTCTAAAACCAGGACAGTAAATAAACAGGGGAATTCCACACAGGAAACAATCAGGGCCAGCTAACACCTCCCAACAAAGTATTCCCATCATCAAAGTCTGGCAAATCCTCTGTTTTCTCAGGGCCACAGACAGTAGAAGCACATAAAATATCGCAAACAACACCACTCTGAAAACAAGGGAATTCCAAACAGGAAAGAATCAGGGCCAGCTAACACCTCCCAACAAAAAATTCACTCAGGGAGGAAACAGCCAGGCTTTAAAGCTGCAAGGCCATTACATCCTAATCATTTTCCTAATTGCAGCATTCATACTTGCGTCCAACAGGGGGGAAAAAACCATTCAGAAATATTGTATATTCACAACCTTTAGGAAATAATATCCCCTGATGGCGCAGCGTGTTAAAGCGCTGAGCTGCTGAACTTCTGGACCGAAAGGCCACAGGTTTGAATTGGGGGAGCGGAGAGAGCCCCCACTGTTAGCCCCAGCTTCTGCCAACCCAGAAGTTCAAAAACATGCAAATGTGAGTGCATCAATAGGTACTGCTCCGGCGGGAAGGTAATGCCGCTCCATGCAGTCATCCCACATGACCTTGGAGGAGTCTACGGACAACGCCGGCTCTTCGGCTTAGAAATGGAGATGAGCACCAACCTCCAGAGTCACACATGACTGGCCTCAATGTCAGGGGAAAACCTTGACCCTTTACCTTAACTACCACCAATTCCTCAATACTTTATTTCCCAGACCACCAGACTTCGCCACAGCAACGCGTGGCCGGGCACAGCTAGTTGTGTTATATTGTATTACTGTGTTGTAGTCTGTTTTATTTTATTTGATCTGTTTTGTTGATATTGTTTATTTATGTTTTAACTCTGTTTATATTTTATTTTTGGGCTTGGCCTCATGTTAGCCGCCCCAAATTCCTTCGGGAAGATGGAGGCGGGATAGAAAAATAAAGTTGTTGTTGTTGTTATTATTATTATTTCCAGGTTGCCTTTGGGAGCTCCAGCGGCTTCCACAGCGGCAGCAAGAAGGCCTCGGTCTTCCTCTTCAAGTTCCTCTCGGAGTTGGTGCCTTTCGAAGCCCCACAGTATTTGAAGGCAAGTGAACAGAAAGGGCTTGGTCTGCCCTTGCCATCCATGGGGCCCTTCAGGGCTTACCTTGCCCTCCATCTCTCCCCAGGTGCACATCATGCTCCCGCCGTTTGTTCCGGCCAAATACCGCCCGCTGCTCCTGGAATACATCTCTTTGGCCAAAACCCGTCTGGCCGACTTCAAGGTGAGCACAGGAAGCCCGATCCTTTTGGAGCGCCAGTTTTCACAAAGAGAAGGCATTGGCAAAAGTCTCACAATGTCAGGATTCCCCCCCTGGCGCATTTGTTGTGTGTGGAAAAAGGGGCAAAAACATATTTGATTTTCTTTTAAATTTTAATTCTCTAGAACAGGGGTCCCCAAACTAAGGCCCGGGGGCCGGATGCGGCCCTCCAAGGTCATTTACCTGGCCCCTGCCCTCATCTATATATATAAAAGAGTGATGGCATCACAACCCATCATCCACGCCTCTAGGTTGATACAACAAAAAGAAAAGAAAAATAAAGTCCTAATTAGAGAGAGAGAGGAATAATTGCTTTTATCCAATTGCTGCCAGTTAGAAGGCTAAGCTCCTCCAACTTGGTCTCCTAGCAACCCAATAAAAATAATAATAAAAAACACTAAAAATTAATACAATAAAATACAAGCCCCCCAACCTCGAAATTTGACAACACAACCCATCATCCACGCCTCTAGGTTGATACAACAAAAAGCAAAGAAAAATAAAGTCCTAATTAGAGGGAGAGAAATAAATGTTTTTATACAAATTGCTGCCACTTAGAAAGCTAAGCTCTGCCCACTTGGTCTCCTAGCAATCCACTCAGCCCAGTGTTAATAAAAGAATAAAAAAATAAAATAAATACAAATAATACAATAAAAATAATAAAAAACACTAAAAAAATTAATACAATAAAATACTATAACAAAATAACTAAAAACAATACAACAAAATAACAAAATATAATAAACAAAAAAGATAAGTTACAATACAATTAATTTAAAAAATACAAATAACGTCAAATAAAAATTCCACAACAACTTTTAACCAATACCACCACCACTTTGCCACAGCAACGCGTGGCCGGGCACAGCTAGTTTATAATATAATATTTTATATCAGTTTTAATAATATAATATATTATATATACATATGATATTTATAATATTATCATGTTATACAATGTAATACTAATAATAATACCATATAATAATATTAATTACATGTTATATATTACATATAATATTACGGTATAGTGGTATAGTTCAATATAGTAATATATAATGCTAATATTGTGCTATGCTAATAATATAATATATTGTATGTACATACAGCTGCTCTGAATCCCCTTCGGGGTGAGAAGGGCGGGATATAAATGTAGGAAATGAATAAATAAATAATTTTAGACTTAGGCTCGCCCAAAGTCTGAAATGACTTGAAAGCACACAACAACAACAATCCTAATTAACTTGACTATCTCATTGGCCAGAAGCAGGCCCACACTTCCCATTGAAATCCTGATAGGTTTATGTTGGTTAATATTGTTTTCATTTTTAAATATTTTATTGTTCTTTCATTGCTGTTGTTTTGCACTACAAATAAGACATGTGCAGTGTGCATAAGGATTTGTTCGTATTTCTTTTTCAAATGATAATTCGGCCCCTCAACAGTCTGAAGGATTGTGGACCGGCCCCCTACTTAAAAAGTTTGAGGACCCCTGCTCTAGAAGTTAGAATAATACTTTGCGAGATTTAAATGTGATTTTCTGAGATTCACTTGTGTATATTTGACTTTTTTTTTTTACATTTGGATATTCTGAAATTGGTTATAACTATGTATAATTTACCCAGAACTTATTAACGGTGACATCCTCCAAAAATACATATAATGCATTAAGTTAAAAAAAAAAAAGAGAGAGAAGGCATTGGCCACCAGTCTGGTACTTATAAGCCTTGTTCCAGGTCCTGGACTGTAGTCCCCAGAATCTCCATCTAGTATGGCCAATGAATTCTGTGGATTGTGTAGTCCACAAAAGGTACTTTCTCCCAAACTCTCAAACTTTATTGCAGTATGTACAGCTTATTTACATAGCAGACTGGACAATAACCAGACTACATCGGAGCACGCTGCAGGAGTGAACACTCCATTCTTATCTCTAAACGTACGTCCGGCTAACCGGAAACTTCTCAAAAGTTACACTCTAGCAATTTTATTTCCACTTCGTGCATTTAACCTTTTCGCTTCTAGATTACACACACACAGCTTTTAACTCTAAGCACAATTTCACTCTATACCAATACATTTTACCTGCATTCTGATGGAAGTTCTCTTTTGTTGAGTGGTCACCTTGCACTCTGGGTCCATCCTCAAGCTGTGCTTCTCGTTCCCAGGTTTCCATAGAAGACATGGGCCTCTATGAGGATTTATCTTCCCCAAAGGAAGCCGTCCAGGTATCTCAAAGCCACCTGGACAGGTTGTTATTAATTAATTGGAACAAGGGAAGTTGTGTTGCTTGACAGTCAAAGACATGCTCTCTCTTCTGTTCTCTTTGTGGATCAGCCTCAATGCCAGGCCCTTCAGGATGTCGAAAAGGCTGTGCAGATATTTGAAAACACGGGGAGGATCCCAGCGAGTGTCATGGAAGCCAGGTAAGCCTCTCTTCTCAGTGGTGTCGCTCTTCATTATATTATTTTATTCTCTTCAACCCATTTGCTTCCATCCGCTTTCTTGTTTCAGTATTTTCAGGCAGTCCTACTATGCAACGCGTTTTCTTCCCGCTTTGCTTGTGCCGCGTCTGGTTAGTATTCTTATTATGGTTTCTTTAAATTTTCAAGTGAGAAATATCCTCTTTTAAAAATTTATAGAGTTAGGTGGATTTTAAACTCACCTATATGCGTTTCATATAAATGATTATTTTACATATTTTTATGACATGTCTAGATATAAACTGCAGAATTCTAAAGATTGCCCCTGAGTGTAAATATAGATGGATGGATGGATGGATGGAGATAATATATATATTATATATAGAAGATGGATATAGATATAGATATATATATAGACACCATGTCTCCTGTGTCAATATAACAATATAATATATAATATCAATATTATGCTATACTAATAATATTATATATTGTATATACATATAATATTGATAATAATATTGATAACTATTATAATTGTGTGTATATATATATATATATATATACAGTAGAGTCTCACTTATCCAAGGTTCTGTATTATCCAAGGCAGTCTGCCTTTTACTAGTCAATGTTTTTATAGTAAATGTTGCAATGTTTTGGTGCTAAATTTGTAAATACAGTAATTACTACATAACATTACTGGGAATTGAACTGCTTTTTCTGACAATTTGTTGTAAAACATGATGTTTTGGTGCTTAATTTGTAAAATAATGTAATTTTATGTTTAATGGGCCTTTTTCTTAATCCCTCCTTATTATCCAACATTTTTGCTTATCCAATGTTCTGCTGGCCCGTTTATGTTGGATAAGTGAGACTCTATTGCAGGGGTCCCCAAACTAAGGCCCGGGGGCCGGATGCGGCCCTTCAAGGTCATTTACCTGGCCCCCGCCCTCAGTTTTATAATATAATATTTTTGTATTAGTTTTAATGTTATAATATATTGTATATACATATAATATTGATAATAATATTATGTTATACAATATAATACAAATAATAATACCATATAATAATATTAATCATATGCTATATATTACATAACATATAATAGTATAGTGGTATAGTTCAATATAGAATTATATAATGCTAATATTGTGCTATGCTAATAATATAATATATTATATGTACATATACCTGCTCTGAGTCCCCTTCGGGATGAGAAGGGTGGGATATAAATGTAGTAAATAAATGCAGTAAATAAATAATTAATTTTAGACTTAGGCTCGGCCAAAGTCTGAAATGACTTGAAGGCACACAACAACAGCAACAATCCTAATTAACTTGACTATTTTATTGGCCAGTGGCAGACCCACACTTTCCATTGAAATCCTGATAGGTTTATGTTGGTTAAAATTGTTTTCATTTTTAAATATTGCATTGTTCTTTCGTTGTTGTTGTTGTTGTTTCACTACAAATAAGACATGTGCAGTATGCATAGGAATTTGCATTTTTTTTCAAATGATAATTCGGACCCCACAACAGTCTGAAGGCCCTCTGCTTCAAAAGTTTGAGGACCCCTGCTCTACTGTATATATATTACATGTAATATTACTAATAATATTATAGTATAGTGTTATAGAACTTGTTTGTCCAGCAGGTGGCGCTGTTTGTGAACCAAAGCATGGTTTTACCTGTCTCAGGTGTGTTAGGTGTGTAATAGTGGGTATGTGAATACCTTAAAACACTCTCCAGTTTGAATAGTACGTTGTGTCCAAATTTCGTAGTTTGGAAGATATGAGGTCCCTCACAAACGGACATTACATCTATATATATAAAAGAGTGATGGCATCAGGGCAGCGGACAAAACTACAAGCCCCCCAACCTCGAAAACTGACAGCACAACCCCTCATCCATGCCTCTAGGTTGATACAACAAAAAGAAAAGAAAAATAAAGTCCTAATTAGAGGGAGAGGAATAATTGTTTTTATCCAATTGCTGCCAGTTAGAAGGCTAAGCTCCGCTCACTTGGTCTCCTAGCAACCTACCCAGCCCAGGGGACAGGCACAGTTAGGCCTCACTTAGGCCTCTTCCACAGATTATCAGATTTTAACTAGATTATATGGCAGTGTAGACTCAAGGCCCTTCCACACAGCTATATAACCCATTTAGAATCTTATATTGTCTGCTTTGAACTGGATTATCTTGACTCCACACTGCCATATAATCCACTTCAGTGTGCATACTAAACATAAAGACAGCCTTACAACAGACATTCAATACCACCACTACCTCAACAATTTCTCACCAACACCACCAGACAATACCACAGCAACGCGTGGCCGGGCACAGCTAGTTTTTATTTATATAGATAGAAGATATATATATATGTGTATGTATAAACACTGAAAAAAATTGGCACAGATACAAACACTCTGTTAATAATTTGTGTTTAATAATTTGTGATATTTAAACATTTATTTAAACATTGCAGC
Organism: Anolis carolinensis; assembly: GCF_035594765.1. NCBI lineage: Eukaryota > Metazoa > Chordata > Lepidosauria > Squamata > Anolidae > Anolis > Anolis carolinensis. The sequence continues at coordinate 2,855,896 of NW_026943829.1, read as the reverse complement.
TTCCGGAAAGACCAGATCCCCGCATGGCTTTGATAGAATCCCTCAGAAGGTAAGAAGGGAAATTAATAATTTTCTTGAACTTATCCAAGTTTGTCATGATCTCAATGGATTGTTTCAGTCTCTATTGACAGTACAACCTCATGATGTTATTATGGCCTCAATCCTTCTAAAACAGGGCTGAAAAGATTCCTCCAAATGCGTACAAAACATATATCGAAGAATGCCGAGTTGCAAAAGAGAAGCTCTTACAAGGTGAGCGGCATCGACTGACCCCTAGTCATTATCAAATTTCTATCGGTCGCTTTCTGGCCATGTTCCGGAAGGATTCTCTCCTGTTGTTTCACCCACATCTGCGGCAGGCATCCTCAGAGGTTGTGAGGTTTGTAGGAAACTAGGCAAGTGGGTTTTATATATCTACGGAATGACGTCCAGGGTGGGAGAAAGAACAGTAATCAGTACAGTAAATAAAGAACAACACTAAAAAACAAAAATCCAGGGGAATTCCTTCCTGAAACAGTCATTTGTAGTACAGCGGCTGTTACTTGTTTGTTCAGCATATGGCGCTGTTTGTGAACCAAATAATAATAATAATAATAATAATAATTTATTTTTATACCCCGCCTCCATCTCCCCGAAGGGACTCGGGGCGGCTTACATGGGACCAAGCCCGGATAAAACAACAAAACATACAAAAACATCAAAATACAGACATAGCTATTAAAATCAAATACTAAACATAACAAAAATGAAATAATAATCATATTAAGAACATATTAAAACACCAGGGGAAACCTTTACCTTCTACTGGTGTAGTGCTGCTTGTATAATTTCTATAGTGAAAAATAAACTCACCCTCCCAAAACTGGGACTCAGGGAGCTCATAAATTACAGCAAGTACAATACTGTTCAAATATTTTAAAGAATTATTTATTGAACAATAATACTATGTAACATGATTTTTGTTCCTGGGTTATGAATGTCATTTCCTAATTGGTTCTATCATAAAACATGAAAAATATGGATTAAACTACAAAAACTTTGTTTTTGAGGGACATCCTGCTATAACACGTTTTGCTCTAGTTTTTCAATGAATATCTGATAAGAGTCTCAACTAATTCAACATAGTTTGTGGCCACCACAAAAACAAAGTTTCTGGAGTAGAACAAATATTTTCAAAGTAGGTACCGCACACATAAACAAGAAATAACACTTTCAAATCAGCATGGTTTTACCTATCTCAGGTGTGACAGGTGTGTAATAGTAGGCATGTGAATACCTTAAAAACACTCAGGGCCAGCTCACACCTCCCAACCAAGGACTCCCCCAGGCAGGAAGCAGGCAGGTTTTGAAGCTGCAAGGCTATTCAGTGCTCATCAAGGTAGCCAATTGCAACATTCACACTTGCCCCTGACAAACTGAGATCTGCTGAGGGTTGGGAGTTTTCTAAAATTATCCTCTGATCCCCAAATGGTTGTCCATCCATTCGTGGTTTGTAAATTGATCCCATTGTATTTGACGTTCCTAAAAGTGGTCCTCCTCCCATCAATCATCATGCTCTCCCAGAAGACAGTGGTGAGGGATTCTGGGAATTGTAGTCCAATAACGTCTCTCCTTTTTCCCCCGCAGATGGATCGGTCGAAATGGAGACGAGCGATTTGAAAGAGCCTTTGGAACTGCTCACAGCTGAGCTTGAGATACTCCGAGAGTTGATTGCGGATCAAGAAAAGCAGGAGGGTATGCGGGTTGCAGGGACGGTTGGGTCTGGAAGGCAGGCAGATCTGTCGGGAATACTTTTTGAAGCTTAAACATGTTCTTTAATCCAATGTGTTGTTGAATTCTTTCATGGCCGGAACCACTGGGTTTCTATGAGCTTTCCGGACTGTGGCACAGGCTGGTGAGCAGCCAGCTGCAACAAATCACTCTGACCAAGAGGTCATGAGTTCGAGGCCAGCTCGGAGCCTGTGTTTGTCTCTGTCTTTGTTCTATGTTAAGGCATTGAATGTTTGCCTTATATGTGTAACTAGCTGTGCCCGGCCACGCGTTGCTGTGGCAAAGTGATGGTGGTATTGGTTAAAAATTGTTGTGTAATTTTTATTTGACGTTATTTGCAATTTTTTATTAATTTTATTGTAAGTTATATTTTATGTATTATATTTTATTATTTTCTTGTATCATTTTTAGTTATTTTCTGTTATTATAGTATTTTATTGTATTAATTTTTAGTGTTTTTTATTATTTTTTATTGGGTTGCTAGGAGACCAAGTTGGAGGAACTTAGCCTTCTAACTGGCAGCAATTGGATAAAAGCAATTATTCCTCTCTCTCTAGGACTTTATTTTTCTTTTCTTTTTGTTGTATCAACCTAGAGGCGTGGATGATGGGTTGTGTTGTCAAATTTCGAGGTTGGGGGGGCCTGTAGTTTTGTTGTTTTGTGGGTCGCCGTGATGCCATCACTCTTTTATATATATAGATGTGATCCGCCCTGAGTCCCCTTCGGGGTGAAAAGGGCGGAATATAAATACTGTAAATAAATAAATAAATTATATGGCCATGTTCCAGAAGCACTCTCTCCTGACGTTTCGCCCACATCTATGGCAGGCATCCTCAGTGGTTGTGGGGTCTGTTGCAAACTATGCCAGTGGGGTTTATATATCCGTGGAATAATATCCAGGGTGGGAGAAAGAACTCTTGTCTGTTTGAGGCAGGTGTGAATGTTGCCATTGGCCGGCTTGGTTAGCATTGAATAGTCTTGCAGCTTCAAAGCCTGGCTGCTTCCTGCCTGGGTGAATCCTTTGTTGGTGTTACAAGACAGCGGAATTCCAGACAGGAAACCATCACACCTCCCAACAAATGTTTTCATGGAGTTCTCTTAGATAATTTATTTTCTAAACAATACATAACGTTGAAAAGGCATGAATTTTATTTAGTCCCGTGGCTTTTTAAGTCAAGGAAGGTCATCTGTTTAAAATGTGTGTTATAGATATCTAGGCACAGGAAAAAAAACTCATTATGTTTACTACATACAATGGGTTGGATTAGATTTAGGCCCATGGAGCTGGGTTGGCTGAAGTGCTGTGTCCCATCATATCCATGATCAGTTCTTCTTTTAATATTTTGCATTTTCAATAATGTTTTTTAAAACTATGGCCTGTTTAAATTGTTTTATTATGATGTTTGTTGTTTAACTGTTGATCTTATGATGATAATGTGATTGATTGGGCTTGTCCCCATGTGAGCCGGTCTGAGTCCCCTGTGGGGAGATGGAGGCGGCATACAAAAATAAAGTTGTTATTATTATTATTATTATTATTATTATTATTATTATTATTATTCCCCCAAGTAGGAAGCAGCCAGGCTTTGAAGCTGCAAGGCCATTCAATTCTAAACACAACATTCACACTTGCCTCAAACAGACCAAAGTTATTTCTCCCACCCTGGATGTTCCACAGATATGAACCCCACTTGTCTAGTTTCCAACAGAACTCACAACCTCTGAGGATGCCTGCCACTCAATGGGGGCTCCTTCTTTGATGCCTGTCAAACTGGATGATAATCTGTCAGCGGGAGGGCTTTGATTGTATCCTGCGTTATGGCAGAAGGGGGTTGGACTGGATGGCCTTTGGGGGTCCCTTCCAACTTCATGATTCTTCGTTGCAGAGCTTCCGGTTCAGATGGCTCGTGTCTCGGAGGCACTGGCGGGTGTCCTGGGACCCACCAACGACCAGGAGGAAGCAGATTCTGTGGACGTTAGGATCTGCTTGGATCTTTCTGTTCCTGAAGTCCCACAACAGCATCAAGAGGTGAATTATTATTATTATTATTATTATTATTATTATTATTATTATTATTATTTGTTGTTTTGTTGTTGTTGTATTTATTTATGCCCTGCTTTATCTCTCGTGTGCCGTTACCTTCCCGCTGGAGCGGTACCTATTGCTCTACTCACATTTGCATGTTGGCAGGAGCTGGGGCTAACAACGGGAGCTCACCTTGCACCCCGGATTAGAACCTGCGACCTTTCGATCAACAGCTCTGTGGTTTAATCCGCTGCGCCACTGGGGGCTGGACACTTACGTCTATAGGAATGTTGATTTCGGGGCTGTAAGAGCCATTTTGATCCATGGTTTTGCACACTGTCTGTGCAAGAAATCAAGACTTTAAAGTTCCAGTCGGTGCCTTCAGATATGAGGGGCTTGATTGTTTGGAATGGCCACATTAAAGAAATGGGAGTTCTCTAATTTCTATAACGATAATAATAATAACTTCCGAATCCAGACTGACAAAGTTCTGGAACACAAGACACCAGACATCACAGTTGTGGAAAAGAACAAGGTTTGGATCATTGATGTCGCCATCCCAGGTGACAGTCGCATTGACGAAAAACAACAGGAAAAACTCAGCCGTGATCAGGACCTCCAGATTGAACTTCAAAGACTCTGGCAGAAACCAGTGCAGGTGGTCCCGGTGGTGATGGGCACACTGGGTGCCGTGCCAAAAGATCTCAGCCGGCATTTGGAAACAATAGACATTGACCAAATTACGATCTGCCGACTGCAAAAGGCCACCTTACTGGGATCTGCGCGCATCATCCAAAAATACATCAAACAGTCCTAAACGCTTGAGAAGTGTTAGACTTGTGATTTTGTGATATGAAATCCAGCATGTCTATCTTGTTTGCTGTGTCATACAATAAAATAATAATACATTTTATTGAATTTATTAAAAATCATAAAATGTAGTTTTGGTTAGTAGTGATAAACTCCTTATTGAGCATTCTTGCAAATCCTTGGCCTAGAAGTGAGAGGCTCTTTTTCTCTTTCTGTCTGTTTCTCTTTCATTTATTCTCTTTCTCTGTTTCAGGCTGTGGATCTTCTGCTGACGGCGTTTTGCAAGAATGTCATGTCTGCGTCGTACTTCCTGCCACCAGAGAGGTAAAATCACACATGATGTCCGCATGTGGTTGGGAAAACATGGCAAAATCCTCCATGTGCCCGTTCCTTTGTGTTTCCTTGCAGGCAGGGCTCCTGGGCCTCTCTCTTTGCCAAAATGCTTTGCAGACACCGCCGGGCCCTGCCCTCCTTGCTGAGCCGCCTTTGCCAACTTATTCACCATCAGGTTGGTTTTCATGGGGCTCTTACATTGATTTGGATTCTGTGTCAGAAGAATGGCCACTCAATCCTTCCCCCTTCTGCCAGGAAGGAAGACACAATCAAAGCCTTCCCAACAGATGGCCATCCAGCCTCTCATAGAACCTTAGGATTGTAGCATTGGAATAAATAATAATAATAACAATAATAATAATAATAATAATAATAATAATAATTTATTTATACCCCGCCACCAACTTCTCATAGAACCTTAGAATGATAGCATTGGAATAAATAATAATAATAATAATAATAATAATAATAATAATAATAATAATTATTATTATTATTTATTTATACCCCGCCACCAACTTCTCATAGAACCTTAGAATGATAGCATTGGAATAAATAATAATAATAATAATAATAATAATAATAATAATAATAATAATAAATTTATACCCTGCTACTTGTCTCTCATAGAACCTTAGGATCATAGTATTGGAATAAATAATAATAATAATAACTTTATTTATACTCCACCACCAGCCTCTCATAGAACCTTAGGATCATAGCATTGGAATTAATAATAACAATACTGCTACTACTACTACTAATAATAATAATAATACTTCATTTATACCCTGCCACCAGCCTCGTATAGAATTTTAGGATCATAGTATTGGAATAAATAATAATAATAATAATAATAATAATAATAATAATAATAATAATAATAACTTTATGTATACCCCGCCACCAGCCTCTCATAGAACCTTAGGATCAAATTATTGGAAATAATAATAATAATAACTTTATTTATACCCCACCACCAGCCTCTCATAGAACCTTAAGATCATAGTATTGGAATTCAATAATAATAATAACTTTATTTATACCCCTCCACCAGCCTCTCATAGAACCTTAGGATCATATCAATGGAATAAACAATAATAATAATAATAATAATAATAATAATAATAATAACAACATTGACAAAATTACGATCTGCCAGCTGCAAAAGGCCACCCTGCTGGGATCTGCTCGCATCATCCGAAAATACATCACAAAGTCCTAGACACTTGGGAAGTGTTCAACTTGTGATTTTGTGATACGAAATCCAGCATATCTATCTTGTTTGCTGTGTCATAATAAAATAATAATAATAATAATAATAATTTTATTTATACCCCGCCACCAACCTCTCATAGAACCTTAGGATCATAGCACTGGAATTAATAATAATAATAATAATAATAATAATAATAATATTTATTTATACCCCGCCACCATTGTAGGGCTCTTCTCTCAGGGACGCTCACATCATGGGCTTGGCTGTCTTTGCGATCCACTTGAACGAAGCCAAAGCGTCCATCCCAGCCATCGACCTCTGCTCTTCGCTGGACCCTTCCTGTGCTTCCACGAGAGGCCTTTCTGTATCCGAACTCTGGGATTACTTTTTGGATTGCCAGGCAGGACAGTCTGCCACCTTCTGCATGAAGTAAACTTCTTTTTTGTCTGGATAATATCCCAGTCATTTCTAAAACGCAGACCTCTTGTCTTGGGCTTAAATGAAATATCTGCAAGGGGCCTGATACAACTTCAGAGAAATAACCCTTTTCCCTTCTTTACCCACAGGTTTTGTGTTGTGGCACTTTCTTACTTTCTCTGCAAGTTTGGCTCCCTTCCCCATGACTCCTTATGCTCCGTGCTTCATCCTGGTTTTGTGAAAAAGGTAACTTTTTGTTGTTGAAGGCTTCCATGGCTAAAATCACTGGGTTGCTGTGAGTTTTCCAGGCTGTATAACCACATTCCAGAAGCATTTTCTCCTGACATTTCACCCACGTCTATGGCAGGCTATCCTCAGAGGTTGTGAGGTCTGTTGGAAACTAGGCAAGTGGGGTGTATATATCATCCTGCTGGGAGGCTTCTCATGTCCCCACAAGCTAGAGCTGACAGACAGGAGCTCACACCATCTTGCAGATTTGAACCGCAAACCTTCAGGTCAGCAGTTCAACCGGCACAAGGGTTTAACCCATTGAGCCACCATGACTCCAATATATATAATAATATAATAATAATAATATAATATATAATAATAATTCTTATTGTTTTATTTCTTCTTCTTCTTCTTCTTTCCTCTATTTTTATTTTTATTTCCTCTATTATTATTTTATTGTATGACACAGCAAACAAGATAGATATGCTGGATTTCGTATCACAAAATCACAAGTCGAACACTTCCCAAGCATTTAGGACTGTGTGATGTATTTTTGGATGAAATTATTATTATTATTATTATTATTATTATTATTATTATTATTATTATTATTATTATTATTTAGCTGAGTTGGATAAAAGAGAAGGGATGGAAGATACTATTTTTTAAAGACAGCAGGGATTCTTACAGCAAATGCAGGGCTGGAATGGAATATAGTTGATGCCAAAACTATGTTTCCTCCTTTGATGAGCATTTTTAGCCATCGCTTTTTAGATCTGTGTGTTAAGCAGCCCGCTCTTTTGCAGCTTCAGTACGTCGTGCCCCTTCTTTGCTCGGAAGCCCGAAATACAAGCTGGGAAGGCAGCATGGATGATGACCTTCCATGGAAAACATTATCCCGCCCCAGCTTCTGCTACTCAAAAGCTGCCTTGTGCTTATGGAAGCATCCCCTTTTCAAAGAACTATTGTGGGAAAAAGCCTTCCAGGTAAATACTGAGCGTGTGACTTGGTCCAGGTAGTAGTGTCCACTTTTCAACCTGTCATCAAAAAGTCTAATTCCATGTTCTCTGGAGTGGTTTTGCTTTCGTTGTGCAAAGGTTTCAGTTGTGCAAAGGTACAGGAAAGGGCTAAAAATCAAAACTACGAATGGAATTCCTCATTAATTTCATCCCCAAAATGAGCAAGAACTAATTTTAGCAATTATCTTCCCACTGCAAGAAAGTGTCTGGAAACTGCATAGTTTTTGAAAATTCTTTGCAGTTAGAGAGTTATTCTGTGGGAAATTGGCACATAATGTTTTTAAACAAATATATTGCTGTCTCCTATTTGAAAAGGCTCTTTCCTGTAAAAAAAAAGAGAGAGAGAGAGAGAGAGAGAAATACTATGTGTGAATTTTATTCTGAATTAATTTTCAATGGTTTCAGTAAATTCCTGTTCAAATTAAGAATCAATTTGTAATTTCTATAGTTCCAGTATTGTTCTTATCAAATATATCCTTAATTCCTTCGATTATTTCAAAACAAACAAAACAAAAAAGACATGTTCCATTTACATCAAATGTTCATTCCCCTCTTTCATTCCCCTTCATTCTCAATTTGGGTAATTACTAGTAAAATATTCCTTTTGTCAGTCAATACATAAATTTTAAAAAATGAATTAATTATAAATCAGATCATCTGTACCAAACGTTTCTGTCCCTTCTTGACGTATCTCGAAGTAATGCCAAAAAAGTTAAAATACTAATGATGACAATAAGAAGAGTTTAAAAAAATAAAGTCACATCGAATATCCCAATTGTCTTCTACAATGCAGGGGGTAATAAAGATATCAAAAGTAAAAAACCAGCAAAAGAGAAAATATATAATAAAGAAAGAAAGAACCAAATTGATTCTATTTCCCAAATCAGTCTTGCTTTTTCAATCTTCTCTATGAACTTCTCAATAGCCTGTCAGTCACTTGCCTCTGCTCTCTCCCCACCAATTCTGAGTCACTGCAGTCTCTCCGTCTCTCCGCTTGTGTCTCCACACTTGTCACTATCCCTTTACTGTCCTCCACCTTTCCCCCCCCCCCCTTAGTCCCCAGTATCGCTTTATCTTCTCCAGTCGTCACTGCTTGTCTACACTCATCTTCCATCCCTCATCACGCCTCTCCCTTGGCAGCTTCTTCCGCCCCTCTCTTTAGGACGTCTGCCCTTTCTTCTTGCCCCTCTGGGATTTTCTTAGAATTGTCTGCTCTTTCTAAACTTCCATCCTTTCTTGTCGCCACTTCTGCTAAGCCTCTCCATACATCCGGGCACTCTAGGAATTTTGCAGAGGAGCTCTATGGCTCCTATGACATCTATCTTTTGTTTAAAAAGGTGCCAAAAAGAAATGATCACTAGTAGGACTTACATTTGCTTGACCTTCTTTCTTTCTTGAATTTAAAAATGGTTGAAGGATGGCTGTAAGCCCTGGATCTTTGTCCAGGATCTCCTTCAGTGGCTGCCTTGCCTTGATCTCTCTCTACCACTTAGTCTCAGGAAAACCTCCCACCTGACTAGCAGGAGTGAGACTCTTTAGGCTTGGCTTTCCTCTGGTGTCAATCAACCTATGGAAACAGAGCTATCACTCTTCAAAGCCACCTGAAGGTACTGGTGTTCTGAGAACTCTCAGAACACCCACCCTGCCTCCATGCTCACCACACCGGATGATTCCAACTGCTTCCATATTTCCACTTTTCTGTCATTCATCCTTTGCATGCAATTTAAAGTACATCTTACAGAGGACTGTTCCCAATTTAGGGTGCATTACCCCTATATTCTACATTATGATTAGAGAACTTTGGTACTCCAGATATTTTGGTCTACAACTATCACAACTCTCACTAGGTAGTTGATGTCCAAAACATCTCAAAAGCCAATGGATGCACATTTCTGTTGTATCCTACAAAAATATTTTAACTATTAAAAGATCCAACTAGATCTATCCATACACACACACTATACACTATCTCTATCAGAAACAGGATTCCATTAGGAAACTGAATGAGTTAGTTGAATAACTGACAGGAGCTAGAAAAAAAGAAGGGACTTTTTTAGAATCAAAGCTGAACATTACAGGTTACTGGAGTTTGTATTCCAAGCTAAGGAAGCTTGGACTTTGATTATTTCCTTCATTTCAAGGTTGGTTTTGTTTCATTCACAAACAAGTTTAGAATTGCAGCTCAAGAGCATACATCTTGGTTCAGCCAAACAGAACAATTAAATGCTTAAACACCTTTGGCATAGTGAGATTTTCCTGGATTTTACTCAGATAATTAGGAAGAATTCCCAGAATGTTTATATTTTTCTCTCCAAATATGAAACATTCTGGAGACTTCTAGTTGGACCTATCAGTTCCAATATGTCAATAAATGCATGTTTTATTATGAAATCCATTGCTAATAGGTAGACATATCTAAATGGTGGATCAGACTCTAAATATGCATCCAGAAAGGATTTGAAATATGAACCAGCACTTTGGAAGAATGTGTGAATTTAGGGAACAAATCCACTTTGCTTAGATCCTCAGTCTAACATTTCTACATTTTTTCTCTCTGTGTGTGTATGAATGTGTGTGTGTGTTGCTATATTTATATGAAATAAAAATACAGATGCAAAATATATACTGGAAATTTTTACCTAAGCTTAATTATTACATTTCTTGCCATGAATTGAATTAGGAGCATATATTCTCAAATCTTAAAACACTGACTGATCTCTTAAGGGAAAAGAAAGAGGTGATGATCAGTTGATTCCCATAAAATGGCAAGTTGGCACACTGCAGGCTTTGTGAACAGCATCTGATACTGTATCTCTTATAGAAAATGGAATCTCTTATAATAAAGGAGTTATCTACATTACAGAATTACAGTACATGGTGTTGATAGAGCCTGATTGTTATCAGCAACGTAAATTAAACTCTTACATATGGATTTGAATGAAGCAAATGCATTGACATTTTTATAAGGGCTTTTAAGATAGGAAACACAAATTCAATAATGTTCAAACGATGTTAAGATGGCTGTAGTTATTGTTTCTCAACAGTGCATCCCCATTAAGGCACACAATAGGTTTTATTAGCTCAGCCTTTTCCCATCTTAGATTAGATTCTATTGGGTTTTGATGTCTTTTGCATTAACTACTAAAGATTTGTAGACACTGAAATCAAATTTAAGTGCCAGGCTAAACTGTGCCCATGGTGTTACAATGTCATTATTGGCTTCTGCGAACATTTCAGTTGTGATATTCCCAGCAATAAATTCTTTGGATTTCATTTTATGTAAAATTTTGGAAACTAGTTAGATATTTTCATTTTTATCCTTCTCTTTTTTGTATGGTAATGAAGCAGACAGATTAATAGTAACAGAGGAAGAAAAGAAATACAGTGAGTAACACAAACATTAAACAGGCAACTCAGAAATTGTGTTTCATCTTTTTTTTGCATTAAAATGAGCATATGTATTTGCTAATTGGTATTATAACTGTTTATTATTCAGACTGTATGCAATTCATTCAATGAGCACACATCTGAGCAGTTTTGCAACATTCATTACATGGATTTCACCCCTTTTTGGGTGATACTCCAGTTACTTTGGAATCAATGTACAATGTGAAGGAGGAATGTATTAATAAATAGTCTATTTCTTTTTAAAAAAACTGCGTATCATTCAAGTTTACATAGTTCTAGCTAAGTTCCTTTATGTTGAGGTAATACTAAATTTGGCCTGCTATCACACCATGAACTTCTGAATGAGAGATCTGTGAGGACAGTTTTGGTGGTGTATTTGTGCCTGGATGAATGGGGTGATGTTCCCAGATTATAAATATTGGTTACTCATTGTTTCTGTTGTAAACACATGGGGAAAGTTGATTACGCTGCAAAAACTATGTCACAAACTTTGATAAATGGGTGGATGGAGATGTCTCTGTTGCCACAACAAAGTTTTTGCCCTGCAGTCAACTTTCTCTAGGTTTCTATGATAGAATCAACAAGGAACTGACATCTTTAACCTAGGAACAAAACTCGTACAAATGATGCACATATTCGCATCCGTGTATTCAAAATATATATTTTTTTAGAAAGCTGTCAGAATTTCTGATGGACTTCCCATGGAGTCCACCTTGTGGGCTTCTAAATCCTGGAACAAAACGGCATGCCTGAGCATCACAGACACAAATCTGGGAACAACAGGTCTGTGTGCTAATCTGCTCTCAGGTCCTGGGTTGCAAAATATAGGTTGTATTATTAATAATATTAATATTTGCAAATAGTTTTTATGGGGTGGGGGAGCATCATTCTGTAGTGTAGAAAACTTTCTACTTATCCTGAGAGTGTTGATTTTGTATTGTTTTTATAATGTTTGTGAGCTGCTTTGGGTCCCATTTAGGGAGAAAAGCGATACAAAATTATTATTATTATTATTATTATTATTATTATTATTATTATTATTGTATGACACAGCAAACACAATAGATATGCTGGATTTCGTATCACAAAATCATAAGTCGAACACTTCCCAAGTGTCTAGGACTGTGTGATGTATTTTTGGATGATGCGTGCAGATCCCAGTAGGGTGGCCTTTTGCAGTTGGCAGATCGTGATTTTGTCAATGTCTATTGTTTCCAAATGCCGGCTGAGATCTTTTGGCATGGCACCCAATGTGCCCATCACCACTGAGACCACCTGCACTGGTTTCTGCCAGAGTCTATGAAGTTCAGTCTTGAGGTCCTGATAGCGGCTGAGTTTTTCCTGTTGTTTTTCATCAATGTGACTGTCACCTGGGATGGAGACATCAATGATCCAAACCTTTTTTCTTTTGACAACTATGATGTCTGGTGTGTTGTGATCCAGAACTTTGTCAGTCTGGATTTGGGAGTAGTATTATTATTATTATTATTATTATTATTATTATTATTATTCACTCTCTAATTAAGGGAAGTACAAAATTTTACTGTTTCTCTTCAATATTTTAGTGGATCAGTGTTTTCTAACTGGAATAGACACCTTATGTCTTAATTATTGCTTCCAATCTGGACAATCCATTGCAATTGTACTGTGAGTGAATAGCTTGTATATTGGTATTGTGGCAAGGAGAAATGCAGATCAGAGAAAACTTTGTATATCAGCTGTGAGATATCATGCTTGAAAACAACCTTACCTGTCTTGAGTTTCCAGATGCATTGCACTACAAACCCCACCATGTCCTGCTCTATTAGTTTGGGAAAGACAAAATGACAAAAGTGTGATGGAATCCTAGGATTTGTAGTTTTCCGAGGTATTTTTTGCAGCCACATTCCAGAATCAATGCAGTTTAGCATCACTTTAACTGCTGGGACTCAGTGTGATGGAGTCCTAGGATTTGTAGTTTTCCAAGGTATTTTTTGAATCCACATTCCAGAATCAATGCAGTTTGGCATCACTTTAACTGCTGGGACTCAGTGTGATGGAATCCTAGGATTTGTAGTTTTCCAAGGTATTTAGTCTTTACATCCACATTCCAGAATCAAAGCAGTTTTGCTGGGACTCAGTGTGATGGAGTCCTAGGATTTGTAGTTTTCCAAGGTCTTTAAGCCTTTGCAGCCACACTCCAGAATCAATGCAGTTTAGCACCACTTTAGCTAAATAATGCTATCGCATCCTGGGAGTAATAGTTTAGGGAGGCAACATCGCTCTCCAGCAGATAAGGCTCAGGACCTTTGCCAAACTACAAATCCCACAATCCTGTATGATGTGGATTCAAACCTAGATGCAAGGAATGTCATCCATTCCTTTCCGGCTCCGTCATTATTTGCCAAGGCTCAATATTTACCAGCCATTATCACACACTCTTGCTCTCTCACCTTTGGTAAACTACATGACACATTTTTCTGTGAGTCAACGCCAGGGATCCCTGGGCACTCCCTAAGTGTGTCTACACTGTGGAATTAATGCGGTTTGACCCCACTTGGACTCTAGCAATGGCTCAATGCTGGGGTATCCAGGGAGTTGTAGTTTGCATCCTTGTGCCAAGAAGGCCGAAGACCTTGTAATGCTACGTCTCCCAGGATTCCATCACATTGAGCCCAGATACTCATCATCATCATCATCAGTATGTGTATATATATATACACATACATACATATACATATAATGTATATATATACACATACATACATATACATATAATGTACATATGTATACACATACACAAATATATATATACTAGCTGTGCCCGGCCATGCGTTGCTGTGGCAAAGTGGTGGTGGTATTGGTTAAAAATTGTTGTGTAATTTTTATTTGATGTTATTTGCATTTTTTAATTAATTTTATTGTAAGTTATATTTTTATTTATTATATTTTATTATTTTCTTGTATTATTTTTAGTTATTTTCTGTTATTATAGTATTTTACTGTATCAATTTTTTAGTGTTTTTTATTATTTTTATTGGGTTGCTAGGAGACCAAGTGGGCGGAGCTTAGCCTTCTAACTGGCAGCAATTGGATAAAAACAATTATTCCTCTCCCTCTAATTAGGACGTTATTATTCTTTTCTTTTTGTTGTATCAACCTAGAGGCGTGGATGATGGGTTGTGTTGTCAAATTTCGAGGTTGGGGGGCCTGTAGTTTTGTTGTTTTGTGGGTTGCCGTGATGCCATCACTCATATTATATATAATTTGTTTACATTTGCTCCCAAAATTATGTATACATAATTTTGGAAGAAATACCAAACAAATCCAGAAATATAAGTTGCTATGGGTCTATAAATTTGCATAAAAATGTCAATTTCCCCTATTAAAGGTGTATACTGGGACAGCTTTGTATCAATAATAGCAATGGGTTGCTAATGCGCATGCGTTAAAAAGTGTCTGGTTCCCTCTGCAATGACTGGGAAAAGCCTTCTCTTTCTCCTTCCCTTACAAAGATGGCTGCCAAATTTCGCTGCCACTACTAAAATGGCCTCCTACTTCAGGGGCGGGATTTGTGAGCGAGAGATGGGCCCCGCCTATGTCCTTCATTCCCATTGGCTAGGATGCACAGGAGGCAGCCAATGGGGTTGCAGGGCGCGCTGGTTGCTTCTGGGTTGTTTTGAAGGAGGAAGAACTGAAGAAAAAGGAGCCAAGGAGGAGTCCGGCAATGCTGGAGAGAGAAGAAAAAGAAGGGCGAGGAGGGGCCAAAATGACCCTCTCTGTCCTCCTGGGTAGGTGGCTACTGAAGAGGGGCACTCTGTGCATGCTCAGAGGCCTTCCCCGAAAGGTATTTGCACTCTGTGCATGCTCAGAGGCCTTCCCCGAAAGGCATTTGCACTCTGTGCATGCTCAGAGGCCTTCCCCGAAAGGTATTTGCACTCTGTGCATGCTCAGAGGCCTTCCCCGAAAGGCATTTGCACTCTGTGCATGCTCAGAGGCCTTCCCCGAAAGTTATTTGCAATCTGTGTATGCTCAGAGGCTGTCTCTGAAAGGTATTTGTACATGTTCAGAAGTATTTGCACTCTGTGCATGCTCAGAGGCCTTTTCCAATAGGTATTTGCACTCTGTGCATGCTCAGAGGCCTTCTCAATGGGTATTTGCAATCTGTGCATGCTCAGAGGCCTTCTCCAAAAGGCATTTGCACTCTGTGCAAGCTCAGAGGCCTTCCCGAAAGGCATTTGTACTCTATGCATGCTCAGAGGCTTTCCTGAAAAGTATTTGCACTCTGTGCATGCTCAGAGACCTTATCTCAAAGGCATTTGCACTCTGTGCATGCTCAGAAGCCTCCCCGAAAGGTATTTGTACTCTATGCATGCTCAGAGGCCTTCTCAAAAAGGCATTTGTACTCTATGCGTGCTCAGAGTCCTTCCCCGAAAGGTATTTGCATTCTGCATGTTCAGAGGTATTTGCACTTTGTGCATGCTTTGAGACATTATCTGATAGATATTTGCACTCTGTGCATACTAAGAGTTAAACACACTGTATGCTCAGAGGCCTTCTCTGAAAGGTATTTGAACTCTGTGCATCCTCATAGGCCTTCGGTATGTATTTGCACTGTGTACATGCTCAAAGGTATTTGTACTCTGCACATGCTCAGAGGCCTCCTCGACAGGTATTTGCACTCTACATGCTCAGAGGTATTTGCACTCTGTGCATTCTCAGAGGTCTTCTAGGAAAGGTATTTGGATGCTCAGAGGCCTTTGAAAGGTATTTGCACTCTGTATTTTCAGAGGCCCACTCAAAGGGATGAATCTAACTACATATGCATTTTAAAATTTTATAATTCATGTTGTCATGGAGTTTAATAGTTTTTAATTGATGTGGTATTGTTGTAATGTTTATTGCTTTTGTTATTGTTTTATTTAATGTGTTCTGGGCAATGTAAATTGCCGACTGTTGTAAGCTGCCCTGAGTCCCTATGGGTGAGAAGGGCGGGGTAAAAGTGATGTAAATAAATGAAACAAATAAGGGTATTTGCACTCTGTTTATGCTCAGAGGTCCTATCTGAAAGATGTTTGTTTATTTTTATTTTATTTATTACAATATTTATATCCCGCCCTTCTCACCCAACAGGGGATTTGGGCGGCTTACAATAAAACACACATATAAAAACTGTACAGTAAATCAGATTAAAAATTATTAGCTTACATCAACATTCATAAACACATTCTAAAATACAGATGGGCGTGTTCAAGTTCAAAAGACTGGGTCTGTTGATTAAGTTCTGGCATACATAATAATAATTAGCACTGCTAGTTGTTATTTGAAAGCCTATCAAATTTGAAAGCTCAATCAAATTGTTTTCTAGTCTTTACTGATACTCATTTGGTTATCTCCATTTCTTGACCCAATGCATTTGCCTCTTTTCTCTTTTTTTATGCTCAGCGGGAAGATCGAAGAAGCAGCGACATGGGCGTCGAAATGGACAGCGACTGCAGGAAAAAGCCCTGCGTGTCTTGAGTTGCCATCAGAACCTGGACGAACTCCTCCGTGAAGTAAGAAAAAAAATGCCAAAAGCAACAACATTCCTAGTTAATAGGCTGCATTTGGAATAGAGTGGGAAGTGGAGTGTTTGTTTTCCTTGCTGCTTAGGAATCACTCTGATCCCTCTTCCCTTTTTATCTTCTCCAGGTGGGAAGTTCTGTATGTAAAGAAGTATTATTAATTCCTGATAATTCAGGCCGAGAATCCTCAGAACTGCTTCTGGGTGAGTGAAAGAGGACCTGTTTGGCCAGGAAGAATGGTTGAAACAAATCCAAGTCAATCTGTTCAGCCAGATAAGAATATTCAGCTCAACGAGTCCAGGATTCTTGTTTTTTATATGCTATAGTTTTTATTTTATTGTACTATACTGTACGTTTATTTTATGCTTTGCCTTAATCACTTTGTGCCATATATAAGCCCTTTGAGTCCCTTCGGGGAGATGGAGGTGGGGTATAAGAATAAAATTATTATTTTATTATGACACAGCAAACAAGATAGATATGCTGGATTTCATATCACAAAATCACAAGTTGAACACTTCCCAAGTGTCTAGGACTGTGTGATGTATTATTATTATTATTATTATTATTATTATTATTATTATTATATTATTATTATTATTATGACACAGCAAACAAGATAGATATGCTGGATTTCATATCAGAAAATCACAAGTCGAACACTTCCCAAGTGTCTAGGACTGTGTGATGTATTATTATTATTATTATTTTATTATGACACAGCAAACAAGATAGATTTGCTGGATTTCATATCACAAAATCACAAGTCGACTACTTCCCAAGTGTTTAGGACTGTGTGATGTATTTTCGGATTATTATTATTATTATTATTATTATTATTATTATGTCACAGCAAACAAGATATATATGCTGGATTTCATATCACAAAATCACAAGTCGAACACTTCCCAAGTGTCTAGGACTGTGTGATGTATTTTCGGATGATGTGCGCAGATCCCAGCAGGGTGGCCTTTTGCAGTTGGCAAATCGTAATTTTGTCAATGCCTGTTGTTTCCAAATGCCGGCTGAGATCTTTTGGCACGGCACCCAGTGTGCCCATCACCACCGGGACCACCTGCACTGGTTTCTGCCAGAGTCTTTGAAGTTCAATCTGGAGGTCCTGATAGTGGCTGAGTTTTTCCTGTTGTTTTTCGTCAATCCGACTGTCACCTGGGATGGCAACATCAATGATCCAAACCTTTTTCTTTTCCACAACTGTGAGGTCTGGTGTGTTGTGTTCCAGAACTTTGTCAGTCTGTTTTAAGGTTTGTTTTCATCATGTTTCTATAATAATAATAATAATTATTATTATTATTATTATTATTATAGAAACATGATGAAAACAAACCTTTAAATGTTCAAGAGTTTTGGGTGTAGATGGGCTGCATCGCCCTAAGCCAGCAAAGGCAGTATATGGATGCTAGGAGGTGTACTCCCACCACAAATGTAGACAATGGCAGGGTTTCTATCCAATTTTTCCTGCCAGACGGCCTGCCTTCTTCATCTATGTCCTGATCTGTGCCTTTCCTTTGCTTCCCAGTCTCTGCTTTGCAGGATCAAGCCACTGCCTTGGGTTTGCCGGTGGGGATCCTCTCGGCCAGAACGGCTGCAAGGAACCTGGAGAAGATCTCTGCGGAGTCTGGTCAGGCCACGCTGCTGAAAGGAGAGCCAAGAGTAAGGAGCGGTAATGTAGTATGTTGGGCAATTTCAAAAAGGGAAAAAGCATCTCAAAAGGAGCAACAGCAGCAGCAGCAGCAGTTTAGCAGATCAGAACCTTCTTCAGTAGAGCAAAATGAGCTCCAGCAATTACACAAGTTACAAAGGCTCCACTGAAAGAACAGCAATGCTATATAGTAAAGTAAGGGCCTGAGCCCGCGGTGGTGCAGTGGGTTAAACCACTGATCTTCTGAACTTGCTGACCGAAAAGTTGATGGTTCGAATTCAGGGAGCGGGGTAAGCTCCCGCTGTCAGCTCCAGCTTCTGCTCACCTAGCAGTTCAAAAACATGAAAATGTGAGTAGATCAATAGGTCTGGTGGGAAGGTAACAGCTCTCCATGTAGTCATGCCAATTGCCACATGACCTTGGAGGTGTCTGCGGACAATGCCGGCTCTTCGGCTTAGAAATGGAGATGAGCACCAACCCCCAGAGTCAGACACAACTGGACTTAACGTCATGGGAAAACTTTTACCTAAAGTTAAGGCCTAGCTATCGATGTCTCTGGAAACATCTTGTCTCTCTCCATGCTCACAAGAGAAGAACAAAATGGAAGACTCGGGCCCATTCTACACTGCGATATAAAATCCAGATTATCTGCTTTGAACTGGATTATATGCAGATGACACCTAATTAGGAGGGAGAGCTCATACTCCAGAGGACAGGATCAGAATTCAAAATGACTTTTAACAGATTACAGACTAGAGTGCCCAAAACTTAAAATGAATTTCAACAAGGACAAATGAAAGATACTACACTTAGGCAGAAAAAAAAAAATGAAAGGCAGAGCATTAATTGACAAAACGTGTTTCTTGCAGTGAGTTAAATAATAATAATAATAATAAATTTATTTTTATACCCCGCCCCATCTCCCCGAAGGGACTCAGGGCGTCTTACATGGGGCCTAGCCTGATAAAACAAATATCAGCAACACAACTATAAAACAGTTATACCAGTAAAACATCTATATCAATAAAACAATTGTTAAAATTGACAAGAAGCATACAAGAAACATACAATATTAAAACAGGAGACTAATTCATAGAATCCAAAATAATATTTCTGTCGATAGTCCTTAACCACACTGTTCTCTTTTGCAACTATAGGAAAAGTTGTCTTGCCTGCTGAACACTTTGAAGGATCTGGCCTCCCAGAATGCTTTCAGCCCATCATTGTTTGCTCAAGAAATGTGGAAAATGCAGGTCAGGCCTTAAAGAAAGAAACCAGCTCCGCAAGTGCTCCTCATTTGCTGTGTCATACTATGTCTTTGCGTCAATAATAATGGCAGCAACTATCTTTGCAAGATTCATGCTCTTACTGCAAACCCAATGTGCTTTGTCCTCAGAGCCCACTCACCCTGGACATGGCATGGCACCTCCACAGAGAAGGCCTCTTGAGCCTGGACGAGCTGCTGGAAAAGTAAATCCGGACTTTGCACATTGTGTGTGTTTTCATCTTGACATATAATTTGACAGGATTTTACCTGCAACCGTTTGGGTTTGGGAGACGAAGATAGAATCTCAGAGTTGGAAGAGATTTCCAAGACTCCTCAGTCCTACCCCCTTCTACCAGGCTGGAAGACACAATCAAAGCCCTCCCGACAGATGGCCATCCAGCTCCAGCTTAAAAACCTCCAGAGAAGAAGACTCCATCACAGATATTCCACTGTCAAACAGCTCTGACTATGATATTAATAATATAGTATATTGTATATACATATATAATATATTATATGATAATAATATTATGATGTAATACAATATAATAATACACTATTATAATTGTATATTATATATTACATGTAATATTACTAATAATATTGCAGTATAGGGGTATAGTACAATATACAGAAGAGTCTTACTTATCCAACACTTGCTTATACAACGTTCTGGATTATCCAACGCATTTTTGTAGTCAGTGTTTTTAATATATCGTGATATTTTGGTGCTAAATTCATAAATACAGTAATTACTACATAGCATTACTGCATATTGAACTACTTTTTCTGCCAAATTTGTTGTTTAACATGATGTTTTGGTGCTTCATTTGTAAAATCATAACCTAATTTGATGTTGAATAGGCTTTTCCTTAATGCCTCCTTATTATCCAACATATTCGCTTATTCAACATTCTGCCTGCCCGTTTATGTTGGATAAGTGAGACTCTACTGTGTGTATATATATATATATATATATATATATATATGTCTATAAATTTGCATTAAAATGTCAATTTCCCCTCTTAAAGGTGTATACTGGGACAGCTTTGTATCAATAATAGATAAGCGAGACTCTACTGTATATACATATAGTATTGATAATATTATAATGTAATACAATATCATTACTAATAAAAAAACAATATAATATAATTATATATTACATGTAATATTGCTAATAATATTGCAGTATAGGGGTATAGTACAATATAATAATATATAATGCTTATATTGTTTTATGCTAATAATATAATATATTGTATACATATAGTATTGATAATATTATAATGTAATACAATAATAATAATACACTATTATAATTGTATATTATAGATTACATGTAATATTGCTAATATTGCAGTATAGTGGTATGGTTCAATATAGTAATATATAATGCTAATATTGTGCTATGCTAATAATATAATATATTGTATGTACATATAAATTGTGAGCTGCCTTGAGTCCCCTTCGGGGTGAGAAGGACAGGATATAAATGTCGCAAATAAATAAATAATTGCCTTTTGGGGCTACAGAATCCTTCTGTTTAGGGGATACTGGGACATTTAGTTGAAAACGCAATTTACAAAAGAGAGTTTAGGTCAACTGCAGTGTTGTGTGTCTTCCTAGTAATCCAGACACGTCTGCGTTGGTGGATTGGCTGTGCCGTGGTCTTTGCCTTTTGTGCAGCGAAACAGAAAGCTCTTCCTTGGACTCAGAGCACCTGGGGAGCCTCCTGACAGGTAACATCAGGAGCCGAAAGCAACCCTGACCTTTGGGACACCCAGCCTTGGGGAGGAAGGTGGTAGCTTTGCCCTTTGTCTTTAGGCCTGGCATCTGTCTTCCTTCGTCACGGATTTCCGAAGACGTCTGAGCCAGGAAAGAAGTCGCCAAGGCTGTCCAAAGTAAGGATGGAATGGGATGAATGAGGACCATTAATGCTTGTAAACACAGGCTTTCCTACCACTGTAGCAATGACTATGAATAGAATAAGGGCCTGTGAAGCAGGTTTTGGGTTCTGTCATTGAATTATTTCATTATTATTATTATTATTATTGACACAACGACGTTGTATGACACAGCAAACAAGATAGATATGCTGGGTTTCGTTTCACAAAATCACAAGTCGAACACTTCCCATGTGTCTAGGACTGTGTGATGTATTTTCGGATGATGCGAAAATATTAAATTAATAATAATAATAATTATTATTATTATTATTATCATCAGCATCATCATCTGAATTAATCTGTGAATTTTAATCTGCATTTCATCAGCGGATTTTAACTTGTATTTTAACTCTTGTTATATGTGTTTTGATAGAGTTTTATCTCTTGTTTTTATGTTGTTATACCCCACCTCAAGCTGTAGGGAGAGGCGGGTAATTCATTTATTATTATTATTATTATTATTATTATTATTATTATTATTATTATTATTCCTACTACTACTACATGGGTTAAAAATTCATTATTATTATTATTATTATCATCATCAGCATCATCATCTGAATTAATCTGTGAATTTTAATCTGCATTTCATCAGCGGATTTTAACTTGTATTTTAACTCTTGTTATATGTGTTTTGATAGAGTTTTATCTCTTGTTTTTATGTTGTTATACCCCACCTCAAACTGTAGGGAGAGGCGGGTAATTCATTTATTATTATTATTATTATTATTATTATTATTATTATTATTATTATTCCTACTACTACTACTACATGGGTTAAAAATTCATCATTATTATTTTTATTATTACTACTACTATTATTATCAGCTGAATTAATCTGTGAATTTTAATCTGCATTAAATTAGCTGATTTTAAGTTGTATTTTAACTCTTGTTATATGTGTTTTGATAGTGTTTTATCTCTTGTTTTAATGATAATGTACCCCACCTCGAACCGTAGGGAGAGGCGGGTAATGAATTCATTATTATTATTATTATTATTATTATTATTATTATTATTATTATTATCATCATCATTATTTGAATTAATCTGTGAATTTTAATCTGCATTTCATTAGCAGATTTTAACTTGTATTTTAACTCTTGTTATATGTGTTTTGATAGAGTTTTATCTCTTGTTTTTATGTTGTTATACTCCACCTCAAGCTGTAGGGAGAGGCGGGTAATTCATTTATTATTATTATTATTATTATTATTATTATTATTATTATATTCCTACTACTACTACTACATGGGTTAAAAATTCATCATTATTATTTTTATTATTACTACTACTATTATTATCAGCTGAATTAATCTGTGAATTTTAATCTGCATTAAATTAGCTGATTTTAAGTTGTATTTTAACTCTTGTTATATGTGTTTTGATAGTGTTTTATCTCTTGTTTTAATGATAATGTACCCCACCTCGAACCGTAGGGAGAGGCGGGTAATGAATTCATTATTATTATTATTATTATCATCATCATTATTTGAATTAATCTGTGAATTTTAATCTGCATTTCATTAGCAGATTTTAACTTGTATTTTAACTCTTGTTGTATGTGTTTTGATAGAGTTTTATCTCTTGTTTTTATGTTGTTGTACCCCACCTCAAGCTGTAGGGAGAGGCGGGTAATTCATTTATTATTATTATTACTACTACTATTATTATTATCATCTGAATTAATCTGTGAATTTTAACTTGCATTTCATTAGCAGATTTTAACTTATATTTTAATTTTTCTTATCTGTGTTTTGATAGTGTTTTATCTCATGTTTTAATGATAATGTACCCCCCCTGAAGCCGTAGAGAGAGGCGGTTAATAAATTCATTATTATTATTATTATCATCATCATCATCATCATCATCTGAATTAATCTGTGACTTTTAATCTGTATTTCATTGGTGGATTTCAACTTGCATTTCATTAGCAGATTTTAACTTATATTTTAATTTTTGTTATATGTGTTTTGATAGAGTTTTATCTCTTGTTTTAATGACGTTGCGCCCCACCTCAAGCCATGGAGAGAGGCGGTTAATAAATTCATTATTATTATTATTATTATTATTTGAATTAATCTGTGAATTTTAATCTGCATTTCATTAGCAGATTTTAACCCTTGTTGTATGTGTTTTGATAGTGTTTTATCTCTTGTTTTAATGATGATGTATCCAGCCTCGAGCCATAGGGAGGATCTGTTAAGTTAATGGCTGGCAGAGCAATGTGGCCTGTCATTCACTCGGAATGGCTTCAAAGTTAATGTCTGCCTTTTGTCTTCACAGATTTACTGTGCTGTCCTTGGGAGGATGCTGGCATGTAAGTTCTTTGGCATGGAAAGCAATTGCATTGGGATCTCAATTATAGTGGAGTTTGCTGACTGTGTATATAATTGTCGTGCTGTGTACATAATTAGCTTTTCAATTGCAACTATGTTTGTAGAGTAGAATTTAGGAGATGGAGCTGTAACACGGAGCGGGAGTAGTAGATCAGAGAAATGTTGTTTTGGATTACATCAACAACAATATGTCGTTATTATTATTATTATTATTGACACAAAGACACAGTATGACACAGCAAACGAGACCTATATGCTGGATTTCGTTATCACCAAATCACAACTTGAACACTTCCCAAGTGTTTAGGACTGTGTTTTTGTTGTTATTATTATTATTATTATTTGAAACATTTAATTTTGTGTGTTTTTTAAAAATTTGATACCACTGTATGCTTGTTTTATATCTGTGAGCCGCCCCGAGTCCCTCTGGGGAGATGGTGGTGGGGTATAAAAATAAAGTTGTTGTTGTTGTTGTTATTATTATTATTTATTTGAAACACAACAAGATGAGGCCACAGCAGACACTCTGCTGGCAGTTGTATTGGATCACACGTCGGACACTTCCCAAGTTTCTAGGGCTGTGTGATGACGTATTATTATTATTATTATTATCATTATTATTATTATTATTATTATTATTATTATTATTATTATTATTTACCCGTCTCTCCAGGCAGGACACAACATAGTCAAATACATCTATAAAATTGCATATTAAAACATAGTTTTATATATATATAGTATCAGAAGTGACTTGAGAAACTGCAAGTCGCTTCTGGTGTGAGAGAATTGGCTGTCTGCAAGGACGTTGCCCAGAGGATGCCTGGATGTTTGATGTTTTTACCATCATTGTGGGGGTTACTCTGGATTACAACAACAACAACACATTATTATTATTATTATTATTATTATTATTATTATTATTTTATGACACAGCAAACAAGATAGATATGCTGGATTTCGTACTGTGTCATTATTATTATTATTATTATTATTATTATTATTATTATTACTATTTTACCTGTCTCTCCTTTCGGCTCCAGGCAGGACACAGCATTGTCAAATACATCTATAAAATTATATATTAAAACATAGTAATATATATTATTATTATTTCGTGTCAGGAGCGACTTGAGAAACAGCAAGTCGCTTCTGGTGAGAGAGAATTGGCCGTCTGCAAGGACGTTGCCCAGAGGACGCCTAGATGTTTGATGTTTTTACCATCGTTGTGGGGGCTTCTCTGGATTACAACAATCCTGGATTACATCATCATCATAATCATCATCATCATTGTTGTTGTTGTTATTATTATTTATTTACCTGTCCTTTCGGCTCCAGGCAAGACACAGCATAATCAAATAGATATATAAAATTGCATATTAAAACATAGTAATTATACAGTAGAGTCTCACTTATCC
Source organism: Anolis carolinensis (assembly GCF_035594765.1). NCBI lineage: Eukaryota > Metazoa > Chordata > Lepidosauria > Squamata > Anolidae > Anolis > Anolis carolinensis. The sequence continues at coordinate 2,830,484 of NW_026943829.1, read as the reverse complement.
AACACTCGCTTATCCAACATTCTGGATTATCCAACGCATTTTTGTAGTCAATGTTTTCAATATATCGTGATATTTTGGTGCTAAATTCGTAAATACAGTAATTACTATGTAGCATTACTGCGTATTGAACTACTTTTTCTGTCAAATGTGTTGTATAACATGATGTTCTGGTGCTTAATTTGTAAAATCATAACCTAATTTGATGTTTAATAGGCTTTTTCTTAATCTCTCCTTATTATCCAACATATTCACTTATCCAACGTTCTGTCGGCCCGTTTACGTTGGATAAGTGAGACTCTACTGTATTATTATTTCGTGTCAGGAGCGACTTGAGAAACAGCAAGTCGCTTCTGGTGAGAGAGAATTGGCTGTCTGCAAGGACGTTGCCCAGGGGACATTGCCCAGATGTTTTGGTGTTTTTACCATCCTGTGGGAGGCTTCTCTCATGTCCCCACACGGGGAGCTGGAGCTGACAGAGGGAGCTCATCTGCATCCTCTCTGGACTCGAATGAGCAACCTTCAGGTTAGCAGTCCTGCCGGCACAAGGGTTTAACCCATTGCGCCACTGGGTGCTCCAGTAAAATATATAAAAACATACATATTAAAATACCTGATACAAAAGTTATGAAAACTCTTAGAATCTACTTCCAGCCGTAGTTTTTCTCATGCGCTGCCATGTGGAAGCCTTCCTTGGAGATGGTGCCCCAGTGACATCTGGAGCATCCCTATCAGGACATGCTTTCCGTGTTGCTTAAATGGCACATCCCAAAGTGGTTCAAGGTCGGGGTTAATGCCTTCCCTGCCTCTGCCTTAATGGTTCCTTTTCCCTCCTTCTCATAATGAGGTCAGATTTTTAAAAGGATGAGCATCATTTTGCGACTGAATGCATATTTCCCCATTGGATTGTTTAACCTTTAAATATATAATGTTTATTTATTTTCGTTCATTCAAATATACATGCATTGCAAGTGTTTGCTGCATACAGTGCAATACTTTCATCTATTGGCCTTTCATAATCATTTCTCAGACAATATATTTTCAATAATTGTTTGTTTGTTTTGTGTTTTAGGGCTGCTTGATTCTGTGGCCAAAGAGAAGCAGGAAGGCTCTTCTTCCCTGAAGGCTGCAAAAAGCTGGTGAGCATCTCTACCTCACAACCTCTGAGGATGCCTGCCATAGATGTGGGTGAAACGTCAGGAGAGAATGCTTCTGGAACATGGCCATACAGCCCGGAAAACACACAACAAACCTGTGATCCTGGACATGAAAACCTTCAACAACACATATCTCCTTTTTCCGGAGAGATGTGTTGATGAAATGGGTTGCTGTGAGTTCTCCAGAAGCATTCTCTCCTGATGTTTTGCCCACATCTATGAATGGTGCAGCAGGCCAGCTTGATTAGCACTGAATAGCCTTGCAGCTTCAAAGCCTGGTTGCATCCTGCCTGGGGGAATCCTTTGCTGGGAGATGTTAGCTGGCCCTAATTATTATTATTATTATTATTATTATTATTATTATTATTATTATTATTATTATTGACACAACGACGTTGTATGACATAGCAAACAAGATAGATATGCTGGATTTCGTATCACAAATTCACAAGTCAAACACTTTCCAAGCGTTTAGGACTTATTATTATTATTATTATTATTATTATTATTATTATTATTATTACAACATTTCTACCCCGCCCTTCTCACCCCTTAAGCAGGACTCAGGGCGGTTTACAAATATAAAACATATGTATAAAAAATTCCAGTTGCAATTCATTACAATTTAAATTAATTACATTAAAACATTCATAAAAATATACATTCAAGACACATTGAGTCCGATCTGCGTCTGTCATTATGTCTTAAAACATTATAATTATAATTGATGTTGCTTCTATCGCTCAAAAGCCTGATCCCACAACCAAGTTTTCACTTTTTTAAAAAAAAGATAGGAGGGAGGGTGCCTGTTGGATTTCATTTGGGAGGTTTCCTATGATTGTTTCCTATCTGGAATAACACCAACAAACCTCTGAGGATGCCTGCCATAGATGTGGGCGAAACGTCAGGAGAGAATGCTTCTGCAATATGGTCATACAGTCTGGAAAACTCACAGCAACCCAGTGATTTTGGCCATGAAAGGCTTTGACAACACAATGGGATGAAATGATGAGCTGTATCAAAGCATTGTGCCAAACGATACCATAATGGTTCCAAATAAAGTTTTCTGTTGTGTTTGACATTTGCAATAAAGGGAAACCAATCACTATTAACATCCTGGAGTCCATTGTCTCCTCCGAAACGCTAATTTCTCCATAAATGTGATTTCTGCCCACCAGTTGCTTGTATCGATACTTTATGCCAAGCCTTCCATTGTTGACCCTTCAGCAATTTCAGAGATTGGGCATAAAGTAAACAGGAATCAGTTTATCCCAATATCCCTTAACAAAAGAAATACTCAAGGATTAAACGTTAAAGCCATTATTTATTTTAATCAACGAACAATGGGATGGTTTTGAAAGGCCGGTTTTGAAAAGATGTCTCTTTAATGTGGGAAGAGTGTTATCCGTTGAAACCAAATTTGGTTTGCATTAAACCAAACCGTGTTTGGGGAGAGCCTTTCTTCTTGAGCACTAAGAGATTTTCTTTCTCTAATTTAAAAATGCAATTTATTATACATATATATATATATATATATATATATATATATATATATATATATATATATATTGTATATATATTGCATATATATATATATATACACACACACACACACACACACACATATATATACATACATACATACATACATACAGTAGAGTCTCACTTATCCAAACCTCGCTTATCCAAGCCTCTGGATTATCCAAGCCATTTTTGTAGTCAATGTTTGCAATATATTATGATATTTTGGTGCTAAATTCGTAAATACGGTAATTACAACATAACATTACTGCGTATTGAAATACTTTTTCTGTCAAATTCGTTGTATAACGTGATGTTTGGGTGCTTAATTAGTAAAATCATAACCTAATTTGATGTTTAATAGGCTTTCCCCCCACTGAATGGCATTGGTGGTTGTTTGATATTATTACTGTTGTATAAACCTTTGTTTTAACTTCTGTTTTATCATCTTCTTGTGTTTTAAACTGTGTATATTGTTAATGTATTTGCGCTGTTACTTTTGTAACATTGTGACCCGCCCCGAGTCCCCACGGGCAGATGGTGGCGGGGTATAAATAAAGTTTTATTATTATTATTATTATTATTATTATTATTATTATTATTTCCTTAATCCCTCCTTATTATCCAAGATATTCACTTATCCAAGCTTCTGCCAGCCCATTTAGCTTGGATAAGTGAGACTCTACTGTGTGTGTGTGTATATAGATAGATAGATAGATAGATAGATAGATAGATAGATAGATAGATAGATAAATTGCATTTTATTTTTGTACATTTTATTTTGTATATATATAGGCTCCATGTGTTTACTGTGAGTGCCTACCAAGGCCTGGTCCTGCCTGAGGCCCTGCAAGACTTCTTCAGCCAAACTTTGACCCAAGTTCTGACCTACAACCCTCAGCTCAAAGGTAGGGCTTTTTAAAAAATAAATTGCATTTTATTTTTGTACTGTGGGGTGAATTGTTCTAATACTGTAAACAGGTTGCCATATATACTCATGTATCAGTTGATTTTTATATAAGTCGAGAGCCATTCTTGTATGGAGGACAGAGAGTATGTTAATCCCTGGAGAAGTCAAACTACCTTTTGGGTTTTTTTTTTTAACTAACATTTCTATATTCTGTTTTTATGACCCAGTTTTGTATATATATATATATATTTGGGGCCTCTGGTGGCACAGTGTGTTAAAGCGCTGAGCTGCTGAACTTGCAGACCGAAAAGTGCCAGGTTCAAATCCCGGGAGTGGAATGAGCGCCCACTGTTAGCCCCAGCTTCTGCCAACCTAGCAGTTCGAAAACATGCCAATGTGAGTAGATCAATAGGTCTGGCGGGAAGGTAAGGGCGTTCCATGCAGTCATGCCGGCCACATGACCTTGGAGGTGTCTATGGACAATGCCGGCTCTTCGGCTTAGAAATGGAGATGAGCACCAACCCCCAGAGTCGGACACGACTGGACTCAATGTCATGGGAAACATTTACCTTTACCTTTTTGTATGTTTTGAATTGTATTAGTCTTTGTTCAATTGTGAACCTCTTTGAGTTCCAATTTTGATATGGAAACAACAACAACAACAACAACAACAGGACACCAACTCTCCTAGGCTTCAGGAAAGCCTTAAAGACATGGTTGCGCACACAAGCTTTTAATGAATGAGAACATGGACTTTACATGACCTGTACCAAGACTTACGTTGAGAATTCTGGATGTGAATGGATTTTAATCTTGGATATGCTTAAAATTTTATATAATGTGATTTTATTTTGTAATGGTATCTGTTTTATATGAATTGTTGTTTTGTACACTGTTTTTAGGCATTGAATTTTTGCCTATTTATTGTAAACCGCCTTGAGTCCCCCCTGGGAGAAAGGCAGGGTAAAAATGATGTAAATAAATAACTAAATAAATAAATAAAGGTGAGGTATAAGTTTCATAAATAAATAAATAGGATGCTAGCTGTTAAGCAGCCAGCGAGAGAGTCCATGTCCTCTTGACGTCGCCTTCATTGAATGTCCTGTGCATAAAAGGCCTTGAAGTTACAGACGCCTTTAGAAATCATTGACTGCCTTATTCCAATTCTATTGGAACTGTTGGTTATTTTTATTTATCAGTTGCAGATAAAGGAGCCGTGGTGGTGCAGTGGGTTAAACCCTTGTGCCAGATGGACTGCTGACCTAAAGGTTGGGTTGCTGACCTGAAGGTTGCCGGTTCGAATCCGTGAGATGGGATGAGCTCCCATCTGTCAGCTCTAGCTTGTGGGAACATGCGTGAAGACTCCCAGCAGGATGGTAACACATTCTGACATCGCTTGGACAACGTCTTTGTACATGGCCAAATCTCTCACACCAGAAGCGACTTGCAATATGTTCTCAAGTCGCTTCTGACACAATTTAAAAAATTGATTAGCAGCCCTGGCCTTACATTGTGTGAATTGAGTTTTCTTTTTCTTTCCATCAGTTTCCGATGCCATTCCTCTCCAGAGAGAGTGGAGCTTTGCTCGGACAAATGCGGTGCTCGCCTTGCTCTACCGCAAAGTAAGTCTTCCTTAATTGGGGTTTGACTGCAAGCATTTCACAGTCGTCCTGCTCCTTTTAAAAACTACCATATATACTCGAGTATAAGCCGACCCGAATATAAGCCACAAAAAAGTTTTGTTGTTTTGTGGATCGCCGTGATGCCATCACTCTTTTATATATATAGATCTATGTTTTGAGTTTACAACCTATGATGTGCACTTTGCTAATCTACTATTGCAACCTCACTGTTTTTAAATTCTATGTTTTTAATAAGTGTGTTTTTATTCTTTTTGGTTAATGTGCAAATATTACAATGGGTGCATGTTATTGTTTATTGATGTATTGAATATTGTTATTGTTTTGTATTTGATATTTCTGTGAGCCGCCCCGAGTCCCCTCTGGGGGAGATGGTGGCGAGATACAAATAAATGTATTATTATTATTATTATTACTATTATTATTATTATTATTAACCAGTTTTTACCACAAAAAAACTGGGAAAACATTGACTCCAGTATAAGCCGAGGGTGGTAAATTTCAGAAATAAAAATAGATACCAATAAAATTACATTAATTGAGGCATCAGTAGGTTAAATGTTTTTGAATATTTACATAAAGTTCAAATTTAAGATAAGACTGTCCAACTCTGATCAAATCATTATTCTCATCTTCTTCAGTGTAAATGTGCTTATGTATCCTTTTAATAATAATAGAGTAAAATAATACCTGAAATAATAGTAATAATAATAATAAATACAGGAAAATAATACATGTAATAATAGAGTAAAATAATAAATGCAATAATAGTAATAATAATAATTATAATAAGATCAGAGTGAAATAATAAATGTAATAATAATAATAATAGAGTAAAATAATAATAATAATAATAATAATAATAATAATAATAATAATAATTTTATTTTTATACCCCGCCACCATCTCCCCAGAGGGACTCGGGGCGGCTCACAGATATAAAACCAGCATACAGAGTATCAAATACAAAAAACACAAAAATAAAATTAAAAGGCATAAAATAAAATCACAGTCATTATAAAACACATGATAAAACACAGCAATACCCTAGCACTCAAGACCTAGCTCTTTACTAGAGCTTTTAATCTATGTTAATTTTATCAATATTTGTATGTATGTATTTTTATCCTTTACAATTTTATCTTGTAAATCGCCTAGAGCATCTTGGATGGAGGGCGATTAATAAGTAATTAAATGATGATGATGATGATGATGATGATGATGATGATGGTTAATAAAATCATACAATGGATTGGGCAAAGTGCACTGAGTGAAAAAACAACAAAACCCAAAACAAAACAACAACAAAAAAGAGAAAATGGAAAAGCAAAGGAAAAATAAATGCAATACAGTAGAATCTCACTTATCCAACACTCACTTATCCAACGTTCTGGATTATCCAACACATTTTTGTAGTCAATGTTTTCAATATATCATGATATTTTGGTGCTAAATTCGTAAATACAGTAATTACTACATAGCATTAATGTGTAATGAACTACTTTTTCTGTCAAATTTGTTGTATAACATGATGTTTTGGTGCTTAATTAGTAAAATCATAAACTATTTTGATGTTTAATATGCTTTTTCTTAATCTCTCCTTATTATCCAACTTATTCACTTATCCAACATTCTGCTGGCCCGTTTATGTTGGATGAGACTCTACTGTAGTAGCAACAATAATAGAGAAAAATAATAAATGTAATAATACCAATAATAATAGAGAAAAATAATAAATATACCATATATTCTTGAGTATAAGCTGACCCAAATATAAGCCATCCAGGACTCTCACCTGAGTATAAGCCGAGGGGTCTTTTTCAGTCTTAAAAAAAGGGCTGAAAAACTAGGCTTATACTCGAGTATATACAGTATACTGCTTTTGCTCAATAAAACTACAAAAGACTGTCAATAGCAAGGTGAACTATTCTGAGGTGCGACACCCCTCAACCACTTTGGCCTCCAACCAAACATAACACTGCTCACTCAGGAGCAAACTATCTGCTGACTCTTGAGATGGTTTTCCATCTTCCTTGCTTGGATGGTGAAAGGCGTTTCTGGCTTTGTCTCCCCTTGTAGTTGTTTGTGCCCTTCAAGCCGGAGGAGTTGGTCCGCCATTTGCAGCACGTCCTGGAGACGAGCGAAGTCAACTGGCATCACGTCCTCTCCTGCGTTTCCACGCTGCTGGTCTGCCAGTCGGGAGCCGCACCACTGATTAAAGGTAGATACCGAGTCCGTGGTTGGATCGGACTTTGGCATTTTGAGCCCACATACTGTTTTGTTTTCACTTTGGGAAAAAGGTGGGAGACGTGTGTGTTATGGGGAAGTCTTTTTCCCAGACTTCCTGAGCCATCTGCTGAAGAAAGGCTTTGAGGACTATGACTTGGAAAGCATGATGACGGCGTTCCTGATCGCGCGCCAGGCTGGCCTGGAGGGTCCTGCCGTTTTCATGCCTTACGCAGAATGGTTTAAGGTAAGAGCCTAAGATAGATCATGAGTTCTGACATTAAATTGCCTCATTTATGGTCCTAACCATACAGGTTTGCATTGGCGGACCCAAAGAGACATCTCAGGAATTTGCTATGTCCTCTGCCACAATTACCCATTGAATTTTGACTTGTGAGTTTTAACCTGCTTTATACTAGTGTGGTCTTGTGAGTATTTTTTTTTTGGCCCAGTTCCTTTTAGGAGCCAATCCTGGATTTTACTAAAGTATGACTATTTTACCGTGTTTCCCCGAAAATAAGACAGTGTCTTATATTATTTTTTACTCCCAAAGATGCGCTAGGTCTTATTTTCAGGGGATGTCTTATTTTTCTATGAAGAAGAATTCATATCCATTGTTGAACAAAAAAAAATGAACATTTATTCTATACTGTACAGAAGTTGTCATCACAAACCAACATAACTAAACCAGACAAACTGTGACCCCTGTCAAGAATTTCTTGTTACTACCATTATTTACATATACAACTGGTATATAAGCCGCCCCAAGTCCCTCTGGGGAGATGGAGGCGGGGTATAAAAATAAAATAATAATTATTATTATTATTTTATTTTATTGTATGACGCAGCAAACAAGATAGATATGCTGGATTTCGTATCACAAAATCACAAGTCAAACACTTCCCAAGTGTCTAGGACTGTGTGATGTATTTATTATTATTATTATTATTATTATTTTATTATGACACAGCAAACAAGATAGATATGCTGGATTTCGTATTGCAAAATCACAAGTCGAACACTTCCCAAGTGTCTAGGACTGTGTGATACATTATTATTATTATTATTATTATTATGTACATTTACCAACCCTGCATGCTACGGTGTTTTGTTTGACGGGCGCCGGGCATGCTTCCAAACAAAAACTTTGCTAGGTCTTACTTTCAGGGGAGGCCTTATATTTAGCAATTTAGCAAAACCTCTACTAGGTCTTATTTTTTGGGGATGTCTTACTTTCAGGGAAACAGGGTATGTGATCTTATTAGTTTTTATGATCTATTCTATTGTTGATTGATTTGTTTTATTGTTGTGTTTTTACATTGTTTGTTTATCCTGGGCTTGGCCCCATGTAAGCCGCCCCAAGTCCCTTTGGGGAGATGGGGCTGGGTATAAAAATAAAAATAAAATAATAAGAATAATTATTATTGTATGTTATATCATCATCATCATCTATCACCTGTGGCCGAGTAAGATTGTCTTCCAAGACTTGGTAGTGGGTCTTCAAATAGCTGTAAAGGCCTATTCTGGATCCGCATAGTCTTTTGCAGTTTTTGTGTGTGTCAGGAGCAACTTGAGAAACTGCAAGTTGCTTCTGATGTGAGAGAATTCGTTGTCTGCAAGGATGTTGCCCAGAGGTGAATGTTTTGATGTTTTACGATCCTTGTGGTTGGCTTATCTCATGTCCCTGCATGGGGAGCTGGAGTTGACAGAGGGAAGTCACCTGCTCTCCCGGCAACCTGTGGGTCAGCAGTCCTGCCGGCACAAGGATTTAGCCCATTGTGTCACCGGGGGCTCTATCTTTTGCATTGAGGACATACATTTCCAGATAGAAGGTGGTCCCGACAAGGGTTTGCTTGGGACGTATCTCTCTTTTCCCCTTCATTCGTGCCTCTGCAAAATCCACAGCACTGTTGGTAACAGCTGACCTCCAGTTCCAATGATCGAGAGTCAGGGCTTCCTAGTTCTCTCGCCATGTTCCTGCCACATTTTTATGGTTAGCTCTAAGCCCATCTGTCCTCTGAAATTCCATTTTCCATTCTTGAACTGAGAGTAGAGTAACTGCTTTGCGAGACGGTGATCGGACCTTTGGACAACTTGGCATCCGGTCCCACGAAGTTGAAGGCAGAGAATCATCGCTTCAGTGCTGGTGGTCTTTGCTTATATGTATTTAGTAAACAGTTAAAAACATGGCTTTTCCAGTGTGCATTGGAATAATTAACCCCACGACAGACCCCTCCTATAGAAATACCGCTTTTCTGCATTTTGTTTTGCCCCGGTATTGGAAACAACTTGACTCCCTACCCCAACTCTTCTAGATAACTCCTCAACACTTTGCCCAGATACCTTATTAAAAGGTTTTGTATTTTTTGCATTTTGTATACTTTTGCATTTTTTGACTTGACCGGCCCCCTTTCTATCTAATAGTGGGGATGTTTGTTTTACCATTTTACCGTTTTATTTTGCTATGATCTATGTCATAGGGGTTGCTATGATCTATGTCAGAGGTTGTGAGGTCTGTTGGAAACTAGGCAAGTGGGGTGTATATATCATCCTGCTGGGAGGCTTCTCATGTCCCCACAAGCTAGAGCTGACAGACGATACCATAATGGTTCCAAATAAAGTTTTCTGTTGTGTTTGACATTTGCAATAAAGGGAAACCAATCACTATTAACATCCTGGAGTCCATTGTCTCCTCCGAAACGCTAATTTCTCCATAAATGTGATTTCTGCCCACCAGTTGCTTGTATCGATACTTTATGCCAAGCCTTCCATTGTTGACCCTTCAGCAATTTCAGAGATTGGGCATAAAGTAAACAGGAATCAGTTTATCCCAATATCCCTTAACAAAAGAAATACTCAAGGATTAAACGTTAAAGCCATTATTTATTTTAATCAACGAACAATGGGATGGTTTTGAAAGGCCGGTTTTGAAAAGATGTCTCTTTAATGTGGGAAGAGTGTTATCCGTTGAAACCAAATTTGGTTTGCATTAAACCAAACCGTGTTTGGGGAGAGCCTTTCTTCTTGAGCACTAAGAGATTTTCTTTCTCTAATTTTTTATATATATATATATATATATATATATATATATATATATACATACACACATACACACACACACACACACACACATACACACACACACACACACACACAAAATAAAATGTACAAAAATAAAATGCAATTTATTATACATATATATATATATATATTGTATATATATTGCATATATATATATATATACACACACACACACACACACACACATATATATACATACATACATACATACAGTAGAGTCTCACTTATCCAAACCTCGCTTATCCAAGCCTCTGGATTATCCAAGCCATTTTTGTAGTCAATGTTTGCAATATATTATGATATTTTGGTGCTAAATTCGTAAATACGGTAATTACAACATAACATTACTGCGTATTGAAATACTTTTTCTGTCAAATTCGTTGTATAACGTGATGTTTGGGTGCTTAATTAGTAAAATCATAACCTAATTTGATGTTTAATAGGCTTTCCCCCCACTGAATGGCATTGGTGGTTGTTTGATATTATTACTGTTGTATAAACCTTTGTTTTAACTTCTGTTTTATCATCTTCTTGTGTTTTAAACTGTGTATATTGTTAATGTATTTGCGCTGTTACTTTTGTAACATTGTGACCCGCCCCGAGTCCCCACGGGCAGATGGTGGCGGGGTATAAATAAAGTTTTATTATTATTATTATTATTATTATTTCCTTAATCCCTCCTTATTATCCAAGATATTCACTTATCCAAGCTTCTGCCAGCCCATTTAGCTTGGATAAGTGAGACTCTACTGTGTGTGTGTGTATATAGATAGATAGATAGATAGATAGATAGATAGATAGATAAATTGCATTTTATTTTTGTACATTTTATTTTGTATATATATAGGCTCCATGTGTTTACTGTGAGTGCCTACCAAGGCCTGGTCCTGCCTGAGGCCCTGCAAGACTTCTTCAGCCAAACTTTGACCCAAGTTCTGACCTACAACCCTCAGCTCAAAGGTAGGGCTTTTTAAAAAATAAATTGCATTTTATTTTTGTACTGTGGGGTGAATTGTTCTAATACTGTAAACAGGTTGCCATATATACTCATGTATCAGTTGATTTTTATATAAGTCGAGAGCCATTCTTGTATGGAGGACAGAGAGTATGTTAATCCCTGGAGAAGTCAAACTACCTTTTGGGTTTTTTTTTTTAACTAACATTTCTATATTCTGTTTTTATGACCCAGTTTTGTATATATATATATATATTTGGGGCCTCTGGTGGCACAGTGTGTTAAAGCGCTGAGCTGCTGAACTTGCAGACCGAAAAGTGCCAGGTTCAAATCCCGGGAGTGGAATGAGCGCCCACTGTTAGCCCCAGCTTCTGCCAACCTAGCAGTTCGAAAACATGCCAATGTGAGTAGATCAATAGGTCTGGCGGGAAGGTAAGGGCGTTCCATGCAGTCATGCCGGCCACATGACCTTGGAGGTGTCTATGGACAATGCCGGCTCTTCGGCTTAGAAATGGAGATGAGCACCAACCCCCAGAGTCGGACACGACTGGACTCAATGTCATGGGAAACATTTACCTTTACCTTTTTGTATGTTTTGAATTGTATTAGTCTTTGTTCAATTGTGAACCTCTTTGAGTTCCAATTTTGATATGGAAACAACAACAACAACAACAACAACAACAGGACACCAACTCTCCTAGGCTTCAGGAAAGCCTTAAAGACATGGTTGCGCACACAAGCTTTTAATGAATGAGAACATGGACTTTACATGACCTGTACCAAGACTTACGTTGAGAATTCTGGATGTGAATGGATTTTAATCTTGGATATGCTTAAAATTTTATATAATGTGATTTTATTTTGTAATGGTATCTGTTTTATATGAATTGTTGTTTTGTACACTGTTTTTAGGCATTGAATTTTTGCCTATTTATTGTAAGCCGCCTTGAGTCCCCCCTGGGAGAAAGGCAGGGTAAAAATGATGTAAATAAATAACTAAATAAATAAATAAAGGTGAGGTATAAGTTTCATAAATAAATAAATAGGATGCTAGCTGTTAAGCAGCCAGCGAGAGAGTCCATGTCCTCTTGACGTCGCCTTCATTGAATGTCCTGTGCATAAAAGGCCTTGAAGTTACAGACGCCTTTAGAAATCATTGACTGCCTTATTCCAATTCTATTGGAACTGTTGGTTATTTTTATTTATCAGTTGCAGATAAAGGAGCCGTGGTGGTGCAGTGGGTTAAACCCTTGTGCCAGATGGACTGCTGACCTAAAGGTTGGGTTGCTGACCTGAAGGTTGCCGGTTCGAATCCGTGAGATGGGATGAGCTCCCATCTGTCAGCTCTAGCTTGTGGGAACATGCGTGAAGACTCCCAGCACAGGATGGTAACACATTCTGACATCGCTTGGACAACGTCTTTGTACATGGCCAAATCTCTCACACCAGAAGCGACTTGCAATATGTTCTCAAGTCGCTTCTGACACAATTTAAAAAATTGATTAGCAGCCCTGGCCTTACATTGTGTGAATTGAGTTTTCTTTTTCTTTCCATCAGTTTCCGATGCCATTCCTCTCCAGAGAGAGTGGAGCTTTGCTCGGACAAATGCGGTGCTCGCCTTGCTCTACCGCAAAGTAAGTCTTCCTTAATTGGGGTTTGACTGCAAGCATTTCACAGTCGTCCTGCTCCTTTTAAAAACTACCATATATACTCGAGTATAAGCCGACCCGAATATAAGCCACAAAAAAGTTTTGTTGTTTTGTGGATCGCCGTGATGCCATCACTCTTTTATATATATAGATCTATGTTTTGAGTTTACAACCTATGATGTGCACTTTGCTAATCTACTATTGCAACCTCACTGTTTTTAAATTCTATGTTTTTAATAAGTGTGTTTTTATTCTTTTTGGTTAATGTGCAAATATTACAATGGGTGCATGTTATTGTTTATTGATGTATTGAATATTGTTATTGTTTTGTATTTGATATTTCTGTGAGCCGCCCCGAGTCCCCTCTGGGGGAGATGGTGGCGAGATACAAATAAATGTATTATTATTATTATTATTATTATTACTATTATTATTATTATTATTAACCAGTTTTTACCACAAAAAAACTGGGAAAACATTGACTCCAGTATAAGCCGAGGGTGGTAAATTTCAGAAATAAAAATAGATACCAATAAAATTACATTAATTGAGGCATCAGTAGGTTAAATGTTTTTGAATATTTACATAAAGTTCAAATTTAAGATAAGACTGTCCAACTCTGATCAAATCATTATTCTCATCTTCTTCAGTGTAAATGTGCTTATGTATCCTTTTAATAATAATAGAGTAAAATAATACCTGAAATAATAGTAATAATAATAATAAATACAGGAAAATAATACATGTAATAATAGAGTAAAATAATAAATGCAATAATAGTAATAATAATAATTATAATAAGATCAGAGTGAAATAATAAATGTAATAATAATAATAATAGAGTAAAATAATAATAATAATAATAATAATAATTGTGCGGTTTTCTGGCATTGTGTATTTCTGCCGCTTCTGTGACTGTTCATTTGGGTTTTGATGATTCCGTAGCCCACTTGTCGATGGATGTCCAGAATCAGCAGCATCCACCGCGGTCCTTTTTATCCTGGGTGACGACCGAGCCAGTATAGACTTCGTTTGGGTTTGATTCTCCATAATGCTAATGGGTTAGGTGCTCTTGGTTGTGCTCCTCAGCTGAGGCCTCTCTGGCTTGGTTGGACCTGCCGGTAGTTACACTACCGCCAGCACAGCCCTCAGTCATCATGATTCATTGGAACTTATGCCTCAAGTACCACCTGCCAGCAGCAAAGAACTGGTGGGATCACAAACCTGCAAAAGTATTGGAAAATGAGCACGCAAAGATACTGTGGGACTTCCGAATCCAGACTGACAAAGTTCTGGAACACAACACACCAGACATCACAGTTGTGGAAAAGAACAAGGTTTGGATCATTGATGTTGCCATCCCAGGTGACAGTCGCATTGACGAAAAACAACAGGAAAAACTCAGCCGCTATCAGGACCTCAAGATTGAACTTCAAAGACTCTGGCAGAAACCAGTGCAGGTGGTCCCGGTGGTGATGGGCACACTGGGTGCCGTGCCAAAAGATCTCAGCCGGCATTTGGAAACAATAGACATTGACAAAATTACGATCTGCCAACTGCAAAAAGCCACCCTGCTGGGATCTGCACGCATCATCCGAAAATACATCACACAGTCCTAGACACTTGGGAAGTGTTCGACTTGTGATTTTGTGAAACGAAACCCAGCATATCTATCTTGTTTGCTGTGTCATACAACGTCGTTGTGTCAATAATAATAATAATAATAATAATAATAATTTTATTTTTATACCCCGCCACCATCTCCCCAGAGGGACTCGGGGCGGCTCACAGATATAAAACCAGCATACAGAGTATCAAATACAAAAAACACAAAAATAAAATTAAAAGGCATAAAATAAAATCACAGTCATTATAAAACACATGATAAAACACAGCAATACCCTAGCACTCAAGACCTAGCTCTTTACTAGAGCTTTTAATCTATGTTAATTTTATCAATATTTGTATGTATGTATTTTTATCCTTTACAATTTTATCTTGTAAATCGCCTAGAGCATCTTGGATGGAGGGCGATTAATAAGTAATTAAATGATGATGATGATGATGATGATGATGATGATGATGGTTAATAAAATCATACAATGGATTGGGCAAAGTGCACTGAGTGAAAAAACAACAAAACCCAAAACAAAACAACAACAAAAAAGAGAAAATGGAAAAGCAAAGGAAAAATAAATGCAATACAGTAGAATCTCACTTATCCAACGTTCTGGATTATCCAACACATTTTTGTAGTCAATGTTTTCAATATATCATGATATTTTGGTGCTAAATTCGTAAATACAGTAATTACTACATAGCATTAATGTGTAATGAACTACTTTTTCTGTCAAATTTGTTGTATAACATGATGTTTTGGTGCTTAATTAGTAAAATCATAAACTATTTTGATGTTTAATATGCTTTTTCTTAATCTCTCCTTATTATCCAACTTATTCACTTATCCAACATTCTGCTGGCCCGTTTATGTTGGATGAGACTCTACTGTAGTAGCAACAATAATAGAGAAAAATAATAAATGTAATAATACCAATAATAATAGAGAAAAATAATAAATATACCATATATTCTTGAGTATAAGCTGACCCAAATATAAGCCATCCAGGACTCTCACCTGAGTATAAGCCGAGGGGTCTTTTTCAGTCTTAAAAAAAGGGCTGAAAAACTAGGCTTATACTCGAGTATATACAGTATACTGCTTTTGCTCAATAAAACTACAAAAGACTGTCAATAGCAAGGTGAACTATTCTGAGGTGCGACACCCCTCAACCACTTTGGCCTCCAACCAAACATAACACTGCTCACTCAGGAGCAAACTATCTGCTGACTCTTGAGATGGTTTTCCATCTTCCTTGCTTGGATGGTGAAAGGCGTTTCTGGCTTTGTCTCCCCTTGTAGTTGTTTGTGCCCTTCAAGCCGGAGGAGTTGGTCCGCCATTTGCAGCACGTCCTGGAGACGAGCGAAGTCAACTGGCATCACGTCCTCTCCTGCGTTTCCACGCTGCTGGTCTGCCAGTCGGGAGCCGCACCACTGATTAAAGGTAGATACCGAGTCCGTGGTTGGATCGGACTTTGGCATTTTGAGCCCACATACTGTTTTGTTTTCACTTTGGGAAAAAGGTGGGAGACGTGTGTGTTATGGGGAAGTCTTTTTCCCAGACTTCCTGAGCCATCTGCTGAAGAAAGGCTTTGAGGACTATGACTTGGAAAGCATGATGACGGCGTTCCTGATCGCGCGCCAGGCTGGCCTGGAGGGTCCTGCCGTTTTCATGCCTTACGCAGAATGGTTTAAGGTAAGAGCCTAAGATAGATCATGAGTTCTGACATTAAATTGCCTCATTTATGGTCCTAACCATACAGGTTTGCATTGGCGGACCCAAAGAGACATCTCAGGAATTTGCTATGTCCTCTGCCACAATTACCCATTGAATTTTGACTTGTGAGTTTTAACCTGCTTTATACTAGTGTGGTCTTGTGAGTATTTTTTTTTTGGCCCAGTTCCTTTTAGGAGCCAATCCTGGATTTTACTAAAGTATGACTATTTTACCGTGTTTCCCCGAAAATAAGACAGTGTCTTATATTATTTTTTACTCCCAAAGATGCGCTAGGTCTTATTTTCAGGGGATGTCTTATTTTTCTATGAAGAAGAATTCATATCCATTGTTGAACAAAAAAAAATGAACATTTATTCTATACTGTACAGAAGTTGTCATCACAAACCAACATAACTAAACCAGACAAACTGTGACCCCTGTCAAGAATTTCTTGTTACTACCATTATTTACATATACAACTGGTATGTAAGCCGCCCCAAGTCCCTCTGGGGAGATGGAGGCGGGGTATAAAAATAAAATAATAATTATTATTATTATTTTATTTTATTGTATGACGCAGCAAACAAGATAGATATGCTGGATTTCGTATCACAAAATCACAAGTCAAACACTTCCCAAGTGTCTAGGACTGTGTGATGTATTTATTATTATTATTATTATTATTATTTTATTATGACACAGCAAACAAGATAGATATGCTGGATTTCGTATTGCAAAATCACAAGTCGAACACTTCCCAAGTGTCTAGGACTGTGTGATACATTATTATTATTATTATTATTATTATGTACATTTACCAACCCTGCATGCTACGGTGTTTTGTTTGACGGGCGCCGGGCATGCTTCCAAACAAAAACTTTGCTAGGTCTTACTTTCAGGGGAGGCCTTATATTTAGCAATTTAGCAAAACCTCTACTAGGTCTTATTTTTTGGGGATGTCTTACTTTCAGGGAAACAGGGTATGTGATCTTATTAGTTTTTATGATCTATTCTATTGTTGATTGATTTGTTTTATTGTTGTGTTTTTACATTGTTTGTTTATCCTGGGCTTGGCCCCATGTAAGCCGCCCCAAGTCCCTTTGGGGAGATGGGGCTGGGTATAAAAATAAAAATAAAATAATAAGAATAATTATTATTGTATGTTATATCATCATCATCATCTATCACCTGTGGCCGAGTATGATTGTCTTCCAAGACTTGGTAGTGGGTCTTCAAATAGCTGTAAAGGCCTATTCTGGATCCGCATAGTCTTTTGCAGTTTTTGTGTGTGTCAGGAGCAACTTGAGAAACTGCAAGTTGCTTCTGATGTGAGAGAATTCGTTGTCTGCAAGGATGTTGCCCAGAGGTGAATGTTTTGATGTTTTACGATCCTTGTGGTTGGCTTATCTCATGTCCCTGCATGGGGAGCTGGAGTTGACAGAGGGAAGTCACCTGCTCTCCCGGCAACCTGTGGGTCAGCAGTCCTGCCGGCACAAGGATTTAGCCCATTGTGTCACCGGGGGCTCTATCTTTTGCATTGAGGACATACATTTCCAGATAGAAGGTGGTCCCGACAAGGGTTTGCTTGGGACGTATCTCTCTTTTCCCCTTCATTCGTGCCTCTGCAAAATCCACAGCACTGTTGGTAACAGCTGACCTCCAGTTCCAATGATCGAGAGTCAGGGCTTCCTAGTTCTCTCGCCATGTTCCTGCCACATTTTTATGGTTAGCTCTAAGCCCATCTGTCCTCTGAAATTCCATTTTCCATTCTTGAACTGAGAGTAGAGTAACTGCTTTGCGAGACGGTGATCGGACCTTTGGACAACTTGGCATCCGGTCCCACGAAGTTGAAGGCAGAGAATCATCGCTTCAGTGCTGGTGGTCTTTGCTTATATGTATTTAGTAAACAGTTAAAAACATGGCTTTTCCAGTGTGCATTGGAATAATTAACCCCACGACAGACCCCTCCTATAGAAATACCGCTTTTCTGCATTTTGTTTTGCCCCGGTATTGGAAACAACTTGACTCCCTACCCCAACTCTTCTAGATAACTCCTCAACACTTTGCCCAGATACCTTATTAAAAGGTTTTGTATTTTTTGCATTTTGTATACTTTTGCATTTTTTGACTTGACCGGCCCCCTTTCTATCTAATAGTGGGGATGTTTGTTTTACCATTTTACCGTTTTATTTTGCTATGATCTATGTCATAGGGGTTGCTATGATCTATGTCAGAGGTTGTGAGGTCTGTTGGAAACTAGGCAAGTGGGGTGTATATATCATCCTGCTGGGAGGCTTCTCATGTCCCCACAAGCTAGAGCTGACAGACGATACCATAATGGTTCCAAATAAAGTTTTCTGTTGTGTTTGACATTTGCAATAAAGGGAAACCAATCACTATTAACATCCTGGAGTCCATTGTCTCCTCCGAAACGCTAATTTCTCCATAAATGTGATTTCTGCCCACCAGTTGCTTGTATCGATACTTTATGCCAAGCCTTCCATTGTTGACCCTTCAGCAATTTCAGAGATTGGGCATAAAGTAAACAGGAATCAGTTTATCCCAATATCCCTTAACAAAAGAAATACTCAAGGATTAAACGTTAAAGCCATTATTTATTTTAATCAACGAACAATGGGATGGTTTTGAAAGGCCGGTTTTGAAAAGATGTCTCTTTAATGTGGGAAGAGTGTTATCCGTTGAAACCAAATTTGGTTTGCATTAAACCAAACCGTGTTTGGGGAGAGCCTTTCTTCTTGAGCACTAAGAGATTTTCTTTCTCTAATTTTTTATATATATATATATATATATATATATATATATATATACACACATACACACACACACACACACACATACACACACACACACACACACACAAAATAAAATGTACAAAAATAAAATGCAATTTATTATACATATATATATATATATTGTATATATATTGCATATATATATATATATACACACACACACACACACACACACATATATATACATACATACATACATACAGTAGAGTCTCACTTATCCAAACCTCGCTTATCCAAGCCTCTGGATTATCCAAGCCATTTTTGTAGTCAATGTTTGCAATATATTATGATATTTTGGTGCTAAATTCGTAAATACGGTAATTACAACATAACATTACTGCGTATTGAAATACTTTTTCTGTCAAATTCGTTGTATAACGTGATGTTTGGGTGCTTAATTAGTAAAATCATAACCTAATTTGATGTTTAATAGGCTTTCCCCCCACTGAATGGCATTGGTGGTTGTTTGATATTATTACTGTTGTATAAACCTTTGTTTTAACTTCTGTTTTATCATCTTCTTGTGTTTTAAACTGTGTATATTGTTAATGTATTTGCGCTGTTACTTTTGTAACATTGTGACCCGCCCCGAGTCCCCACGGGCAGATGGTGGCGGGGTATAAATAAAGTTTTATTATTATTATTATTATTATTATTATTTCCTTAATCCCTCCTTATTATCCAAGATATTCACTTATCCAAGCTTCTGCCAGCCCATTTAGCTTGGATAAGTGAGACTCTACTGTGTGTGTGTGTAGATAGATAGATAGATAGATAGATAGATAGATAGATAGATAGATAGATAGATAGATAGATAGATAGATAAATTGCATTTTATTTTTGTACATTTTATTTTGTATATATATAGGCTCCATGTGTTTACTGTGAGTGCCTACCAAGGCCTGGTCCTGCCTGAGGCCCTGCAAGACTTCTTCAGCCAAACTTTGACCCAAGTTCTGACCTACAACCCTCAGCTCAAAGGTAGGGCTTTTTAAAAAATAAATTGCATTTTATTTTTGTACTGTGGGGTGAATTGTTCTAATACTGTAAACAGGTTGCCATATATACTCATGTATCAGTTGATTTTTATATAAGTCGAGAGCCATTCTTGTATGGAGGACAGAGAGTATGTTAATCCCTGGAGAAGTCAAACTACCTTTTGGGTTTTTTTTTTTAACTAACATTTCTATATTCTGTTTTTATGACCCAGTTTTGTATATATATATATATATTTGGGGCCTCTGGTGGCACAGTGTGTTAAAGCGCTGAGCTGCTGAACTTGCAGACCGAAAAGTGCCAGGTTCAAATCCCGGGAGTGGAATGAGCGCCCACTGTTAGCCCCAGCTTCTGCCAACCTAGCAGTTCGAAAACATGCCAATGTGAGTAGATCAATAGGTCTGGCGGGAAGGTAAGGGCGTTCCATGCAGTCATGCCGGCCACATGACCTTGGAGGTGTCTATGGACAATGCCGGCTCTTCGGCTTAGAAATGGAGATGAGCACCAACCCCCAGAGTCGGACACGACTGGACTCAATGTCATGGGAAACATTTACCTTTACCTTTTTGTATGTTTTGAATTGTATTAGTCTTTGTTCAATTGTGAACCTCTTTGAGTTCCAATTTTGATATGGAAACAACAACAACAACAACAACAACAACAGGACACCAACTCTCCTAGGCTTCAGGAAAGCCTTAAAGACATGGTTGCGCACACAAGCTTTTAATGAATGAGAACATGGACTTTACATGACCTGTACCAAGACTTACGTTGAGAATTCTGGATGTGAATGGATTTTAATCTTGGATATGCTTAAAATTTTATATAATGTGATTTTATTTTGTAATGGTATCTGTTTTATATGAATTGTTGTTTTGTACACTGTTTTTAGGCATTGAATTTTTGCCTATTTATTGTAAGCCGCCTTGAGTCCCCCCTGGGAGAAAGGCAGGGTAAAAATGATGTAAATAAATAACTAAATAAATAAATAAAGGTGAGGTATAAGTTTCATAAATAAATAAATAGGATGCTAGCTGTTAAGCAGCCAGCGAGAGAGTCCATGTCCTCTTGACGTCGCCTTCATTGAATGTCCTGTGCATAAAAGGCCTTGAAGTTACAGACGCCTTTAGAAATCATTGACTGCCTTATTCCAATTCTATTGGAACTGTTGGTTATTTTTATTTATCAGTTGCAGATAAAGGAGCCGTGGTGGTGCAGTGGGTTAAACCCTTGTGCCAGATGGACTGCTGACCTAAAGGTTGGGTTGCTGACCTGAAGGTTGCCGGTTCGAATCCGTGAGATGGGATGAGCTCCCATCTGTCAGCTCTAGCTTGTGGGAACATGCGTGAAGACTCCCAGCAGGATGGTAACACATTCTGACATCGCTTGGACAACGTCTTTGTACATGGCCAAATCTCTCACACCAGAAGCGACTTGCAATATGTTCTCAAGTCGCTTCTGACACAATTTAAAAAATTGATTAGCAGCCCTGGCCTTACATTGTGTGAATTGAGTTTTCTTTTTCTTTCCATCAGTTTCCGATGCCATTCCTCTCCAGAGAGAGTGGAGCTTTGCTCGGACAAATGCGGTGCTCGCCTTGCTCTACCGCAAAGTAAGTCTTCCTTAATTGGGGTTTGACTGCAAGCATTTCACAGTCGTCCTGCTCCTTTTAAAAACTACCATATATACTCGAGTATAAGCCGACCCGAATATAAGCCACAAAAAAGTTTTGTTGTTTTGTGGATCGCCGTGATGCCATCACTCTTTTATATATATAGATCTATGTTTTGAGTTTACAACCTATGATGTGCACTTTGCTAATCTACTATTGCAACCTCACTGTTTTTAAATTCTATGTTTTTAATAAGTGTGTTTTTATTCTTTTTGGTTAATGTGCAAATATTACAATGGGTGCATGTTATTGTTTATTGATGTATTGAATATTGTTATTGTTTTGTATTTGATATTTCTGTGAGCCGCCCCGAGTCCCCTCTGGGGGAGATGGTGGCGAGATACAAATAAATGTATTATTATTATTATTATTATTATTACTATTATTATTATTATTATTAACCAGTTTTTACCACAAAAAAACTGGGAAAACATTGACTCCAGTATAAGCCGAGGGTGGTAAATTTCAGAAATAAAAATAGATACCAATAAAATTACATTAATTGAGGCATCAGTAGGTTAAATGTTTTTGAATATTTACATAAAGTTCAAATTTAAGATAAGACTGTCCAACTCTGATCAAATCATTATTCTCATCTTCTTCAGTGTAAATGTGCTTATGTATCCTTTTAATAATAATAGAGTAAAATAATACCTGAAATAATAGTAATAATAATAATAAATACAGGAAAATAATACATGTAATAATAGAGTAAAATAATAAATGCAATAATAGTAATAATAATAATTATAATAAGATCAGAGTGAAATAATAAATGTAATAATAATAATAATAGAGTAAAATAATAATAATAATAATAATAATACTAATAATAATAATAATAATTGTGCGGTTTTCTGGCATTGTGTATTTCTGCCGCTTCTGTGACTGTTCATTTGGGTTTTGATGATTCCGTAGCCCACTTGTCGATGGATGTCCAGAATCAGCAGCATCCACCGCGGTCCTTTTTATCCTGGGTGACGACCGAGCCAGTATAGACTTCGTTTGGGTTTGATTCTCCATAATGCTAATGGGTTAGGTGCTCTTGGTTGTGCTCCTCAGCTGAGGCCTCTCTG
Source organism: Anolis carolinensis (assembly GCF_035594765.1). Classification (NCBI taxonomy): domain Eukaryota; kingdom Metazoa; phylum Chordata; class Lepidosauria; order Squamata; family Anolidae; genus Anolis; species Anolis carolinensis. The sequence continues at coordinate 2,807,457 of NW_026943829.1, read as the reverse complement.
GCTTGGTTGGACCTGCCGGTAGTTACACTACCGCCAGCACAGCCCTCAGTCATCATGATTCATTGGAACTTATGCCTCAAGTACCACCTGCCAGCAGCAAAGAACTGGTGGGATCACAAACCTGCAAAAGTATTGGAAAATGAGCACGCAAAGATACTGTGGGACTTCCGAATCCAGACTGACAAAGTTCTGGAACACAACACACCAGACATCACAGTTGTGGAAAAGAACAAGGTTTGGATCATTGATGTTGCCATCCCAGGTGACAGTCGCATTGACGAAAAACAACAGGAAAAACTCAGCCGCTATCAGGACCTCAAGATTGAACTTCAAAGACTCTGGCAGAAACCAGTGCAGGTGGTCCCGGTGGTGATGGGCACACTGGGTGCCGTGCCAAAAGATCTCAGCCGGCATTTGGAAACAATAGACATTGACAAAATTACGATCTGCCAACTGCAAAAAGCCACCCTGCTGGGATCTGCACGCATCATCCGAAAATACATCACACAGTCCTAGACACTTGGGAAGTGTTCGACTTGTGATTTTGTGAAACGAAACCCAGCATATCTATCTTGTTTGCTGTGTCATACAACGTCGTTGTGTCAATAATAATAATAATAATAATAATAATAATTTTATTTTTATACCCCGCCACCATCTCCCCAGAGGGACTCGGGGCGGCTCACAGATATAAAACCAGCATACAGAGTATCAAATACAAAAAACACAAAAATAAAATTAAAAGGCATAAAATAAAATCACAGTCATTATAAAACACATGATAAAACACAGCAATACCCTAGCACTCAAGACCTAGCTCTTTACTAGAGCTTTTAATCTATGTTAATTTTATCAATATTTGTATGTATGTATTTTTATCCTTTACAATTTTATCTTGTAAATCGCCTAGAGCATCTTGGATGGAGGGCGATTAATAAGTAATTAAATGATGATGATGATGATGATGATGATGATGATGATGGTTAATAAAATCATACAATGGATTGGGCAAAGTGCACTGAGTGAAAAAACAACAAAACCCAAAACAAAACAACAACAAAAAAGAGAAAATGGAAAAGCAAAGGAAAAATAAATGCAATACAGTAGAATCTCACTTATCCAACACTCACTTATCCAACGTTCTGGATTATCCAACACATTTTTGTAGTCAATGTTTTCAATATATCATGATATTTTGGTGCTAAATTCGTAAATACAGTAATTACTACATAGCATTAATGTGTAATGAACTACTTTTTCTGTCAAATTTGTTGTATAACATGATGTTTTGGTGCTTAATTAGTAAAATCATAAACTATTTTGATGTTTAATATGCTTTTTCTTAATCTCTCCTTATTATCCAACTTATTCACTTATCCAACATTCTGCTGGCCCGTTTATGTTGGATGAGACTCTACTGTAGTAGCAACAATAATAGAGAAAAATAATAAATGTAATAATACCAATAATAATAGAGAAAAATAATAAATATACCATATATTCTTGAGTATAAGCTGACCCAAATATAAGCCATCCAGGACTCTCACCTGAGTATAAGCCGAGGGGTCTTTTTCAGTCTTAAAAAAAGGGCTGAAAAACTAGGCTTATACTCGAGTATATACAGTATACTGCTTTTGCTCAATAAAACTACAAAAGACTGTCAATAGCAAGGTGAACTATTCTGAGGTGCGACACCCCTCAACCACTTTGGCCTCCAACCAAACATAACACTGCTCACTCAGGAGCAAACTATCTGCTGACTCTTGAGATGGTTTTCCATCTTCCTTGCTTGGATGGTGAAAGGCGTTTCTGGCTTTGTCTCCCCTTGTAGTTGTTTGTGCCCTTCAAGCCGGAGGAGTTGGTCCGCCATTTGCAGCACGTCCTGGAGACGAGCGAAGTCAACTGGCATCACGTCCTCTCCTGCGTTTCCACGCTGCTGGTCTGCCAGTCGGGAGCCGCACCACTGATTAAAGGTAGATACCGAGTCCGTGGTTGGATCGGACTTTGGCATTTTGAGCCCACATACTGTTTTGTTTTCACTTTGGGAAAAAGGTGGGAGACGTGTGTGTTATGGGGAAGTCTTTTTCCCAGACTTCCTGAGCCATCTGCTGAAGAAAGGCTTTGAGGACTATGACTTGGAAAGCATGATGACGGCGTTCCTGATCGCGCGCCAGGCTGGCCTGGAGGGTCCTGCCGTTTTCATGCCTTACGCAGAATGGTTTAAGGTAAGAGCCTAAGATAGATCATGAGTTCTGACATTAAATTGCCTCATTTATGGTCCTAACCATACAGGTTTGCATTGGCGGACCCAAAGAGACATCTCAGGAATTTGCTATGTCCTCTGCCACAATTACCCATTGAATTTTGACTTGTGAGTTTTAACCTGCTTTATACTAGTGTGGTCTTGTGAGTATTTTTTTTTTGGCCCAGTTCCTTTTAGGAGCCAATCCTGGATTTTACTAAAGTATGACTATTTTACCGTGTTTCCCCGAAAATAAGACAGTGTCTTATATTATTTTTTACTCCCAAAGATGCGCTAGGTCTTATTTTCAGGGGATGTCTTATTTTTCTATGAAGAAGAATTCATATCCATTGTTGAACAAAAAAAAATGAACATTTATTCTATACTGTACAGAAGTTGTCATCACAAACCAACATAACTAAACCAGACAAACTGTGACCCCTGTCAAGAATTTCTTGTTATTACCATTATTTACATATACAACTGGTATGTAAGCCGCCCCAAGTCCCTCTGGGGAGATGGAGGCGGGGTATAAAAATAAAATAATAATTATTATTATTATTTTATTTTATTGTATGACGCAGCAAACAAGATAGATATGCTGGATTTCGTATCACAAAATCACAAGTCAAACACTTCCCAAGTGTCTAGGACTGTGTGATGTATTTATTATTATTATTATTATTATTATTTTATTATGACACAGCAAACAAGATAGATATGCTGGATTTCGTATTGCAAAATCACAAGTCGAACACTTCCCAAGTGTCTAGGACTGTGTGATACATTATTATTATTATTATTATTATTATGTACATTTACCAACCCTGCATGCTACGGTGTTTTGTTTGACGGGCGCCGGGCATGCTTCCAAACAAAAACTTTGCTAGGTCTTACTTTCAGGGGAGGCCTTATATTTAGCAATTTAGCAAAACCTCTACTAGGTCTTATTTTTTGGGGATGTCTTACTTTCAGGGAAACAGGGTATGTGATCTTATTAGTTTTTATGATCTATTCTATTGTTGATTGATTTGTTTTATTGTTGTGTTTTTACATTGTTTGTTTATCCTGGGCTTGGCCCCATGTAAGCCGCCCCAAGTCCCTTTGGGGAGATGGGGCTGGGTATAAAAATAAAAATAAAATAATAAGAATAATTATTATTGTATGTTATATCATCATCATCATCTATCACCTGTGGCCGAGTATGATTGTCTTCCAAGACTTGGTAGTGGGTCTTCAAATAGCTGTAAAGGCCTATTCTGGATCCGCATAGTCTTTTGCAGTTTTTGTGTGTGTCAGGAGCAACTTGAGAAACTGCAAGTTGCTTCTGATGTGAGAGAATTCGTTGTCTGCAAGGATGTTGCCCAGAGGTGAATGTTTTGATGTTTTACGATCCTTGTGGTTGGCTTATCTCATGTCCCTGCATGGGGAGCTGGAGTTGACAGAGGGAAGTCACCTGCTCTCCCGGCAACCTGTGGGTCAGCAGTCCTGCCGGCACAAGGATTTAGCCCATTGTGTCACCGGGGGCTCTATCTTTTGCATTGAGGACATACATTTCCAGATAGAAGGTGGTCCCGACAAGGGTTTGCTTGGGACGTATCTCTCTTTTCCCCTTCATTCGTGCCTCTGCAAAATCCACAGCACTGTTGGTAACAGCTGACCTCCAGTTCCAATGATCGAGAGTCAGGGCTTCCTAGTTCTCTCGCCATGTTCCTGCCACATTTTTATGGTTAGCTCTAAGCCCATCTGTCCTCTGAAATTCCATTTTCCATTCTTGAACTGAGAGTAGAGTAACTGCTTTGCGAGACGGTGATCGGACCTTTGGACAACTTGGCATCCGGTCCCACGAAGTTGAAGGCAGAGAATCATCGCTTCAGTGCTGGTGGTCTTTGCTTATATGTATTTAGTAAACAGTTAAAAACATGGCTTTTCCAGTGTGCATTGGAATAATTAACCCCACGACAGACCCCTCCTATAGAAATACCGCTTTTCTGCATTTTGTTTTGCCCCGGTATTGGAAACAACTTGACTCCCTACCCCAACTCTTCTAGATAACTCCTCAACACTTTGCCCAGATACCTTATTAAAAGGTTTTGTATTTTTTGCATTTTGTATACTTTTGCATTTTTTGACTTGACCGGCCCCCTTTCTATCTAATAGTGGGGATGTTTGTTTTACCATTTTACCGTTTTATTTTGCTATGATCTATGTCATAGGGGTTGCTATGATCTATGTCAGAGGTTGTGAGGTCTGTTGGAAACTAGGCAAGTGGGGTGTATATATCATCCTGCTGGGAGGCTTCTCATGTCCCCACAAGCTAGAGCTGACAGACAGGAGCTCACACCATCTTGCAGATTTGAACCGCAAACCTTCAGGTCAGCAGTTCAACTGGCACAAGGGTTTAACCCATTGAGCCACCATGACTCCAATATATATAATAATATAATAATAATAATATAATATATAATAATAATTCTTATTGTTTTATTTCTTCTTCTTCTTCTTCTTTCCTCTATTTTTATTTTTATTTCCTCTATTATTATTTTATTGTATGACACAGCAAACAAGATAGATATGCTGGATTTCGTATCACAAAATCACAAGTCGAACACTTCCCAAGCATTTAGGACTGTGTGATGTATTTTTGGATGAAATTATTATTATTATTATTATTATTATTATTATTATTATTATTATTATTATTATTATTATTATTATTTAGCTGAGTTGGATAAAAGAGAAGGGATGGAAGATACTATTTTTTAAAGACAGCAGGGATTCTTACAGCAAATGCAGGGCTGGAATGGAATATAGTTGATGCCAAAACTATGTTTCCTCCTTTGATGAGCATTTTTAGCCATCGCTTTTTAGATCTGTGTGTTAAGCAGCCCGCTCTTTTGCAGCTTCAGTACGTCGTGCCCCTTCTTTGCTCGGAAGCCCGAAATACAAGCTGGGAAGGCAGCATGGATGATGACCTTCCATGGAAAACATTATCCCGCCCCAGCTTCTGCTACTCAAAAGCTGCCTTGTGCTTATGGAAGCATCCCCTTTTCAAAGAACTATTGTGGGAAAAAGCCTTCCAGGTAAATACTGAGCGTGTGACTTGGTCCAGGTAGTAGTGTCCACTTTTCAACCTGTCATCAAAAAGTCTAATTCCATGTTCTCTGGAGTGGTTTTGCTTTCGTTGTTTAGATGCTGGTTGATAGGCTCTGACTGTAGGTCATGATATTTGCTGAATCAGGTGTAGCTGGAGGTTGGTTTGGTCATTTTTCACAGTTTCCAAAGTAAAGCATGGGCTGGTCCATGAGGTCACAAAGAGTCAGAAGTGACTGAATGAATAAACAACAACAATAAAGTCTGGGGACACAGGAAGCAGAAACTAATGATAAGGGTGACATTTCCCAGGAGTTCGAACATCAACAAGTTCCATGTGTTTCTGGCAGTGACTCAGAGGAGTCTTCCTTAGATAGAGATACAAGGTTAAGGTTAAAGGTTCATCGTCCCAGACGTTCCCTTAGAATCGCTAACAAACACGTGGGAACTCAAGGGCAGAGAAATGCTTTTTTGGCTTGTAAACATGGGTAAATACGGGAGAGACAGGGGAAGATTTCAGATAAAGCAATGTTGATTTTTGAAAGCACATCTCCTGCCTTGTCTAAGGATTCTCGTTTATGTTCATGCCTGGAATCTGTGTTTTGGATTTTACGCTGAAGTTCATGTTGCCTTGTTTTCAGGACTAATTTCCTTTATCAGAGACTTGGGACTATATTCTGCAAATTGCTTTTACCTCTGGATTATAGCCTTTTTGACTGACTGCCTTTGCATTTGGATGTTTGCTTTCTTTACTGCTTTTTATTCGGACTTTGCTATCTTTTATCAATAAACTGTTTAAACCTAGCCTGCTGTGGTGGAGTGTGTGTTAAGAGCAAGGTGATCCAGCGCTGAGGTGCAACATCTCTTACTCCAGAGCCTGGGAGCCTCCACCAAGAAGGCCCTGTCTCTGAATCTCCCTGCCTTCCTTCTTTCCTCCCAGCTGACTCTCCAAGAATGGCTTCTGATGGAACTGGCAGTCTGTCCCGACGAAGACGTTCTTTCTGCCGTTGAGAGGTGAGGGCTTGGCTTGGACTCCGTCTGAAGCCGAGAGTGTGTGACTTTAAGGGCCCGTAATCAAAGTGGGGTTTTCTCTGTCTCTGTTTGCAGGCAGGACTTCCATTACTGGGCTCTGTACCAGCACTTTCTTCCTCTGTCTGTCGCTGCTGGCGGCTGCGAGGGAGACCTAAGAGAGGCCTGCGCCGTTCTCCTTGACGCCGTCTTGGATTTCGGACAGAGGGGCTCAGTGATACACACATCAAGGTCTGAGTTGCTTTTGCAAATATCTTTGGGAGCAAAGCAAAGCAAAGTATCTACCCCAAGAAGCCTTTTTACTAAAAGACTGATGTTTTTGGTTATATGTATTCATGTAGTTGAATGCAATCGACATTAGAGCAGCTGCATCCTATTTTCTGAGATGTTCCCAATGCATCCCTGTGTGATGCCACCATATATCTAACACTTCTGCCTTTGTTTCAAATTCTAGGTCTGAGTTGGGAAAGTGTAACCATCCAAATAATCCCAAACGTTCCACATTCCAGAGGAGAGGGAACCCCGATATCTACGCCAGATTGCAGGTGACTCAGATCTGCACACAGTCGTCTCTTGGGGCTTGTATGGTGACAATAATAATAATAATAATAATAATAATAATGTAATAATATTACATGTGACGACTCTGGTCAGTAAAGAATACACACAAAGGGTCAGAAAAATTCTCAAAAGCAAGCTCAATGGAGGCAACACCATCAAAGCCATAAACACCTGGGCCATACCTGTCATAAGATATACTGCTGGCATCATAAATTGGACACAGGCGGAACTGGACAATTTGGACAGAAAAACAAGAAAACTCATGACCATCCATCATTCCCTGCACCCTCGCAGTGATGTTGACCGGCTATATCTGCCTAGAAGATCAGGGGGCAGAGGACTCTTACAAGTCAAACAAGCAGTCAAAGAAGAAGAACATGCCCTGGCAGAATATGTAAAGCAAAGTGAAGAACCTGCTTTGATTGAAGTCAAAAATCAGAAACTCCTCAAAACACAACAGACAAAAAACCAGTACAAGAAAACCGCACTACAAACTAGTGCTGACAGATGGCACAAGAAAACATTGCATGGAAAGTTCCTTGACAAAACTGAAGGAAAAGCTGATAAAGAGAAGACCTGGCTCTGGCTCACGAATGGGACCCTGAAGAAGGAGACAGAAGGCCTGATCCTTGCAGCCCAGGAGCAAGACATCAGGACAAAGGCCATTCAGGCCAAGATCGAAAAATCAGCTGATGACCCAAAATGCAGACTGTGCAAGGAAACCGACGAAACCATTGATCATATCCTCAGCTGCTGTAAAAAAATCGCACAGACAGACTACAAACAGAGGCACAACTATGTGGCCCAAGTGATTCACTGGAACTTATGCCTCAAGTACCACCTCCCAGCAGAAAAGAACTGGTGGGATCACAAACCTGCAAAAGTCTTGGAAAATGAGCACGCAAAGATACTGTGGGACTTACGAATCCAGACTGACAAAGTTCTGGAACACAACACACCAGACATCACAGTTGTGGAAAAGAAAACGGTTTGGATCATGGATGTCGCCATCCCAGGTGACAGGCGCATTGACGAAAAACAACAGGAAAAACTCAGCCGCTATCAGGACCTCAAGATTGAACTTCAAAGACTCTGGCAGAAACCAGTGCAGGTGGTCCCGGTGGTGATGGGCACACTGGGTGCCGTGCCAAAAGATCTCAGCCGGCATTTGGAAACAATAGACATTGACAAAATCACGATCTGCCAACTGCAAAAGGCCACCCTGCTGGGATCTGCACGCATCATCCGAAAATACATCACACAGTCCTAGACACTTGGGAAGTGTTCGACTTGTGATTTTGTGATATGAAATCCAGCATATATATCTTGTTTGCTGTGACATAATAAAATAACAATAATAATTCTTTATTTCTAGACTGCCCTCTCTCCCCAGAGGGACTTGAGCCTTCACTCACCAAACTACAGATCCCAAGATTACATAACATTGAACTATGACAATTTAATTACAGATATCTCAAATTAATTACAGGTATCTCAAATAGGAGCTCTATCCTCTATTGCCTTGTTTTCAGGAGATGCTGCTGGAGCTGGAGCTGGAGCGCAGGAGAGCCTGGCCTGTGTCCGGTGGCGGCAAAGAGGAGCTCCTCTTGTTCCGGGTTTTCCAGAAGAGGCTCAAAGGGTTGAAGAGCGGGGAAGAAATGCACCGGCAGCAAGAACTGTTCCTTCAAACCAGGTGAAGTCACGCAGTCTGCGAGGGACACCGAGGCCCCATCTCCACTGTTTATTTTACCTGTTTGAGGATGTTGTTTACATATGTACTGCTTGTTCTTTGGGCTTGTCCCCATGTTAGCCGCCCCAAGTCCCTGCAGGGAGATGGAGGCGGGATAGAAAAATAAAGTATTTTTAGTATCAGAAGTGACTTGAGAAACTGCAAGTCGCTTCTGGTGTGAGAGAATTGGCTGTCTGCAAGGACGTTGCCCAGAGGATGCCTGGATGTTTGATGTTTTTACCATCATTGTGGGGGTTACTCTGGATTACAACAACAACAACAACAACACATTATTATTATTATTATTATTATTATTATTATTATTATTATTATTATTATTATTATTATTTTATGACACAGCAAACAAGATAGATATGCTGGATTTCGTACTGTGTCATTATTATTATTATTATTATTATTATTATTATTATTATTATTATTATTATTACTATTTTACCTGTCTCTCCTTTCGGCTCCAGGCAGGACACAGCATTGTCAAATACATCTATAAAATTATATATTAAAACATAGTAATATATATTATTATTATTTCGTGTCAGGAGCGACTTGAGAAACAGCAAGTCGCTTCTGGTGAGAGAGAATTGGCCGTCTGCAAGGACGTTGCCCAGAGGACGCCTAGATGTTTGATGTTTTTACCATCGTTGTGGGGGCTTCTCTGGATTACAACAATCCTGGATTACATCATCATCATAATCATCATCATCGTTGTTGTTGTTATTATTATTTATTTACCTGTCCTTTCGGCTCCAGGCAAGACACAGCATAATCAAATAGATATATAAAATTGCATATTAAAACATAGTAATTATACAGTAGAGTCTCACTTATCCAACACTCGCTTATCCAACATTCTGGATTATCCAACGCATTTTTGTAGTCAATGTTTTCAATATATCGTGATATTTTGGTGCTAAATTCGTAAATACAGTAATTACTATGTAGCATTACTGCGTATTGAACTACTTTTTCTGTCAAATGTGTTGTATAACATGATGTTCTGGTGCTTAATTTGTAAAATCATAACCTAATTTGATGTTTAATAGGCTTTTTCTTAATCTCTCCTTATTATCCAACATATTCACTTATCCAACGTTCTGTCGGCCCGTTTACGTTGGATAAGTGAGACTCTACTGTATTATTATTTCGTGTCAGGAGCGACTTGAGAAACAGCAAGTCGCTTCTGGTGAGAGAGAATTGGCTGTCTGCAAGGACGTTGCCCAGGGGACATTGCCCAGATGTTTTGGTGTTTTTACCATCCTGTGGGAGGCTTCTCTCATGTCCCCACACGGGGAGCTGGAGCTGACAGAGGGAGCTCATCTGCATCCTCTCTGGACTCGAATGAGCAACCTTCAGGTTAGCAGTCCTGCCGGCACAAGGGTTTAACCCATTGCGCCACTGGGTGCTCCAGTAAAATATATAAAAACATACATATTAAAATACCTGATACAAAAGTTATGAAAACTCTTAGAATCTACTTCCAGCCGTAGTTTTTCTCATGCGCTGCCATGTGGAAGCCTTCCTTGGAGATGGTGCCCCAGTGACATCTGGAGCATCCCTATCAGGACATGCTTTCCGTGTTGCTTAAATGGCACATCCCAAAGTGGTTCAAGGTCGGGGTTAATGCCTTCCCTGCCTCTGCCTTAATGGTTCCTTTTCCCTCCTTCTCATAATGAGGTCAGATTTTTAAAAGGATGAGCATCATTTTGCGACTGAATGCATATTTCCCCATTGGATTGTTTAACCTTTAAATATATAATGTTTATTTATTTTCGTTCATTCAAATATACATGCATTGCAAGTGTTTGCTGCATACAGTGCAATACTTTCATCTATTGGCCTTTCATAATCATTTCTCAGACAATATATTTTCAATAATTGTTTGTTTGTTTTGTGTTTTAGGGCTGCTTGATTCTGTGGCCAAAGAGAAGCAGGAAGGCTCTTCTTCCCTGAAGGCTGCAAAAAGCTGGTGAGCATCTCTACCTCACAACCTCTGAGGATGCCTGCCATAGATGTGGGTGAAACGTCAGGAGAGAATGCTTCTGGAACATGGCCATACAGCCCGGAAAACACACAACAAACCTGTGATCCTGGACATGAAAACCTTCAACAACACATATCTCCTTTTTCCGGAGAGATGTGTTGATGAAATGGGTTGCTGTGAGTTCTCCAGAAGCATTCTCTCCTGATGTTTTGCCCACATCTATGAATGGTGCAGCAGGCCAGCTTGATTAGCACTGAATAACCTTGCAGCTTCAAAGCCTGGTTGCATCCTGCCTGGGGGAATCCTTTGCTGGGAGATGTTAGCTGGCCCTAATTATTATTATTATTATTATTATTATTATTATTATTATTATTGACACAACGACGTTGTATGACATAGCAAACAAGATAGATATGCTGGATTTCGTATCACAAATTCACAAGTCAAACACTTTCCAAGCGTTTAGGACTTATTATTATTATTATTATTATTATTATTATTATTATTATTACAACATTTCTACCCCGCCCTTCTCACCCCTTAAGCAGGACTCAGGGCGGTTTACAAATATAAAACATATGTATAAAAAATTCCAGTTGCAATTCATTACAATTTAAATTAATTACATTAAAACATTCATAAAAATATACATTCAAGACACATTGAGTGTCTGCGTCTGTCATTATGTCTTAAAACATTATAATTATAATTGATGTTGCTTCTATCGCTCAAAAGCCTGATCCCACAACCAAGTTTTCACTTTTTAAAAAAAAAGATAGGAGGGAGGGTGCCTGTTGGATTTCATTTGGGAGGTTTCCTATGATTGTTTCCTATCTGGAATAACACCAACAAACCTCTGAGGATGCCTGCCATAGATGTGGGCGAAACGTCAGGAGAGAATGCTTCTGCAATATGGTCATACAGTCTGGAAAACTCACAGCAACCCAGTGATTTTGGCCATGAAAGGCTTTGACAACACAATGGGATGAAATGATGAGCTGTATCAAAGCATTGTGCCAAACGATACCATAATGGTTCCAAATAAAGTTTTCTGTTGTGTTTGACATTTGCAATAAAGGGAAACCAATCACTATTAACATCCTGGAGTCCATTGTCTCCTCCGAAACGCTAATTTCTCCATAAATGTGATTTCTGCCCACCAGTTGCTTGTATCGATACTTTATGCCAAGCCTTCCATTGTTGACCCTTCAGCAATTTCAGAGATTGGGCATAAAGTAAACAGGAATCAGTTTATCCCAATATCCCTTAACAAAAGAAATACTCAAGGATTAAACGTTAAAGCCATTATTTATTTTAATCAACGAACAATGGGATGGTTTTGAAAGGCCGGTTTTGAAAAGATGTCTCTTTAATGTGGGAAGAGTGTTATCCGTTGAAACCAAATTTGGTTTGCATTAAACCAAACCGTGTTTGGGGAGAGCCTTTCTTCTTGAGCACTAAGAGATTTTCTTTCTCTAATTTATATATATATATATATATATATATATATATATATATATATATATACATACACACATACACACACACACACACACACACATACACACACACACACACACACACAAAATAAAATGTACAAAAATAAAATGCAATTTATTATACATATATATATATATATATTGTATATATATTGCATATATATATATATATACACACACACACACACACACACACATATATATACATACATACATACATACAGTAGAGTCTCACTTATCCAAACCTCGCTTATCCAAGCCTCTGGATTATCCAAGCCATTTTTGTAGTCAATGTTTGCAATATATTATGATATTTTGGTGCTAAATTCGTAAATACGGTAATTACAACATAACATTACTGCGTATTGAAATACTTTTTCTGTCAAATTCGTTGTATAACGTGATGTTTGGGTGCTTAATTAGTAAAATCATAACCTAATTTGATGTTTAATAGGCTTTCCCCCCACTGAATGGCATTGGTGGTTGTTTGATATTATTACTGTTGTATAAACCTTTGTTTTAACTTCTGTTTTATCATCTTCTTGTGTTTTAAACTGTGTATATTGTTAATGTATTTGCGCTGTTACTTTTGTAACATTGTGACCCGCCCCGAGTCCCCACGGGCAGATGGTGGCGGGGTATAAATAAAGTTTTATTATTATTATTATTATTATTATTATTATTATTATTATTATTATTTCCTTAATCCCTCCTTATTATCCAAGATATTCACTTATCCAAGCTTCTGCCAGCCCATTTAGCTTGGATAAGTGAGACTCTACTGTGTGTGTGTGTATATAGATAGATAGATAGATAGATAGATAGATAGATAGATAGATAGATAGTGGAGAAAGAAGACAAAAGCAGCCAGTTTCACTGCATTGGGAAACAAAATATGCCTTGATGTTTGAATGTCACTTTCCATAAACACCATAGAAAGCTTACTCTAAAAGTGCAAGAAAGGTGTCATCTTTGGAGATATTTTTAAATTCATTCTGTTAAGCCAAAGAAGCATATCTGAAACATTTCTTAGATTTGCAGAATGAAAAGTCATACCTTGACTAACAGCCATCAACAAATGTATCAGATAAGCTGATAAATGATACAGGACTGTTAAATCAGGAAATCATGTGAGATAATGGATTTAGAAAAAGAAACTGGAAGTAGATTAAAAGACTGCACAGAAACTGAAATATGCACACATCACTCTTTTGAAAGTGTCTGGCTCCATGCTGAAAAAGTATCTGCACTGTAGAATTAATACAGCGTAACACCACTTTAAATAATAAATTTTAAACTGTGTACTGATTGTTGTACATCAGTGGCAACAAAGGTCCACATAGTTAAAGCAATGGCATCATTCTACTTCTGTGCCAGCATCTCAGCTCTAAGTTGATGTTAAATTATAGGATTCTCATCCTCTCTTGCTCTCCCTACTCCACATACAATTCCTAAACTGGGGGACAGATTACCTGAGGGGAGTAGATAGGTTGGCAACGGGAAGTGTCGTGCAATATGGGTGCACATAGTATCTTGCTTCATGTTCCTGTGAATTCCTGCAGCCTTGATTTGAGTTCCAGCCTCGTTCTTGTTCCTGTGTGTCCAGTTGAATGTTCCAGTAATTTTGTTGTTTGGATTTCTGTTCCAGCCAAGACCCTTGCTTTGTGTTCCAGCATTGACTTTATACCTTGGACTAAACTTGGTTTTTTTCCCTGTATTTTTCAGTTTTGTTTCCTGTGTTTCCAGCTTGACTCATGCCTTGGATTAATCCTTGAAATCTTGTTCGGTTTATTCATGATACCTTCCTTGGGACTTAGTTTGATATCTAGTTTGTACTATGTTCTTTGAGTGACTTTTATAGATTCTTGCTTCTAGATCTTTCAGTAGTTTTTTCTTGTGGATTCAAACCCATTTATTGACTTTGAACTTTGATTTGCTATAGCTTGCATATAATCTTCAATAAAAAGCTTGCTTGCTTATATTCTGGGGCTCCAGTGTGGTTTTGAGGTGCCTACGCAGCCTAGGGGTGAAACAAGTATTAGCTTTAAAATATTACAGTTGAATTAAATTGTTTCAGGGTTTTTTGTGTTCTGATTTGTATCCAGAGAATACTATATTAATATTACAAAGCACATTTTAGTGAAAACAAAGTCAAGGCACTCCCATGTAAGAAAATCCAATCAATTAAAAGAAGAGGAACTCTGTACTATCATTTCAATGATTTTGCTATTCCAGTACAGGCAGATAGCCAGAATTTGGACTGAGACAGCCATCTAGC